>NC_041728.1:43318173-43963105 GCF_004115215.2 Ornithorhynchus anatinus
AGGTCCTAGCTGGGATTCCTACCAATGTATTTCAGACCCTAATCCTCTCCTCAGATGTGAAAATCCTTATTGACTCGATGGAAGTTGTTTATGAGTGAGACTAGCATTAATAAAGCAAATATGATCATTTTTGGCAGTTTCTAAATAGAGTGCTTTCTGGGTTCATAGCTACTCAGAAAAATTTGCTCTTGGAATTTTGGCTGTGGAGGGTTTTTTTTTTTTTCTTAGGGGGAGGGCAAGCTAAGAAGTGGAATTACTGCCAACTCTTTTGGTAGGATGCAGAATCCACCATCAATCTGCATTGCCTGGTGACAATCTGACTTTGTTGAGAAGCAGCATGGTGTAATCGATAGAACACAGGCCCGGAAGTCAGAGGTCGTGATTCTAATTCCGACTTCCCACTTGTCTGCTATGTGACCTTGGACAAGTCACTTCACTTCTCCGTACCTCAGTTATCTCATCCATAAAATGGGGATTGAGTCTGTGGGCCCCAAGTAGAACAGAGTCTATGCCTGACCTGATTTGCTTGTGTCCACTCCAGCACTTAGCACAGTGCCTAACACATAGTAAGTACTTAACAAATGCCATAATTAAGAGATAGCTTGGTCTATCTTCTAGTTTCTCTTCCCAGCTCTGCCATTGTTCTACTATGTGACTTTGGGAAAGTCACTAAGGCTCACTGGACCTCAGTTTCCTCATCTGAGCAATGGGGATAACATGAATTAGAGCTGTGGAGAGGACCAGGACACCATCTGCTCATCTACCCCTGCACTTAGCTCATAATAAATGCCATAATTATTACTATGGCTAAATCTGACCATCGATGTACCTAAGCTCTTAAAGAAATGCATGCATAGAGCATATGCCTCCAGAATAATGGAGACAATTTTTAGTGATCACTATTTTGTTTTTAAAGCTAGTGCGGTCCAGATTGAACTAAACATTCAATACATTTCCCTGGCCTCCATGCTCCTGGCGTTTTCTTTCTGAATTTATGACTGCTCTCCCTGATAGGATTCAGCCCACTGCCTCCCTGACTGAGTAGGGAAGGGGCACAAATGTGATTTTGTAGAAATTGGGAGGGGCATAATGAAACATTAGGAAATATCCTGAAATAGTTCCCTTTCTGAATCCATCAAAAATGTTTTTTTCAGACACACCTTATTTGTGAAAGCTATCATAACATTAAAACACTCCTATTCGTATTTAAAAAAAAAAACCTATCATGTGATTCAGTAAAGATTGCTAACAGAGTTCCATTATTTTTGCAAACTATTATTTTTAGACTCCACAGATAGTTTTTTTTCTCAACTGTTAAGTACTGCAATCTAAGTTTATAATAACCAGGATCATGGGTTCTAGCCATCTCTTTTCCCTTAAGCAAGTGCACTTATCCAATTATCGCTTTAACCCTCATTTCATGCCTAAAACCGGGACACTTCAGGGTGATTTGGAAAAAGTACAAAGTCTCTGAGATCTGCAGGATACTTAATAACTCTTGCAGTCCTAGCCTCATTTTAAATTTAGAAAAGAGGGATAAATAGTGTAGTTTGGAAAATGATTCAGTGTGGGCACATCTGGGGTAGCAGAACGAGTCTTGGGAGGTGAAGCATGAGATTGGTGAATCCTGCTGTCTCCCCATTTAATGTTGGTATTTGTTAAGCGCTTACTATGTGCAGAGCACTGTTCTAAGCGCTAAGCTCCCATTTGTCTGGGAGACTGGTCCACACAACTGTAGGCTGTTATTGCACTCTCCCAAGTGCTTAGTACAGTGCTCTGCATACAGTAAATGCTCAATAAATATGATTAATTGACTGACTGGAGGAAATTCTGGTGGTGCTGATTTCTCACCCCCTCTGTGCTGCCCTAGTCTGTCAAGATCCTAGAGATCATTTTCAGTTCATAAGCAGCCGCAAGGTGGGGTCCAGACACCGGAGAAGTAGTGGGAAAATGTGAAATGCTCTCTGTCCATCAGGACATCATCATCATCAGTGGTGTTTACTGAGCTCTTATGACTTGCAGAGCACCTTACTTGGGAGAGTTCAATATAGCAGAGTTGGCAGATACATTCCTGCCCATGACGTGCTTACAGTCTACAGTGGAAGACAGACGTTAATATAAATGAATAATTTGTAATATATAATCTGAAGGTGTGTACATAAGTGCTGTGGGGCTAAGGGTGGGGTGGATGTCAAATATCTAAAGGTCATAGATCTTAATGCATAGTGCGTAGACAATGCAGAAGGGAGAGGGAACTGGGGAAAAGAGAGCTTACAACACGCTGACATCGGGGTTTCGAGAAGCCTAACTGGGACAAACCTCCTCTTGGATTACTGTTTTTTCCCAAACTGAGCCCCAAGAGTTGGGCATCAAATTTGAACAGTATGTGAAATCAATAAAACATTACAGTTTAAATCCAGGGCTCTTTCTGCACAGAGCCCCATTCCAAGCCTTTGGAAGAAACTACACAGGCATCGTCCCTGCCTTCAAGGAGCTTACAAACTAGCCAGGTAGCTGCACATCAAAATAAATTACAGGTAAAGGGAAGTGACAGCCTATAAAGATATGATGATAAGTGCTAGGGGTCAGAGGGAGGAAGTACCCTAGTGTTTATGTGATTTTTTAAAAATTTGGTATTTGGTAAGCGCTTACCATGTGCCAGGCACTGTACTAAGCACTGGGATAAATACAAGCTAATCAGATTGTACCCAATCCATAATCCACTTGGGGCTTGTAGTCGATCTCCATTTTACAGATAATAATAATAATAATGTTGGTATTTGTTAAGCGCTTGCTATGTAAAGAGCACTGTTCTAAGCTCTGGGGTAGATGCAGGTTAATCAGGTTGTCCCACGTGAAGCTCACTGTCTTAATCCCCATTTTACAGATGAGGGAACTGAGGCACAGAGAAGTGAAGTGACTTGCCCACAGTCACACAGCTGACAAGTGGTAGAGCCGGGATTCAAACCCATGACATCTGACTCCCAGGCCTGGGCTCTTTCCACTGAAGTGACTTCCCCAAGGTCACATGGCAGAAAAGTGGCAAAGCCATTACTGGAACCCAGGTCCTCTGACTCCCAGGCCCATGCTTGATCTACTAGTTCATGCTGCTTCCCACCGTGAAACTGTGGCTCCAACAGAATTTCTACTTAAAAATTCAGTTAGGAGAAAACATTTTCCTGGTGTAGGCACAATATCAGAATGTTGTAACTTTCCAAACTCTTGGACAATTTCGTGTTTAGGAAAAACGATATGCAGCATATACATATTTCTTTCATTATTTCTCAGTCTTCAGTCCCTGGTGAGAAAATGATCGTCGTAATAATAAAATCCTAATAATCATAGATGGAAAAACCCATTAGGTCACTGAACTCCTTCTCCCAAGGAAGGTAGCATTGAACCGCTGGCTTTCAGGCCTTTCGAGAGCCCGGTCCAGCTCCCTTTGAAATATTTCAAGGGCGTAATGTCCATTTCTACCTTTGGCTGACTCTGCTCTGTTTTCCGATTTATTATTATTTATTTTTGAGCCAGGTGGTTTCCAGAAGCCTTTTTTCTGCACCAGAAATGCTGATGTGGTCCCCTTACAGGGAAAGATTAATTCAGGAAGAAAAAAGGAAATCACTTTATTTTCCCATATTTCGCCTACCCAAGGCAACTGTGTTCAGTTGCAATAATTTTGTCGGGGGCTGACTCATTATATTTCTCCACGATTCTTCAGCAGGTAAATCATATGCTAGGTGACTTACCCTTCTTCACAATAGGTGGGCTGTCTTCAACCCTATTCAGGCCCAAGCTCTAAACCACTACTTCTGACTTCCTGGTAGTTCCCAGACCCCTGAAATCTGCACTTCATCTTGATTAGTAGGATTTCTCAGGTTTTTCCATTTTCTCTTTCTTAGCTCTTCAACCTTGCTACCTCACAAGATAGCCTATAGGCATTCCACTGGCTTAGTCCTGGTTGTCACATTAGGGCTGGGGTAACTTATTTCCCCAAACCACCACATCCCCTCAATAATAATAACAGCAACATTGATCTTGGTTAACTCTTTAATGGGTGTCAAAGCACTGGGGTAGATATAAGATAATCAGGTTAGACACAGAGCCCATCCCTCATCGGACTCACAGCCTAAATATGAGGGAGACTAGACATTGAATCTCCATTTTTCAGATGAGAAAATGAAGTCACAGAGGAGTGAGGTGATTTGCCCAAAGTCACATAGCAGACAAGGTACAGTGCTTCTTCTGGTTGTTTCACTCTGACACTGCAGTGAAGGGTGGGTCAGATTTTCTGGGGGAAAGCAAGACAGCAGCCAGGCTTCCCTGATGCCACAGACACCAACCAGCTAGTAGCCTAACTCCACCTCTGTAAAGTAGTGCTGGAAGTCATATTTCTTTTTTATGGAATTTGTTAAATGCTTTATGTCAGGTACTGTACTGAGAAGCAACGGGGCCTAGTAGCAAGAGCTCGGGCTTGGGAGTCAGGGAACGTGGGTCCTAATCCCGCCTCCGCCACTTGTCTGCTTTATGACCTTATGCAAATTACTTCACTTCTCTATGCCTCAGTTACCTCATCTGGAAAATGGGGATTAAGACTGTGAGCCCCATGTGGGACAACCTGATTATTTGTTTCTACCCTAGAGCTTAGAACAGTGCTTGGCACATAGTAAGCACTTAACAAATACCATAATTATTATTATTATTACTAAGAACTGGGATAGATGTAAACTAATTAGGTTGCACACAGTCCATATCCCACATGGGGCT
Organism: Ornithorhynchus anatinus; assembly: GCF_004115215.2. Taxonomy (NCBI): domain Eukaryota; kingdom Metazoa; phylum Chordata; class Mammalia; order Monotremata; family Ornithorhynchidae; genus Ornithorhynchus; species Ornithorhynchus anatinus. The sequence continues at coordinate 43,322,938 of NC_041728.1, forward strand.
CACAGCATTACTCCCCCTTTTACAGATAAGGGAACCAAGGCACAGAGGAGTGAAGTGACTTGTCCAAGGTTACACAGCAGACCAGTGGCAGAACTGGGACTAGAACCCATTTCCTTCTGACTTCCAGGCCGGTGCTCATTCATTAGGCAATGCTGCTTGGATTATCTTTAAAACCCTCAGACTTCTTTTGGAGCTGGAATCAAGGGCAGAGGAGGAAGAGGAATGGTAAGAAGGAAAAGCTACGCTGAGAATGCTATATTTCCTGAATTCCCTGAGGTCCTGGGGTGAGACCTTTAAGAAAAATCAAATGTAAGATTTCCCAGTGCTTTCAGTAACTGTCAAAGGTGAAGTCTGCCTGCTCTTTTGGACCTATTGGTAATAATAATAATAATAATAATAATAATAGTGCTCATTAAGCAATCATTGAGTGTCAAGCACTGTTCTAAGCAATGGGTTAGAGACAAGTTAATCTGGTTGGAGACAGTCTTTGTCTTAAATGGGACTCACAGTTTAAGTAGGAGGGATACTAGGTATTGAATCCCAATTTATAGAGTAGGAATATGAGGCACAGAGAAGTTAAGTGACTTCCCCAAGGCCACACAGCATATGTGGCAGATCTGGGATTAGAACACAGGTCCTTTGACTCCCAGACCCTGCTGTGCTGAAGCTACCTCTATGTCCATCTGTCTCCTATGTGAATCCCCTTGTGCAGTGAATAATTCTTGTTGAATCCTGTTAAGATGATAAGTTTTTACGACTTTTCCTAGAAGTTTATAGAACATGATGGTGACTTAAGTATTTAAGTTCTATTGTGTGGTTGGGGATTTCCTGTAGATATTCATTATGCTCCTTTCAGTTTTCTGATTCCAGCCCCTCATGAGTTAGAACTGAGCATTAACCATGTGTCTCAGAATCCTCTAGTTCTTGGGAATCTGTAAACACACTGTTTCTCGAGGGTCAGCCACTCAGTTTCGGGGCAGGCCCATTATCACCCCAGAAACATGCTGGACTGAAAATGAGGCTGTAGTTAGTCAGACCTTTGAGAAGAAGCAAGGACCCCTGCTCAGCTCCCTCCATCACTTTCCTGTTATGCTCTGAGCTTTCACTTACTCCACTGCCTAAGAACACTTATCGTTTAAGCCACAGCTTTCTGGAGAAGAGAGTCAGGGCTACCATGCTGGTTTCATCAGTAGCCATGGGCTGCACCAGACATCAGGCTCCACTTCCAGGCAATCCCCTAGTTAAAAAGATGCTCATAAAGACATGTTTCATATCCTGGCCTTTGAGGTGGGAGAATGAATTCTTCCCTGTGGGCTTCAACAGCCAATACTCCAGGTGAAAATGAGCATACTATTAGCCCATCTCATGCTCATCAGAAGAAGTGTGGCCTAGTGAAAAGAGCACAGACCTGGGAGTCAGAGGATCTGGGTTCTAATTAGGGTTCTAATCCTGGTTCTGCTATGGGATTTAATTTATCTGTAACTCAGTTCCCTCATCTGCAAAATGGGGATTCTACTTAGAGTGTGAGCCTCATGTTGGACCTGATTATCTTATAATAATAATTATGGCACTTGTTAAGAGCTTAATATGTGCCAAGCACTGTTCTAAGCCCTGGAGTGGATACAAGTTAGGTTGGATGCAGCTCCTGTCCCACATGGGGCTCACGGTCTTAATTCCCACTTTGCAGATGAGGGAACTGAGGCCCAAAGAAGTTAAGTGACTTGCTCAAGGTCAAGCAGCAGACATGTGGCAGAGTCAGGATTAGAACCTAGGTCCTTCTGACTCCCAGACCTGTGCTCTATCCACTAAACCACACTTGTAACTAATACAGTACATTGCACATAGTAAGTCCTTAACAAATACCATGTTCCCATCTCTACGCAGATGACACGCAGATCTACATCTCCGCCCCTGTCCTCTCCCCCTCCCTTCAGGCTCGCATCTCCTCCTGCCTCCGGGACGTCTCCACTTGGATGTCGGCCCGCCACCTAAAACTCAACATGAGCAAGACTGAGCTCCTCATCTTCCCTCCCAAACCCGGTCCTCTCCCAGACTTCTCTATCACCGTGGATGGCACGACCATCCTTCCCATCTCTCAGGCCCGCAATCTCGGTGTCGTCCTTGACTCGTCCCTCTCGTTCACCCCACACATCCTATCCGTTACCAAGACCTGCCGGTTTCACCTCTACAATATCGCCAAGATCCGCCCTTTCCTCTCCACCCAAACGGCTACCTTACTATTACGAGCTCTCGTTATATCCCGGCTAGACTACTGTGTCAGCCTTCTCTCTGACCTCCCTTCCTCCTCTCTCGCCCCGCTCCGGTCTATTCTTCACTCCGCTGCCCGGCTCATCTTCCTGCAGAAACGATCTGGGCATGTCACTCCCCTTCTTAAACAACTCCAGTGGTTGCCTATCGACCTCCGCTCCAAACAAAAACTCCTCACTCTAGGCTTCAAGGCTCTCCATCACCTTGCCCCTTCCTACCTCTCCTCCCTTCTCTCTTTCTACCGCCCACCCCGCACGCTCCGCTCCTCTGCCGCCCACCTCCTCACCGTCCCTCGGTCTCGCCTATCCCGCCGTCGACCCCTGGGTCACGTCCTCCCGCGGTCCTGGAACGCCCTCCCTCCTCACCTCCGCCAAACTGATTCTCTTTCCCTCTTCAAAACCCTACTTAAAACTCACCTCCTCCAGGAGGCGTTCCCAGACTGAGCTCCTCTTCCCCCTCTACTCCCTCTGCCATCCCCCCTTTACCTCTCCGCAGCTAAAGCCTCATTTTCCCCTTTTCCCTCTGCTCCTCCACCTCTCCCTTCCCATCCCCACAGCACTGTACTCATCCGCTCAACTGTATATATTTTCGTTACCCTATTTATTCTGTTAATGAATTGTACATCGCCTTGATTCTATTTAGTTGCCATTGTTTTTACGAGATGTTCTTCCCCTTGACGCTGTTTATTGCCATTGTTCTTGTCTGTCCGTCTCCCCCGATTAGACTGTAAGCCCGTCAAACGGCAGGGACTGTCTCTATCTGTTGCCGACTTGTTCATCCCAAGCGCTTAGTACAGTGCTCTGCACATAGTAACCGCTCAATAAATACTATTGAATGAATGAATGAAATACCACTACTATTATTATTATACTATTATCATTACTATTATCATTATGTGAGGAACAACAGAGGGTTGTTTTTCTTGTCTAAATCAAGTATGAAATAGAGGCATGGATCTCGATAATTCAGATTAAAATAAACTTGTTAAACCATCCAGGTCAAATTTTGTGTTTACGTGTGTGTGTGTGTGTGTGTGTGTTTCCTGGATTCGCCCTGAAGACTGTAAGCTCACTGTGGGCAGGGAAAGTTGTCTGCCAACTCTGTTGTACTGTACTCTCCCATGCACTTAGTACATTGCTCCCACAAAGTAAGGTCTCAGTAAATACCACTGATGGATTCATCCAAACAATTACTTGCATCTAACTGGTGTCAGTAGTGGGAGCATGGTGAAATATGTGGATGCCAAAGAAGAAATACAGGTTCCAAGCTCCTCTACATCCTTTTATGCCAAGTGAATGATAGTTGAAAGCTCCAAGCAAAGACTGAAGATATGTTCCCACTCCCTTACAGTGAGAAACTAGAGGTTTGAAGCAGTCCTTGGTGAGTCCCCAGGAGGGTAATTCCAATAGAGCAGTGAGGTCCATGTATACCATCTGATCTGGATACCGGCTTATGGAAGAGTGCTGTAAGATATCACACTATTTTCGAGCAAAAGCCAGCAGAGTTTTCTCACACCAGCAGGTCAGGACATGACTGTTCTCCAGGGCCGCTGCCCAGGTATTGGCCCGACTCTCTGGGCTAGTGCATTCAGCAGTCCTCTACCAAAGAGGGGAATGCTGAATCTGACTTGCATTTTCCAAATAACGCTTCCAGACATCCAAATAACAATGACTCTATTGAACGTCCTTCCAAAATGCTACTGGGAACTTGGGTGAAGCCCAGTTCTAAAAGCAGCATGGCCCAGTGGATAGAACACAGGCCTGGGAGTCAGAAGGTCATGGGTTCTAATCAGGGCTCTGCCACTTTTCTACTGTGTCGCTGGGCAAATCACTTCACTTCCCTGGGCCTCAGTTACCTCATCTGTAAATTAAGGACTGAGACTGTGAGCCCCACGGGGGACAGGGACTGTGTCCAATCCGATTTGTTCGTATCCACCCCATCGCTTAGCACAGTGCCTGGCACATAGTAAGCACAACAAATTAACAAATACCACAATTGTTATTATTACTTAGTAGACTGAAAGGAGTTGTCTTACTCTCAGGGTCATAAAAATATGCAGCCTAGCTGGTCTTCACTTTATCTAAAAGTGACCTTGACCTGCATCCTCTTAAAAAGAAGGAAACAGTAAAAGAAAAGGCACTAAGGCCTAATGGTGAGGACACCGGCCGGTGAATCAGGTGACCTCAGCTGTACTCTCACTCTGCCACTTTCTCCTGTGTGTCCTTGAGAAAGTCACCTGGCTTCTCTGTGCCTCCATTTCCTCATATGTAAAATGGGAATTGGATGCCTGTTCTCCTTCTCCGCTAGACTGTGAACCCCATGTGGTCTGATCTGATTGTAGTGTATCTAACACAGTGCTTGGCACACAGTAAGTGCTAGGCAAATGCTACCATTATTATTATTATAATTAGGTAATTGTAACAGAGCTAATCAAGATCAAGAAGAATGCATTGTAATTTGATCCTGTGCTAAATCAAGAAAGCCAACCTCTTCAACCAAGCTCATTGGAGTCACTAGGCCAAACAAGGTAGTAGAATTTTTTTAATGATCTGATTGATAATATTTATTGAGCATTTACTAAGTGCAAAGCACTCTAATAAGCACTTGGGACAATACAATTCAAGAGATTAAGCAGACATATGCCCTACCCACACAAGCTTATGGTCTAGAGGGGGAAATGGATATTAATTAATCAAAGGTATTTATTGAGTGCTTACTATGTGCAGAGCACTGTACTGAACACTTGGGAGAGTAATAATAATAATGTTGATATTTGTTAGGCGCTTACAATGTGCCAAGCACTGTTCTAAGCACTGGGGTGGATACAAGGTCATCAGGTTGTCTCATGTAGGGCTCACAGTCTTCATCCCCATTTTACAGATGAGGTCAGTGAGGTACAGAAAGTGAAGTGACTTGCCCAAGGTCACACAGCTGACAAGCAGCGGAGCCAGGAAAAGAACCCACGATCTCTGACTCCCAAGGCTGGGCTTTTTCCACTAAGCCATGCTGCTTGTCTAATAATTTGGTATTTGTTAAGTGCTTACTATGTGCCAAGCGCTGTTCTAATAATAATAATAATTATGGTATATGCACTTACTATGTGCTGAGCACTGTTCTAAGCCCTGGGTAGATACAAGGTAAACAGGTTGTGCCATATGGGGCTCACAGTCTTAATCCCCATTTTCCAGATGAGGCAACTCAGGCACAGAGAAGTTAAGTGACTTGCCCAAAGTCACACAGCTGATAAGTGGCAGAGCCAGGATTAGAACCCACGAGCTCTGACTCCCAAGCCCCTGCTCTTTCCACTGAGCCACGCTGCTTCTCTACAACAGAATTAGCAGACATGTTCCCTGCCCATAACAAGTTTACAGTCTAGAGGGGGAAACAGGCATTAATATGAATAAGTAAACTATGGATATGTGCATGCATTCTGTGGGCCTGGGGGTGAAGGTATTGAAGAAAGGGAGCAAGTCAGGGAAAGGCAAAAAGGAATGGGAAAAGAAGAAATGAGGGCTTAGGGAAGGCCTAGTGGAGGAGATGTGCCTACAATAAGGCTTTGAAGGTGGGGAAAGTAAATGTCTGTGAGATATGAAAAGGGAGGGTGTTCCAGGCCAGAGTCAAGATGAGGGTGAGAAGTGAGGTAGATAAGATCTAGGTACAGCAAGTAGGTTGGCATTAGAGGAGCAAAGTGTGCAGACTGGGTTGTAGTAAGAGAGTAGCTAAATGAGGTAGGAGGGTGCAAGGTGATTGAGTGTTTAAAGAGGATGGTAAGGAGTTTCCATTTGATGCATAGGTGGTTGGACAATCACTGGAGATTCTTAAGGAGTGGGGAAACATGGACTGAACATTTCTGTAGAAAAATGACCCAGGCAGCAAAGTGATGTATAGACTGGGGAGGGGAAAGAAACGGGAGGCAGGGAGGTCAGCAAGGAGGCTGTACAGTAATAGAGTTGGGATAAAATAAGTGCTTGGATTAACATGGTAACAGTTTGGATGGAAAGGAAAGGATGGACTTTAGCTATGTTGTCACAAGATTTAGTGATTAATTGACTATGTGGGTTGAATGAGAAAGAGGAGTCAGGGATAACACCCAGGATATGGGCAGGAAGGATGATGGGGCTGTCTACAGTGAGGGAAAGTCCCATTCCATGTCCCACATGGAGTTCATAGTCTTAATCCCCTTTTTACAGGTGAGGTAACTGAGACCCAGAGACATTAAGTGATTCACCCAAGGTCACACTAAAGACAAGTGTCAGAGCCAGGATTAGAACCCAAGTTGTTCTGACTCCCAGGGCCATGCTCTATCCGCTGTAATATCTATTAAGTGTTCTCTATGATCCAAGCACTGAACTAAGCTCTGGGATAGATACAAAATAATCAAGCCTGACAGTCTTTGCCCTTCTTGCGGCTGCCAGTCTAATTAAGAGAGAGAACAGGTAATAAATTCCCATTTTCCAGATGAGAAAACTGGGGCATATAGAATTGACTTGGCCAAGGTCACCCAGCGGACAAGTAGGGAGCAGGGATTGGATCCCAGATGCTCTGACTCTGACCCCTGTGCCCTTTCCAATAGGTCACGCCCCTTCATTATTACAGAAGAGTCATCTGGCTTGACACATGTCGCCTACCAGCTTGACAGGTGATCAACAAGATCACAAAATGCAGGCTGCTCACCAGCCTGGAAATGCTAATCGCACCACCCAGTTCTGCTCAATGAAACTGGGGAGGGAATGGACTGATAACAGGAAAACCAGGCAGCTCTGCTAAAGGCACCTGAAAGCAGTCATGCATAAGTTGGAAGGGAAGAATAAATGATTTAAAGACAAAGTGAAGTTCATTCTCCAACATTGCGACTTATCACTTTATCTCTCCTTAGACAATGTTCTGGAACAAACAACCTGTATCTCTTTCTGCTCTTAAACATTCCGGAATCAAGAGCCAAATGTTCACTGGGTGTCTCCTTTTTTTTTTTTTTTGCATCCATATTGACAACCATTCAGAATGATAGCGATTAAGCATCTTTAGTGTTTTATTTATACCTGCTGATGTTCCCCTGTAGCTCTTCTCCAAACGGTTCTCAGGTTCCTGGAAACTTTTTTGACCCAGGTTCGAAAAGAGCTGTAGTCTGCCCAGAGACCAGTTCTAAGATAAGGCAAGTCTCGTGCTTGCCAGTAGAAGGGCTATGATTTGCAGTCATTTAGCCTGAATAAGGAAAACAGTTCGTACCCTTTTATCATTGTGGAGAGGAGCAGCTGACTTTCTTGAGTTTTCAGAAACTAGAATATCAATTGGTCAATCTATTAATCATATTGACTGAGCATTCATTCATTCATTCATTCAATAGTATTTATTGAGTGCTTACTATGTGCAGAGCACTGTACTGGAATGTACAATTCGCTTGGAATGTACAATTCGGCAACAGATAGAGCCAAGCACTTAATGTGTGCAGAACATGGTATTAAACACTTGGGAGAGTAGAATATAAGAGAGTCTGTAGACACGTTCCCTGTCCACAGTGAGCTCGAGAATCAATATTCCAAGCTTACGGGAGAAGAATGCTATATACAGAGTGAAACTGTATAGGCTTTGACTGCTCCAGCAGGTGCCAGTCTGCCAAGATGCTTATTTGCGATCTACTATAAATCAGCATGGTTCAGTCATTCCGCAGAGAACAATGTCACCTAGTCAATTCAAAAGCAAGCATGGCTCAGTGGAAAGAGCACGGGCTTTGGAGTCAGAGGTCATGAGTTCGAATCCCAGCTCTGCCACTTGTCAGCTGTGTGACTGTGGGCAAGTCACTTCACTTCTCTGTGCCTCAGTTCCCTCATCTGTAAAATGGGGATGAAGACTGTGAGCCCCACGTGGGACAACCTGATTCCCCTGTGTCTACCCCAGCGCTTAGAACAGTGCTCGGCTCATAGTAAGTGCTTAACAAATACCAAAATTATTATTATTATTTGTCAGATAGTTTTGATACATGTATAAAACTTTCTATCCCACATCAAGTGGTAGGAACAGGAGTTTTAACTAGAACACTCAAGTAGAACGCCCAACCTCACCAATCAGTGGTACTTATTGAGCACTTACTCTGTACAAAACCCTGTACTAAGTGTTTGAAAGGATACAACACAGAGTTGGTAGACACATTCCCTACCCACTAAGAGCTTACAGTCTAAAACTAACCCCGTACCTCAAAGAAAACCCTATCTTAGAATTCATTCCTTGGTCAAGCAGAGTTTGTGCATAACAAATGGTGCATGTGTCAAAGTGCACATCTTTTTTCATACATATCTCCAGTCAGGGACAGTCAATCAACTAATCAATTATATTTATTGAGCACTTACTGTGTGCCAGGCACTGTACTAAGTTCTTTTGAGAATACAGCACAACAATATAACAGACATATTCCCTGCCCAAAACAAGCTTACAATCTAGAGGGGAGAGCAACTCCAATATTCTATTTGCGGATCTCTCTTAATATCTCTCACACCACTCCAACTAAGAATGTTGCTTCATTAATGGGGATGCAAGTGAGATGCCTGAGTAGAGCTTCTGCCTAGGAAAATGAATAAGTCTGCTGTGATGAAGAGGCAGCATGGCCTAGTGGAAAGACCATGGACTTGGGAGTCAGAGGACCTGGGTTCTAATCCTAGCTCCACTAATTGCCAGCTGTATGACCTTGGGCAAATCAGTCAGTCAATTTTATTTACTGAGCACTTACGGTGTTCAGAGTACAATAACAATAAATAAACACATTCCCTGCCCACATTAAGCTTACAGTCTTAGAGGAGGCTGGTCATTTCATTTAACTGTGACTCAGTTCCCTCATCTGTAAAATTGGGATTCAATACCTACTCCCACTTAGGCTGTGTGTCTCATCTGGGACAGGGACTGTGTCAGACCTGATTGACTTGTTTCTACTCCAGCATTAGATCATTGCTTGACACATAGTAAGCACTTAATAAATACCATAAAAAATAAAAAAGATATAGGAATAAGGCACAGATCATTTAAAATTGGAACCATTGCCTGGATTGATCACCCCTACTAAAATTGGAAATTCATTGAGAATGCCTATTCTCTGACACAATCCATTGCTTTCACCCTGAAAAATAAAAAATTCAAAATATGTGCTAGTCAAAAAATGTGGGTTTGAGGCTGGAGTTTAGGGTTAAGAAGGGCTGAAAGTTCCCAGGAAACCACAGCTAGGAGGGTGAGGTCATCCTGGAGGAGATGACTTTGATGGAGTTCCTTTATCTTTCTGTCACACAATCAATTCAAACTATCCTGAGATTTTGGGTTACTTTCAGTTAATCTCATGTTCTATTTAACTGTGAACTTCTCCATTTCAGTGAAAGCTCCTCAAGGGCAGGGACTATGTGTTTTACTGTGTGCTCAAGAGCACCTGGTACAGTGCTGTATATGGCAAGCAGTTAATTTATACAAATCAATGAATAAACGAATGAAGCAAATATGATATAATTGCCCAGGCAGACAACCATTAGTGTCAAAGAGTGTAAGCTTCTTGTGGGCAGGAGACTGTGTCACTTCACTATACTTTACTTCCTAAATGCCTATTCCAGTGCACCTCACTAAATGGGCACTATTATGACTACTAAAGACTTTGCTAATTATCAGCCATTAATCTACACTTCCTCAAAGGAATACCATAAGAGTAATGACTCCTGAGAATTCTGAATACCTAGATAGGATTTTTAACTACTTGTGAGAAATGGGTGAAATCCTCATTTTTAGGGTAACAGTTACTCTTCCTGGATCCAGCCACACAATGAGGACGTCCTAAATGCAATTACTATTAACTGTAGAACAGGTAATCTTCAATAGTATCTTGGTGGACTACAGGAGGCTTTCCAAAATTAGCTATTTAAATCAATCAGTGGTACATATTAAGCACTTACTGGGTGAGAGGACTGTAATAAATTCTTGGGAGAGTACTATTGTACTTTCTTCATAGAAAAGATTAATCTCACAGGGGCTGTATGGGTTTTTAAATAGCTAATTCATGGGATGCATTTTAAAAATTGAACCCCCCAAGACTTCATTCAAAGCCTCTGAGATCGAATTCAGACTCCAGACAGGATCTCAGGCCAGTGAAAGTTATAATTCAAATAAAATGCTTAATTTAATCATTAATACTAACTACCTACTGCATTTACAATATGAACCACTTTTTTTTCCTCTCATTGAGTGAAATGACGGTTTGAAATTGATACATTGCAATATTGATTTGTTTTGCCCTGTTACTCAGTTACCATAGTTCTTATGTGTTTACTTTCCCCACCTACTATGTGGAAAGAGTCACAAGAAGATTAATATTTATCTTCTGATTTATTGTCCTGATCACAAAAGAAGTATGTAAAGCTTATAGGAGAATGTTTCTTAAAAGATTCCAGATAAAGATTATGAGCCATTGCAGTACTGTCTGAGGACAGTGATTTATGGTCTCCCCAGGGCTCATCCTACCCAGAAAATATTTAAGGTGTGATAATCGCTGAAAGATTTCTGGGGATGGCCGTACTGTTAAACCAAAGGGATGTGTGAATGAAAGAGATGCAAGAAAAATAGAATTCCTAGACTGTAATCTGCCCTTACCTGCTTCTTTATGAAAATATACACATGTAAAGTCAAATGTTTTACAGCCCCCCAAGCTACAAATATTAGAGCTGGAGAGAACCTCAAAGAGCCCACATAAATCCTTGAACTCCTCTCTCCCTCTTTCCACCTCATACTCTGTCAGTTACTCCCCAAATTCTGTCCCTTCTATCTCCACAGCACCTCTAGAATCCACTCCATTCCTCTCTAAATGGCCACAATACTGATCCAAGCACTTCTTCTTTACCATCTCAACTACTGCTTCATCAAGTATGCTTCAGTTCCTCACTGATCTCCCTGCTTCCAGTCTGTCCTCTCTCTGTCCTCATTTCACTATGCTGACCAGATCATTTTTCTAAAAAGGTGATTTGTCTCATGACTTCTGCTCCTCAAAAACTTCTGATGGTTGCCCATTCCTCTCTGCATCAAGCAGAAACTCCTGGCTGTTGGCCTGAAGTTACTCACTTAAGCTCTCCCCATCCTACTTACCCTCCTTCCTCTCTCACTAGGCCCCAGTTTGAACTCCTTAGTGTTCTCAAGCCAGACTACTTCCTGTCTTCTTTCTTGTTTCTGGCCACCAACCTCTAACTCACACCTTCCCTCATATCTGAACACTCTCCAACTTCAGGACCGGCAGATGTCTCCCCATCTTTAAAACTTTTCTAAAGCCCTCGTCCAGGAAGTTTCACTTGATTAATCTGCCATCTCCCACCTTAATCTTTTCCAGTCACCATTCCCCTGTGCTACTCTGGCACTTTCACACCACCTAAGCATGTGAGCACTTGGATACTCCTCATTCCACAGCCCTTATATAAATAGCTCTAAACTCTGCTGTTTCCACCTAACTGAAATTTAATTTAATGTTCATCTCCCCTACTAGATAGTAAGATCCTGGAGGGCAGGTATTATGTCTACTAACTCTATTGTGCTCTCCCAAGCATATAGTGCAATGCTCCTCACAGAGTGAGCACTCAGCAAATGCTACTGATTAATAGATTAAAATTTTAGGAATTTTGAAGAGCTCACTATGTGCCAAGAACTCTGCTCAGCACAGGGGTGGATTCAATGCAGTTTAGATCAGACACAGTCGCTGCCTCTTGTGGGGCTCACAGTCTAAGAAGGAGGGAGAATGGACATTTAATAACCATTTAACACATAAGGAAAATGGAGAACAGAGAAGTTACAAAACTTGCCCAATGTCACACAGTAGACAATTGATTAATCTGCACCAAAACACGGGCCTGGATATCAGAGATCCTGAGTTCTAATCCCAGCTCCACTACTTGTCTGCTGTTGTGACCTAGGGCAAGTCATTTAATTTCTCTGTGCCTCAGTTACCTTATATGTAAAATGGGGATTGAGACTGTGAGCCCCATGAGGAACAGGGACTGTATCCAACCTGATTCCCTCGTATCCACTCCAGCACTTAGTACAGTGTCTGACACAGAGTAAGCGCTTAACAAATACCATTATTATCATTATTATTATTATTATTGATAAAGCCTTTCTTAGCCTTTTCCAAAACTTATCAAACAACCTTACAGGTACTTTGCCAAAAACCCTAGGTTAAGTAAGGGAGAGTGCAGGTTATCATTTTATTTATTTGTTTGGTTTGTTTTACATAACCAGACAAGTTAGCAGGAGGAGCACCTGGGCCTACTAGAAAGAGCATGAGCCTGGGAGTCAGAGGGCTGGGTTTTAATCCCAGCTCATCCACTAGCCTGCTGTGTGACTTGATTGGGCAAGTCACTTAGTTTCTCAGAACCTCAGTTTCCTCATCTGTTAAATGGGGCTTCAATACCTGTTCTCCCTCCTACTTGGACTATGAACCTCGGGGAAGACAGGGACTGTGTCTAACCTAACTTGTATCTACCCCCATGCTTGCAACAAGTGCTTGACACATAGTAAGCACTTAACAAACACAAGAATAATAATAACTCTTGAATATCTTTGAAGGAAAGGAGGTGTTTACTGTGAAAGTTTGCTCTACCTGGGTAAATGCACTTTCAGTTCTCCTTTCCAGGTCTCTTGCCTGACATCCCAAGGGAAGATAGGTTTGAAGGCAGGGACCAGGGATAACCCCAAAAACAGTCTCTGAAAAAAGCTGAAAATCACTGGCCTTGTTCTATGCTATTTTTTGACTGTTACTGAAGTGCTTACTATGTACCAAGATAATAATAATAATAATAGTGATATTTGTTAAGCTCTTCCTATGTGCCAGGTACTTTACTAAGCCCTGGGGCGGACACAAGCAAAACAGGTTGGACACAGTCCCTGTCCCACGTGGAGTTCACCATCTCAATCCCCATTATATAGATGAGGTAACTAAGGCAGACAGAAGTGAAGTAACTTGCCCAAAGTCACACAGCGGACAAGTGCCGGAGCTGGGATAATCAGGTTGGACTCAGTCCCTATTCCATGTGGGATTCACAATCTAAGTAGGAAGAAGTAGGATTTGATTCCTAATTTACAGATGAGAAAGCTGAGGCACAGAGAAGTTAAGTGATTTGCCCAAGGTCACACAAAAGACAAGTGGCGGAGCAGGGGTTAGAACCCAGGTCCTCTTTTGTGGGCAGAGACTGTGACTGTTATGTTGTTAAATTGTACTCTCTCAAGCACTTAGTACAGTGCTCTGCACACAGGAAGTCCTCAATAAATATGATTGACTGACTGACTGACTCCCAGGCCCATGCTCTTTCCACTTGACCATATTGCTTCACACTGTTTTAGAATCTCTATAGTAGGAACATTTTCCTAATGTCAAACACACATCTCTCCAATTATAATTTAGATTGATTTCATCTCCTCTGCTCAGTAGAAAGAGAAAAAAAGCTATTTTAATCCTTCATGTAATGTTCCTTCACAGATTTTAAAAATGTAATTATCTCCCCTTATTAATTCTCTTCTCCAAGTTAGATATTCCTAATTCTCTTAGCCCTTCCTCCTCGACCTACCTCTTCAATGATTAATCATTTTGATTGCTCTCAGCTAGACCTCCTCTCAGTTCTCCTCAGGCTGATCCAAGCACTTGTCATTGAGAAGCAGCTTGGCATAGGGGCAAGAAGATGGACCTGGGAGTCAGAAGGTCATGGGTTCTAATCGCAGCTCCACCACATGTCTGCTGTGTGACTTTGGGCAAGTCAATTCACTTCTCTGGGCCTCAGTTCTTTCATCTGTAAAATGGGGATTGAGACTATGAGCCCTATTTAGGATGGGGACTGTGTCCAACCCGATTTGCTTGTATCTAACCCAGTGTTTAGTAAAGTGCCTGGCACATGGGAAGTACTTAACAAATACCATAATTATTATTATTATTATTTCCCGTCTCAGCTACTACGTTAGCCTCCTCGCTGATCTCCCTGCCTCCAGTCTCTCCTCTCTATAGTCTTCTCCTCGTCCTGCTGCCTGAATCATTGCAATACGGGCACTGGCTCTTATAGAGGTCTGACAGGGAATGGGTCTAATGAGAGAATCACCCTCTTCTAGAGAAAGTAAGACTCGACTGCGCAGCTCATTCCAAATCTTGTGGCTGTTTGGTCTGCCTGTTGACTCTTGACTCCCAAAGAGGAGAGCTTTGCCAATTCCTCCCAAAGTAAGATTCACTCTCGAGTTATAGGTTTAAAAACAAACAAACAAACAAATATAGCCCTTTATAAGTCCAAATCCCAAACTTGGTTCCTTTTTCTGTTTCAAATCATTTTCAGGAAATTATCATCAGTTTTCTTCTTATCAACTCTCTTCTTCCACTTTATCCCAGCTCACACTCTTCATTCCTCTTAGGTTTATCTGTTTACTGTGCTTCATTCTCATCTCCCCTACCTCTGGCCTTTTCCTCATGCCTTTCCCCTTACCAGAAACTCCCTTCCCCTCTAAATCTGCCAGATCATAACTCTCTCAATCAATCTTCAAATTTCCTTGTAGACAGTAAACTCCCTGGGGCCAGGGATTTCTTCTATCACCTTTGTTGAATAGTACTTTCCCAAGCAATTAGTTAGCACATAGTAAACACTCACTAAATACTATTGATTGTTTGATCAATTGTCTTTTGTTCCTCTCCCAGCAGCACTAAGGGACAGAGAAGATGACTCGTTTTAGGTGGGAGATGTATCATCGCAAGGACAGAGGAGCCCCTCAGTAAGCCAAATTTTCCAGCAAGTTTCCCCTGTCCTAAAAGTGTTGTGAGGGAAAAGGGCTGGAAGCATGAGAGGGAAGGGGGAGACCAAATAGTCCCTAAATAGAAAATAGTTCAAAGCTTCCTCAGAGGTGGCTCTTTTCAGAGACACCATCCTCTTTTACGTACATACTGTTGAGAATTTGGAGGCTTAAATTTCGTCATTAAGTCAGCAGTTCGTCAAGATCAGCTCCCTCGGGACTAAAATAAAACTTATTTCCTTTCATTCTCCCAGACCAAACTTCGCAGTTACTCCTCCTTCCACATTTCACTGTTTGCCTGTGGTAGCCACAGCTGGTCAACCCTGCCCTTTTAAAGCACTGCTGCTTTTTACATTAGCTCACACCCACAGCAGGGAGGATGACAAGGAAGAATGTGGGAAGGGGATTCAGAAAATCCCAAAACTGAGGTCTATGCTGTGGTGAGAAAGAAGCCACCCTGAATCCCACAAGAGTATAGGCTGGGTTGTTTGAGGATGTAAACTGGTTCCTCTTTGCAGGAAACAAGAGCAATTTGCCTGATCAAAAGTTGTCCAGATGGAGCCAGGTTCACGTGCATTTTTCTTGAAAAATGGGAAAGCAGCATGTCATAGTGGATAGAGCACTGGCCTATGAGTCAGAAGGTCATGGGTTCTAATGCCGGATCTGCCACTTGTCTGCTGTGTGATCTTGGACAACTCACTTCACTTATCTGTGCCTCACTATCTCATCTGAAAAATGGGGATAAAGATTGTGAGCCCAATGCGGGACAGGGACTGTGTCCATCTCCATTTCCTTGTATCCACCATAGCATTTAGTACAGTGCCTGGCACACAGTAAGCACTTAACAAATACACAATTATTATTGAACTGCCTCTATGATTGTTAAATGCTTGTGCAGAATTGAACAAATAGAATGACTGGTAGGTGAAGGAGTTGCTCAGTCCTGGAGATGCAATCACTGAAAAAAAATGATCTTAATGTTTCCCATTCATCTGCAGAATGAGTTGGGAAGCCCAAAGTACTTTTCCCACATTCTCTCCTCAATTTTCACCCAACCTGGTTGTTTAGGGCAAGGACCATCAGAGAGTACATAATAATAGGAATAATAAGTGGGGGAGCTGGAATGAGAACCCAGGTCCTTCTGACTCCTAGGCCTGTGCTTTATAACTAGGCCAGGCTCCTTCTCAATTACCAGTATTTATGGAGCATCTACTGTATGCGTAGTACAGGATAACTGCCTACTAGAATTTACAGTCTAAAGGGAAGGAAACATAATACCATCAGTTCCCATCTCACAATGAGATCGTCTAAGTCGGGAGGGAGAATGGGTATTTAATCCCCATTTTATAGATGAGGAAACCAAGGCACAGAAAAGAGAAGTGACTTGCCCACATTAATACAAGCACTTATCCTATTCCTTCTTGATTACTCTGTCAGACTCCTTGCTGATCTCCCAGCTTCCTGTCTCTCCCCACTCCAGTCTGTACTTCACTTTGCTGCCAGGATAATTTTTCTACAAAAAGGTTCAGGCCATGTTTCCCCACTCCTCAATAACCTCTAGTGGTTGTCCATCCACCTCCGCCTCAAACAGAAACTCCTTACTCTCAGCTTTAAAGCACTCAATCACTTCACCCCCTCCTACCTCATCTCACTAGTCTCCTATTCACACAATTCGCTCCTCTAATGCTAACCTTCTCACTGTACCTTAATCTTGTCTATCTTGCTGTCAATCTCTCTCCTGTATCCTGCCTCTGGCCTGGAATGCCCTCCTTCTTCATAGCCAACAGACAATTACTCTCCCCTACTTCAAAGTCTTATTGAAGGCACACCTCCTCCAAGAGGCCTTCCATGACTAAGATCTCTTTTACTTTTCTTCCACTCCCTTCTGCATCTCCCTGACTTGCTACCTTTATTCATGCCCTTTCCCATCCCACAGCACTTATATATGGCCTGTAATTGTATTTATTTATATTAATGCCTGTCTCTCCCTCTAGGCTGTAAGCTCATTATGGGCAGGAAATGTTTCTGTTTTATAGTTATATTTTACTCTATCAAACTCTTAGTACAATGTTCTGCACACAGTAAGCACTCATTAAATGCTGTTGACTGGCTGACTGAGAAGAAATAGAAGTGGAGGTCAAGCAATTTACAAATCAATGGGAGAAACAACAAACCACAATTGATGGAAAAGTGAAAATATAGATGTGAATAATAAACCTGTTTAGATGAATAAATGCATAGCTAGTAAATTAGGTAACTACAAGATGGCTCCAGTGATTCCTGGTAGGAATGACAGCCCGTCATTGGGCAGGGATTGACTCTATCTGTTGCCGAATTGTACATTCCAAGCGCTTAGTACAGTGCTCTGCACATAGTAAGCCCTCAATAAATACTATTGAATGAATGACATGAATGTAAAGGTGGAGAGATTCATGTTATTTGTGCTAAGGTAAGTTTTCCAATTTGTCTAAGTCACTCAATGCTACTACTAATAACAATAATAGTAATAACTGTTGTATTTGTTTAGTGCTTTCTGTGTTCCAAACACTGTACTAAGCACTAGGGTAGATACAAGAGAAGTAATGTGGCCTAATAGATATAGCATAGGTCAGGGGGTCAGAGGGATCTGGGTTCTATTCCCTGCTCTGCCACTTTTCTACTGTGTGACTTGGGCAAGTCACTTCACTTCTCTGCCTCAGTTACCTCATCTGTAGATGGAGATTAAGACTGTGAGCTCCATGTGGGCTGGTTTGGACTGTGTCTAACCTGATTTGCTTGTGTCTACCCAAGTGCTCAGTACAGTGCCTATTATTATTATTAGTAGTAGTATTACAAGTAATCAAGATGGACATAGTCCTGCCCCTGATAGGGCTCAAAGTCTAAGTAGGAGGGAGAACAAAGTTTGAATCCCTGTTTTACAGATGAGAAAATTGAGATCCATCAAAATTAAGTGCCTCTTCCGAGGTCATACACTAGGTGAGTGATAGAACTAGTATTAGAGCCCAGGTCCTCTGACTCCCATGCCCGTGCTCTCCCCATCTTCCGAACTGTTGGCATTATATCAACTTTAGCCCAAGATTAGGATTCCAGTTCTATCAGCAATAGAACCAAAAGAGGAGGTACATGGTTAATTACAATGAAAACCATTAATCCATCATTGAAGAGAAAATAAAAAAGGAACACATTTGCTACTTGAATAGTGCTTAATATGTGCCACAGACAACAAAAGCTCTGGAAAGAGGGTGCTGTTGAGAATCTTTTTTTTTCCTCCTTGTTTATGACTTCTAGCAGTCAATTGCCTGCCTGTGCCAGTGTATATCTTGGAGTGATTTAACCCTCTAGATGATAGGTGCTCAGAGTCTAGAATTATTACCCTGAATACTGTGACCATTGCACAGTGCCCTAGAAAGAAACTGCCAATGTGACTTAGCACTGGGTATCGTTCTGAGGTGCTACTCATTCAGTGGGTGACCCAACTCATCTGGCTTATTTCTTATCCAGGGCCCGAAGGGATCGGAAATTCTCCTCCACTCAAAAAGGAAGGTGATTTACACCTAGGCATCCTTCGCCCCCGATGGCTTCTTCTCAGGTTTTTGTGCTAGCTCTTTCCTCCCTTACCCTTCCATTCCTGGGGGTCAGGGCTCATTTCTGGAAGCTCTTCTCTTTCCACTTTTCAGTCACTTTCTAGGGTAGGTGATCTGTCCTCGTGGTACCAATTACCACCTCTCTGTAGACCTGCAGAGTTCTCCCAGATCTGCATCTCTGGCCTTCACTGTTCACCTACTCTCCAATGTGCTATTTCCTCCTGTCTTTGAGGACAACCATTTGGATGATCAACTGGCATGGCCCAACTGCACTCCTCATCCTTCCTTCTAAACTCTCTCTTCTGTCTCTCTTCTCAGGTCAGAGGGTCCAGGTTCTAATGGCGGCTCCCCCACTTGCCTGCTATGTTATCTTTGGTAGTCACTTCTCTGTGTCTCAGTTACCTCATCTGTGAAATGGGGACTCAAACCTGTTCTCCCTTCTACTTAGACTGTGGGTCCTGTGAGGGGCAGGGACTGTGTCTGACTTGATTAACTTGTATCTTCTCTCAGCACATAGTAAGGACAGAACAAATATCACAATTATTGTTATTATTCCTTGAGGGCAGGGATTTTATCTACCAACCCTATTGTAAATCTCTCAAGTACTTAAGTAGAAAGCTTTGTCCAGAGACTGTGAGCCCCTGGTAAGACAAGAACTGTGTTCTGATCTGGTTGCATTGAATCTACCCCACAGCTTGGCATATGTATGGCATGTAGTAAATACTTGACAAATACTAAAATCATTGTTATTATTAATATCAATAACAATAATAATAGTACTGTTGCTTGATCAGTCACGAAAATACCATCTGGCCTGTCCCACAGGAAGCAACTTTTACTTCTTTTTTGACATTTACTTCCTACATTTGGGCTGTCTTTAAGTCCCATCAGTTTTTATGCAATAATTTTTTATGGTAGTTGTTAAGCACTTAGTATCTGCCAAGCACTGCTCTAAGTAAGTGTTGGACTAGATCCACCAGAAAGATATTGACCAGATCCACTCCTCACCTGGTTACCTCTTTGAAGTGTACCCAGCCTTTAGAAGGAGATGTCTTCAACCCTCTAACCCAAGGCACCCATTCAAAGAACTGCAATTCTGAAAAGAAAGGTAATTAACACTGGCCCAGGCCCCTCATTGAAGCTTCAGGCAGGCCTTTGAGATTTCTTAGGAAAGCAAATTAGTTGAGTGGAAACTTTTCAAGAACCCGGTAACATGAGTAGAGGGTCTTGACAGTTAAGAGTTAGAGAGGCGTGATGGGTTGAAGAATGGAGTTACTTTTTGTAAAGAAATTTTAATTGGTAAGCACAAACATTCTTATTTTGGGTTTCCTTATTTATGCTGCTTTTTTGTTTGTTTTGTATTTTCATGAGGTTTTTTGGTCTATGTTTTTATCTTTTTTTAAAAAAATTTCAATCTTTTGTACCTTTTTTTTCTCTTCCACTGGTGTTTCAACAGAGCAGAAAAGCAGCACCATGGCCTAGTGGAAAGAGCATTGTCCTGGGGGGCTCAGAGAACCTAGGTTCTAATCCTGGCTCTACTGCTTGTCTGCTGCATGACCTTGGTCAAGTCTTTTAACTTCTCTTTGCCTCAGTTACCTCATCTGCAAAATGGGGATTAAGACTGGGAGCACTGTGTGGAACAGGGACTGTGTCCAATTCAATTATCCTGGATCTACTCCAGCACTTAGTTCAGTGCTTGGTGCATATAAGCTCTAAACAGATACCATAAAAAACAACAACAAAAACCTCTCCAACCTTTACGTCATCCCCAGCTATGTCTTATGCAATGAGTAAGAGAATAGCATTGTCCACTGTCCATGTGATCTCATGGAGATGATCTGTGCAAGGACCACAGTTTGCCCCCACCAACCCCTGCCAGTCAGATCACTGGTGCTGCTGGGTAGAGGACTGGCTGTTGAGAATGTGGCTGGGTCAGAGCAAACCATACTGAAAAAACATTCAAGCATACATCTGACTGGCAGCAGGATAAACTTTTTCCACTTTCTCTGATCCTAAGGAGAGTCTTTTGAAAAAATGGCAGCCATTTTGGTTCCATTTGACAGCACCTCTGGTACCTGAGCAGCTCTACTTAGGAGAAAAATGGTAATAATATTAGCCTGGGGTAATAATATTAGACTGGGGTAGATAAAATATAATCAGATCGGGCACAGTCCCACTCTGACATTGTGTTCACAGTCTAAATAGTAGAAAGACTAGATATTTAATCACCATTTTATAAAGGAAGAAACCAAGGCACAGAAAAGCTAAGTGATTTGCCCACGGTCACAAAGCAGGCAAGTGGTGGAGTTGGGATTAGAGCCCAGTTCCTCCTACTTCCAGCCCTGGGCTCTTTCCACTAGGCCATGCTGCAACACCTAGCCCCACTGGCATGGGGCCAGAAAAGGGACTGCCCTCCCCCCCCATTTTATTTTTATAGGCAGAGTGCTTAAGACCTCTTAACTGTAATTATGCACGTTGATTTAATTGCATAGTCACTGTCTTCAAATTCAAAGGACAGCTAAATAGATATATCCTTTTTTAATTCATGTGCATCTACTCTATCATTTTTGTATTTATGTCTAGCCTCTCCTTCTTTTAACCACGGTATATTCACTGATTATTTTTCCCCCAGAGTTACCCCCATTAGGTTTTAGTTACCCAAAAGCAAGGATCTCATTTTACATGATTTTTATATTCTTCAAATGCCTAATTCATACAGTGCTTGGCACCCAGTGGATGCCCAGAAAACACTGAGAATTAATTGACTGATAAATCTCAGAATTTTTGTGTGCAGCCAAGATAAATATATCTATTAAGGGTTCATGCATTGCTCCAAGGACCCCGTTTTGAAAGCCAGGCCTTATTGTGCTTCTCTCATGAAATAGATCATTGAGTACAATCCTTTTTAACCATCAGTCAATCAAAGATATTTATTGAGCTCCTACTGAGTGGGAAACTTTATATTAAACATTTGGGAGGGCACAACAGAAGGAAGATGCTGGTTTCCTGCCCTCGAGAGGCTAAAAATATAATGCCAGGGGAATCCAACAGACAAAAAGTTTTAACAATTAAAAGAAGCAGGGGAAAGAACAATGACATAACAGAGAAGTGGTGTGGCCTAGTGGATACAGCACAGGACTGGAGCCAGAGGTCCTGGGCTCTAATCCCACCTCCGCCTCATGCCTGCTGTGTGACGTTGAGAAACTCACTTAACTTCTCTTTGCCTTAATTACCACATCTATAAAATGGGATTTCAATACCTGTTCTCCCTCTTACAATGTGAGCCTCATGTGGGACTGATGACCTTGTAGCTATCACAGGGCTTAGTACAGTGCTTGGCACATAGTAAGAATTTAAATACCACAATTATTATTATTATTATTATTATTCTCATAACATACAGAGCCGAAAGAACATTCATGAGAGATGATGAGTTCAGAACACAAGTGGAGATTGAGGGAAAGTACCAAAACAGGCAACTATTAAGTACATATATAGTGATCCTTCCTATTCAAAGAAGCCATCCCAGATGGGAAAGTAAGTTCTTCTTTGAGCGTGTGTGTCACTGAAAAGACCAGTGCAGGATCCATTCTTCTGACCTTATTGGGCACAAAAAAGGGCTGTCCCTTGTCCTGTTGTTGAAGTTAATGTTGTTGAAGTGTCTGGTGCTGTTTTCTCTTTGCCTCCTTGTCTTTCTTTCTGTAGGAAGCTTTAGCTCAATATCAAATTGTTAGGTAGTTTCCCTAAATAAAGCATTCCTTTTTAAACTTCCTTTTCTCCTTCCGATTAAAGGTGCCAGTCATATTGGCATGGAAGAAAGTACCTGGAAACAATAATGATGTAAAGAACGTTACTGAGTGAACTGAGAGATTGACAAATGGAAGGAACAAGGAGGCTACTGTCACAGGGGAACTGAGAACCTTGGTCATGGATCAGTTAATACAACATCTGCTCAAAACCACTCACAACCCGGAGGTATGAGTGCAGAGTTTCCAGCCACCATCGGAGAGGTTGGCCTGCCAGGTGAATAGACTCCTCCTGTGTCTATTGACCTGAGGCGTGTTCTGCACACAGAAACCCAGACACTCTTATTTTACAAAAATCCAGGATGAGCCAAGGAGGGGAGCTCATATGTCCCAAATGGAATATACAGAAGTGGCTGAAGTGTGAGTGAACAGGCAAAGTCTAATTTTTTTAATAGTATTTGTTAAGCACTTACTATGTGCCAGACACCATACTAAGCTTTGGGGTAGATACAAGTTAATCAAGTTGGACAAAGTCTCTGTCCCACATAGGGCTCATGGTCTTAATTCCATTTTATGGATGAGGTAATTTACAGATGAGGTACAGAGAAGTTAAGTGGCTTGCTCGAAGTCATTCATTCATTCAGGTGTGTCTATTGAACACTTAATATGTGCAGAGCACTGTACTAAACACTTGAGGAAATAGCACATAACAATAAACAGGTACATTCCCTGCCCACAACGAGCTCACAGTCTAGAAAGGGGAGACAGACACCAATGTAAATAAATAAATTTAGACATGTACGTAAGTGCTGTGGGACTGGATGGGCAGGCTAATAAAAGGAGCAAGTCAGGGTGACACAGAAGAGAGTGGGAAAAGCGGAAAGGGGGCACTTAGTCTGGAAAGGTCCCTTGGAGGAAATGTGCCTTCAGTAAGGCTTTGAAGTGGAGGAGAGTAATTGCCTGTAAGATTTGAGGAGGGAAGGCTTTCCAAGCTAGAGGTAGGACATAGACAAGGAGGTCGGTAAGAAAATAGATGAGATCAAGGCACAGTGAGGAGATTAGCATTAGAGGAGTAAAGTGTGTGGGCTGGATCATAGTAGAAGAGTAGCCAGATGAGGTAGGAGGGGCAGGTGATTGAGTGTTTGATGCGGAGGTGAATGGGCAACCACTGGAGTTTTTGGAGAAGTGGGAAAACATGCCCTGTTCATTTTTGTAGATAAATGATCTAGGCAGCAGAGTGAAGTATGGACTAGAGTGGGGTGAGACAGGAGGCTGGGAAGACAGCAAGGAGGTTGATACAGTAATCTAGGAGGGATAGGATAAGTGATTGCATTAACATGGTAGTAGTTTGGATAGAGAGCAAAGGGTGGATTTTAATGATCTTGTGAAGGTGGAAGCACAGGATTTAGTAATGTATGGGATACGTGGGTTGAGTGAGAGAGAGGACTCAAAGATAACGCCAAGATTACGGGCTTGTGAGAAAAAAAGGATGGTGGTACCATCTACAGTGATGGGAAAGTCAGTGGGAGGACAGGGTTTGGGTGGGAAGATAAGGAGTTCTGTTTTGGACATGTTAAGCTTGAGGTGATGGGAGAACATCCAAGCAGAGATGTCTTGAAGCTGAGAGGAGATGGAAGACTGCAGTGAGGAAGAGAGATTAGGGCTGGAGTTGTAGATTTGGGTGTCATCAGCATAGATGTAGTAATTGAAGCCATGGGAACAAATGGGTTCTCCAAGAGAATGGGTATAGATGGAGAATAAAAGGAGACCCAGAACTGAATCCTGAGAGACTGCCCCCCATTTAGGGATTGGGAGGCAGAGGAGGAGCCCCCGAAGGAGACTGAGAATGAGTGGTCAGAGAGATAAGAGGAGAACCAGGAGAGGGCAGTGATAGTAAAGCCAGGGTTGGATAATGTTTCCAGGAGAAGGGGGTGGTCAACAGTGTCAAAGGCAACTGAGAACTCAAAGAGGATTAGGATGAAGTAGAGGCAGTTGGATTTGGCAAGAAGGAGATCAGTGGTGACCTTTGAGAGGGCTGTTTCTGTGAAGTGAATAGGAATGGAAGCCAGATTGGAAGGAGTCAAGGAGAGAATTGGAGGAGAGGAATTTGAGACAGCAGGTATAGACAACTGGCTCAAGGAGTTTGGAGAGGAATGGTAGGAGGGAGATGGGGTGAAAACTGAAGGGAGCAGTGAAGTCCAGGGAGAGTTTTTTTTAGGATAGGGGAGACTTGGACACGTTTGAAAGCAGTGGGGAAGAAGACATTGTAGAATGAACAGGTGAGGATGGCTGTTAGGGAGGGAAGAAGGAAGGGGGCAAATGTTTGGATAAGGTACGAAGGAATGGGGTCGGATGCACAGGAAGCGGGGATGGATCTAGAGTTACTGCTGGGAAAGATGGGAGAGTTGAAGAGGGGCAGGCAGGGAGAGGGACTGAGGAGGGACAGGGGAGATTTTAGGGAGCTGACGCCTGATAGTGATAACTTAATAAAGTAGGTGGCCAAGTCACTGGGGGTAAGGGATTCATTCATTCATTCATTCAATCGTATTTATTAAGCACTTACTGTGCACAGACCACTGTATTCAGTGCTTGGGAAAGTAAAATACAACATTAAATGGATGAGGGGCAGGGGAGGCAGGGAGCCTGAGGAGGAAGTTAAAGGGCAATGGGCAAGGGTGTCAATAGGTGGAGAAATAATAAAAATAATGATAATAATTGCGGTATTTAAGCATTTACTATGTGCCAAGCACTGTACAAAGTGCTGGAGTAGATACAAGCAAATTGCATTGGACACAGTCCCTGTCCCATGTGGGGCTCACAGTCTCAATCCCCATTTTACAGATGAGGTAACTGAGTCATAGAGAAATAAAGTGACCTGCCCAGGCTCCTGCTCTATCCACTATGCTGATTTTGCCAGGCAGAGGAAAGGGCAGCATTAAAGCATGCAAGAATAAACTTGAAATGGACGAAGTTGGCCTGGTATAAAGATTTCCACCAGCAGCTCTCTATGGGTCTTTCACAAGAGCAAAGGATGTCGACTGCGCAGGTGATCCAGGGTGTGGGTTAGTGGTACCAGATCGATGAAGGGATAGGGAAGTGAAAGAGTTGAGTTGAGTAGAGAGGATCATGTTGAGAGCATCATTTTGGTCATCAAGGGAAAGTCAAACAGCAGAAATGTGGTGGAGCTGGGATTAGAAACCAAGTCCTCTGACTCCTACGTCCATGCCCTTTCCACTAAGCTACACTGCTCATTAGCTTCAAACATTCTGTAGTCAGACATTAAAGTGTCTCTAGGGAAAACCAGCTACTTGGAGGGAGGATTCAAATGATTTCCTACAGCATCATCAAAAATGGTATTTATTGGAGTTTACTGGTCACTCTGTGCCTGGTATTTTTCAAGACATTCTGGGCAGACACTGTCTAGGCCCTTAATTAAAGTGTTTACTTCCCAAACAGATAAGGGTGGTAGGCAAACAGCTACAGTACAAATTGAAAGCCAATTGGACCAAATCACACTTTCCCTCTGCCTTTGTGAAGGACAAGTTTCCTGCACCACTTTTAAAGGAGTATAGGAGCACTTTGGGGGTACTTGGCACCTAATTTGGGGGGAAGGGAGGAAGAGCCCCACTTTAATCACATCGCTTCTGAACCTTCCATCCCCAGAGTAGCAGGTGGGACAATACCTTAGGCTGATTCGTGAGCAGTTCCACTTAGTTGTAGGCTGGCTGGGGCACCATCCCAGATTCAGTGTTTTCCTAATTCCTCATCAGAGACTGAGAATGGGGGGCAGGGTGGGACTCAAGGGCCTCAACATTCAAAGACAAATGTTCAACAAACCCCAGAAAACCCCTCTAGACTGTGAACTCGTTGTGGAGCAAGGAATGTGTCTATTGCTGTACTGTACTCTCCCAAGCACTTAGTACAGTGCTCCGCATACAGTAAGCACTCAATAAAATGAGTGACTGACCGATTGAGCAACTAGTAATAATAATAATAATTGTGGCATTCGTTAAGCCTTTACTTTGTGCCAGGCACTGTACTAAGCACTGGGGTGGACAGGTGCAAATTGGGCTGAACACAATTCCTGTCCCATGTGGGGCTCAGAGTCTCAATCCCCATTTTACAGATGAGATAACTGAGGCACAGAGAAGTGAAGTGACTTACCCAAGGTTACATAGCAGACAAGTGGTAGAGCGGGGGTTACAACTCACGACCTTCTGACTCCCAGAAGATAATTTATCCACCACACCATGCTGCTTCCTGAACATGCACTGAGCAAGCTTTGGCCCAGGTATCAAAAGACCCAAGTTTAAAGTGAGAGATAAGAGCAACAGTTGATGTAAAGTACGGGGTTTAGATTAGTTGAGGCAATGCCAGTTCTAGAACATTTGTAGATTTTTCTAAAATTTCACTGGAAGATCCACAAAAATCTGAGTCTGTCCTGGCTTAAGCATGGCCTAGGAAGAGTTTGCCAAAGAGCCCTGCTTGACATTAATATGGCAAGACAGGATGGAAACACAAGTGAATACAGTGTACTAACATTGAGAAGCAGCATGGCCTAGTGGCTAGAACGCGGGCCTGGGAGTTTGAAGGACCTAAGTTCTAATAATGGCTCCGCCACTTGTCTGCTGTATTTGTGGCCTTGGGCAAGTCACTTAACTTCTCCATGACTTAGTTAACTCTATTGTAATATGTGAGCCTCATGTGGAACATGGACTGTGTCCAAACTAATTAGCTTGTATCTACCCCAGTGCTTAGTACAGTGTCTGGCACACAGAAAGCGCTTAAAAAATACCATTAAAAAAATCCCTCTAGTCACATAATGCCACATTTCGGGGAGGCATTGTGAGGGGCTATAGTTGAAAGCAGCACACACAAACAGCCGCTGTATGGTACAACTGAAGAAGAGAGGAAAGGGGAAATGATTCAGGGATGCTTGGTGTGACACAAAACTTTGTGTAGAATCAGGGTCAGACCCTTAGGCCTGATGTGCTGCCATCAAAAAAACAGTGGTTTTGAGAAGAGGCTTCAAGGGAATTGGGAAACAAAGACATTCCCATATGCTGCAAATGACAAACATATCAGTACAATAGGGGACAGTCTTGGTGTGCATACTGTCAAACAGGGACTCTTCATTGTTCCTCATTGGCTTTTTCATTCCGATGCCCTGGAGTATGATTCATTGTGGGAGTTGTCATCTGAGACTGTGAGGGAGGCTAGGTCCAGAGCATTCTGCTCACTTCCCATTTGAAAACAATTCCCTTTGGATCACACCCCTTTTCCTCTGGTCTCTGTTTGAACCATTCCTTACAGCTCAGGTTGGTTTCTTTTCATTCCCTGAGTGTGAAAACCACAGTGAAAGCATGGAGGAGAGAATCTGAAGATACCAGACAACACTCAGAGGATAAACAGTCTGAAGTTAATTTCCCCTAAAAATAAATAACAAAGGAAGAAAATTAAACTCATCTCATGGAACATGAACATGAAGGCCAGGAATGGGGAGAAGCTGCATTTTTGCAGTTTGAAGAAAGCAGCTCCAGATTTTTATAATAAAAAAATGCCTTCAACTTATTAACTCCGCCACATTTTTGCCTGAACAGAATCTTCCCATCAGTGAATAATAGTCCAAACTCTGCTCTCAATTGTGGGCAACAAATCCTTTCAAGTAAATGTGATTTGTTAACACACAAATTATAATGCATTTGCCCCAAGGTTTTGTCTGCCAATTGGGTGGCAATTGGTTTTATGGGTTTCTTTTAAACAGGAACAAGAGAATAGGTCCTCTTGATTCTCACCAGTTTTGTGGGATGAAAGAGATCCTTGCATGTACATATACCTGCTTGGGTGTGTGTATTCATGCGAGCACTGGTTTGTCAGATACTTATGAATAGGTAGAGGATGGAATGAATCAAAACTCCCTTGTTGATGAGCATTTTGGTGGTGAAAATTCACTCACTAGGGAGTAGGGATAATAAATGGATTAAGTGGTGCTTACAATCTTAGGTCAAACAAACAAATGAAAAATGCTGACATAATTGGTCAGCTTTGGGAAGATTTCAGACTTGTTGTGTAGCCAGAGACCTGTAAATGATGAATGCAAAAGATGTCAACAGTGGAGGAAAAAAAAATCTATCTCTAAATGAAGAGGCCTCACCATCTCCGTTTTCAATAATTCCTACATAACTACACCATGGGTTTCCTGCATAACAACTCAGTGAATTTCCATTAGAGCCATCAACAGGGTTGAGCTCAACTGAACCTAACACAGGCTAGAGGTTCCAAGCTTGAGAACAAGTAGAAAAGCAGGACGAGGAGCGTTGACCTCTAGTCTGTAAGCTCTCTGTGGTCTACCAACTCTTTTGTATTGTATTTTCCCTAGTGCTTAGAATGGTGCTCTGTTTGAGAAGCAGCATGACCTAGTGGATAGAGCCTGGGCCTGAGAGTCAGAAGGACCTGAGTTCTAATCTGCCTCCACCATTTGTCTGCTGCGTGGCCTTGGGCTAATCACTTCACTTCTCTGTGCCTCAGTTACCTCATCTGTAATGTGGGGATTACAACTGTGAGCTCCATGTGAGAAATGGACTGTGTCCAGCCTGATTAGCTTGTATCTACTCCAGCGTTTAAAATGGGCTCTGACACATAGTAAGAGCTTAACAAATACAATTAAAAAAAGAAAAAGTACTTAATAAATTTCATTGACTGATTGACCCTGAGGGGAAACAGGTCTAGTGGTTGCTGGTATTCATCAATCAATATTATTTATTGATCACCTATTCAGTGCAGAGCTCCTTCTTCCTCCCCTGTTCCCTCAAAGTTCAACCCCAGGGCACGCCCCCTCAGAGTTCCACACCTAAGCACTTGGGTGGGTGTAATAGAGTAAGCAAATATGATCCCTTCCTCAAGAAATTTGCAGTCTAGCTGTGGAGACAGTCATTGACTTCACTTCCACAATTTTTTGGGCAAGAAGAGCACCAAACTAGCCTGTCCCCTACTATGGATTTGGATAAGGATCTGAGGAGGAGTCAGTCAGTCAATGGTATTTATTGAGCACTTTCTGTGTGCAGAGCAATGAACGTCAGCTCAGTCCCTGTGCCAGCCTCTGCAGTCTTTGCCTTTCCTCACCCAGCGTGGATTAGGTCCTGCTCTGCCCGCTCTGGTCCAGCCGCCTCGTGCCCCATGGGTGCCCCCCAACCAGCTGCGCCTCTTGCCCCATTTCCCAGAATGCCCCCCTTTCCAACAGCTGGGTGCCAACCTCCTGGCTCAACCTGCAACGGATGCTCCACATGCCCACCCCACCGCCATACTCCCTCTTGCCCCCTTCCAGGAGGGACTAGACTACTCGGGAGGTCCAGGCATGGGCTGGGGTCTTCGTGACATTGATGGAGGTTGGGGTCCCCCCAGGGGCAAACAGGATTTGGACTTGGGCTGGAGTCTTGGGAGTGTGAGCCCCTGCTGGGGTCCCACAGTGGTAGAAGAGTTGGGAGTGAGCAGAGAACTACTGGAGAAGGGAAGAATGTTGGAAATGTGCACTGCAGCTGTGACAACAAAAGACCTCGGGGGTTCCTGGGGACCCTGGAATAAGGTGGAGGCAAAGCAAGGAGGGGCATGGCAGGGAGATAGGGGCCAAGGGAACCATCCTCTCAGCTGTGTCACCTAGTGGATACTCATGGGCCTGGGAGTCAGAAAGACCTGTCTTCTAATCCCAGCTCTGCCACTTGTCTGCTGTGTGACCTTGGTCAAGTCACATCAGTCAGTCAGCCAATCATATTTATTGAGCACTTACTGGGTGCAGAGCACTGTCCTAAGTGCTTAGGAGAGTACAATATAATACAATATAACACAATATAACACCTGTCTGTGCCTCAGTTACTTCATCTGCAAAATGGGGGTTAAGACTGTGATTCCTATGTGGGACAAGGACTGTGTCCAACCCGATTTGCTTATAACTACCTCAACACCAAGTACAATGTTTCGCACATAGTAAATGCTTAATAAATATTATTATTACTATTGCTAACATTATTATTATTTTTCAGCCCCAGGGCCCAGTGACCACTAGTGGGGAAGTGATGGAGAAGGAGGTGCTCGTCCTCCCCTTGTACTCTTTTACTTCCTCTTCTTTTCCCTCTTTCTCTCTCCTTCCCTATCCTCCTTCTTTCTGCTCCACTTCTTCCTCCCCTTTTCCCTCAAAATTCAGTCCCAGTGCCATGCCCCTTCAGAGTTCCACCTCTAGATTCACTCAAAGTAAAAAGTTGGCAGCCCTGTTAGCAAAATCTCTGGGGCCTCCGATACCACTGCACCTTCAGGGGTTCATTAACTCCCTTACCCAATTACTAAGGAGCCCAGATGGGCTCAACATGTGCTCATCTTCTTGGTCCAATCTCCCCAGGAACATTCCTACAAAGCCCAGATGGGATCAACTGTGTGGCTTGGCCAAGTTCATGAGAGAGGATGGATACAAAGGCAGATCTATAAAATGAAGCCAAAGACAAGGGGTTTCACAGGGTTTACAAATGGAGGTGCTAGCTTTTCTTACCCTCCCCATGGCTAAGTCTACACTGGCCTAGATGAAGCTTTTGTCGAAAGCGAACCAACCTTTGAGTACGAGTGTAGCCTTAGTGAGGATCGCTCTGTGCAGACATTCCCAACATTTCCTATCAGCAGTGTTCCTCATCCTACTGCCACTACCAGAGCCTTCAAACAGTTCCCAGAGCCAAAGAATACTGGCAGAGGAGAGTAAAACAGTGCAGAATGGCCTGAAATCTGTGGCATTTATTCTTTCCCAGGTGGATTTCTGAGCCATTCAGAAGGTACCTTCCAAAAGCATTTATCTTATCCCATCTTGATTTCTACATCAGCCTCCTTGCTGACTTTCCTGCCTCCTGCCTCTCCCCACTCCAGTCCATAGTTTATTTAGTTGCCTCAATCATTTTTAAAAATTTCAATACATGTTTCTCCACTCCTCAAGAACCTACAGTGGTTGACCATCTACCTCTTCAACAAACAGAAATTCCTTTCCATCAGCTTCAAAGCCTTCAATCACCTTGCTCCCTCTTACCTTACCTCAGTGATTCCAGCACGCTCACTTTGCTCCTCTAATGCCAACCTACTCATTGTACCTTGGTCTCATCTATCTTGCCACTGACTCCTTGCCCATGTCCTGCCTCTGGCCTGGAACAACCTCCCACTTTGTATCTGACAGACCACCACACCCCCTCCCCCATCACGCCCCCACCTTCAAAGCCTTATTAAAATTTGATTTCCTTCAAGAAGCCTACCCCAACTGAGCCCTCATTTCCCTCTCTCCCTCTCTCTTCTAAACCTCCCTTGCATTTGGATTTGCACCCTTCATTCACCCCACCCTCAGCCCCAGATCACTTATGTAAATAACCATGATTTATTTTCACGTTTCTCTCCCTTTCTAGACGGCAAGCTCCTTGTGAGCAGGGGGCACGTTTACCAACTCTGTTAGTATCTTATTCTCCGAAGCACTTAGTACAGCACTCTGCACAAAGTAAGTACTCAATAAATATGATTGATTGACTGATCAATTAAAAAGAAAATTCCTGTTTGCACAATCTCAGTCTAACGGTTTCTGTTCCCTCCAGGCTCAAATGTGCCATAAAAGTTCATTTGACTGAGGCAGATGTTGCTAACAATTCTTTAGCATTGTTTCAAACTGATGTTTGCTCTGCCCCTGGAGCAATCCCTACTGTTTGAAGCATAGAGAGACTAGGCAACTTGCCTAAAATCAACAACAGAAAATGGGCAAGAACCCACATTTCTTGACTCTCAGCCCAGCCCCTTCCACTGTGCCCCAGTGTCTACTAAATCAAGAGAGTTCTATACCTAGTAAAGCTAATGTTATGTGTAATGTTATGTGTAATGTGTTTTTATATATAATAATTTTGATATTTGCCAAACACCATACTAGTTGCTGCAGTACATGCAAGATGATCAGGTTGGACATAGTCCCTGTCCCACATGAATCGTATTTATTGTTCGGAGTGCTTGGTAGAGAGCAATAGAATAGTTGGTAGACACGGTCCCTGTCCTCAAGGCTCTTACAAGGCTCTCTAATTGGAGAGACAGACATTAAAAAAAATATAGATAGAACCAGCATGGCTTAGTGGATAGAGCCCGGGCCTGTGAGTCAGAAGGACCAGGGTTCTAATCCCTGCTCTACCACTAGTCTTCTGTGTGATTTTGGGCAATTCACTTAACTTTTCTGTGCCTCAGCTACCTCATCTGTAAAATGGGGATTAAGACTGTGAGTCCCATGTACAGTGCTTGGCACATAGTAAGCGCTTAACAAATACCATAGAAAAAAGATAGGGAAAGGAAGCAAGTACAAGGATATGTGCATAACTTTTGTGGGAGGAGTGAAGTGCTTAAGTGTCTTAATGGGGCTTATTGGGACTCACAGTCTAATGGGAAGGTGGAATGGAAGTTCATCCTCATGTTACATATGAAGAAACTGAGGCAGAGACAAGTTAAGTGACTTGCCCAAAGTCACCCAATGGGCAAGTTGGGGAGCAGGATTAGAACTCACATCTTTTGATCCCAAGCCCATGCTCCTTTCATTAGGCCACAGTGCTCTCAAAATGCTGCTTCCTTTATTATGGAAGTTGAATATTTTCCACCAGGCCGCCTGAAGCCAATTCTAATAAATACCTTAAGAGTGATGATTGTGCTGATACCCTAGGAGGTCAGAGAGAGGAGACCCAGACCTGATAGCTAACTCTGTGAAAAGAATTCCTTCTAGGGAACATTGTTTCAAGCCCTTGTTTGCCTTAGGCTTCTTACATGGTCGTTTTGTCTTTAAAAGTCTTTTAATGTTGCAGTAAAATCTGTCAGCAAACACTGGATTAAATTGGGGGGGGGTTTAAAGCACTTTACTTTGTACTATTCAGAGCAGTCTCCTTAGACGGGGCTCAGGATTCTAAAGAAGGAAGGAGAGCAGGAATCTTATCTCTATTTTATGGATGTGGGAACTGAGGCACAGAGAGGTTAAGTGGCTTGCCCAACTTCACACAGCGGGCCTGTGGCTGAGCTGAGATTTGAAGTCCAGCCTCCAGAGCTGACCTTGGTTTGGGAGGGATTGCTTTTTTTTTAATGGCATTTGTTTAGCACTTACTATTTTCCAGTCACTGTACCAAGCACTGGGATAGATACAAGGTAATTTTTCAAAGCCTCAGTTGTATCATCTGCAAAATGGGCTTGACACCTGCTTTCCCTCCCTCTTAGATTGGGAGCCCCTGCGGGGCAGAGGTTGTGTAGAATTGATTGTCTAGTACACAGTTATCTTACATGGACATCTAGTACATCATTATTATGGAAGGGATAGAGCACAAACATTTCTTCCTCTCTCTATTCTTACACTACCCAGAGGAAGAAACAGCAGGGAAGACAACTTCCCAAATCCTTCGCCATTTCAGGTTAGTAAGAAATAGTGGAACCTAGTGGTAAGAGCTTAGGCTTGGGAGTCAGTGGACCAGGCTCCCAATTCCAGCTATGATACTTATCCACTGTGTGACCTTGGGTAAGTCACTAAGCTTCTCAGTGCCTCAGTTTCCTCATCTGTGGAATGGGGACTAAATCCCACCTACATTAATAGTGAGCCCCATGTAGGGCAGAAACTGCTTCCAGAATGCCTAACTAGAAATCAACTCTAGTGCTTAATATTATGGGACTTGGCACATAGTAAGCACTAGGAAAGTAGTGTGGCTTAGTGGAAAGAGCAGGGGCTTGGGAGTCAGAGGTCATGGGTTCTAAATCTGGCTCCAGCACTAATCAGCTCTGTGACTTTGGGCAACTCACTTAACTTCTCTGTGCTTCAGTTACCTCATCTGTAAAATGGGGGTTAAGACTGTGAGCCCCACGTGGGACAACCTGATCTCCTTGTATCTACCCCAGTGCTTAGAACAGTGCTTGGCACACAGTAAGCACTCAACAAATACCATTATTATTATTATTACTTAAGAAATATTATTATTATTATAATTCAAGCACTGGCCCATCTGCTCCAACTGCTAAAGAGAATACCAATTTGGGTCCTTTGGATTGGGGAACTCTGTATGTTGTAGAACCCAAATTAGGTCTCAGCAAGACTTAGGTCATCATTCTGCTTATTCTCAAATGGGCCTACTGCACAGCCAGCTGATAGTATCATGTTTCCATCACTACCAACTCATCCCTATGAACTAGATTTGACCTGGTTGCCTAGCAATGAAAAGATCTATATTCCATTGCAAAGCTCCCAAGTTAAATAGTCTATCCCACCACACCATATTTTGAGCTCATCTCCCTAAACTGATTTTAAGGTTTCATACCACCCAAGACCCTTCCTTGACCCTTTCAGTCAAGAAAGCGTCAATGGAAAGAACATGGGCCTGGGAGACAGAGGACCTAGGTTCTAATCCCCATTCTACCACTTGCCTGCTGTGTGACCATAAGCAAATCTCTTACTTTCTCTGTGCCTCAATTTCCTCAACTGCAAAATGGGGATTCAATATCTATTCTCTCTCATTTATTCATTCATTCAATCATATTTACTAAGCACTTACTGTGTGCAGAGCATGGTGTAGTGGATAAAGCATGAGCCTGGGACTCAGAAGGTCATATATTCTAATCCTGTCTCTATCACTTGTCTGCTGTGTGACCTTGGGTAAGTCACTTAACTTCCCTGTGCCTCAGTTACTTCATCTGTAAATTGGGAAATGGGACTGTGACCCCCACGTGGCACAGGGACTGTGTGCAACCCAACTTGCTTGTATCTACCCCAGTGCTCAGTACTGTGCCTGGCACATAGTAAGAGCTTAAAACATATTATTATTTCCCTCTAGACTGTGAGCTTGTTGTGGGCAGGGATTGTCACTCTTTATTGTTGTATTTACTTTCCCAAGTGCTTAGTACAGTGCTCTGGACACAGTAAGTGCTCAAATAAATGCAATTGAATGAATAAATACTATTGAATGAATAAATAGTAAACAGACATATTCCCTGACTACAGTGAGCTTACAGTCTAGAGGGGGAGACAGACATTGATATAAATAAAATTACAACAATGGACATAAGTGCTTTGAGGCAGGGAGGGGGGATGAAAAAAGGGAGCAAGTCAGGGTGACACAGAAGAGAGTGGGAGAAGGGGAAAGGGAGCTAGACTGTATGCTGGTTGTAGGCAAGGAACATGTCTGTTTACTGTTTTATTGTACTCTCCCAAGCACTTAGCACAGTGCTCTGCACATAGTAAGTGCTCAATAATATGACTGACTAAATAAATGAATGAATGAGGATTTAGTCAGGGAAGGCCTCATGGAGGAGATGGCTTCAATAAGGCTTTGAAGGTGGGGAGAGTAATTGTCTGTCAGATTTGAGGAAGGAGGGCATTCCAGGAGAGAGGAAGGACATGGACAAGGGGTCAGTGGTGAAATAGACAAGATCAAGGAACAGTGAGAAGGTTAGCATTAGAGGAGTGAATTGGGTGGGCTGGGTTGCAGTAGGAGAGTAGCACAGTGAGGTAGAAGGGGGCTAAGTGGTGGAGTGCTTTAAAGGCAGTGGTGAAGAGTTTTTGTTTGATGCAGAGGTGGAACCAATGGAGGTTCTTGAGGAGGGGGAAACATGTCCTGAATGTTTGTGTAGAAAAATGATCCATGCAGCAGAGTGAAATATGAACTGAAGTGGGGAGAGACAGGGGGCTGAATGATCAGGAAGGAGGCTGATTCAGTCATCAAGAGGGGATAGGATAAGTGATTGGATTAACAAGGTAGCAGTTTGGAAGCAGAGGAAATGGCTGATTTTAGTTATGTTGTGAAGGTGGAACTGACTCCCACTTAGACTGTGAACCCCACGTAGGACAGGGACTGTCTCCAACCTGATTATCTTCCATGGACCTCAATACTTAGTACAGTGCTCAGCCCAGAGTAAACACTTAACAAATACCACTGGAGTCATCATTTGAAAGTTTTCAAGAAAATCATTCAAGATAGTACTTGCCTCTTTTTGAATGAACTTAGTTTGCCAGGGCCAGAGCTTTTCTCTGGCTACCTTATGTTTATTCTGTGAGTTCTTAGGAAATGACAGTATATGAGATAGAATGTAATTTTCAAAATGAGAGTAATGGCAAAGATTTACCTGCCAACATCAATAAAAGAAAAATGATTAGACATGTCTGGTAATTCTACTGGCTTCCTACATCTGGAATCAGCCCAGGCTCACCTTCTGTCCTTTGCATACAGCCAGAACACGGAAGACAAAAATACAGTCCAGATATTAATTCTGACCTCCTGAACTTCCATTACCACATTCTATTCAACATATTTGGATCCAATGCTTAATATTATAAAAAGGTCAAGTAGATTACTGATCATATGGGAAGGCTCTATGGGACCTTGGAACCTGGTAAAAACTTAATTGCCTGGAGGAAGAAATGAGGTTATAGTCCCCTTTCCTCTCACCCACCCAGAACCAAGATGTGGAGCTTATGGAAGGGAATCCCCTAGCAAGAAACTCAGTATGAGGGTGCCAATATGAGATGAGGGATGGTTTCCCAGGAAGGGTTAAGGAGGCTTTGTCTATCATGGGCTTGTTGTGGAGGATATACATACTTCCATGACTGAGAATTGGCCATATCATACAAAAATCTCAGCAGCTGCCCCAATAGATATGATCGGAAACAAATCTAAAAAAATACGCTTTTATTCACCCCAGCACTTAATGCAGTGCCTGGCACATAATATGTGCTTATCAAGTATCACAATTATTACAATTGATAAGATTCTGTAATGTCATCAATTGAACCATCATTGAAGCCTGGCTTACAGCTACACAGCCCCACTGGGGAAGACTGCGAAGGTCAGCAGGATTCCCAAACAGCTGGAAAGGGAAGCACTGTACTGTGGCCTAGTAGAAAGAATACGGTCCTGGGAGTCAGAGGACCCGGGTTAGGGATTCATTCATTTAATCATATTTATTGAGCACTTATTGTGTGCAGAGCACTGTACTAAGTGCTTGGAAAGTACAATTCAGCAATAAAGAGAGGCAATCCCTGCCCACAGCAGGCTTGGAGTCTAGAAGTGGGGAGACAGACATCAAAACAAGTAAACAGACATCGATAGCATAAATATAAATAAATAGAATTATAGATATATACACATCACAAGTAAACAGGCATTAATGTAAATAAATAAAATTATAGATATGTACCTATATACACAAGTGTTGTGGAGCAGGGTGGAAGGGTAGAGCAAAGTCAGGGGGTAGAGCAAAGGGAGGGAGTCAGGGTGATGGGGAAGGGAGGGGGAGCTGAGGGAAAGGAGGCTTAGTCTGGGAAGGCCTTTTGGAGACATGAGCCTTTAGTAGGGCTTTGAAGGGGAAAGTGTGATTGGCAGATTTGAGGAGGGAGGGCACTCCAGGCCAGAGGTAGGAGGTGGGCCAGGGGTCGATGGCAGGACAGGAGAGAACGAGGCACAGTGAGAAGGTTAGCATCAGGGGAGGGGAATGTGTGGGCTGTACTGTAGAAGGCAAGAAGGGCAGTGAGTTAGGAGGCACCAAGGTGATGGAGACAGACACCTTTGTATTCCCTGACTACAGTGAGCTTACAGTCTAGAGGGGGAGACAGATATTGATATAAATAAAATTACAACAATGGATATAAGTGCTTTGAGGCAGGGAGGGGGGATGAAAAAAGGGAGCAAGTCAGGGTGACACAGAAGCGAGTGGGAGAAGGGGAAAGGGAGCTAGACTGTATGCTGGTTGTAGGCAAGGAACATGTATGTTTACTGTTTTATTGTACTCTCCCAAGCTTTGCTTTGAAGCCAATAGTGAGGAGTTTTTGCTTGAAATGGAAGTTGATAGGCAACCCCTGGAGATTTTTGAGGAAGGGGGTGACGCCCGCCAAACTCTCCTCTTGTCTGCCAAGCTAACTCTCTTCCCCTCTTCAAAGCCCTACTGAGAGCTCACCTCCTCCAAGAGGCTTTCCCAGACTGAGCCCCCCCTTTTCCCTCTGCTCCCCCTCCACCCTCTGCTC
Source organism: Ornithorhynchus anatinus (assembly GCF_004115215.2). Lineage (NCBI taxonomy): Eukaryota > Metazoa > Chordata > Mammalia > Monotremata > Ornithorhynchidae > Ornithorhynchus > Ornithorhynchus anatinus. The sequence continues at coordinate 43,361,328 of NC_041728.1, forward strand.
CTCCCCCTTCCCCCTTCTCCTCCCCTCAGCACTGTGCTCAATTGTATATATTATTACCGTATTTATTTTGTTAATGAGGTGCAGATCCCCTTGTTTCTATTTATCTTGGTAATGTTGTCTTGTTTTTGTTTTGTTCTGTTTTGCTGTCCTGTCTGTCTCTCCCAATTAGACTGTTAGCCCGTTATTGGGCAGAGATTGTCTCTATCTGTTGCTGAATTGTACATTCCAAGCACTTAGTACAGTGCTCTGCACATAGCACTCAATAAATACTATTGAATGAACATGCCCAGAACGTCATACCTTTTGTTCGTTGTGTGTCCTTGGGCAAGTCACATCACGTCTCTGTGCTTCAGTTACCTCATCTGTAAAATGAAGATTAAATCCTACTCCCTACTCCCACAGAGTCCCACGTGGGACAAAGAATGTGCTCAACCTGATTATTGTGTACCTACTCCAATGCTAGTGCAGTGCTTGGCACATAGTAAAAGCTTAACAAATACTATTAAAAAAATCACTGCTTTGTGGGCAACTGGAAAAAGGCCTACATAAATCAGGAGAGCAGATTAAATGATTTAAAGACATAGTGCAGCACAATGGGTCATTGGAAAACCAATGAAGCAGTCTCACCAGTCTGGCAGACTGCAGGAGGGAGTGGGGTCGCTTTTCCTTGAGAAAAACCTTCAAAAACACTGCGTTGCCCAGAGGCAAGCTTGGAAAGAGAGTCAGCCTGGTAGGGAAAGACTACATTGATGCAGCAAGGAATGATCCTTATGAGAATTGTAAAAAGGAGTGTCCATCACACATTAGTCTTTTTAGCTATGTTCTGCATGCATAGATAGGATCTCATGGTCAGGAGAGTCATCCTTGAAAATGTAGAAGACGTATACACACACAAACACACACACATGCTCACTCACACACAGCGTCCCTATCTGTCTGCCTCTATTAGGCTGTGTGCCTGTTGAACCACATCTGATCTAATTATCCTGCATTTATCCCAGTGCTTAACATGCAGGGAGCACTGAATGAATATCAGAACTTCTTGGAGCATGTCTAACAACTCTATTTCCTTGTTATATTGTCCTCCCCCAAGCATTTAGTACAGTACCCTGCACACAGTAAGCTCTCAATAAATACAATCGACTGAACTAATCACTAACGAATTCCACCACTGCTAGAGAGAGAGTTGAACTGAGATTTGTCTTGGGCCCAGCTCCTGGCCATGCACTTTACTACAGCTCAGTCTCAAGGCCAGAGTCCTAACATCAATTTACATTTCGTGGCTCAGTGGAAAGAGCATGGGCTTGGGAGTCAGAGGTCATGGGTTCAAATCCCAGCTCAGCCACTTGCCAGCTGTGTGACTTTGGGCAAGTCCCTTGACTTCTCTGTGCCTCAGTAACCTCCTATAAGATGGGGATTAAGACTGTGAGCCCCACATGGGGCAACCTGATCACCTTGTATCCTCTCCAGCGCTTAGAACAGTGCTTTGCACATAGTAAGCCCTTAACAAATGCCATTATTATTTCTTTAGTACTGATGAATGAGGTGGTGTCCTTGTGGAACTTCAGTTCAAAGCCTTGAGAAAGTGTTTCCCCTGGGATTCCTTGCCAGCTTCCCATACATGAACAGGCTCGCAAATATAAGTAGAAACAAGGGGTCAACTTCATTGCTCTTCCCAATGACTATAACAAAGGTCATGGCTACCCATCACCCTCCCAAAAGGTCAGAAACAGCAGTGATGCCAACACCTTCAGCCCTCGAACCCTCCAGAAAGCTGTGCTGCCCCATCACAGGCTCGTGATCCCATTCTACCTTGCAACACTGAGACAAGAAGTTCAGAAGCAGTGTCAACAAGAGGCCTCCTCTAAGCTTTGAGCATTCTCTATAAGCTCCATGTGGGTAGGGATCATGCCCATATACTCTATTGTATTATCCTCTCCCAAGCACTTAGTACAGTTTGCTGATTGGCTCACGGTGAGCCTGAATCTCTGCTCCTCTAGCCACAGTAGCCACTGCTTTCATTCAGTTTTTGTTTTTTTACTATGTATTTTTCCTTGTCTTACATTGTTTTCATGCTTTTATTGTTTCATCTTGACTATAGTGTCTATCTCAACCCCCCTCACCACTTAATACTTAGATTGTGAGTCCTCGGGGGGGCCAAAGACCAGGTTTAATTTCCACCCCGATTCTCTTTTTCCAGTCCATAATAAATGCTTAATACATTTTATCAGTCAATCAGTGGTCTTTATTGAACACTTACTCTATGCTGTGTACTGTACTAAGTACTTGGAAGAGTAGAATACTAGAATAGTATAGAGGAAAAGTTTCATCTAGTGGATAGAGCACAGGTTTAGGAGTCAGGACCTGCGTTCTAATCCCAGCTGCACCACTTGTCTGCTGTATGACCTTGGGCAAGTTACTTCATTTCTCTGTGCCTCAGTTCCCTCATCTGTAAAATGGGGATTAAAAATGTGATCCCCATGGGGGACAGGGACTGTGTCCAACCTGATTACCTCGTATTTACTCCAGTATTTAGAATAGTGCTTGGTACATAGGAAACACTTAACAAATATCATTACTATTAATATTATTAGGATTGGTAGGCACCATCTTTTGCCCACAAAGAGATTACTACTATTATTTCTTCTTATCTTTACGTCTTATTGTACTCCCAAGTTCTTAGTACAGTGTTCTGTATACAGTAAGTGACCCATAAATACTCCTGAATGAATGAACGAAAGCTCTCGAATGTTGCTTCTGCATTTTCATCTCATTTCCCGTCAGCCATGTTTCATTGTAATTTGGCCCTGTTTGTTCCACCTACTCTCACCAAAACAGCTGTGATGGCAGGGAAAGGCAGGAAAGGAGAAATGGAAAAAGCTAAGAAGCCAGAGAGGCAGCATAGTGAAAGAGTGGAAAAGACAGAGAGAGAGAGACAGAAAGAGAAGGACTGAGGACAAAAGCAAGAGAGAAAGGAAAGAGTGCAGATGAGGCAGAGAAAGAAAGAGAGCAACAGGACGACAGGCAGATACACAGTTCTCACTCATGTACCTCATCCCCCCCAAAATACTTCTCATCAGGAAAATCCTTGATTGGGAAAGGACATTTTTTTATATTGTATTTGTTAAGTACTTACTATGTGCCTGGCACTCTTTTTAGTATTGTGATAGATACAAATTAATCATGTTGGACAAAGCTCAAGTCCCACATGAGCCTCACAGTCTTAATCCCCATTCCATGGATGAGGTAACAGAGGCTAAGTGACTGGCCCAAAGTCACACACTGGCAGAGCTGGGATTAGAACCAAGGACTTTGGACTCCCAGGCCCGTGCTCTGTCTGCAAAATAACACTGTTTGTCTAAGTGTTCATTAACTGGGCACCAGAGGACCAGGGTTCTAATCTCAGCTCCACCACTTGCCTGTGCAAACTTGCACAAGTCACTTGACTTCTCTGTGACTCAGTTTCCTTAACCAAAAAATTTTGATACCTGCTCCTTCCACTACTTAGACTGTGAGCCTCATGTGGGTCAGGGACTGTGTCCAATCTGATGAACTTGTACCTATTCTGGAGCTTAGAACAGTGCTTGACACATAGTAAGTGCTTAACAAATACTATTAAACATAAATAAATACTACTGATTATTTGAGATAGGGCTCTTATAGTGGCTGCCTCCCTCAACCATACCTACGGCAACCTCCCCATCAAACTGGGGTCTCACAGGGTCCCCCAAGCCATGATTTGGTTAGAGAGGTGACTTTTAAAAGATTTTGGCTACCCTCACTAATGTGGGATGACAGATCACTTTATCTTGATGTCTCCTGTGCCTGTCTCAAACTATTGGTGACCAAGGACTTTGAAGGGGAAAGTGTGATTGTTTGGCAGATTTGGAGGGAGGGCATTTCAGGCCAGAGGTAGGAGGTGGGCCAGGAGTCGATGGCAGGACAGGAGAGAACAAGGCATAGTGAGAAGGTTAGCATCAGGGGAGGGGAATGTGTGGGCTGTAATGTAGAAGGCGAGAAGGGAGGTGAGGTAGGAGGAGTCAAGGGGCCAAGGTGATGGAGAGCTTTGAAGCCAATAGTGAGGAGTTTTTGCTTGAAATGGAAGTTGATAGGCAACCCCTGGAGATTTTTGAGGAAGGGGGTGATGCCCGCCAAACTCTCCTCATGTCTGCCAAGCTAACTCTCTTCCCCTCTTCAAAGCCCTACTGAGAGCTCACCTCCTCCAAGATTCTTTCCCAGACTGAGCCCCCCCTTTTCCCTCTGCTCCCCCTCCACCCTCTGCTCTTCCCCCTTCCCCCTTCTCCTCCCCTCAGCACTGTGCTTAATTGTATATATTATTCCCCTTGATTCTATTTATCTTGGTAATGTTGTCTTGTTTTTGTTTTGTTCTGTTTTGCTCTGCTGTCTGTCTCTCCCAATTAGACTGTGAGCCCATCATTGGGCAGGGATTGTCTCTATCTGTTGCCGAATTGTACATTCCAAGCGCTTAGTACAGTGCTCTGCACAAGGTAAGCGCTCAATAAATACTATTGAATGAATGAAAGATAGGGTCACATGTTTCCCCAGAGGCAAATAGCACAGCCACTGAAAGCAAGTAGCAGCAAGCACAATGTTCCCAAGCTCCCACATCCTTTAAGTTTTAGAGAAGCAACGTGACCTAGTGGAGAGTGAATGGGCCCAGGAATCAGAGGACCTGGGTTCTTATCCTGGCTCAGCTACTTGCCTGCTTTGTGACTTTGGACATTTAACTTCTCTGTGCTTCAGTTCCCTCATCTGAAAATGGGAATTCAAAACCTGGTATCTCTCTTACTTAGACCGTGAGCCCCACAAGGGCCCTGATTATCTAGTACCTACCCAAATGCTTAGTACAGAGCTTGGCACATAGTAGGCACTTAGCAAATTCTACAATTGTTACTATTATAATTATTCTCTGGGCCTCGGTTACCTCATCTGTAAAATAGGGATTAAGTCCCTGTTCTCTCTTCCCTTTAGACTGTGATTTCCATATGGGACAGAGACTGACTTACCTGATCGTCTTGTATCTAATAATAATAACTATGGCATTCTTTAAGCATTTACTATGTGCCAGGCACTGTACTAAACTCTGGAGTAGGTACAAGATAATCGGGTTGTACCCAGCATATGGAGCTAAAAGTCTTCATCCCCAATACCCAGATGTGGAAAATTAGACACAGAGAAGTTAAATGACTTGCCCAGGGTCTCACAGCAGACAAGTGGTGAACCTAGAAATAGAACTTGGATCCTCAGACACCTGAATCTGTGCTCTTTCCTCTAGGCTGTGCTCCTGTTCTATCTGCCCTAGTCATTAGTACAGTGCATGACCCCTAATAAGCACTTAACAAATAACACAATTATTAATATTTCCTCTCTTTAAAGTTCCAGTAACCATATGGCAATTAAATATATTGCTTCTCCCAGCATGTTACAGGCAGGAGTCCCAAAGAGTCACCCATTAAAAGATGTTTACAAATTCCCCAACTTCCCTTATGTCTTCCCAGATATCTTCACTGATTCCTCAGCGACTGTGGTGTAAGCTTGGGAGTCCCCTTCTGTACCCTCATTCCTTGACTTACCAGGCTCTGGGTCATTATCTTATCCCTTCATTCCTTGATTCATCTTATGCTCTCTTTTGCTGATAGTTATGTTCAAATAGAGACCTTCGTAAAAAGCCACCACTGGATGAATTCTCTGGGGACTGTGTCTGCAGATCCACAGTGACCTCATTCCAAGCAACTTATATCATGCAATCAATCAGTGATAACTGAGACCACAGTTAGGGCTCAATAAATAAAATGGAATGACTGGCTGACTTAAATGGGCAGAACACTGTACTAAACTCTTGGGAAAGGGAAATTTAGTAGAGTTGGTAGATGCGATCCCTGCCCACAAGGAGCTTACAGCCTACAGTGGGGAAAGACATTAAAATTAATTCATTCAGTCATATTTACTAAGTGCTTACTGTGTACAGAGCACTGTACTAAGTTCTTGGAATGTACAATTTGGCAACAGATAGAGACAATCCCTGCCCAATAGCAGGCTCACAGTCTAAAAGGGGCAGACAGACAGTAAAACAAAGAAGCAGCGTGGCCTATTGGATAGAGCCCAGGCCTGGAAGTCAAAAGGACCTGGGTTCTAATCCCAGCTCCACCACTTATTTTCTGTGTGATCTTGGGCAAGTCACTTCACTTCTCTGGGCCTCAGTTACCTCATCTGCAAAATGGGGATTAACACTCTGAGCCCCATGTGGTACAGGGATTGAGTCCAACCTGATTGAGCTTAGAACAGTGCTCAATAAATACGATTGAATGAATGAATTAACCTGTATCTACCCCAGTGCTTAGTACAGCATCTGGCACCTAGTAAATTCTTAACACATAAAAATTAAAAAATGAGCTGAGACAGGCCCATCATGCTCTCTCCAGTGAATATTAGGAATATTTTTTCTGTTTCACTTTCTAGAATGCATAGAGAATAGGCACCAGGTGCTCAGAGCCTCTTCTGTTCCACAATTAACAGCAAACCATGCATAGAGAACAATTACTCTGCCCCGAGCAATTTGGATCTCCAAACTGAAGGGACAGCAAACAGGCTGGCTGCTACAACCACAATCAAACACACAACTGGCCTGGGCAGTGTCTCTGGGACTTGACTCCGACCTAGAAAATGTGTGTCCAGCCGTCTGTATTCACAAAGGATCGGGGAAAGCTGAGGGAAAACACTCTAGATTTATAGCTTCTAGGCACACTTTAGGGTATTGATTCCTTCTCTAGCCTGTGGTAGAGTCCTGTTTACCTTGATTTTTAGCTTGCAAAGAGCACTTCAGACTTGAAGAGGCCTTTTCCATCCTTGTGATGGGGTGAAGGAACTGAGGCTCGAGGAGGCACAGACTTATCAATCAATCGATCATATTTACTGAGTGTTTACTGTGTGCAGAGCACTGTAATAATAATGATAATGATGGTATTTAACAGCTTTTAATGCGTCAAGCACTGTTCTAAGCACTGGGATAGAGACAAAGTAATCAGGTTGCACATAGACCCTGTCTCCGATGGAACTGATAATCTTAGTCTCCATTTTACAGACAAGGGAATTGAGGCACAGAGAAGTTAAGTGACTTGCTCAAGGTCACACAGCAGACAAGTGGCAGAGGTAGGATTAGAACCCAGTTCCTTCAAACTCCCACGCCAGTGCTCTAACTACTAGGCTACACTATTTCTCTAAGCACTAAGCATCTGGGCGAGTACAATATAACAGAGCAGGTAGACAAGTTCCCTGTCCATTACAAGCTTACATTTTTCTACAGAAACATTCGGTTCATATTTACCCACTCCTCAAGAACCTCCAGTGTTTGCCCATCCACCTCTGCATCAAACAGACACTTCTCCCCATCACTTTTAATGCACTCAGTCACCTTGCCCCTTCTTCAAGGTTATCTGACAAAGTAGGGAAAGAATGATTATAGCCTGTACCTTACTGAAACCTCTCAGATGTCTGGAAACTCATATCAATTTCATCCTTCTTCCAAGTCATCAAGACATCTGGGACCAGGGAGGGGCCTTCTCCTGGAAATTCTCAGAGAAAAACTCCAGGGAAGCCTAGGGGAGGCTTTTAGAGAGCTAGCATCACCTTTGACAGTCACTGTCCCATCTTTCCAGAAATAGCATGATCTGGTGGAAAAGATCACAAGCCTCAGAATCAGAAAAGTGGGTTCTAATCCCAGTTCTGCCAATTGCTTGCTGTGTCACCTTGGACAAATAGCTTTTCTTTTTTATTTTTTTAATGGTATTTGTTAAGCGCTTACTATGTGTCAGGCACTTTACTTAGCACTGGGGTAGATACAAGATTGTTAAGTTGGACACAGCCCATATCCCACATGTGGCTCACAGATTTCATCCCTGTTTTACAGCTGAGGTAACTGAGGAACAAAAGTGAAATGACTTGCCCAAGGTTACACAGCAGACAAGTGGCAGAGCCAGGATTAGAAACCAAGTCCTTCAGGCTTCCAGGATGGTGCTCTATCCATTAGACCACACTGCTCACTTCACTGTGTCTCAGTTTCATCAGCTGTACAATGGGGATGAAATACCTGTTTTCCCTCCTACTTAGACTGTGAGCCCCTTGTGGAACAGGGACTGTACCTGACTTGATTAACTTGTATCTACCTGGGTCTTGGAACAGTGCTCGACACATGGAAAGTGCTTAGCAAATTCCATAATAAATAATAATTATAATGAATGCAGCTGAAGTGTATGAGCCATGAGAAGTATAGATGAATACAATTCCATTCTTAGAAATCCAGCCTCAATAAAGTCCCTACCCTACTGACTTTGTTTTACCTTTGTGTATTTGTCTGTGCTCTATTTTAATGTTTCATTTCTCCTGATGTCTCTGACTCCAGTCCCTTCTCATATCAATGGTATTTACAGGGCGTTTAATGTGTACAGACCACTGTAACAAGCCCTAGGGAGAGCACAAGAAAACACATTTGGAAAACATGTTCCTTTCCCACAAGGAGCTTACAGTCTAGAGGGATAGAATTAGATTGTGTGCAGTTCTCGAGGGGCAGGGCCCATGTCTAATGCCCACCTGTGTATTCTCTCTCAGCTCTTGTAAGCGTTGATCTCCACATTGTGAGCATTTAATACATACTATTATTACTACTACTCTGGTCTTGAAGAGGTATGAGAAGCTCGCTTATAGCAGGATGCAGAAATGGGGGGCTGACTCACCTGAGTACTGAGTCCTACTACAGAAGTGTTGGAGTTGCTGACTCTGGTGTCATTTACTGAGCAACCCCCGGAGCACTAGGCACTTGGGAGAGCACAAGAGTAGCAAAATGCATGTTCCCTGCCCTTAAGGAGTTTTCAATCTAATGGGGGAGGCAGATAAACATGATTTAGAGATATTGAAAGCCCAAGAAAGAGTAAGTGTAAATCAGGAAGCAATGTAAATGCAACAGGACAAAACATCTCAATAAAGAATTCAATGTAGAGATAATATAAAGAGCCATGGGTGGATGTTGCTCAGTCACAATTGGGGGGTTTTGAATTAATGGGGAAAAGTTCCCTACGGGACGGGGTATTTGGGAGAGTCAGAGGCCTTCCCTGACTGAGTCCTCATTTCTTCTTATCCTTTTCCCTTCTACAGCACCCTGAATTGCTCCTTTCATTCATCCCACACCTGCTCTGTAGTCCTTATGTATGTGTATATAATTCATTTATTTATATTAATGTCCATCTCCCCTTTTAGACTGTGAGCTCATTGTGGGCATGGAATATATCTGTTATTTTATTGTACTCTCCCAAGAGCTTAGTACAGTGCTCTGCAGAGTAGACTCTCAATAAATATGATTGACTGACTGAAGATGGGGAGAGATGGGAAAATAATGACAATAATGATAATAATAATAATGACATTTGTTAAGCACTTACCATGTGCCAGACACTGTACTAAGTGCTAGGGTGAATACAAGCAAATCATGTTGGACACAGTCCCTGTCCCACATGGTGCTCACAGTCTCAATCCTCATTTTACAGATGAGGTAACTGAGGCCCAGAGAAGTGAAGTCACTTGCCCAAGATCACACAGTAGATAAGTGGCAGAGCCAGGATTAGAACTCATGACCTTCTGACTCCAGGCCCATGCTCTATCTATTTACGCTATACTGATATGGTTAAAGGAATCTCCAGTCTAGGAGAAGAGCATGAGTGCAGGGATGCAGGCAAGAGAATGAAGAATAGGACACTGTTAGATGATCTTAGGTTGTGTGGGGTTGGAGTGACATCTGGAGAAAACCAGGTGGACCAGGAGCTTGCAGGTATAGACCCTTAAAGCCAGTGGTAAGAAGTTTGCATGTAAGTTTGCCTTTTATTTGAATATAATTCATTCATAGTTAAAAATGCCCAGAAATTCCCCCATACCCTGTTCATTTTCCATCCACACCTCCAAACTCATGATGGGTTGGGCTAGGCTAATCCATTCTGTAAAATGTCCGCATGGTGAATTCAACTACTTCACTGATCAATCAATCAACCGTATTTACTGAGCTCCTATTGTGTATGAAGCCCTGGCACTAAGTACAACACAACAATATAACAATTCCTTCCCACAACGAGCTTAGAGTCTAAAGTGATTGATGGAATCTCCTCCCCACTTCCATCTGATTCCATATACCTGCACACTTCCTCTTCACCCTCTTTCAAAGAAGTCGCCGACCTTCAGTTTAGCTGGTGAAGCGCTTTAAATCATATCAAAATGGTGGGGATAAGCCAAAGGTGAAAATCAATGGAATTACAACATTTCCTGTTAACCTGGGGAAGAAAGAGATAACACTATTTGGGCATTCAGTTGGGCAAGTCCTTCTCTAGCCTTACCAGACTAAACCTAAGAGAATTTAACTATTAGATGGCAGAAAAGAGGACTGAATTTGGACAAAACAGGCTAATGGGCTTTTCCCCATCCTGCTACAAACCAGCCCCGAAGGAAGGGGAAGGGTAAAAGTGTGGACATGAATGTATCTCGAATGAGTGGTTGGGCTGAGTGAACCTTCAGTGGCGGACTCCAGCCAAGAGGTGAATTGCCTCATTCTGGGTCAGAGAAGCCTCTGGATTGATTCTGAGCCAGGCCCAAGCAGAACGCTCCACTCTGTGGTTGCTCAGTGTGGGTGTGACTGATGCAGGCATCTCCTCGGCCAACTCCGCATCGAGGAAAAAAGGACCCGGGCTTCTGGCCAGCCAGTGATGGAAGGAGGCATTTTTTGGCTGTGGAGGTGACCAAGAGGTCCAAAAGTAGCAATGAATCAAACAGAGCGCTCAGCCTCTGACACCATGGAGAAATAACTCTGTCGGCTTCTGGTCCTGCTAAGCTTCCGGCTGCTGCATCCAAAGTCTCTCTCTTTCCTAGTAATCCCACAGGGCTGAATGTGAGCCAGACTTCATCCGGGGACACACTTTAAAAGGATTAGAGACCAGGGATGAAATGGAGGACTTCAGTGCTTTTTGGACTTGGAATTTGCCGATTAGCTTGGACAAGTCATTTAACCTCATTGTACCTCAGCTTCCTCATAAATGAGCGAAAGGAGAAGATGGTACATAAAAGACCTAGCATTACTCACTCATATTTTTTATCATCATCTTTTTTGTGGTGCACATGAAAGAGTGAGTTGTGCAATTACAGGTGACCCCACAGACAAGACATTAGATTTTTGGTACAGTGTAAAAATTGCTATTACGGTATTGGTTAAGCACTTACGAATACTGAGGTAATTTCAAGTCAGTCAGGTTGGACACAGACCCTGTCCCACATGGGGCTCAAAGTCTAAGTAGGAAGGAGAACAGGAAAAATCTCACAAAAATGAATGTGTAGTCATAATGATGACTCTGGATGAACCGAGTTGCTATTGAACAATCAAAGGTATTTATTAAGCTACCAAAATACTAAGCACTGTACTAGGACTTTCACAAGCCTGAAAAATCAATCAGTTGAATATATTGAGTGTTTACTGAGCACAGATCACTGTACTAAGCACCTGAGAGAGTACAGAATACAGAGTTGATAGACATATTCCCTTTCCACAAGGACCTTATAGTCTAGAGAGGGAGAGAGACATTAAAAATTAATTAATTCAGGGTTTGGAGTCAGAGGACCTGGGTTCTAATCTCTGCTCCATCAAACTTCTCTGGGCCTCAGTGTCCTCATCTGTAAAATGGGAATAAAATACCTGTGCTTTTTTTTGGCCTGTGTCCAATCATTTATATTTGTATTTGTCCCAGCACTTAGTACACTAAGCACTCACATACCATAGTTGTTGTTATCCCCTACCCTCAAGGAACCTAGTACTTACAGAGCAAGAGAGATATTTTTTAAATTTTACTTTTGCAAATACTGGGAGCAGAAGGGGAAACAATGATCTAGTAGGAAGTAATAAAAATATGAAAGCTTGGAAGAGCTAAAACAGTAATTGAACGTGCAAGTAAATGTAAAAATAAACATACACATATACAAATGTAGATGAGAGTGACAGGTGAGCCTTGGTTAAGAGGCTTCAGAGAGAAGAACCAATGAAGAGGAGTTGATTATAGTGCCAGGGCTTGCTTTTGCACTTTCCTATCCCGCAAGTCAAGTTCTCACTCTGGCATATTGAGAGCTTACTGGGTGCAGAGCACTGTACTAAGTGCTTGAGAGAGTACAATATAACAGAGTTGGTAGACTCATTCCCTTTCCACAAGGAGTTTACAAGTCTTGAAGGGGAGACTCTAGGCATGGATTTCTAGGGATGGAATCAGGCATGAATTTCAGAGAACGGATATGGGGACAGCATATTACAAAGTGACTACAAAGGTTTGCTGTGGTTTAAGGGATGTTGTCTCAGTAATAATAGTAACAATTATGTTATTTGTTAAGTAGTTACTATGTGCCAAGCACTATACTAAGCGCTGGGGTAGATATAAGATAATCAGGTCCTACATGGAGCTCATAGTTAAAGTAAGAGGGAGAGCATGTATTGAATTCCCATTTTTCAGATGAGGGAACTGAGGCAGGGAGAAGTTAATGACTTGTCCAAGGTCACACAGCAGACAACTGGAAGAATCAGGGTAAGAACCCAGGTCCTCCAACTACTAGAGCACGTGCTCTTTCCAGTAAGCTGTGCAGCTTCCCTTAGCAAACTTGTCTATTTGGGTCCCCTATTTGGGGGGATTCTGGAGGGCCAGAATGCTCTAGGTTGCTGTGCGGGAAGAAATGCCCTTTCCTTTCCATCCAAACTGCTACCAAATTAATACAGTCACTCATTCTATCCCTCCTGGACTACTGAATTAGCCTCCTTGATGACCTCCCAGCCTCCTGTCTCTCCCCATTCAGTCCATACTTCACTCTGTTGCCTGAATCATTCTTCTACAAAAACATTCAGAACATGTCTCCCCACTTCTCAAAAAACTCCAGTGGTTGCCCATCCACTTCCACATCAAACAAAAACTCCTCACCATTGGCTTTAAAGCACTCACTCACCTTGCTCCCTTCTACCTCACTTCAGTTACCTCATCTGTAAAATGGGGATGGAGACTGTGAACCCCATGTGGGAAAGGGAGTGTGTCCAACCTAACTTATATCTACCCCAGTGCTTAGTACAGTGCTGGCACATGGTAAGCACACAGTAAGGGCTCAATAAATACGACCGAATGAATGAATGATCACTTAACACATACCATAAAAAAACTTTCACTACTGGTAGAATCCCCTGATTTAGGCACTCCATTTCTTACAAAACTCTGACTCTGACCCAGGCCTCCTGATTCCACTGGACCACCAGAGGATGACAATGAGGATGTATTTCATGTCACTTTCTCTTTATATCCATTAGTTGGTGAGCTCCTTGAGGGCAGAGATCATTTCTATCAATTCTATTGTATTGTAGCTCTTAGTAAAGTGCTCCAAAAAGAGCAAGCACTCCGTAAATGTTATTGATTGAGCTACTTCCCTGCTTTTCACCCTCTTTCTTCCATTTGTCAGCAGCAACTCATTTGTGATTTCAATACAGCCCAGTGATCTTCTTGTGGCTTTAATGTAACCCTGAGTAGAGTATACTTTCCTCCATGTTGAATGTTCAACTAGTAATGAAAAACAGGATCAAGTTCAAGAGACTTAAGAGTGTATTATATTAGCAAAGTAATAGCTGTTCTATCTTTTGCTTATTAAATCCATCAGGCACTTGACAGTGCAAATCCAACATCTTCAAGAAGAAATGTTTTAAAATGCCTCATGAGTGAGGAAGCATGGCCCTTATTTTCTCCTTCTGGTCCCTGTCCCTCCACTGCTAACCCAAATTCCTTAAGAAAAAACAACTGCAAGTTGATCTTCCCTGCCAATGATTGATCTACAGAAGGGAAGAGGGGCAATGTATTAAATAAAAACCCAGATGGGGAAAGAAAATGCTATCTTATTTGAGGATATTATTAGATGTTCACACTACTGCTCAGGAGGAAACTGCTTAATTTACAAAGGTTTGTGTTGGGTTAGAATAAGATGATGAAGACTTGTTTCCTGAATGACTGAAAGGAAACGTTGGTAGGTTCTATCGACATAAAGGAAATCTTAATCTAGTTTTTTCCCACTCTTTTTGAGACTGAAAATTCTCTTCAGGGAACTCGCTGTATCCTAACTGTGTTTGGGCTAAACTCAGGATCCTGGTAAGGAAGAAAAATAAAAATATAGAAGCAGCAGAGCTTAGTGGAAAGAGCAAGAGCCTGAGAATCAGGGCACTTTAGTTCTAGTCTAGTCACATCTACAACCTGACTGTTGTGAAACCTTGGGGTAGTAACTTAACTTATTTGTTCCTCAGTTTCCTCCCCTGTAAAATAGAGATTCCAAACCCATTTTCCCTCCCCCTTAGACTGTGAGCCCCGTGGGAGAAGGGGGACTGTCTGACCTGATGATCTTGTATCTACTCCAAAGCTTAGTTCAGGTCTTGGCACATAGTAAGTGCTTAACAAATACCCCAATTATTATTATGACTCCTCTCCTCTGACGGCTTCTAACTCCTTCCCATTTATTTCTTCACATCCCATAGAGACATTGTAAGGCAGTTCAGAAATGAAAAGTCCTCTTCACATGGAATTCCCATCCCTGCAGTAAACTTAAAGTCCCATAAATCTCCAAAGAAGTGCCTCTTCCTTCATGATTCCTGGCTCAGATGTGCAAACCTTAGAGGATTCCTTCCAACCAGGAAGAAGGGATTAGAGGAAAACAAATGTGAAATTCAAAAAGCCAACTATTGATCCAAAAGGCTAACCAAGACTTAGGCTTAAGTTGTTTTGCAGACTTTCTGAAGTCTGGGAACGTGCCTATTAATGTTTCTAATCATTAGCTCATTTTGCATTTATATACTTTTATAACATTCACATTTATGGAACCCTTCTAACACACCAATCACTACAATAAGTGCTGGCATAATTAAAAGCACATAATTTAAGATGCACTCAGACTGTAAGTCTCATGTGTATTAGGAACTATGTCAGGAAGCCTAAATATATAATTAAATAATATAATGCAAACTTCAATGAAAACAGCATGAGAAGCAGCATGGTTCAGTGGCAAGGGCATAGGACTGAGAGTGAGGGGACCTGGGATGTAATCCCAGCCCCTCCACTTGCCTGCTGTGTGATCTTGGGTGACTCACTTCATTTATCTGTGCCTCAGTTTCCTCATCTGTAAAATGGGTGTTAAATCCCTGTTCTCCCACCTACCTGGATGTGAGACCTAAGAGAGACAGGGACTGTATCCAGCTTAATTATCTTATATCCACTCCAGCTCTTAGAACAGTGCTTGACACATCACAAACACTTAGCCAACACTATAATTATTAAAACAAATTAAAAATAAACCATAAAAATGATTAAAAGTGAAATAGCTTCTGTTAAAAAGGAATGGACAAAATAGCTTCCTTGCAAAATCAGTGGCTTCTACTCCATCCTAATCCTCCTCAACCTCTCAGCTGTCTTTAATACTATGAACCACACCATTCTCCTGAAAGCATTATTCATGCATTCATTCATTCAATCAATTGTATTTATTTAGTACTTACTGTGTTACGAGCACTATACTAAGTGCTTAAAAAGTACAATTCAGCCATAAGGAGAGAAAATCCCTGCCCATAATGGGTTTAACAGTCTAGTGGTAGAGGTGGGGATGGGGGAGACAGACATCAAAACAAGTAAACAGGCAACAATATAAATAAATAGAATTAAAGATATATACAAATATACATAAGGGCTGTGTGGTGGGGAGAAGTGGGGGAAGAGCAAAGGAGCAAGTCGAGGAGATGTTGAAGGGAGGGGGAGCTGAGGAAAAGGGGGCTTAATCTGGGAAGGCCTCTTGGAGGAGGTGAGCCTTCATTAGTGTTTTGAAGTGGGGAAGAGTGATAGAGTGATTGTTTTGTGGATTTGAGGAGGGAGAACGTTCCAGGCCAGAGGTAGGATGTGTAGGCTAGGGATTGGGGGCGAGATCGAAACACAGTGAAAAGGTTAGCAACAGAGGAGCGGAGTGTGTGGGCTGGGATTTAGAAAGGGAGAAGGGAGGTGAAGTAAGAAGGGGCAATGTGGAGAGCCTTGAAGCCAAAAGTGAGGAGTTTTTTTTGATAATAATGAGGAGTTAACTTTGGTTTCAGTAGCAGTTTCCTCTCCTGGTCCTCTAGACTGGAAGTTCATTGTCTTGTATATTTTTATACTGTACTCTCCCAAACACTTAGTACAGTGTTCTGTACACAGTAAATGCTCAGTAAATATGATAGATTGACTCTCTCTCTGGCTGTTCATTCTCAGTCTCTTTGACAGGACCCTCCTCTGTTCAAATCCCCTAACTGTGGGCGTTCCTCAAGGCTCAGTGTTCAGTCCCCTTCTATTCTCCCTTTAACTGCCCCTCCCTTGGAGAGCTCATTTGTTCCCATGAAAGATGATTCCCAAATCTCCATCTCCATCCCAATATTTCTCCTTCTCTGCAGACTCGTATTTCTTCTGACTTTCAGGAAATCTCTACTTGGATGTCTGGTTGACTCCTCAAACTTAACATGTCCAAAGCAGAACTGCTCCACTTCCCACCCAACCCCTGTCCTCCACTTGGCTTTCCCCCTCCTACCTTAACTCACTGCTCTCCTACTACATCCCAGCCCACACATTTTACTTCTCTAATGCCAAGCTACTCACTGTACCTCAAACTCACCTCTCCACTGACCTATCACCCATGTCTTACCTGTGGCCTAGAACACCCTTCCTCTTCATATCAGAAATCACTCTCCCTATCTTCAAAGTCTTATTGAATACACATCTCTTCCAAAGGGGATTATTTGACTAAACCCTCATTTCCTCTTCTCCCACTCTCTTCGGTGTTGTCCTTTTGCTTGGATTTGCTCCAGCACCTATATACATATCTGTAATTTATTTATTTATATTAATGCCTGTTTCCCCCTCTAGACTGTAAGTTATTGTGGCCAGGGAACAGGTCTACCAACATTGCACTCTTACAAGTGTTTAGTACAGTCCTCTGCACACAGCAAGTACTCAAAACATTCAACTGATCGAATAGCAGTAAGGGCACTGGCCTAAGCATCGAAAGATATGAATGTGAGCCCAGAGTCAGGTGCTGAGACCATGGGTGAGTCATTTGCCTTTTGAATACCTTGGCCAGGTGAAAAGAGTTTGCAGATGACCTTTCTGAAGAAAATTTGATTTGGCTCCAAATCTTCATGGGAGAAGCCTCCACCTAAACAGGAATTGAGTCAAGCACACAACTGTTTTTGAGCGATATGCTACCATTCCTGCTACTGAGTCTACCCACAGATCCCTGAAGTTGGCAAGTATACCTATCTGACAGTTGTTATTTTAGGGCTTGGATTCCTTTAGCCTTGACTCCCCCACCTGAAGCCATCATGTGGTCCTCTAGATTGTAAGCTTGTTATGGGGATGGAAAGTGTCGGTTAATTTTGTTGTATTGTACTCCCCTAAGTGCTTAGTACAGTGCTCTGCACATAGGAAGTGCTCAATAAATACCATTGATTGATGGCTGACTGTAAGGGCTCACAGTGAATTCAAGGCCAATAGTCAATAGGGTCAAGGCATTAGTTTCTTCCTGTCAACCCATCCACCCTAAACCAACAAGTATTTCTTTAGTTTCTCTGATCTCCAATGGGGATAATAACTTCAGACCTTGCATCCTTCCCTCAACCTCAAGATGTCATGAGTACAAATGAGATAAGGACTGTGAAATCTCCCACGCTTCTTTGGAATTGAAAATCAGGTACATTGCAGTATGATTAGCCTTTTGTTCTGAAGAGATTCTAGATTTGAAAGCTACTGTTGGCCAGGGAACGTGTCTACCAAGTCTGTTCTACTGTACTATCCTAAGCGATTAGTACACTGCTCTGCTTACAGTAAGCACCTGGTAAATACCATCGATTGATTTCAGGGGGGTGTTCTTGTAAAGCCCCCCCAAATCCTTTGCCAACAACAGGGGCCAGATGAGTTAGTTTTCAATTAGAAACCTTCCCTTTCCCCACCCTTTTTTACTGCTCCCTATCAGTCTACTTAATAATAAAAATTAGTATGTGCCAAGCACCGTAGTAAGTTGCTTGGTTGGATTCAAGCAAATGGGGTTGGATACAGTCCCCGTGCCTCTTGAGACTCACATTCTTAATCCTCATTTTACAACTGGAGTAAAAGAGGCCAAGAGAAGTGAAGTGACTTGCCCAAGGCCACACAACAGGCAAGTGGTGGAGCAGGGATTAGAACTCATGACCTTCTGACTTTCAAGCCCATGCTCTGTCTACTACACTGTGGTGGTTACCTTGAGAATTCTTCCACAAGTGTGGATCCCTATAAAAATAAGCAAGGGAATTAAAGAAAGGCAAAGTATATTTCATTTGTTTAACCCCACCCCTTTCTAATTGCCATTCACTCCACCTCGATTCCTCTTAGGTTCTCTCTGTGCATGAGGGCCAATGCTTATTTTCGAGGCTCATCTAGGAGAAGCCGTATGGCATAGTGGATAGAGCACAGGTCTGGGAGTTAGAGGTCATGGATTCCAATCCCACCTCTGCCATTTATCTGCTGTGTGACTTTGGACAAATCACTTCACTTCTTTGTGCCTCAGTAACCTCATTTATTAAATGGGAATATTAAGACTGTGAGCCCCATGTGGAGCTCACATGAACTGAGCTAAACTGATTAGCTTGTATCTACTTCAGTGCTTAGTAAAGTGATTGGCACATAGTAAGTAGTTAACAAATACCATTAAAAAAAGTCTTTCCCCAACATCCCCATGAGGTAGGGAGAGATATTACTGTCCCTGTTTTACAGATGAGGAAATCGAGGCAAAGAGAGATTAAGTAATTGTCCTCACATCACACTACAAGCCAGTTGGAGAGCTAGGTCCAGTACTCAGTTTCTCTTGGCTCCTAGAGGATTAGTCTTTTCATTAGAGGAAGGGTGAGTAATTTTTTTAAATGGAATTTGTTAAACTCTTACTATGTGACAGGAACTGTACTCAACACTGGGGTTGATACAAGCTAATCAGATTAGACACAGTCCATGTCCCACATTGGGCTCACAGTCTTATACCCGACTTTACAGATGAGGAAACTGAGGCACAGAGAAAGGAAGCACAGAGGAAGGGAAGTGACTTGTCCAAGGTCACACAGCAGACAAGTAGCAGAGGCATGATGAGGACTCAGGTCCTCTGATTCCCATGCTTGTGCTTTTTCCACTGGGCTACACTGCTTCCCAGTGTTGGAAGTGTATTCTAGTAATCAATCAGTGGTGTTCACTGAGGGCTTGATGGATGCAGAGCACTTTACAAGCAATTGGGAGAGAACAACATTTGAAGTAGAAATGGCCTCTGCTGTGATAACACAATGTTTGCGAAAGGAAACCTTGTAACATAGAAAAACAGTCCATAAAAAGACTAGAGTTTTGGGGACTGAATTGGGTACTATATCATAATTATCAATGTCATTATCTCCCTCACTATTAATATTAATTAGCATCTGCACTGTACTCAGCACTTGGGAATGTGAAATA
Source organism: Ornithorhynchus anatinus (assembly GCF_004115215.2). NCBI lineage: Eukaryota > Metazoa > Chordata > Mammalia > Monotremata > Ornithorhynchidae > Ornithorhynchus > Ornithorhynchus anatinus. The sequence goes on from NC_041728.1 coordinate 43,380,911, forward strand.
AAAGGAGTAGTCCATTAAAAACTCATGCAGGATACAGGTGGATTTAGAGGGTAATAATAATAATAATAGTATTTGTCAAGCACCTACTATGTGTCAAGCACTGCTCTAAGCACTTCGATAGATGCAAAGTAATCAGGTTGGTCACAGGCCCTGTCCCACATGGAGCTCAGTCTTAATTCCCATTTTACAGCTGAGAGAACTGAGGGGCAGAGTGCCTAAGTGATTTGTCCAAGATCACACAGCAGACAAGTGGCAGAGTCAAAATTAGATTCCAGGTCCTTCTGACTCTTAGGCCTGTGTTCTATCCATTAGGCCACACTGCTTCTGTACACATAAATACAAAATACACATACATACATAACAGAACTCTTCATCTTCCCACCCAAATTCTGTCCTTATCTGTCTTTCCCATCACTGTAGGCAACTCTATTCTACTCCCTATCTCATAAACCCATAATCTTGGCATCATCTTTGACCCATGTCTTACATTCAACCCACATATTTCATGGGTCACCACATCCTGTCAGTTCTACTTTAACAGTATCGCTAAAACGCATCTTTCCCTCTTCATTCAAACTGCTATTGTGCTGACCCAAGCACTTATCATATCCCACCTTGATTACTTCATCAGTTTCCCTGTTGATCTCTCTTTCCTTCTCTCTCTTCCTGACTCCACTTCTTCCTTCAATCTGCTACCTGAATTATTTTTCTAAAAAAATTCAATCCTTATCTGCCCACTCCTCAAGAACCTCCAGCGGTTGCCCATCCAGAAAACACTCAATCAGCTCTCACCCACCAATCTTACCCATGAATTCCCTATTACAACACAACCTACAGACTTGGCTCCTCTGACACCAACCTACTTACTTCACCTCTATCTCATTTATTCCTCCACCAATCCTTTGCCCTTATTCTCCCTCTGTTCTGGAACTCCCTCCTCCTTCATATACAGGAGATCCACTCTTTCCTCCTTCAAAGGCCTACTAAAATCACATCTCCTCCAAGAGATCTTCCCAAACTAAGCCCACATTTCTACTACTCCCTCTCCCTTCTGTGCTGCCTATGCACTTAGCTCTGTACCCTTTAAGTGCTTGATTTTCATCCCACCGTCAATACCACAGCACTTATATAAATAACCATAGTTTAGCTTAATATCTGTCTTCCCTTTATAAATTCGAAAGCTCCTTGTGGACAGGGAACGTGACTAATAACTCTGTTCTATTATATTCTCCTAAGCATTTACTACAGTGCTCTATCCACAATAAGTGCTCAATAATACCTTTGATTGATATAACATTGGGGACAGAAGGTAAGACTTAGACAAGAATGGCAAAATATAAATCAGTGAGTACCTGGAATAAATAAACCAAGAAACTCTGTAAGTGCTGATACTGAAATATGGAAAAGAGAGAGAGGAAGGAAAAAATGAAAATTAGACACAATAAATAGAAACTTTGCCACTGCCAGAGAGAGAGAATGGGATTAGACAGTGAGAAAACGATAGGCTAATGTTTTGGGCAAATCTACTAGGAAGAGTAAAAAACATCCCTAGGCAATTGTTACCAATCACTGTTAGCCAGATCCTCACTCAACTCTTCTCCTGTTCACCATTCACTAGTGGCATAGTGGAGAGGCCACAAACCTGGGAATCAAAAGTACCTGGGTTCTAATCCTCCACCACTTGTCTGATTTGTGACCTTGAGTAAGTTACTTCACTTCTCTGTGCCTCAGTTACCCCATCTGTAAAATGGGGATTAAGACTGTGAGCCCCATATGGGTCAAGGAATGTGTCCAATTTGATTACCTTATATCTACCCAGCACTAAGTAAAGTGCTTGGCCCATAGTAAGCGCTTAACAAGTACCATTTAAAATATATGTGTGTGTGTGTGTGTTTGTGTATGTGCGAACACATACTCACACACACACACACACATAAAAACACTGACACTCAAAGTAAACAAACCTCAGCAAGTACTTTAACAACTCTGTCTAGACTGGATTATAAATACAGTCAAACACCATGCCAGAAGACACTAAGTTATTTGAAGGACAAATGTATTATCTGAAAAAAAAGGAGCCAAAGTGAAGAGAAACTTTACTAAGTTTAATGCTAATTGACAGGGGAAAAAAAAATCAATCAAGATCCAGAAACCATCTGAAAGAGAGCTCTGTAAACCAACTCAGCCTCAAAAGAGAGACCCTGTGATTTGTCTGTTGTTAACCTATCATGATCTTGAACATGTTATACAATCTCGACATCCTTACATGCAAATTGTAACAACAGTACAGTCTTACATCACAGGGTTGTGAGGATAACTAAAGAAAACTCAAATACATCAGCACTGCAATGAGTCCTGCTGAAAGGGTCTTGGGGTAGGAGTAAGAGGGAGCCAGAGTTTAGCTAATCATCTGGATTGTGATATCTGGCACTCTAAATTTAGAAACTGACTTAAAGAAAAGCAGTATAGCCTAGTAGAAAGAGCCTGGGCCAGGGAGGCAGCCAAACTGAGTTCTAATCCTGGCTCTGCCCCTTGTCTGCTGGGTGACCTTGGGTAAGTCACTTAACTTCTTTGTACCCCAATTTCTTCACCTGTAAAATGGGGATTAAGTCTGTGTGCCCCATGTGGTACAGGGACTGTGCCCAACCCCATTTGCTTGTATGAACTCCAGGACTTAGTACAGTGTTTGGCACATAGTAAGTGCTTAACAAATATTATTATTATTATTATTGTTATGAGACCAATTTGTCAGGATTCTGCTGAGACAATTGTGATTGAGTTCATTAGCACCAAAAAGTTATGGACAAATCACAAATCCTTTCACACAGAACAAAAACCTCCTGTGGGAATTACTGGATTGATTTGTCTGGGAAGGAGCATGGGGGAAAATGCCCCACAGCTGGGCCATGTGCCAAATGGGACTATATTTATTCCAGGCAAATGCCCTGTGATTTAAGTGCTTAAAGTGTCTCAAGCACTGTACCGAGTGGCGAGGTAGATAGAAGATAAGGAGGTTAGACCCAGTCCCTGTCCCACATGGGGCTCACAGTCTAAGTAGGAGGGAGGTGGATTTAATCCCCATTTTACAAATGAGAAAACTGAGGCAGAGAGAAGGTAAATGGCTTGTCCAAAGTGACAGAGCCGGTATTAGAACCCACTTCCTCTGCCTCCCAGGTTCAGATGTTTCTATTAGACCATGCTGCTTCTCTTCAAAAGATCCTGTTTTGAGGCAGAGAAGGAAATGGTTTTCCCTACATAACTGATTATGATAATGACAATAATAGCAGTGATATTTGTTAAGGACTATGTGACAAATTCTGTATTAAGTGCTGAGATTATACTCTAAAACCCGATTGGTTAGTTTCTGTGCCACATGGGGCTCACTGTCCAAAGGGGAGGAAGAATGGATATCTCATCCCCAGTTTTATATGTGAGGAAGCTGAAGGCCAGAGAAGTGAAGTGATTTGCCCAAGGTCACACTGCAGGTAAGTGGTGGAACCAGAATTAGAACGCAGGTTTCCTGATTCCCAAGCCTTTGCTTTTTCCCAAGGCCATACTGCTTCTCATTTACCAGGGAGGAATGAGATGGAAGGTGTTTTTAGAATATCCTGTCAGGGAAATCTATTAGAGAGTGGACATCTACTAAAGGGGGCCTCTGAAAACTCAAACTGCCATTGAAATTCACCAGAAAGGAAATCACAGGAAATACTGGAGTCCTTTGCTGTCCCTTGGTAAATGGAGTGAATGACCCTGCTTGGTCTTTTCCTGCTCTAATTTCATTACGATTCAATCATCCTGGAGCTTTAACAAAATCGGGTCTGTCCAGAAAAAAAAAGTGTCCTATATAACAACCCAGGACTTGGTGTGCCAAGTCACCAGGGCAGCTCAAATTCCTGGCCTTATGACTTTCCCTTGTCAGTGTTTGGTAATGTAATGAAGCACAGTCTCCTTTATACTGTCGATCTCTGGCTTCTGCTCCATTTCACTTGCGTTTACCCGACTGGCTTTTGACAAGTCATGGGTTATTCCACAGCTCTCCTACTATATTAAACCACACAGACTAAATTAGAGTTTGATGACGCTTCCCTGGACTCTCTCTCTCTGACGGAGAGGGTTGGGGTAGGCAGAGGGTGGGAGGGAGGGGGGAGACAGACAGAATAGATCCATGTCAGGGCACTCTGAAGTACTTGAACTACACTTATTGCTGCTGCTGTCACAAGCCATTTTAGTATGAGAACAGTTCAATGGCAGGGGACGTTGGTTTTGGGGTTTTTTGGTATTTGTTAATCACTTACTATGTTTAAAGCACTGTTCAAAGCCCTAGGGTAGTCTGACAGTCAGTCGGGTCAGTTGTATTTACTGAGCTCTTATTATGTTCAGAGCACTGTTCTAAGCACTTGCGAGAATACAATATAACAATAAACAGGCATGTTCCCTACCTACAATGAACTTACAGGCTAGAGGGTAGATGAAAGTTAGCAAGTCAGACACAGTCCCTGTCCTACATGGGCCTCATAGTCTAAGTAGGAGGGAAAACTGTTATTGAATCCCCATTTTGCAGTCGAGGAAACTGAGAAACAGAGAAGTTAAGTGAATTGCCCAAAGTCACATGATAGGCAAGTGGTAGAACCAGGACTAGAACCTAGGTCCTCTGGCTCCCAGGCCCATGCTTTATCAACTAGGTCACACTTCTTACTCTTTAGGGGCTGGGAAGGTATTTACAAACTGCTGGAATGTACTCTCCTAAGTACTTAGTAAAATGATAATTGTATTTATTTATTAAGCATTTAATGTGTGCAGAGAGTGTACTAAGCATTCATTCATTCATTCATATTGAGTGCTTACTGTGTGCAGAGCACTGTATTAAGCACTTGGAAAATACAATTCAGCACTTGGGAGAGTACAACACAACAGAGTTGTGCAGTCTAGAAAGGGATAGAGGAAGAAAGTACAGTGCTCCATACATGGTAAGCACTCACTAGTGCCCTAGACTGTAAACTCGTTGTGGGAAACAGATGTGTCTGTTATATTGTTGTCATGTACTCTCCCAACTGCTTAGTACAGTGTTCTGCACACAGTAAGTGCTCAATAAATACAACTGACTGGCTAAATAACATTGATCGATTGATTGATTCCCAAGCTCAGAGTGTGTTCTTGATCCACCATAGCAATGAGAGAGTAGCAGCCATAGATAATTGAACTTCACAGACCTCTCCACTCCTCAGCATTCCCTGACTCTAGTCTCAAGGGAGCCATAGCTTTCTCTCTACCAGTATTGCCAACAGTCAGATTTGGTAAGAATTCACAAAATTGATCATTTGACTTCCATCACTGTCATCTTCAGAAGCATTATTAACCTCTAACAGGGGCAAAGTATAGTCTTCAAAATACCTGGGGAAACACAAAAAAAGCCTAAAAGACACAATCCTTACCCGTGAGGTGCTCACAGTCTACAGACCTTGGCTCCATCTCGAAACTGTGACCTTCCCACTCATTTGGGGATGCCTGGTCGCTTTCCATTAGAGTCACTTTCCTTTACATTCTTAAATTTTCCCACAATGGAATGAAAGTTCAACATGTCCATCTAAGAGGCAGCTGAGCTCCAAGATTATGTTATCTTACAACAAAGTTATACCAATGCTGTTAAAAAGAGGGAGAAATGAGAAAAGTCTTGGTTCTTATCATCTGGCAAGGTAGCCTTGGTCAAAAATTCAAAATTTAAACTTTTTTATTATCTATGATTACTTTGGGTAGATTTTACCATCTGCTTTCTCAATTTTTCCCCTTCAGGGAGCTCTCAAAATATGAAAATTTGATCTTCTCTGATGGGGCCACTTCCGTAAAAACTGTTGTACCTAGCACTCACTACTAATTGTAGAAATAATCACAAGAGGCATTCATTCATTTATTCATTCATTCAATAGTATTTATTGAGTGCTTACTATGTGCAGAGCACTGTACTAAGCGCTTGGAATGTACAAATCGGCAACAGATAGAGACAGTCCCTGCCCTTTGACGGGCTTACAGTCTAACTGGGGGAGACAGGCAGACAAGAACAGCCAGGCTTTGATGGTAGAGAAGTCTTCTTGAAGGCAGAAAGCTAAGGTTTCATTGTTCAAAAGGAGCCTGGCCCTTTCTTGTCCCAAATGACACTGAAGATAATAACTACTCTCCCTTACAGGGGTGTAGGGAAACTTGAAAGAAACTTAAAGGAGTTGTACTCTCCCAAGTTCTTAGAACATGCTCTACACACAGTAAGTGCTCAATAAATACATACCATTACCATTCTACTAAGCATTTGGGAGAGTACAATCTAGAAGAGTTTATAGATTCTTTCTCTGTCCCCAAAGAGTAGGAAGAAGTGTGATCTAGTTGATAAAGCACAGGCCAGAGGACCTGACTGTCCACAAATAAAAGGTAATAGCCACGTAATAATTATATTACAACATGAGCAAGCTTACCAAGGAGTTTAAGGTAATATGATTTTGAATATTCAGAAGGTAATGAATGATGCTTCCCTGGAGGTTTAGGTGATGCTGGCTGGGGGTCTCCTCTGGGCTATTTTAGTCACTAGAGTCCATCCAGTGGCTAAGATATCTCTAGATAAGATGCTTTTTCTCAGGGCTGCACTCTGCTCTCCAAGATCTCTCCTGGCTGGGTGCCAACTTTTTTTCTCCTTTCAAGCAAACCTGTTATCCAAGAATTCATTACAGTCTCCCGCAGAGCATGATGGAATTTGAAGCTGAAACTTGCCCTGCTGCAGATCTGCAGATTGTGTAGATATACAGATCAATCACTCTCTCTCCCCTTCTCTCCCCTCTTTCTCTCTTTGCTCTCCTCTCTCTTGGTCTTCTCTTCTCCCTTGTCTCTCCTCTCCCTTTCCTTCCTCTTTCTCTCTTCTCACTCTCCCCCCTTGTCTCTCCTCTCTCTCCCCTCTCTCTCACCCCTCTCTCTTCCTCTCTCCCCTTTTTCTTTCCCCCTTTCTCTCCTCTCACTCCCCCCTCTTTTCCTCCTCTCTCTCTCCCTTCTCTTCCCCCTCTCCTTTCTTTTCCCCCCTTTCTCTCCTCTTTCTCTCCCCTTTCCATCCTCTCTCTCCACCCTTTCTCTTCCCGATCTCTTTCTTTCTCCTCTCTCTCTTCCCTCTCTTTTTCTCTCCTCTCTTCTTTCTCTAACTCCCCTCTTTCTCTCTCCTCTTTTCCTCTCTCTCCCCTCTCTCCCTCTCCTTTCTTTCTCTCCCTCTCTCTCCCCTCTCTCTCCCCTCTCTTTCTCTCCCCTCTCTACCCTCTCTTTTCCTCTCTTCATCTCTCTTCTCTCTTTATCTTCTCTGTCTCCTATCTCCTCTCTCTCTCACTCTCTCTCTCACTCTCTCCTGTTTTTGTCTGAGCAGAGGACAATGGAATGGGGAGGGAAGAGAAGGCAGACTGGTTGAACATAATGGGAATGTTGCGGATTCTTTATCAGAATACCTTTTTCAATCATGAACCTTGATCTTTCCTCCCTTGCGAAACTCATCCTCCCTCTTAGCAGGAGCAGTGGCGATCCATTTTCATAATAATAATAATGTTGGTATTTGTTAAGTGCTTACTATGTGCCGAGCACTGTTCTAAGCGCTGGGGTAGACACAGGGGAATCAGGATGTTCCACGTGGGGCTCACAGTCTTAATCCCCATTTTACAGATGAGGTAACTGAGGCACAGAGAAGTTAAGTGACTTGCCACACACATTTCAATAGATACCAGGAAGGTCTGTGTCTGGACTTGGTTCTCCTCTCCTTCTAGACCCAGCAGGGTGCTAGAAGTCGATTAGACTGTAAGCCCGTCGATTAGACTGTAAGCCCGTCAAACGGCAGGGACTGTATCTGTTGCTGACTTGTTCATCCCAAGCGCTTAGTACAGTGCTCTGCACATAGTAAGCGCTCAATAAATACTATTGAATGAATGAAAGTCACTTTCCTAGTCTCAAAGCAGAGCTGAGTCACCCTGCACCCTATCTTGCTTCCCCTGACCTGAGATTCGCCCCTCCAGTTGGAGGGGGAACACCAGAGGAGTCAAAGCAGCTTGGATTTCCTGGCTCAGCGGCTGAGGTGGAGGAAAGCCTTGGCTCACATTAATGCCTCACAGCAGGCAAATTGACACAACTCTACCACAGCCGCTCCACCTTATGCCAGGCCTGGCTGGGGGCCATGTCAGACCTCCTTTCAAACTGGTGAACCCTAAATAAAGAGTAGAGATCAGTAGAGCACCTTCCTATACAACCAGTCAGTCATATTTATGGAGCACTTACAGTGTGCAGACCACTGCACTAAGCACTTGGGAGAGTACAATGTAACAATAAAGCAGACCTGTTCTCTGCCCACAGTGAGCTTACTGTTTAGAAAATGAGCTTACAGTCTATGGCTCCCAAAGGGGAGAGAGGCAAGCCTTAGCCTGATGGTGAGGGCATGTAATAATAGTAATCATGGTATTTGTAAAGCACTTACTACAAGGCCAGCACTGTACTTAGCACTAGGATAGATGCAAGATAATCAGGCTGGGCACAATCCCTTCCCACACAGGGTTCACAGTCTCAGGGGAATGAAGAATAGGTATTGAATCCCCATGAGAAAACTAAGGCACAGAGACATTAAGTAATTTGTCCAATATCACACAGCAGGCAAGTGGAGGAGTAGAATTAGAACTCAGGTCCTCTGACTTCCAGACCATCACCTTTTGTCTCTACCACCCTGGTAACATTTAATGTGCTGCTTTCCCCTCACACAGAGGCAGAGTAGAGCCAAACTCATCCCTAGAACAGGATGGAACCTTGAGGTTCAAGTCAAGCTCACTCATAGCTAAGGTCTCCCAAAACTGAAGGACCCCTAACACTTCCTTAGAGGAAGTGGGGAGAGACAAAGTGAAAAATGACCCCAATAAAGAAAACCACCACTGAAATAAAACTCCCTCAGGGTGCAACATGGTGACTTTTATTAGCCCCAGACAACACTGGCCATCATCCAGGAGTGAGAGGCTGAAGCAAAGGCAACAAACTGAGCAGGTCAAAGCCGATGACAAAGGTGAGAGGATGAGGGGGAGGGGTTGTGGTGGTCATAGTGAGGCAGTGGAAAGATTTGATGAGTCAAGATTTCACAACCCTTCCCTGACTCAATGTGGGATCTTGAAATGGCCAGGCTTGTGATTCAAAATTCAATTTGACATTTGGCCTGCAAATTGGAATTTTAATTGGTATAGGATAACCTTCCGCTGGTTAATAAGTTGTTTTTAGCAGACAAACTTCATCAACCCAAAACTATTTTATTAGTACTAAAATATAAATAAATAAAACTGATCATATTGCCTCACATAATTGCTTCCACCCCATAATTGCCCCACTCTGATTTTTGAGGATGAAAAAATTGGTTATTTTTTTGACCATGTAATTGTAAGCAGTTATCATTATATATACCAGGGAGGAGGAGGGGGAACAAAAACAAGAACCAGAGATGGGGAGTTAATTCATTAAGACTAGCAAGGGACAGGTGAAGAAGAATTGGAGCAGAAGGTTGAGAATGCTATAATCCATCAATGCGATTAGTTCATTGAATACCTAGAGTTAGCAGCATTTGAGAGAGTGCAATAGAAGTGAGCTGCAATCTCAAATGCCCTCTTACCTTATTCTTCCTTCTCCCCTCTCTCCTCCTTTCTTCTCTCAGTTTTTGTCCTCTTCTCCTTGTTGCTAGACTTAATTCTTACATGACTTGCTCAATAGTTTCACTCCTGTACAATGTTACAGAAAGAATTCATAAATGATGGGGTAAATATTCAAGTAAATATGGCATCGATCAGTCCAGTTTCCACCTCTCCCCATGGAAAGGGATGGGAAGGGCTCAATTTGGAAAGCTTTTCCATGATTCCCTGAGTCCTACCTCTCTGAGAAAGCACTGCAGTCCTGCTAGTGGCCACACCTCAGCAGGCTCTATCTAGACTAAAAGTGGGAGGGGCTCCCTAAATTACCTGTTCAATGGGTTAATCTGCAACACAATTACCTTTTTTTATGGTATTTGTAGTGCTTACTCCATACCAGGCACTGTAAATAAGTGCTGGGGTAGATCTGAGTTAATCAGGTTGAACATAGTCCCTGTCCCACATGGGGCTCACGGTCTTAATCCCCATTTTACAGATAAGGAAATTGAGGCATTAAGGAAGTAAAGTGACTTATCCAAGATCAAACAGCAGGCACGTGGTACAGCTGGGACTAGAACCCAGATCCTCTGATTCCCAGGCCCGTGTTCTTTCCACTAGGCCACCCCAGTGTGTTGAGGAAGCCAAGATTTCAACAAATAAGATGGTTTTGTGAAAGAATATACTTCAGCCATGAGACAGAAATGATTAATATTTTTTGGTCAACTAATATGTTTTTTTTTTCTCCTCTGCAATGGAGTCAACAGCCATTGGGTACCTGGATGATCCATTCACTCCGCAGACCAGCCTGATCCTGCTTAGCTTGGAGAGAACTAAGAGACGGTTCACAAGGAAAACACAGCAGATGGTAGTTTTCCATGACACAAATGTACAAAGCATTCGGTCTTAAATTCTCTTTTCACCAGCTGTTTATTTTGACTCTGGGCCCTGTGGTATATCATTAATTCAAAAAGTTTGTGAATCTGTTAAATGGCTAAGTCTGTTGCCTACATACTTACCCTCACTATGTCCTTACTTCATGTGACTCTTCATAGGACCAGAAAGGAAAAAGTCCATATAAAAGGGGTCCGAGACCCATCTAATGGAGCAGGTTTTACATGTTCGTAGCTAAAGGGGGAAGGATACCACAGGTGGAAATGTAGGAATTACCCATCAATCAATCTATGGTTTTTATTGAGCCCTTACTATGTGCAGAGCACTTTATTAAGCACTTGGAAGTGTATAATGCGGCAGATTTAGAAGTCATGTTTCCCATTTGTAACGAGTTTACAATCTAGAGTCTACCAAAACTGAGCTCATTGGTGAAATGTCTACCATTTTCCACCTAATGACCATTACCAGGTCACTGTCTCAGCAAAAGTTAATTTCATTTTCTCAGGGCAGACATCAGCAAATCTTTTCCACTTCCATGCCAATGGAAATATCTGGATAGAGCTGGTTGAGAAGCAGAACAGAAATGATCCTGGACTTGGGATTCAGGAGATCAGTATCATCATCATCAGTGGTATTTGTTGAGTGCCTTCAATGTGCTGAGCACTGGACTAAATGCTTGGGTGGGTCTAATATAACAGATCTGCATTCTAAGCCTGCTCTGCCACTTGCCTGCTGTGTGACCTTGGGAAAGTCAGTAAGCCCGTTGTGGGTAAAGAACATGTCTGCGAAATTGGTTGTATTGTAAGGGCTTTGCACATAGACAACACTCAAATACCATTGATGATGAAGGGTCTCGAGTTCTTCATCTGTAAAAAAGAAATTCAATCCCTATTCTTCCTCCCTCTTTAGACTGTGACCACCCCAAGTGAGACAGGGATTAGATCTGTTCTGATTGGACTACAACTATCAGAATGCTCATCACAGTGCTTGGCACATAGTAAGTGCTTAACAAATTAGGTAAGGCCCAGGGCAGACTCAAAGAGGTAATGTCACACAGCTCTGCCACTAAGGACAGTGCTGTGATTTATGGGTCCTTGAGATGCTCCTCCTTCTAGCAGAAGCAGGAGAATCAATCACTCAAACTGTCAGTGGTATTGATTGAATGCTTAGTGTGTGCCAAGCTCTGTACTAGGTGCCTGGGAAAGAACAACACAGTGCAGCTTGCAGACGTGTAAACTGGCACAGCATTCCAAAATCCAGAAGTGGGAGGTCAAGACAGTAGGCAGTGAGGCTGATGGCCAGGCAGAATGACTTCGAGGGTCACTTCTTGGCATGTTTGCTTTAAGATAACTGACTACTAATTGAGGGTATAAGAAAACTAACTCATTGCCTTTCTATGGCTCCCAGCCAAAGTAATAAAAAGATTTATAAAGGGTATCATTAAGGTGACTGATTTGGTGACACGAAACACTAAATAATAATGGCTCCCATTTCTGAAGGATGTCAAAATGGCTTATAGAGTGTATGTATTAGAATGATGAAAAATTACATCTCCTCCAAGAGGCCTTCCCTGAGTAAGCCCTCATGTTACCTAAATGCTCTCCCCTCTGTACCGGCTCTACTCACCCCAAACCCACAGCACTTATGTAAATATCCTTTGACTTTACTATTTCCTCTTTCTACAGTCTATTTTAATATCTGTCTATCCCTGCAGACTGCTACCTCCTTGTGGACAGGGATGATGCTTACCAACTCTGGTGCATTGGGTTTCTCCAAGTCTTTGAGCTCTGCACACAGTACATTTTCAATAAATTTCACTGAATAATTGATTCATCACTGAAATGCTATCTCTGCTGGGGTGGAGCACAGCAGTCAGCCAACATCCTGAAGCAGTTTCATGAAAGAAGATCATATTAGATTTAAAGCCATCATCAACAATGGTATTTATTGAGACTTTACTCTGTGCAGAGCACTAAGCACTTGGGAGAATACAGTACAAAATTCCTGCTAAATCTTAAGGAGGAGTAATACAATAAAAGTGATCCAGATTCTACTACAGCAAGGACAATGAGTCTAACTCAACGTTTCAGATGGACCTGCTTGTGTTTCAAGCTGCATGCCTTAATGATTCCTTAAGATAGAATTGTCTTATGAGAGGGTCTTTAAAATGAAAAGTGACTGAAAGACTAAGGCAATCCCTTATGGATTCTAGCCGAGCATTCCATTCCCTAGGATTTTCCATTGACTCGGAGCTGTCTGGCTAAGAACACCAGCACTCTTACAGTGCCTCCAGCTACACTGAGACTGAAGTCAGACAATATTGTACTCTCCCAAGCACTTAGTGCTTTGCACACAGAAAGCACTCAACAAATATGATTGAATGAACTCACTAGGCAAAGGACAGAATGAACTAAAATCCACCCAACCATTAGCAAAGTTATGACCGATAGCAATCCTGTTACCTCATCAAATCTCTCACAGGATTTTTTCTTCCAGCAGTGAAGAGCTGAGTTGAATAGACTATTACACCATCTGGGATCAGCTGCAGTGAAGGGGCATGGGCACGTCGCATTGTCAACCTGGGTGAAATGAAGATAATCATTTGAACAATAACAGAATCGAGTTGTTGGGAAATATTAGGAACGATTAAGCAATTCTTACCTTGAATTTCCGCCAGGGTGTTGCATCGTAACTAAGATTATTCCCAACAATTATTGACATAGATCCTTGGTTCCATAGACTCTTTGATCCAATATGCTTTGCATATTGGACTGGGATCACTAGCCTAGCCAGAAACTAAAGGAGCACAGATTCTCTCTGCAACAATTTTTAACAGAAGAGAGTGGTATATTTTAAGGAGAGGCCTTATTGAAAATACATTGGAGCATCAGATCCTTCTCAATGGATTTTTCTTAATTTAATCAGTTTGAGCAGTTTATAAGTCCATGTGGTAATGTTGATATGAATGGATATGCAATTGTGTGTGGGTATGAGTGTCCTCATCTTACCACATTTGTTACCTAAGAGTCTAGGAGAGGAAAGCATCTTTTTCTTTTTTTCTAAGTTCTTGCGTAGCTCTGCACAGACCAGGAACAAAATAGAAATTTTCGACTGGCTGCCTGACTGACTCCCCAGGGGACCTCATTAGATTATTAATTAAAGGGAGGAAAAGCAAAGAGGGGAGAGCTTACTCTCCCCTCTTTCCCTCTGAACACAAGAAATCTACACAGTACCCCTATGCAAGGTTGAATCCCTGCTGACCCATCTCAGTGAACTGAGTCATATAAAGTCTGGTCGTATCTGACTCAGTAACTGAACAGTTGGCTAAGATAAGAGGGACTCCAGATTAAATGGGTGACTCTACCAGTGCTTAGAACAGTGCCCAGTGCTTAGAACAGTGCTTGGCACATAGTAAGTACTTAAAAATATATCATTATTATTATTACAGAGAGATGATGGCAACAGTTTAGTATGGTCCTGAGGAGACAGATAGTCTCCTGGGTTTTTGGGTAGCTTCAGTCCAGAGGTGGAGAGGGAAGGTCAGAGAGGATCAGAGAGCATGGAAAGGTCAAAGTCTAGAAACAAGGGCAATATGCCCTAACTATTTCTCCAATTTCTAGGCCTTCCGTTTACCACTGGATATGAGGAAAGGTGTGTGGGGAGCGGTGACTCTAGGGGTTTGTTGACACTGCTCCTAGAGTCCCCTAGGGGGTAATAAGGCTCATTGTTTGATCTATCATCCGGCTTTGATGTTGTTTATCATAAAGTGTTGCTAATATACTTATGATTTTTGGAAGGGTTAGATGGATTGCATTACAGTGTTTCCATTCATATCTCTTGGAGTGGACTCAGATGAAGGTGTTCGGTGATTGCTTATCCACACAAAGGATCTCTTCTGTGTGGCTCTATTCCATTGCCTCTTCTAATTACTGAGTATGTAGAGCTACTTGGAAAGACAGTGATATGTTTTGGATAACAATCTTACCATTGTGTTGAAGATAATCAATTCGATGTTGGATTTTCCCCTCTCCTCTGACTCCATACCTTCTCTCACGCTATTCTTTGTGTCTGATCTCCCTCTCTTTCCCCAAGTCTGCCAGGAACCCTGCCTATCCCTCTTTCAGAGGGCTCCTGAAATCCCATATTCTTTCCCTGATTAAAAGGAAGTGAGAGCTTTGAGAACATAAGCTCCTAGAGGGTATAGGATCATGCTTAAGTTTCTTCTACTCTAGGATGTCTTTGCCACTGGTTATGTGCATAGTCACATAATCACATGAATTTGTAATTTTGATAATTTTTTTTCTCTTTTCAGAAGTATACTTTCTCACCTTTTCCAGTTCAGCATCATTATCATCATCACCAACAGAATTTACTGAGGGGCCATTGCAGGCAGAGCATGGTGCTAACTCTGTGGAGAAATATACAGCAAGTAAAAGAATGAGAAAATTGGTACCAGGTAGCTCCTCGAGGGAAAAGACTAGCTCTTCTGTTGTTCGCTACCAAGCACCTGCTACTCTGTCAGTCAATCATATTTATTGAGCACTTACTTTGTGCAGAGCACTATACTAAGCACTTGCGAAAGTACAATATAACAATATAACAGACACATTCCCTGCCCACAGCGAGCTTCCAGACTGAGGGGGAGACAGCCATTAATATAAATAAATAAATTACAGATATGTATGTACATAAGTGCTGTGAGGCTGGGAGGGGGGATGAATAAAGGGATAAAGTCAGGGCGACGCAGAAGCGAGTGGGAGAAGAGGAAAGAAGGGGTTAAGTCAGGGAAGGCCTCTTGAAGGAAATGTGCCTTCTGAAAGGCTTTGAAGTGGGGGATAATAATTGTCTGTAAGACTTGAGGAGGGAGGGCATTCCAGGCCAGAGACAGGATGTGAGCGAGAGGTTGGTGGCGAGATAGATGTGATTGAAGTACATTGAGAAGGTTAGCATTAGAGGAACAGCGTGTGTGGGCTGGGTTGTAGTAGGAGAGTAGTGAGATGAGGTAGGAGGGATCAAGGTGAGTGAGTGTTTTAAAGCCAATATGAGAAGTTTCTGTTTTATGTGGAGGTAAGATGGGCAATCACTGGAGGGTCTTGAGGAGCAGAAAAACATGGACTGAACATTTTGGTGGAAAAATGATCTGGGCAGCAGAGTGAAGTATGGGCTGGAGTAGGGAGAGATAGGAAGCAGGGAAGTCAGCAAGGAGGCAGATACAGGAATCAAGGTGGGATAGGATAAGTGATTGTACTAACATGGTAGCAGTTTGGTTGGAGAGCAAAGAGCAGATTTTAGCAATGTTGCGAAGGTGTAACTGACAGGATATAGTGAAGGCTTGAATATGTGGGTAGAAAGGAATCAAGGATAATGCCTAGGTTAGGGGCTTGTGAGACAGGAAGGATGGTGATGTCTACAGTGAAGGGAAAGTCAGGGAGAGGACAGGGTTTTGGTGGGAAGATAAAAGGTTCTGATAAGGATGCTACTTTCATCATGATCATCATCATCAACAGCACTAATTGAGGACCTCCTCCATGCAGACTAGACTTCTAGACTTCTAGACTGTGAGTCCATTGTTGGATAGGGATTGTCTCTGTTGCCAAATTGTACTTTCCAAGCACTTAGTACAGTGCTCTGCACACAGTAAGGACTCAATAAAAATTATTGATTGATTGACTGCAGAACACTGTAAATGATAATAATAGCATTTGTTAAGCACTTATGATGTGCCAAAAAGTGTACTAAACAAAGGGTAGATATAAGATAATCAGAGCCCACATGGGTTTCACAGTCTAAGTAGGAGGGATAACAAGTAACAAATCCCCAGTTTTCAGATGAGTGAATTGAGGCACAAAGAAGTTAGGCAATTAGCACAAGGTCACACAGCAGGTATGTGGCGCAGCAGTGATTAGAGCCCAGGGTACACTTTGCTCCTCTAATGCTAACTTTCTCACTGTACCTCAATCTAGGCTGTGCTGCTTCTCATGTATTAATCAATCATATTTATTGAGTCCTTACTATGTGCAGAGCATTGCACTAATCTCTTGGGAGTGTACACCAGAACAATAAACAGACACAATGGGAGAGCATAATATGATGATAAATGGACACATTCCCTGCCCACAACAAGCTTACAGTCTACAAGGGGAAACAGATATTAATATAAATAAATGAATTACAGATATGTACATAAGTGCTGTGGGGCTGGTGGAGAGCGTGAATGAAGGGATCCAGTCGGAGCAATGCAGAGGGAGAGGGACAAGAGGAAAGGAGAGCTTAGTCAGGGAAGGCATCTTGGAGAAAATGTGCCTCAAAAAGACTTCACCTCCACCAAACTAATTCTCTTCCCCTCTTCAAAACCCTACTTAAATCTCACTTCCTCCAAGAGGCCTTCCCAGACTGAGCTCCCCTTTTCCCTGTGCTCCCTCTACCCCCCCTTCACCTCTCCACAACTAAACCCTCTTCTCCCCCCTTTCCCTCTTCTCCTCCCCCTCTCCCGTCCCATCCCATCAGCAGTGTACTCATCCGCTCAACTGTATATATCTTCATTACCCTATTTATTTTGTTAATGAGATGTACATCATCCTGATTCTATTTATTTGCTATTGTTTTAATGAGATGCTCTTCCCCTCGATTCTATTTATTGCCATTGCTCTTGTCTGTCTGTCTCCCCCGATTAGACTCTAAGCCCGTCAAAGGGCAGGGACTGTCTCTATCTATTACCGATTTGTACATTCCAAGCGCTTAGTACAGTGGTCTGCACATAATAAGCACTCAATAAATACTATTGAATGAATGAATGAATGAATGAATGAATTGTCTGTCTCAAGGGGAGGGAAGGCATTCCAGGCCAGAAGCAGGACACGGATGAGAAGTTAGTGGCAAGATAGACTACATCAAGGTACAGTCATTCACTCCCATGGTTTCATTACCTTCTCTACACGGATGATTCCCAGATCTACATCTCCAGTCCTGACCTCTCTCCTTCTCTTCAGTTTCACATTTTCTCCTGCCTTCAGAAAATCTCTATTTGGATTTCTCATCAATTCCTCAGACTTAACAAGTCCATGAGAGAATCCCTCATCTACTCACCCAAGCCTGTCCTCCCATCACTGTAGACAACACCATTAACCTCCCTGTCATGCAAACCTGTAACACTGGCAATATCCTGGACTCTCACATTCAATCACATATTCATTCTATCACCAAATCTTGTCAGTTCTACCTTCACAATATCTATAAATCTGCTCTTTCCTCTCCACCAAAACTGGGAAGACACTGAGCCAAGCACTTATCCTATCCCAACCTTGAGACCTGCTTCAACCTCCTCACTGACCTCCCTACCTCCTGTCTCTCCCCACTCCAGTCCTTACTTCAATCTGCTACCCAAATCACTTTTCTAAAAAATAACATTCAGTTACTGTCTTCCAACTCTTCAAAATCAACAGTGGTTGCCTACCCACTGTGCAACAGAAAGAAACTCCTTACCATTGGCTTTAAAGCATTCAGTCAGCTCTCCCTCACCTACCTTACCTCACCTCACTGATTTCTTACAACAACCCAACCTGGCCCACATTTTTTGCTCCTCTAACATCACCCTACTCACTATACCCTGATCTTCTCTATTTCACCATGGACCCCTTGTCCTTGTCCTCCATCTAGCCTGGATCTTCCTCCCCATTCATATATGGCAGACCACCACTCTACCCATCGTCAAAACCTTACTAAAACTCACATCTTCAAGAGGTCCTTTCTAAGCTCTCTTTTCCCCTACACCTTCTCCCTGCTGCATTACTTATACACTTGGATCTGTACCCCTTAAGCACTCGATAGTCACCTCACTCTCAGCTCCACAGCACAGTATATGTCCATAATTTATTTTAATATCTGTCTCCCCCCGACTCTAAACTTTCTGTGGGCAAGGAATGTGTCAACCAATTAATATACTGTTCTGCACAGAGTATGTGCTCAATAAATACCATTGATAATGATCATCTTCCTCTAGATTGTAAACTGTTTGAAAGCAGTTCTTCATGTACTTGTTTCATCAATAGTATTTACTGACTGCTCACTCTATGTAGATACACTGTAAGCATCACTGGGGGAAGGCCACAGTCAGCCCTCAAAATTAGCAGACATAAACTGACTTCCTGTTCCCTCAATCCTGGCTGGGGACCAAACCAGCTTCTTCTCAATTTAGCTGCTTTCAACACCACTGACCAGACCCTTTCCCTGAACACACTATCTAACCCTGGTTTTTCCAGACCAGTTCTCTTCAGGTTCTCCTCTTACCTTACTCACACTTCCTCTGCCACTCACCCCTTAACTCTGAATATCCTTCAAGACTTGATTTTAAACTCTATCCCTCCTCTTCATATCCCACCAGACAACCACTCTCCCACCTTCAAAGACTTATTAAAAGCACATCTCCTCCAAGAGGCTGTCCCTGACTAAGCCTTCATTGCCTCTCATGCCACTCCCTTATGCATCGTCCTTGCATTTGGATTTGTACCCTCTATTCACCCCTCCCTCAGCCCCACAGCACTTATGTACACATCCGTGAGCTCATTATGGGTGGGAACTTGTTCTGTCAACTCATTCTGTTATACTGTACTCTTCCAAGCATTTAAGTGCATACTCTGCACATAGTAAGTGCTCAATGAATACAACTGATTGATTGATATCCATAATTTATTTATGTATATTCAGTGCTTTGCACACAGTAAGTGCTCAACAAATATGATTGAATGAATGTCTGTGTCCCCCTATAGGCTGTAAAATCATTTGGGGGCAGGGAACATGACTACCAACTCTGTTGCATTGTACTCTCCAAAGCCCTTAGTATAGTGCTGCACACACAGTAAGAGCTTGGTAAATATGATTGATTTATTTAGGTTTCTTTCTCTTCTCACTTTACAATCACTCCTCTTGGGCACCTCATCCACTCTCATGACTTTAACTAAATTTTGGCATTTGTTAAGTACTTACTATGTGCCACACACTGTACTAAGTGCTGGGGTGGATACAAGATAATCAGATCTCACACTGAGCTCACAATCTGAACACAAGGGAGAACAGGTATTGAATCTCCATTTTGTAAATGAGGAAATTGAGGTACAGAGAAGCCAAATGAATTGCCTAAGGTCATATAACGGACAAGTTGTTGAGTTGGATTAGAACCTAGGTCCTCTGACTCTCAGGCCCATGCTCTTTCCACTCTATGCAGATGACTCCCAAGTCTATTTCACTGGTCACACCTCCCTCTGCACTATCTTCATTCCCCCCTGCTTCAGGATATCTAAATGGGTGTCCAACTGACATCAAAATTCATTAAGTCCCAAACCCAACTCCTGATCTTCCCTCTTAAATAGTCTCCAACCTAACTACCCCATCATACTTGACATCTCTAAAGCCCACAGACTTGTATTTATCCTTGATCCATCTCTCTCTTTCAATCCCTGTATTAAATCTGTCACCAAATGGGGATTAAGACTGTGAGCGCCATGTAGGATACGGAGTGTGTCCGACCTGACCTGGAACATAGTAAATGTTTTTTAAGGGTTCTTGTTAAGTACTATGTGCCAAACACTGTACTAAGCACTGGAATAGATGCAAGTTAATCAGGTTAGACCCAATCCATGACTCACATGAGGCTCACAGTCTTAATCCCCATTTTACAGCTGAGGTAACTGAGGCACAGAGAAGTTAAATGATTTGCCCAAGGTCACACAGCAGACAAATTGGTGGAGCCAGGATTAGAACCCAGGTCCTTCTGACTCCCTGGCCCATGTGCTACCCACTAGGCCACATGTGTAACATATGTCATAAAAGAAAAAAAAGTGGTATTTTTGTAGGTTCAGTGGATAAATTAGGAAACCAAAAACAGGGCCAAAAGTGGAATTCCAGCTGTTTCATGAATTTGCTCCTGACAGTTTTGTTTCCTCATTATTGATGTTGACACAGTTCTTTCATCTTATGACTGCATTTCCAAGAGTGAGATGGGAATTATTTTCCATGGGCCCAACCCAACCTCACCAGAGTTCTTCCAGAGGCAAAACCATTTGACTCACATCTGTGCAATACCATCTCCCTCACAGTGATGTACTCTATATATTTTAAGATCCTGAGCATCAGGATATGCTTAAGGATGTTTGCCCATAATTGGCCAATTATTAGACCACCACTTTCCCCATCTTCCAAGACCTACTACATTCACATTTCTTGTAGGAAGCCTTACCTGACTTCTTATCTCCCGACCTTATTTTACCTCCCTTCTGGATCACCTATGCACTTGAGTCCATTTCCACTGAGAATTTAGGTAGTCAATCCCCTCTTACACCAGCAAGCATGTACATATCCATATTCTCAGTTGCTATCCCTACCTGTAGTTTATTTAATGTATTTCTCCCCAGCTAGATTTTAATCTCCTTAAGGGCAGGGATCATGTCTGCTTACTGTGTGCAGAGCACTGTACTGACGGGGGTTGTACAATAGAGTACAATAGAGTCAGACACCCCCCGTCAGTACAGTGCTCTGCACATGGCAAGCATACAATTGATTGATTAGTGGCCATTTTTTCTGTCTTGCCCAAGCTTGGCAGTATAACCCCGAAGAGTAGGACCTGTACATTTTGGCATTATAAATCCAAAGAAACCATGGGCAATTGCAAGAAGAATTTGTGCACAATGCACTTAAATTTATTCATTAGCTCCCACAGAGCTCATTATAGCATTCGATTCCCAGTGTTGACTGATCCTTAGGTAATAAAATCTTTCATCTCAGATTCTATTCCTGTCATATTTTTTCCTTATCCTTAGAGCTACCTGGGATTGCCATTAAAAGTACATTTAAGTCTAAACAATACATTGATTTCCTCTTCATATTTTCTGTCCTCATTCATACATTTGCAGAATATTTTTGGGGTTACATCAAAAATGATCTCCATTTTCTGCACCATCTGCTACTCTCATTATCTGTGCATTGTTCTCCATGCTCTTTTTTACTGTGCCCACATTCTGTTTTTCCTCCTCAAGCTTTTACCAAGTGGATAGAAATCTTCACTTCCTGCCAGAGGCAGGTTTGGCCCTTTGTTTCAGGAGGTCTCTTCTCATTGGCTCCTTCTGGGAGAAACTTTTCTATGTTTTGGCTCCTTCTTTCTGCAGAAAGGACCCCTTCCTTCGAGGCCTATTTCATCCCTCTTAAAATGGTCCTTTTTGCCCCTGTCTCACACCCAGCTGCCATTATACTTCAAGTGCTTAGTACAGTGCTCTTTACACAGTAATCAATTAATAATCAATGGCATTTGTTGAAAGTTTACCATGTGTAGAGCGCGGTATTAAGGGCTTGGGAAAATACAATACCACATAACTAGCAGACACATTCCCTGCTCAAAATGAGCTAGCACTCTGCACACAGTAAGCACTCAATAAATGCCACTGATTAATTCTAAGCCTCTAACAATCCAGATCCAGATTGTGGTTTCAAAACTGCAATGCAACTTTTTAGAATATGCTTCTCATTTTACCACAAACCCTGGCAAATCTGCTCCTTACCTACAAATACCACTAATCATCTCACTTCCTCCCAATCACTTTCTCGATTTTAAACTCTACTGAAAGACAGGATCTCTAGTAGCACAGAGATCATTCATGTCATGCAGCATTCACTTTGAACACTCAAAAAAGGAGTGAGGGGAAAGGACCATTCCAGGAATACCAAGCACCTTTTTCCAGCGCAAAAGCAATTTTGGATTCAGAAGACCTGGGATCTAATCCTGGCTCTGTCACTTGTCTGCTGTTTGACCTTGGGCAAGTCACTGCACCTTTACGTATCTCACTTTTCTCATCTGTAAAATGGGGATCAAGACTGTAAGCCCTATGTGGGACAGGAACTGCGTCTAACCTGATTAGCTTGTAGCTATACCAGCACTTAGTACAGTGCCTGTCATATAGTAAACTCTTTATAAATACCATTTAAAAAAATGTGTCTAGTCCTCCTCCTCCCACCCAGCCTCTGACCAGGAAGAGAGATGGAGGGCCTCTGGCATATGGATGCAGGCTTCCTTGGGATCATCTTCTCCTTTGCCTTAATGACAGCCAAGGAAACAAGAAACTTTGCACTTCAACCCAAGTTGCATGCTCTCCTTGGTTGCATACATACTTCTCAACTAACATAACCGCCACCAGTTTGATGTGTTTTCTAACTACAGGCACACCCAGAGTTGAGGTGTGTAGGATCACGAAAGTTCATGCATGTAATTTGTGGCTTACATAAGATTGTTAAGGAAACACTGCTTACTTGTTAGTTGTGGTTGAGTAGTACAAAGTTCTCTCGGAGGGTAAATGGGGAAGGAGCAAATCCAGTTAATTCCTAAAGTAAGTCCTTGATCCAAGAGATTCTATCTCCTCAGGAGACAAAACCAGGACCTAGTGGAAAGAGCACAGGCCTGGGAGGCAGAAGACCTGGGGATCTCATCCTGGCTCCACCACTTCCCACTTGGGTGACTTTGGGCAAGTTACTTCACTTCTCTTGGCCTTGGTTTCCATTTCTGTAAAATGAAAATTTAATGTCTGTTCTACCTACTACTTAGATTATGAGCCCCTTGTGAGACAGGGACTGTGTCCAGCCTGATTAACTACCTCAACACTTTGAACAGTGCCTGACATAATAAGCATTTAATATAAAAATAATCATGAAAATACAAAATAGAGTGATACCAAAAAGCTCTCAGAGTCTGCCCCCCTTCCTTCCATTATCAAAGGCATCTCAACCACTGTTTCAAATGGGGAACTCTAAGATTACCCTTAGTTCCACTTCATTAGGTAAAGCTATCTCCTAAATGAGAAGGTTAGGAATTTTCTGCCAAGCCGACAAACCCTACCTAGCTGTTGGATGGCCCTGATGTGGGAGGAATATAAAATCCTATCAGAAAAGAGAGTCCTAAAAGGATCATTATGGGATGACTGAGAGAAAATTTAGCTGGAAATGTGAGTGTTTCAGCCTATGGATGTTTACGTGAGGTATGGAATGTTTTATTGCATTTCAGGTCATTTTTGTCCAAAAGTGTGGAATATGAAATATGTGGGAATAATATTGGTAACAAAAGAGTCTCTTTTCCTCCTGTTTTAAACTTAATATTATGTCTCTTCATCTGAAAATGGGGAGAGAAACTTTCATGTTGATTAATAGCAATAAGAATATTATCAATAGCTATAACCAGCAGGAATGAAGTGATGGAAAAAAAATGAGATTATTGATCGGAAAGCACTTTGGGATAGGAAAGCATTTGGCAAAATCAAGGTATCAGTACACGTTGACTGTAATGAACGTTCCAAAGCGAGATCATACCAAGATGATTGTCACTTGCTGACTCTGAAGCTTGGAGGAAGTTGAAACATCTGTGAGCCGGTTGGATCATCCCCCACCCTGGGTGGAACGTCAATTTAAGGTGATTGAGTACTGGACTCTATCATTAGAAACTTCTGTATTATCTGCATTCTATTCTGGTGATTATTCATGCTCAATATATTACCAAGCACTTTTCGTGGAAATAACTGTAATGACCTTTCAGGATTTCACTCAGCCTATTTACATCTTGATAGGATTTTAATAAAATATACTGTAAATCTGGCTGCTGTGTGAATGGGCAGCATAAAAAAATGCAGCAGGTTATCAATACACATTTGTCTTTTATAAGAATTGATTGGTGACAATTTTTCTGTACATGCTAAAATACCCAATTATGCTGTAGCCCATCCCTTCATGCATGATTTGGTTATAACATGGTAGAGGAATCAGATAATGCGCTTCCCAAACCCCCAGTCTGTTCTGGTTATAACACAATCCACAAATTGGAGCATGTATATTTAGCGTAGGAAGCATTTGTGAGCATTTAAGTGGTGTCACTCAGGAAAGTCTGCCAACTCTGTTGTACTGTACTCTCCCAAGTGCTTAGAACAGTGGAAAGAGCCCGGGCTTGGGAGTCAGAGGTCATGGGTTTGAATCCCGGCTCTGCCACTTGTCAGCTGTGCCACTGTGGGCAAGTCATTTAACTTCTCTGTGCCTCAGTTACCTCATCTGTAAAATGGGGATTAACTGTGAGCCTCACGTGGGCAACCTGATTACCCTGTATCTACCCCAGCACTTAGAACAGTGCTCTGCACATAGTAAGCATTTAACAAATACCAACATTATTATAACAGTGATCTGTACATAGTTAAGTGCTTAGTATATACCACCGATTAGTATGGACCCCTGATTCACATCCCAGATTCTGCCTCAGCCTTACTAGGCTGCACCTAACAACTCTTTGTGTTACTTTGCAACTTGACAGTATTGAGTAGAGCAAATTAGCAGTGAGTGACAAGCGTGTGCATAAAGCTAGTGACAAACACAATATAGGAATGTGTATTGAAAAAGGGGTAGCAGCATGGCCTAAGGGAAGCAGTATGGTTTAGGAATCCGAAGACCTGGGTTCTAATTCCAACTCTACCACTTGTCTCCTGCGTGACCTTGGGCAAAACACTTAACTTTTCTGTGCCTCACTTACCTCATTTGTAAGATGAGGATTAAGACTGCAAACCCTATGTGGGACCAGTACTATGCCTATCTCGATTATATTGTATTAACCTCAGTGCTTGGTACAGTGCCTGGAACATACTAAGAGCTTAAATGCGATAAAAAGATAGTTGTGATAATGGACTGAGCAATAATTAACTTGCACCTACCTGAGAGATAAGAACAGTGCTTGACACAGAGTCAATACACTTTTAAAAAATCTGTGCAGAGGAATAGATTATAGTGCTAGTGGCATGTAACATACCATTTGCACTCTCTCTTCCCTGCCAATCATGGTCCTGCTGAAGTAGGAAGTCTACGACTTTGTAGGCAGGCAGAGGTGCAACACATTGCGAGGTACATGTTCAGCTACAAGCAGAAATGGGGCTTGAGCCCAGGGCTCCTGATTCTTAGAACAGCGCTATTTCCAATGAACCAGCGAAGCAGCATGGACTAGTGGAAAGAGCCTGGTCCTGGGAGTCAGAAGACCTAGGTTCTAATCCCAGCTCTGCCAGTTGTTTGCTGTGTGACCTTGGGCAAGTCACTTAACTTTTCTGGGCCTCAAGTTCCTCAACTATAAAATGAGCATTAAATACCTGTCCCCTCCTACTTAGCCTGTGAACCCCTTGTGGGACAGGGACTGAGTCCTACCTGATTAAGTTGTATCTACCCCAGCACTTAGTATGGGGCTTGATACATGGTAAGCATTTAATACAATATATAAAAAGATAACTTTTTTGTGGCATTTGTTAAGCACTTACTATGCACCAAGCACTGTTCTAAGCGCTGGGATAGATACAAGGTAATCAGGTTGTTCCACATGGGGTTCACAGTCTTAATCCCCATTTTACAGATGAGGAAACTGAGGCACAGAGAAGTGAGGTGGCTTGCCCAAGGTAACACAGCAGACAAATGGCAGAGCAGGGATTAGAACCCATGTTCTTAGCTTGACTCCTAAACTTGTGCTTTTCCCCCTAAGCCACGCTGCTTTCTGCAGGGCTAGTCCTGGTAGTCTCTCTGCACCATTTAACTAATTTTAATCAAATCAATGATCCTTCCAACACAGTTTGCCCGTACTACTTAGATTGAGGGACCAATGTGTGACCTGCAGACCTTGTATCTACCCCAGCACTTAGTACAGTGCTTGACGCATAGTAAGCACTTAACAAATGCCATAAATGTATCATTGCTATCAATGATAAGAGGTTCTTTGAGAACAATTCCCCAGCATCATCATAGAAATCCCTGCAATCAATCAATGGTATTTACTGAGCATTTACCGTGAGCAGAGCACTGCATTAACCACTTGGGAAAGTACAATACTATAGGAATTTCCTGCCCACAGTGAGCTTATAACCTAGAGGAGTAGACAGACAAAATGAATTACAAAAAAGTACATAAATGTTGTGGGGTTGAGGATGGGCTGAATATCAAGTGCTTAAAGGGAATATCTAGTGCTTAACGAGCGACCAAATTATTTTCAGTTTTCTTTTTCCTCCAATGCCAAATATGCAAATCACATGAGTGTCCCCAAATTGCTCATAGTTGCCAGTTACTGGATGCGGGGAGGAGTCTGCTTTGCCCTTGGGTCCGTGTTTTGTGGTTGAATTTGGCAGAATGCATTGAATGCACTTGTGCTAGCACCAGCTGACATCTCACTTGGGCTGCATTTGGCTTCATCCTCAGGTCTGATCCACGCTGAAGTATATCAAAAGTGCTTTGGCTGATTAGAAAACAGCCCAGGGCCTGAAGGGCTGCCAAGGGCTGCCGAGTTCTCCAGGCTCATTCCTCTCTCCCTATTGCCCTAGACCAGGGCTCAGACCTCAGAACAAACCCCCTGCTAGAACTCAGGGTGACAGGGAGGAGAGGATAGAAAAGGAAGAGGAAAGAAGGGTAGAGCTGGAAGGTGGGCTGAAAAGTGTAGGGGCTACCAACTCTTTTATATTGTACTTTCCCACATACGTACTGTGGTGCTCTGCAAACAGTAAGGGCTTGATAAATACCATTGAAATCAGGATCAATAACCTCTCTTTTGGGGTGGGATATGGACAGTGTGATCTATAGTAAGACAGCAGAGTAAAACCTCAGACTTCCCTGGTTCTCGTTCGCTGAATGACTTTGGGAGGATAGTTACTGTTGCCGCTGCAAAGTCTTATTGAAGGCACATCTCCTCCAAAAGGCCTTCCTTGACTAAGACCTATTTCCTCTTCTCCCACTCCCTCCTGTGTCATCCTGACTTGCTCCCTTTATTCATCCCCCTTCCCATCCCCATAGAATTTATGTATATATCTATAATTTATTTATATTCATGTCTTTCTGCCCTTCTAGACTGTAAACTGGTTGTAGGCAAGGAAATGTGTCTGTTTATTGTTATACTGTACTCTCCCAACTGCTTGGTACAGTGCTCTGCACACAGAGTGCTCAATAAATACAATTGAATGAATGAATGAATAATAACTATCAGCCTCAGTTTCCCTAACTTTAAAATGGGCGTGGTTATATTTTCCTCCCCAGTTATCAGTGTGACTTTATTTGCCACATGTAAGGAGTTCCTTGTATTCAAGAGATAAGATGCGGGGAAGGAAAAGTACCTTTTGTCTGAGCAGTAGTACCAATGAAATGGTGTCTATTTTATTAGCCCTGTTGTTGGGGGTAGGGGAAAACATTTTTTTTTTCCTGATGCCTAATCTATTGTAGCAATGACCAAGTACCATGAAGAGTAACTTGTCATTAGTTGGGTGCATCCTAAAACTGCTTATCCTCAGTTCACAGTTCTCTTAACCACATGACTCTCAAGCAGAGGCCAGGAGTCATTCTAAGCGAGAGCTATACATTTTTAAATCATACTTTCAATTGTTCAGCTTGGTAAAGATGAAGTCATTATCAATGGTGTTTATTGAGCACTTAACTGTGTGCAGAGCACAGTACTAAGCGCTTGGGAGATTACAGTAAAATGGAGTTGGTAGGCACGTTCCCTGCCCACAAGGAGCTAGGAGATCAATGCTTCTTTTCAGTGTTGCAGTCATCTAATTTTGTTTTCACCATCTACTGACAAGACAATCAGATTTAGGATATATTTAATTAAAGTCCCATCAATGATTAAATAGACTGAGTGACACAGGATGGTAGCGGAGACAATTAAGAAATAGTTACTTGGTATCCTATTTATCTGTCAAGAGCACTGATTTATCTGCTGCCCACAGGTGAGCGTCTGAAGCAATTTAATGACTCCTGAATAGAAGGAGACTTGATGAAAGACCAGCAGATGGTATTGTGGGTAATGACCTAGACGGTAATGATTTTAGTAATGACTTGTCTTATCTGCTCTCAAAATGTGTGTGTGAGTGCGCACGCACACTCACACACACACACACACAGATGCACACACATCTCAGTTCAACTAGATTAGGTTGTCTTTGTGCCATAAATGTTTAAGTTACCGAAGCAGTCATTCATGCTTGTGGTGGAGAAAATGGAAGACTGACTGAAAGAGCTGGAAACATAAAACTTTATCAAGGCGCTTGGAGGCTGGAACTGGGCTCCCATATTACATGGGACTTGCTTCATTCTGGACTGAGCATTTAGAGCAAAGCACTGGACCTTGTAAAAAAGGGAAGTGGCAATTTCCAGCTCCCTGATTTCTCCCCATCCCCAGATCAAACATCACAAAGACTCTTCACATCATCCTTTCCTTAAACAAAGAGGAAAGAACTGATTTACTCTATGGCCTTCTTATTTCCCAGAACTACATAGGCAGCTCTTAAACCCCTAAGGCCCAACAAAGCCCCAACAACAAATGATTTCTCTTTGATTGATTGATTTTTCTGAGCATGTCTAATCTCCATCACCTGCCTGGACAGCTGCAGTCACCTTCTGGATGGCTTCTGCCTGACCTTGCTAAAGCAGAACTATTATGGAAGGTTTGCTTCAAGAAAAAGACCAGGCCAAGTCCCATGAGCCTTCTCAACTGTCCTGGGTGGTTGATTCATTTTGTGCATGGAAAGGCTATTACAAGGATTGAGCCTGGGCACTGGTGGCCAGCAGGCCCAGCCCCAGTGCCACATTGTAAATGGCTCCCTCCTCGACTACAACAAAAAGGATTAAAGAGTCTGAATAATCTGTTCCACCTTATTGCTCCAGGCCAAAGCTGAATCATTCTTAGGCAGCAAAGACTAGTGGAAATGGCAATAGGCTCAGAGTTGGGAGACTTCTACCACTAAGTAATACTGGGATTAGGGGACGTTATACAGCTTTTCCATGCCCTAATTTCCCAATCTACGGAATGAGGATGACAATACTTGTCCCCGGCTAGCTTTTTTCAATAATTATAATAATAATAATGGCATTTGTTAAGCATTTACTATGTGCCAGGCGCTGTACTAAGCTCTAGGGTGGATACAAGCAAATCAGGTTGGACACGGCCCCTGTCCTTCGTGGAGCTCAAGCTCTCAATCCCCATTTTATAGATGAAGTAACTGAGGCCCAGAGAAGTAAAGTGACTTGCCCAAGGTCACACAGCAGATAAGTGGTGGAGCCATGATTAGAACCCATGACCTTCTGACTCCAGGCTCTATCCTCTACACCATGCTGCTTCTCTGTTAATCAATCAATAGGTTTTACTGAGCACTTACTGAGAGCAGAGCACTAGTCTAAGCACTTGGGAGAATACAGTACAACAGCACTGGTAGACACCTTCCCTGCCCACAATGAACTAACAGTCCAAGTATGTAGTCTAGAGCTCTTTTCTCTAAATCTGTGTAAGTCTAGGGACTCCAGCACAACACTGGCCAGGGAGAGAATCACTTAAGGGTAAAGTGGCTCTCCAGGCTTGGGGAGAGGCTTTTAAATACAAATGAGTATGATGGAAAGCTAACATGAGGATGTTAAAAGGCTCAAAGAGACATTATCTTTCAGAGAGCAAGCACTGTGTCCAACCTGATTAACTTGTACCTACCCCAGTGCTTAGAACAGTGCTTGGCACATAGTAAGTGCTTAACAAGTACCTTGATGATGATTATTATTATTATAATTCATTATAGCACCACAGGCTGGCCTGTAGGTGCTGTAGTCTCCTAGTGCTATTGTTTCGAATATTTTATTTATATTGATGTCTGTCTCCTCCTCTAGACTGTAAACTCCTTATGGGCAGGGAACATGTCTGTTAATTCCAACTGTATTGTACTGTACTCTCCCAAGAGTTTAATAGAGTGCTCTGCACACAGTAAACTCTCAATAAATATGATTGGTTGACTGTTCACAATGGTCCTGCTGTCATTCCAGTGGAAAGAGCACAATTTGGGGCAATCAGAGAACTCAGGTTCTAGTAGTAATAATATTTATTAAGTGCTTTCTGTGTGTGGAGCACTCTACCATACTCATCTGCAAAATGAGTACTGAGCTGTTCTCTCTCTTACTTAGACTGTGAGTCCCATGTCAGACCTGGTTATTTTGTATCTAAACCAGCGCTTAGCACAGCATGTGGCATATAGTAAGTGCTTAAACACCACTGTTATTCATTATTATTATTATTATTATTAAGCTCTGGGAAGTGATACACTGGTGGGAATTAGATCTAGTCACTGGCCTACAGAGAATTATAGTCCTAACTCTCAAGAAGACGACTGTCTACCCAGGCATTCTGACTGAATTTCTGATGGAAGAACTATTAATGGTTTGAAATAGCTGGCTAGTGTGTGCAGCCAAGACCACTGCAGCTACCAAGGCAGTCACCTGCTGGGTTGTGATCATAATAATAACAATGATAATAGTAACAATAATTATTATTATTATCATGGTACTTGTTAAGCACTTACTATGTGCCAAGCACTGTTCTAAGAGCTAGGGTAGATATGAGCTAATCAGATTGAACAAACCCCCTGTCCCATATGGGGTTTACAGTCTTAATCCCCATTTTTTCAGATCAGGAAACAGGGGCACGGAGAAGTTAAGTGACTTGCTGAAGACCACACAGCAGACAAGTAGTGGAGTGGAATTAGAATCTAGATCTTTCTGTCAGGCCCATGCTCTATCCACTAAGATATGCTGTGATGCCACAGTACAGCACTGGCACTATGCTGCAGTCACTTCAGCATACATAAAATCTTTCAGTGGAATTTCATTAGGCTGTGCCCCTGCCCATGTATTCGCTCCCTCTGAGACCACACAGGAACACTGCAGGAAGCACAAGGGAATGCGAGTTGCTTTGCACAATCCATGCACCGACCTACTCTGTCCTATTGTACTTTTCGAAGTTCTGAGTGCAGTGTTCTGCTTGCAATAAGGGCTCAATAAACTCCTTGAATAATCAATTTCACACCTACATTCTCCATCCTGGAGTCTCAGGTCAGTTTTGTCTATCGCTCTAGATGGAAAACTCTGTAGCCCCCATCCATCATCACTCCAAGTGTCATCTTGGGCTTCACTATGGTTTTTCAAATGTTTGCTCTGACCATAATAATAACAATAATAATATTGTGGCATTTCTTAAACTCTTACTCTGTGCAGAACACTAAGCCCTGGGGTAGATACAAGATCATTAGATCCCACAAGGGGCTCACTGTCTAAGTAGGAGGGAGAATGAGTGTTGATTCCCCATTTATTGCCAATGAGGGAACTGAAGCACAAAGAAGTTTTTTTATTTGTTTGTTTTTCTGTTTTTTCATGGTATTTGTAAAGTGCTTACTGTGCGCTAAGCACTGTTCTTAGCACTGGCGTAGATACAAGGTAATCAGGATGGACACAGTTCTTGTACCACATGGGGCTCCCAGTCTAAATCCCCATTTTACAGATAAGGTAACTGAGGCATAGAGAAGTGAAGTGACTTGCCCATGATCACACAGCAGACAATTAGAGGAGCCACGACTAGAACTCAGTTCCCTCTGACTCCCACATCCATGCTCTATCCACTAGTCTATGCAAGTTCACACAGCCAAGTGGCAGAGTTGGGATTAGAACCCAGGTTCTTCTGACTCCCAGATCCAGCTCTCTCCAGTAGGTCACACTGCTTCCCTGGCTGCAAATGTCTATTTTAGAATGCCACACAGCAACTCCTTCCATTTTCCTCATGTGTCCTACCAGAAAAGGTGTGTTCATCATCAGTGGTATTTATTGAGCACTTATTATGTTCAGAACACTGTATTAAGTGCTTGGGAGAGTGCAGTACAACAGAGTTGGCAGACATGTTCTCTGCCCACAATTAGCTTGCAGTCCAGAGGAAGACTGTTATTGCAATGAGTGTTGCTTCAGTACTGCTGAATGGGCTGATTTCAGGATCTACATGTGTCAAAACAATCAATAGTATTTACTGAGTTCTTGGTGTGTGCCAAGTCCTGTATTAAGCTCTTGGGAGAGTATAATTCAGAAGAGTAGAATAGATGATCCTTTCCCACAAGGATCTTACAGACTTGTGGGGGCAAAGGAGGGCGAGGAAAGACAGGCACTACAGTACATTACAGATGGCTTTGTACCTAAGTGCTGTGGGCTAGTGGAGGGGTGAATACCAAAGTATGCTCTCAAACACTTAATACAGTGCTCTGCTCACAGTAGGGGTTCAGTTAATAGTGTCATTTGATTGACTATCATTGTTTATTCTCCTGCGAGGCCATCAGACTATAAGTGAGTGAGTAACTGAGGAGGCTAGTGGTGTGGGTGGTAAAAAATCCAGAGGTGTCTCTGGGCAAGGATAATAAATAAATACATAAATAACGGTGGCATTTCTTTAGCATTTACAATATGCCAGACAGTGTACTGACTTATCCAAGGTCACACAGCACACAAGTGGAAGAACCAAGATTAGAATTCATGACCTTCTGACTACCGGGCCCAAGCTCTATCCACTAGACCATGCTGAAACAACCACCAGCACCCTGGTACATCCTTGCCCTTATGATAATGTGGTTTTCATTCTCCGTGAATGCCATAAATATACCTGTCATACTCTAGACTGTAAATTCATCTCTAGACTGTAAATTCATTATGGGCAGGAGCGTGTTTAATTACATTGGGTTCCACTGGGTTGTACTCTTCCAAGTGTTTAATCCAGTGCTCTGCACATAGTAAGTGCTCAATAAATACCATTTACTGATTGATTAATGTATGGGTGCCATACACATTCATTGGTATATAGTGTGTCTCCACATACCTATGGATTTTGGGTGTGAGGGCTTATTCTACTTTAAACCAGGGTGGGATTGTGACTTTGGTCTCCTTTTCTCAACTCTCTCTTACTGGTCTAAAGCAAACCATCATGGTACTCCACCCCATTTAATACTCTCCAACCCCCCTGTCCTCTTTCCAAATATGATGTTGATTCCACAGTTTGGGCGTGGGGTCTTCAGGAAGCCAATAGAATATGGGATTCATTAGTCAAATGATAAAACTGTGCTCTGAAGACCTGATGAACTCATCACAAAAGGTTTCCATTTCTCTCTTCTCACTGATAGCAAACAAGCATTAACCACAAAATGTTCACAAAACCAGGCCCGACAGTCACTTGTCAACCCTGGCTGGGAATGTGATGGTTAGAGTCACGTAGAGAGGCATGCAGTAGTAGGGTTCATTAGAACTCTGCCTAGCTGGTTGGGCTGCTTTCACTCCCCTCCCCTCTGCACTGGCCTCTTGTACCCTAAGTAACACCCAAGAACAGGTCTAACAGTATTTTGCAGGCAGAGTGCCAGCAACCAGTTTTCCCTTTACAAAGGCAGATCATCTATTGACCAACGTCATCACGAGTGTGAGAAATCTCAGATCGCAGCTAGTCCCCAGGAGTGTCTCTTAGAAACATGTTCTCAGACTTAACCAAGCCAGCAAAAACAATTGGATTCCTTGCGAAGATCAAAGGTTACTTTGGCAGGCATTAAAATGTCTTTCTTGAGGAAAATAGTGAAACGGAAGAAATATTCACCCCGAGACGTATTGATGAAGATCCAGTAGTGTTGTCTGAGGGAAAAGGGAGCTGGAGTTCAGCTGTTTTCTATCGTTCAAAGCTGTGTCTTGTGAACTCCCAAATGCGAGATTGAATTTGCAGTTCCTTGCGAAAGTACCCACTTATCACCTATGATTCCTCACTCTGGGAGATGACCTACTTGCATACAGCTCCGTGTTGAGACATGGGGTCAACCAGAGAACTCTGACATACTGTTCTAACCTTTCAATCATCTTGTCCTGCCAAATAACTGGGCTGACTATGATGTAAGTCCATTATCTCCCCATCCCCGGGAGCGGCTTCGAGTAGGGAACATTTTTTTTGCACTCTGTAATCAGAATGATGGAAAAGATGTATCCAGAAACTTTTCCTGTGCTCATGAGTCCCATGTATAAAATGAGAGGCAGTAAAATAAGTTGTCAAGGGAAATGGGGAAATCAGTTTTCCAATAATGGCTCATAAATTCATAATTTCCCTCTCTAGACTATAAGCTGTGTGAGCAGAGGGCAAATCTACCAACTCTGTTGCATTGTACTTCCCCAAGCGCTTAGCATAATACTCTTCACATAGTAAGCACTCAGTAAATTCCATTGATGAAGATAATTTAAGTGTTGGTACCTTCAATCAATTCATTCAATTGTATTTATTGAAAGCTTGGGAGAGTACAATACAATCATAAACAGACACGTTCCCTGTCCACAGTGAGCTTGCACTCTGGGGGAAGGGGGAGACAGACACCAATGTAAATAAATAAATTACAGATATACACATAAGTGCTGTGGGGCTGAGAGTGGGGAAGAACAAAGGAAATAAGTCAGGATGATGCAGAAGGGAGGGGGAGAGTTGGGAAGGCTTAGTCAGGCAAGGCTTCTTGGAGGAGATGCAGTTCTTATTTTTCTTTGGATCTTACAACTCTTCTGTACATATCTTTAAATTAGATACTATAAATTTTTTATATTAATACCTGTCTCCCCCTCTAGCCTGTAAGATCACTGCGGGCAGGGAACACGTCTACCAACTCTGATGTAGTTTACTCTCCCAAGCACTTAGTACTATGTTCTGCACATAGTAAGCACTCAATAAGGGAAGGAGTGTGACCTGGTGGATAGATCATGGACCTGGGATTCAGAAGGACTTGGGTTCTAATCCTGGCTGTGCCACTGGCCTGCTGTGTGACCTTGGGCAAGTCACTTAACTTCTCTGTGCTCCTGTGAAATGGAGATTAAGACTGTGAGCCCACTGTGGGACATGGACTGTTTCAACCTAATTAACTTGTATCTACCCCAGTGCTTAGTATAATGCCTGGCACATAGTGTTTAACAATTACTATTAAAATAAATGAATAAATACCACCGATGATGATGATATGGACCCCTGTGTGTTTTAGAGTGTAAGCAACCAGAAGGCAAGGACCATGTGGATCAAATTACCATATAAAGTGCAGTCAAGGGCATCAGGCTACTCAAATGTTTCTTGGAGAAAAATATAGGAGAGGATTTCATCTTTAGATATAATCCCTCTAGTGTCTTAGGCTCTCAAATGTTTCTTGGAGAAAAATATAGGAGAGGATTTCATCTTTAGATATAATCCCTCTAGTGTCTTAGGCTCCCCTTTATCTTCCAAATTACTTTTTTCCAAATCAATCAATCCAAGGTATTTATTGAGCACTTACTGTGTGTAGAGCCCTCTTCTAGGAGCTTGGGAAAGTCCAAGGATTTTAGTCTGATTCTCATCCTCTACCCACAGGTCCTTGTTCCATGAGCCCACAGGAAGGAAAGCCATACTGCCCATCTAGCTCAGCTCCCATATTTGCTCATCCCAGCTCTCTGACAAGATCTGAGGGCTTCCATTTAGGGCAGAAAACTACCCAACTGCTGTCTTTCTCACTCCTCACTCTTTGAGGCATATCCCCCGGCCTAGGACTCATCCCCACCCTCTCTTAGCCTCTTTGCTCAAACCTGTGCCTCTATACTTTCCTGATTATTTTGCTCCTCCAGGTTCTCATCATTGTTGCTCTGTTTCTTCCATCGTTCTCAACCTTAGATTTCAGTCAGGCATGATCCCAGATCTGATATATTTTATTAGAAAACTTCCAGAAAAGGGGGATAGGAAATAGAACCTTCATCTGGTAATCAATTAGTCGATCGTATTTGAGCAATTATTATGTGCAGAACACTGTACTAAGTGCTTGGGAGAGTACAATATAATCAAATTGGAAGATACATACCTGCAAAGCACAAGATCAAGCTTCATTTTTCTTAAAATTTGTTTTAATTCTAGTTCCCCTTGGAATTAGTGGAAATCATTCATACCATTTGGTTCAAAAAAGACGGAGGAGTCTTAAATCGTTATAGATTCAAGAGTTGTTTGACAAGAACTTCTTACCGTTGGGCTTAAAATCAATCAATTACATTTAGAGTGCTTACTGTGTGCAGAACAAGCACTGTAATAAGCACTTGGGAAAGTACAATGTAACAGACTTAGCAGACACATTCCGTGCCCACAGTGAGCTTACATTCTAGAGGGATACAGACATTAATATTAATAAATGAATTGCTGATATATACATAAGTGCTATGGGGCTGAGGGAGGGGTGAATAAAGCGTGCAAATCCCAAGTACAAGGGCAATACAGAAGGGAATGG
Source organism: Ornithorhynchus anatinus (assembly GCF_004115215.2). Classification (NCBI taxonomy): domain Eukaryota; kingdom Metazoa; phylum Chordata; class Mammalia; order Monotremata; family Ornithorhynchidae; genus Ornithorhynchus; species Ornithorhynchus anatinus. The sequence goes on from NC_041728.1 coordinate 43,417,578, forward strand.
GAGAAGAAATGAGAGCTTAGTCAAAGAAGACACCTTAGAGGAGATGTGCTTTTAATAATGTTTTGAAGCTGGAGAGAGTGACTGTAGGTTATGACGAGGAAGGGCAATCCAGGCCAGAAGCAGGAAGTGGGTGAGAGGTTGGCGGTGAGATAGATGAGATAGAAGCCCAGTGAGTAGATTGGCATTAAAGGATCAAAGTGTGAGGGTTGGATTGTGGTAGGAGAGCAGTGCAGTAAGGTAGGAAGGGGCAAGGTGATTGAGTGCTTTAATGCCCATTTTAAGAAGTTTCTGTTTTGATGTGGAGGTGGATAGGCAACCACTGGAGATGTGGGGAAAGAAGGACTGAACAGTTTAAAAAAAAATGATTTGGGCAGCAGAGTGAAGTATGGACTGGAGTGGGAGAGAGACAGGAGGAAGGGAGGTCAGCAAGGAGGTTCAGTAATCAAGGATAAAGAAGGATAAGTACTTGGATTAACATGGTAGCAGTTGGATGGAATTCAATGGAAGGAGTTTTTAGAAAAGGGGTGCCTCAAGGCAAGGAGGTAGGTGCATCTCCAAAAATGACACAAAATGATTAAAAAAAAAATTCACCTATTAACCCAACCATCAAGGACCCTTTGGCTACAACCCAGCAGGGTCCTGGAAGAAGTGACCTTCTGAAATTCTCTGCAGCTTAAGGTGAAGGTGGTATTTTGTCACTTTCATTATCTGCTAATGAGGTATGACTGAGTCTCAAATTCTCCATTGCAATATCCTAAAGCAAACCCACTTCTCTTGGGAAATGAGAAATATTACCGAGCACAAATACATCTTCATTCAAGGGATAAGCGCCCCCCGCCCTTCACCTGCATTATACACTCACTTTGCCTTGATTAATTTTGACCTGAAACCTCCATTATTATTTTTTCTATTTAAACTTATCTCTTGTAGTCACTTCTCATTCTTCCTATCACCAGCTCTATTCAGATGTGTTACTGCTTCAATTATGTTCCTCTTGAAAGTGTCAGCTCCTTTTGCTTCAGTAGCTGCAATTCCATTTTTCCAGTCAGTCCTAAATCCCTCTGTCATAGACAAACATTACTTTTTCTTCTTCAATACAAAAAGCAGGTCTGGCTACAGGCAAAGAACAATGCTCAATTAAACTTCTTGGAAACAGTTTACCAAAAATATGACCCTTAATTCAAATAGATTTAGACTGTTTAGAGAGAGATGGGGAGGGGAAGAAGGGACAGGTTTCTTTCATTCATTGAACAAATTACATATTACCTCATGGCCCTCCAACTTTTAGCTGTCAGGAGGCTCTCTAGAATTGAGTCAACAACACTTTGCCTCTCTCTCCCCAAAGAGATTTCTATTTCTCTACTGATACATAAATCTGTGCATAGATTTGGAGAAAGAGTGAGTGAGAAGGAGAGAGCCCCAAAATTGCATACTTTAAAGATATACTCCATGCTTGTAGATCTTGCCAAGTATGTTATCAGGTCTAAGCGATTTTCCATCTAATGTCTGGGCTTTCATGGCAGATGTCCATCCAAATTACTCCCATGTTGATCCAAGCACTTATCCCAGCCCACCTTGATAATCCTAACAGCCTTCTTGCTGACTTCCCTGCCTCTTGTCTCTCCCCACTCTAATACATACTTCACTCTGTTGTCCAAATCATTTTTCTACAAAAATATTCAGTCCATTTTTCCTTTCTCTTCAAGAACCTCCACCTCCACATCAAAGAGAAACTCCTTACCATGGGCTTTAAAGCACTCAAATCACCTTACCCACTCCTACCACAACCCAGCCCGTACACTTCACTCCTCTAATGCCAACCTACTCACTTGATATCGTCTATCCTGCTGCCATGCTCTCTCCCACATCCTCCTCTGGCCTAGAATTCCCTCCCACTTATTACAATTACTCTTCCCTCTCTTTAAAGCCTTATTGAAGGCATATCTCCTCCAAGAGGTCTTCCCTAAGTCCTCATTTCTTCTTCTCCCATTCCCTTTCTGCATCGCCCTTGCACATTGTGCACCCTTTATTCTCCCCATATCACTTAGGTACATAACTGTAATTTATAATATAAAAATTGTTTATATTAATAATATAATCTAATTGAATGTTCATTTATATTCATATTATATTCTAGAATTTAAGCTCCTTTTGGGCAGGCAACATGTTTACCAACTGTGTTGTATTGTACTCTCTCATGTACTTAGTACAGTGGTCTGCAAATACCATTGATTGCACTACCATATTCCTTGTTTCACAAGCCCATAACTTTGACAGTATCCTCAACTCACCCCTCTTATTTAACCCACACATTTAATGTCACAAAATCTTGTTGGTTTTACCTTCATAACATCTATTGAATCCACCTTTTACTCTCCGACCAAACTGCTACCATGCTGACTCAAGCACTTATTTCCTGTCTTGACTAATACAGTAGCTTCATCAATGGTATTTGAGTATTCACTATGTGCAGAGCACTGTACTAAGCGCTTGGGAGAGTATAATATAAAAGAATAGATGTAGACAAATGCTGCCTACAGGATCTTTTGGTCTAGAGGGGGAGAAGATATTAAAATAAATTGCAGATTTGAACATAAGGGCTGTGGGTCCTCAGGAGGGGAGAATATCAAAGTGCTTAAGGGGAACAGGGGACCCAGAAGGGAGGGCTTATACCGGGAAGGGAGCCGTTACTTGGGGAATGCCTTTTGGAGGAGATGTGATTTTAAGAGGGTTTTGAAGATGGGGAGAGTGGTGATCTGTCAAATAGGAAAGGGGAGAGAGTTCCAAGCCAGAGGCAGGACGTGGGGTAAAGGGTCAGCGGTAAAATAGATGAGATTGAGGTACAATGAGTAGGTTAGCAGTAAAAGAGCAAAGTGTAGGGGCTAGATTGTAGTAGGAAATCAGTGAGGTAAAGTAGGAGGGAGAGACATGATTGAGTGCCTTAAAATTGGTGTTAAGGAGTATTCATAGAAACATGTAGATAGAAGAAATATTTTATAGACAATAGGTGTCGTAGAAGCAGTATTGTCTTGTGATAAGAGAATGGACCAGTGAGTTAGATGACCTAGGTTCTAACCCTAGATCTATCACTGACTCCACCACAGCTGTGGCTGTGTGACTCTGAGCAAGTCATTTCATTTCTCTATGCCTCAGTTACCTCATCTGTAAAATGAGGATAAAGCTGTGAGCCCCATGTGGGTCACAGACTGTGTCCAACTTCATTATCTTGTGTTTACTCTAGCACTTTGTATAGTGTCTGGCACATAGTAAGCGGTTAACAAATACCATTAAAAATTGCTTTATATATGACAAATACTGTGCTAAACCCCAAGTCATATACATATGATTATATGTATCCTCTCCCCACAATAATTGTGTATATTTGTATATATTACTTATTATTGTACTTATTTTATTAATGTGTATATATCTATGATTCTCTTTATCTATTTTGATGGTATTTATGGTATTGGTACTGACTACTTGTTTTGTTTTGCTGTCTCCCCTTTTAAGACTGTGAGCAGAGATTGTCTCTATCTGATGCCAAATTGTACATTCCAAGCACTTAGTACAGTGCTCTGCACTCAGTAAGCACTCATTTAATACGATTGAATGAATGAATACGATTAGATCAGACCCAGTCCCGCTCACACACAATCCAAGAGGGAGGGAAAAAAATAAATTTTACCCCCATTCAACAACTAAAGAAACTGAGGCACAGACAAGTCAAATGACTTGCCCAAGGTCACATAGCAGGCAAGTGGCAAAAGGAAAAAACTGCTGAAAATGTAACTGAATGTCACTTTAAATATGAGAATTATCTATTGATAAATAAAAAATACCCATACAGGCACAGAACAAAAATATTAATCAACTAGAACAATTACTTTAGTCATCAAATCTAGGTCATTTGACCCTGTAGTAGTAGTCGTCTTTACTGACCTCCCTGCCTCCTGTCTCTCCTCTCTCCAGTCCAGTCAATCCACTGCCCAAATAATTTTTTCTAAAAAAATTAAGTCCATACCTCCCCACTCCTCAAAATAATTTCATTGGTTGCCACCTTTGCATCACTCCTTACCATTGGCTTTAATTGAATCAATCAGTTCTCTCCCTCCTACCTTCTTCTGCCTCCAAATACCATCATTATTATTACCTCACCTGCAATCCAGCAAGCTCACTTCACTCCTCTAACGCCAACCTATGTACTGTACCTCAGTCTTTCCTTATCCAAAAGTCCACTACGCTCACCTTCAAAATTTTCCTAAAAAGAATTACGTCTCCAAGTGGCCTTCCATGATTAAACCTTCATTTCCCCTACCCATCCTCCTCCCTGTCTAAACTTCACACTTATTTAAGCACTTTGATATTCGCTCCAACCCCACAACACTTATGTAAATATCCTTACACTCTATTATTTACCTTATCTGTAATTTATTTTAAGGTGTCTCACCTTGTAGATGGTAAGCTTCTTGTGGACCAGGTAAATGTATACCAATTCTTCACATACTAAGCATTCAAAAACCAATGATCAATCAATAACAGTTTGTAGCTCAATCAGCCAACACAAATATTTAATAGTTGATCAGTCCCTCTAGACTGTAAGGTCTTTATGGTCAGGGAATGTCTATCAACTCTATTATATTGTACTCTCCCAAACGCTTAGTATAGTGCTCTGCACACAGTAAGTGCTCAATAAATACCATTGAATATTTATTGAAAATCCACAGAGTAGAGCACTGTACTAAGTATTTGGGAGAGTAGTACTTTGTACCTACAAGTACTTTGATACTCTCTCTAGTGTCACAAGACCTATGTAAATATCCTTATTTTCTATTTTCACATCTATACTTTATTTTATTGTCTGCTTCTCTCTATAGATGTATACTCCTGTGGGCAGAGATCACAATAAGGGAAGTAGCATGGCGTAGTCGATAGAGCACGGGCCTGGGAGTCAGAAGGTCATGGATTATAATCCCTGCTCTGCAACTTGTCATGACAATCATGATAAATAGAATCAAGGGGATGTACACCTCATTAACAAAATAAATAGGGTAATAAAAATATATACAAATGAGCACAATGCTGAGGGGAGGGGAAAGGAGAGGGGGAGGAGCAGTACTAGAAGGGAAGAAACTGGAAACAGGTAGACTAGTGAGGAAGCTGATACTGTACTCTAACTGGGATATGACAAATGCCTGGGCCTGTGTGGAAAATAATGGATGAATTCTGGAGATGTTGTGGAGGAAGAACCAACAGGATTTGGCCACAGACTGAATGTGAGATTTGAAAAAGGGAGGAGATTCAAGAATGAGGCCAAAGCTATGGGCTTCAAAGACAAGGAGGATGGTGATATTGTAAAGTGTGATGAGAAAGGTATGTGGAAGAGAGGATTCAGGAGGGAAGATATGGAGTTTGGAACTTATTGAGCGGCCAGTGGGAAAATCCATGTTGATTTGTCTTGGAGGCAGGAAGAGTTGCAAGTTTGCAGAGAAAGAGAGAAGGCAGGAGCAAGGATTTGAATTTAGAAGCAAATGTATAAAGATGGTCATTAAAACCCTGGGTTCAGATGAGCTTCTAGAGGAAGTCAGCATAAAGATAGAAGATAAGGGGACCCAAAGCAGAGCCCTGATGGGACTTTTTCCACATTGGAGTCCCTGTAGCAATTTGAGCTTTTGAATCTCCTCCTAAAAATCAGTTGGCCGAGTTTTGTTTTCCTTGTGATGAATCTATCTAGATCTCTGTAGTCTGCCCACCACCTAAAACTCAACTTGACCAAAACTGAGCTCCTCATCTTCCCTCCCAAGCCCTGTCCTCTCCCTGACTTCCCTATCACTGTGGATGGTACAACCATCCTTCCCGTCTCTCAGGCCCACAACCTCGGTGTCATCTTTGACTCGGCTCTCTCGTTTCACCCCACACATCCAATTCGTCACCAAAACCTGCTGGTCTCACCTTTATAATATCGCCAAGATCCGCCCTTTCCTCTCCACCCAAACAGCTATTTTACTATTACAGGCTCTCGTTATATCCCGGCTAGATTACTGTGTCAGCCAGCTCTCTGATCTCTCTTCCTCCTCTCTCTCCCCGCTCCAGTCTATTCTTCACTCCGCTGCCCGGCTCATCTTCCTGCAGAAACGCTCTGGGCATGTCACTCCCTTTCTTAAAAACCTCCAGTGGTTGCCTATCGACTTCTGCACAAAACAAAAACTTCTCACTCTAGGCTTTAAGGCTCTCCATCAACTTGCCCCCTCCTACCTCTCCTCCCTTCTCTCTTTCCACTGCCCACCCTGCACGCTCCACTCCTCTGCCACCCACCTCCTCACCGTCCCCTGTTCTCGCCTATCCCACCGTCGACCCCTGGGCCACGTCTTCCCGCAGTCCTGGAATGCCCTCCCTCCTCCCTCCGCCAAACTAATTCTCTTCCCCTCTTCAAAACCCTACTTAAAGCTCACCTCCTCCAAGAGGCCTTCCCAGACTGAGCTCCCCTTTCCCTCTGCTCCTCCCCCTCTCCCTTCCCATCCCCTCAGCACTGTACTCATCCACTCAACTGTATATATCTTCATTACCCTATTTATTTTGTTAATGAAATGTACATCGCCTTGATTCTATTTAGTTGCCATTGTTTTTACGAGATGTTCTTCCCCTTGACTCTATTTATTGCCATTGTTCTTGTCTGTCTGTCTCTCCCGATTAGACTGTAAGCCCGTCAAACGGCAGGGACTGTCTCTGTTGCTGACTTGTTCATTCCAAGCGCTTAGTACAGTGCTCTGCACATAGTAAGTGCTCAATAAATACCTTGATTCTATTTATTTGCTATTGTTTTAATGAAATGTTCTTCCCCTTGATTCTATTTATTGCTATTGTTCTTGTCTGTCTGTCTACCCCGATTAGACTGTAAGCCCGTCAAAGGGCAGGGACTGTATCTGTTGCCAATTTGTACATTCCAAGCACTTAGTACAGTGCTCTGCACACAGTAAGCGCTCAATAAATACTAATGAATGAATGAATGAATGAATGAATGAATGAATTGTGAGCCCCTCGAGGGATGGGGTCTGTTTATCGGAGCTTAGTACAGTGCTCTGCAAACATTAAGCATTTTATTACTACTATTTTTTTCTACATCACAATTGGTCATTGAAAGGCACATGATGATAGTAATCTGCTCCAGTGTTTTGCACAGAGTAAAAGTGTAATACCTTTTTTTAAAAGTGATTCTCTTATATCTACCCCATTGCTTAGTGCAGTGTTTGGCATATAGTAAGTACTTAACAAATAACATAAAATAAATAAAAAGAGTGCTTTTGTTTCAGGGGCAACCATAGCATCAGCAGATAGTCACTTTTATGACTGGGCAGACTACAAAACCCAAACATCAGTGAATGGCTAAGTGCAAGATCTCCCCCTGAGAGCTGTCACTATGAAGAAGGAAAGCTTTTCAAGAAAAGGCTTGGCCATCCCTTGCCTTTGGGAGTTGCTTTCACCAAGTTGAATCCCTAGTTCCACCTAGTTCTGGCCATTCCAGGACGAAAAAACATTTTGATAAGCTCGCTAAATGCAGGGAATATGACTGCTTATTGTTCTATTGTACTATTCCAAGCACTTAGTACAGTGCTCTGCACACAGTAAGAGCTCAATATGATTGAAGGAATGAATCAATGAATGTTCACTCCACCTCCATAGCACTAATGGTTTATGCCCCTTCCCCTATTTGTATTTCATTTTTAATTTCTGTCTCCCCCACTAAATTGTCAGCTTTTTGCGGGCAGGGATTGTATCTACAATTGCATTGTACTCTTTTGAGCACTTAGTATATCATCATTACTGGAATTGATTGAACACTTACTATGTGCAGAGCACACTATACTAAGCACTTGGGAGAATACAACACAACTAATTTGGCAGGCACATTCTCTGCCCACAACGAGCCTATGGTCTAGAGGGTCGTAGTCTCAAACCTATAAGATGTCAATAAGTTCTGTTGATGGACTCCCATGTAGAGTCAGGAACATATGGGCGTGACCTGAGAGAGAGACTCTCACAGTGCTCAGTCCATTAGAGCTTTAAGCTAGTCTTGGAAAGAGTAATATCACTCTTTCAAATGAAAAACATGCCATAGAAATCAATCAGTCAGTGGTATTTGTTGAGCATTTACTGTGTGCAGAGCATTGTACTAAAGTGCTTGGGAGAATACAATATAACGATATAACAGACACATTCCCTGCCCACAGCAAGCATCTCTTAACCAAATGACTGCTTTTCCCAAATGAGGTTAGCTAGTACATGCATACATATTGGCAATATCCAAATCCCATTCTCCTTTCAATTACCTGAAAGGGTTGGGACTCTGGTGGACTTGTTTCTCTTTTCTTCAGAAGGAACACTGTAGAAAGAAGGCTTCAGGTAGAGGATGGGAACTGAATAAGTGCAAAGCTGCTCCACTTGGATCATATTTGAGAAGCCACATGGCCTAGTGGCTAGAGCACTGGTCTGGGTCTCAGAAGGCCATGGATTCTAACCCAGTTCTGCCATTTGTTTGCTTTTGTGACCTGGACAAGTCACTTAACTTATCTGTGCCTCAGTTACCTCATTTGTAAAATGGGGCTTGAGATTGTGAGCTTCAGCTGGGAAGGGACTATATCCAACTTGATTTGCTTCTATCCACCCTAGTGCTTAGTACAGTGCGTAGCACACAGTAAGTACTTAACAAATGCCATCATCATTATTATTATTATATTTGCCATCACTAATATCACTGATTTCAAACCTGCTCAGCACCTGATGATCCTCTCCTACCACTACAATCTATCTACCTGCAGTCTCTGCTAAATTTCAAAACTGCTCCATGTTCCTGAGTTTCAGACTTTGCTGGAATCACAAAACTACATTAATAATAATAATTATGGTATTTATTGAGCTCTTACTAAGCGCCAAAGCACTGTGCTGAGCCCTGGGGTAGATTCTGCTGCCCAAATTATCTTTCTACAGAAACGCTCTGGGCATGTCACCCCCACCTCGAAAATTTCCAGTGGTTGCCTTATCAACCTTTGTATCAAGCAAAAACTCTTCACTATTGGCTTACTAGCTCTCCATCACCTTGCCCCCTCCTACCTTACCTTCCGTCTCTCCTTCTACAGCCCAGTCCACACACTCCGCTCCTCTGTTGTTAATCTTCTCACTGTGCTTTGTTCTCTCCTGTCCCGCTGTCAACCCACTGGCCCACGTCCTAGCTCTGGCTTGGAATGCCCTCCCTCATCACATCTGCCAAACTAGCACACTTCCCCCCTTCAAAGCCCTACTGAAAGCTCACCTCCTCCAGTAGCCCTACCCAGACTAAGTCCCCCTTTTCCTCTGCTCCTCCTCCCCTACCCGTAGCCTCGACTCCCTCACTCTGCTCTACCCCCCTCCCTGCCCCACAACACTTGTGTATATATGTACATATTTATTATTCTATTTATTTTATTAATGATGATGTATATATCTATAATTCTATTCATTTATACTGATTCTATTGATGCCTGTTTTCTTGTTTTGTATTGTTGTCTGTCTCCCCCCTTCTAGACTGTGAGCCTCTTGTTGGGTAGTGATTGTCTCTGTTGCTGAATTTTACTTTCCAAGCACTTAGTACAGTGCTCTACACATAGTAAGCGCTCAATAAATACGATTGAATGTTGCTTGTTTTGATTCTAGGATTTTTTTAGTAATCAAAGCATACAGTTTGAGCGATGTTGTGCCAATGCACGGGTTTGGGAGTCAGAAGGTAATGGGTTCTAATTCTGGCTTTGCCATTTGCCCTCTTTGTAATCTTGGGCAAGTCACTTCATTTATCTGTGCCTCAGTTACCTCATCTGGAAAATGGGGATTGAGATTGTGAGCCCCACGTGGGACAGGGACTGTATCCAACCCGATTAGTTGTATCCACCCCAGCACTTAGTACAGTCCCGAAACGCTTAACAAATACCACAATTATTATTATTATGCCAATCAAAATTTGGAGGAAAAGCTGAATGTCTTTGAGAAAGAACTAGTGGGAGGAGAGATCTGTGGATGCCACCTGCTTCTCAACTCTCACTCCCACCTTCTGTCTCTTTGAATCATACGTAATCTGGGGAATTCATTAACGGGACTGCTAAATTAAAAGTCGACAACCAAATGAAGTGAGTCAATTAAGTCACTGAACCATGGAAGAGGCACTTTGACATTAGGTGAAATTGATTGCTTTGCAGTGATCAAAGTGTTTAGCCGGCAATTAGGTCCTGTGTTACAAGTTTTAACCCAGTAAAGATTTGTTAGGTTGGAAGAATTCTCTTGTCCTGAGAGCGGTATTAAGGCAATTGGTGGGGATGGGCAGTGAAAGTGTCTACCAACTTTGTTATATTATTATAGTGTACTCTCCCAAGCACTTACAGTGCTCTGCACACCCTAAATGCTCGATAAATATGATTGACTGACTGGAGGGGAGTAATATGATTTTATAATTATTTCCTAGGGCGGAACGGTACATCCAGGAAGCCATGAACCTGTAACAAAAAATAAAAGCACAACTACAGAGTTGAAATCGGGACAACAACATTTCTCATTCAGAAGGGAGTTCTTTAGGCCAGGTTCTCTGAAAGCTACGGAAACATTAAGCAAGCTTCCCTAGTCCTCTTGTGAAATAGGCACGTGAGATAGAAGACTCACTCTCCCCATCCCTCCTCCCCTGCCTCCCTCCTACCCCATTTGTACGTCAGGTCTCACTAAGTTAGAACAGGACATCAATTAAATAGCCAAAGGAGCCCCAGGCTTAACCTTCAAATGACACTGTGGCCTGGAACAGGGTAAGAAATAGAGTACAAAACACAAAAAAAGTTTCAAACACTCTTGATTCCTTAAGCTAAGCAAAACAACTGCCTATTTGGGGGAACTGAATCAACATTGTTACAAACCCATTTGTGTGTCCTGACAGGCGGGTCAGACAACCTCCTCAAAGTAGGTCAGACCAATGTACACAAAAACGCCAAGAACTGGGTTGAGTTTCAAGGAGAGGGAGTCTGTTGAAACGAGTTTTCTGAGTTGAGGCTAGGAATTAAGCTATCCCCACAATGATAGCTTTTTGAGCACTCCTACGCAAACAATTATATTTATTGAGCACTTACTGTGTGCAGAGCACTCTACTAAATACTTGAGACAGTACCCTAAAGCAGAGTTGATAGACCTGTTCCCTGACCACAAGGGGCTTCTATTTAGAGCACAAGTCTGATGTGGGACAGGGATTCTATCTGACCCGATTAAAATTCATTCATAAACTTATTCATTCCATCATATTTACTGAGCACTTACTGTGTGCAGATCACTGTGCAATATAACAAACAGGCACAATTCCTACCCACAACAAGCTTACAGTCTAGAGGGGGAGACAGACCTTAATATAAATAAGTAAATTATAGATATATACATACATGCTGTGGTGCTAAGGGACCCGGAGGTAGTGGGGAGAGAATGAAGGGAGCAAGTCAGGGTGACACAGATGGGAGAGTAGAAGAAGAAAGGAGGGTTTAGCCAGGGAAAACCTCTTAGAGGAGATGTGCCTTCAAAAAGACTTTGAAGGGGGAGAGAGTGATTGTCTGTTGAACTGGAGGAGAGAAGGCATTCCTGGCCAGAGGTAGAATGTGGGTGAGGGAACTGATGGCAAGATAGATGAGACTGAATTACAGTGAAAAGGTTAGCATTAGAGGAGCAAAGGGTGCAGGCTGGGTTTTAAAATGAGAGTAGTGAGGTGAGGTAAGAGGGGGCAACGTGATTGGGTACTTTAAAGCCAATGGTGAGAGTTTTAGTTTGAAGCAGAGATGGATGGGCAACTTCCTGAGGTTCTTGAGGAATGGGGAAACATGGACTGAACATTTTTGTAGAAAAATGATTCAGGCAGCAGAGTGAAGTATGGACTGGAGTGGGGAGAGACAGGAGGCAGGGAGGTCAGCAAGGAGGCTGATAGAGTAATCAAGGTGAAGTAGGATAAGTGATTGGATTAATGTGGTAGCAGTTTGTAAGAGGAGGAATCAGCTGATTTTAGCAATGTTGTGAAGGTGGAATTGACAGGATTTAGTGATGGATTGAATATATGTGTTGAATGAGAGACAGAAGTCAAGCATCCAAGGTTACAAGTGTTGTGAGATAGGAAGGATAGAGGTGCTGTCTCCAGTGATGGGAAAGTCAGGGGAAGAATAGGATGTGCTTGGAAAGATAAGAAGTTCTATTTTATTAATTATAATTATAATGGTATTTGTTAATTACTTACTATGTGCCAGACACTGTACTAAGCACTGAGCTGCATACAAGCAAATCGGTTTGGACACAGTCCCTGTCCCACAGGGGGGTCACAGTCTCAATCCAGATGAGGTAACTGAGGCACAGAGAAGTGAAGTGATTTGCCCAAGGCCACACAGCAGACAAGTGGTGGAGCCAGGATTAGAAATCATGAACTTCTGACTCACTGGGCCTTGCTCTATCCATTACTCCATACTGCTTCTCATATTAAGTTTGAGGTGACGGGAGGGTATCTTGAAGGCAGGAGGAAATGTGAGACTTCAGAGGGGGAGAGAGATCATGGCTGGAAAGGTAGATTTGGGTATCATTCACATAGAGGTGGTAGCTGAAGCCATGTGAGTGAATGAGTTCCCCAAGGGAGTGGATGAAGATGGAGAATAGGAGGGGACCCAGAACCTGTATCTACCCCAGTGCCTAGCACAGTGCTTGGCACATAATGAGCACCTAACAAATACCACTCATAACCAGTTTTACAGTACACATTGGAGCAGGTTGCTCATCGAACACCAGATCTAACATTTCTTCTGCCCTTCTCTCCCCATCCAAACATCTTACCAGCCTGGTTACAGTTCTGGTCATATCATGTCTAGGTTATCATACCAGCTACCTTGCTGGTCTCTCTGCCGCCAAACTCTCCTCATTATAATCTCTACTTCAACATCCTGCGTGCATCATCTTCCTCAAGCATCACTCAGTCCACATCTCTCCTCTCTTTAGAATTCTTCACCGGCTTGCCCTGTCTGTTTACATCAAACTAAAACTTCTCACCACTGGTTTCCAGGCTCTCCACTGAGTCACCCCACATTGTTTGTCTGCTACTTCTCAGGTCACTCATTTTGTTCCTCCCAAGATAGCATAACTGTACCATGCTCTTGATCTCTTGTCTACATCTCCTCACCTGTGCTGTTTCCCAGACTTGGAACTTCCTCCCACCCCAAAAAGGACACACCATGACACTCCCCAAATTCTTCCCCAAAGTCCACCTGAAACCCCACTGCCTCCAAAAAACATTTCCTGATTAATTCCCCATGCCCCAAGTAATATAGACCCATTAGTACTTAGCTACTAGCATTTAGGTAATAATAATAATGATAATATTTGTGGTAAAGCTCTTACTATGTGCCAAGCACTGTTCTAAGCACTAGGGTAGAAACAAGGTAATCTGGTTGGATACAGTCCCTGTCTCACATGGAGCTCACAGTCTTAATCGCAGCTCTGCTACTTGTCAGCTGTATGACTGTGGGCAAGTCACTTGACTTCTCTGTGCCTCAGTTACCCCATCTGTAAAATTAACTATGAGTCTCATGTGGGACAACCTGATTACCCTGTATCTACCCCAGTGCTTAGAGCAGTGCTCTGCACATAGTAAGCGCTTAACAAATACCAACATTATTATTATTATTATTATTAATCCTCATTTTCCAGATGAGGTAACTGAGGCACAGAGAAGTTAAGTGACTTGCCCGAAGTCACACAGCAGACATGTGACAGAGTCTAGGTTAGAACCCACATACGGGTCTGTGCTCTTTCCACTAGATCACACTGCTTCTCCTATGAGATGGTACTGATCCATCCCATGTGAGATGGTACTGATCCATCCCCATGTTCCACACATGTGTTTTGTCATTTGTACACTCAAATATTTAATTTTGACTATTTTATTTGTAAATATTTTTATGTCTCTCTCCCTCATTAGAGACACGTGATAAGGAACATGTTATTGCTTTCTTCTGTTCTACCCAAGTGCTCAATACAGTGCAAAGCACTCAGTGGGAATTGCTACTACTACTACAGTAGTAAATACTAGTGTTACTATACTATTTGTGAATAGAGGGGACTTCTGCCCCTTTTCTTGTTTAACCACCTCTTTCCTCTCCTATGGATTCCTTCTTTCTTATTTTGCCTCTGCTTATACCAAATATAATAATGTTGGTATTTGTTGGTATTTGTTAAGCACTTACTATGTGCAGCGCACTGTTCTAAGCGCTGGGGTAGACATAGGGGAATCAGGTTGTCCCACGTGGGGCTCACAGTCTTAATCCCCATTTTACAGATGAGGTAACTGAGGCCCAGAGAAGTTAAGTGACTTGCCCACAGTCACACAGCTGACAAGTGGCAGAGCCGGGATTCGAACCCATGACCTCTGACTCCAAAGCCCGTGCTCTTTCCACTGAGCCACGCTGCTTCTCAAATATGAGTGAAGAAGTCATTATATCTACAAATTACTGATCTAGCATACTGTTTTTGACGGGCTGACCTGAGAGTTCACTCCAATAGTGATAGTGTGTATTAAGCACTTACTGTATACAGAGCTCTGTACTAACCACTGGGAAAGAGTATACAAGTGGGAATTAGCTATGGACCCTGAGCCTGAAGGGGCCCACAGTCTTTCATTATAGGGGTGTGGGGATGGAGGAGTTGAACAGCTGGAATCAGACAAAGGGAATAGTGAAACCCTAATACATTAAAACAGAGTAAGAAGCAAGGACAAATATGCAGTACACAAAATAAAAACAAAAAAGCCAGTAGGGAGCTATGGTTAGAGGAGCAGAATTTCACCTCATGATTCAGAGTCTACAACAATGACCATGCAGCATCTCGCTTTCCCAGGGTTCGCTACAGTTCTTGCCACAGGTGCTGTTCTCATTCCCGCTGGGGTGGTGGAAAGCAGAATGGAGCCTCCTCAGTGGTGCAGTGGGGAGCCAGGGCCATCTTGGGTGATGAGGAAGAAAAACAGTTCACTCACCAACTGTGAGGAGGTCAGAGAGCACACAGAGAGGCAAGGCTGCAAGTGACAGATATTTCATGCGGCTCCTGAGGTTAAGAGGGACCAAGAGCATCATTTATCCTCGGTCTGGTGTGAGCAGAGCATACTGGGAGCAGCCAGAGAGTTCCTCAGCTGTAGTGAAGGGAGTTAAGGGCGTGGGGAAGTGAAGATGCAATTACCAGATGATTCACTCAGCTGGAGGTGAAGAGGGTCCGAGGATGCAGATCAGTGGCTTTTATCCTTGGCCTGGCACCCACAGATTATGCTGGGGGTAGGCAGGGGGTTCCTCAGCCATGATGGGAGGGCCCAAGACTACATGGTGGCCATTTCGCCCAGCTGAGATAACGTGTGTTTTGACTAGAAGGTTATTAGGAAATTGGGAAACCTAATTGAATTGGACAATGCAAGTCTACTTAAATATGATTAATCAATCAATCAGTGGCATTTATTGAGTGTTTACTGTGTAGAACTCCATACTAAGCACTTGGGAGAGTACAATACAACAGAGTTAAACATGTTTGCCACTCAAAATGAGCTTACAATCTAGAGAGGAAGACAAATATTGATATAAATAAACATGATGTACCACAATGTCAAAAGAAATGGCTTGCAGACATGCTTCTGGCATTAAGATTGCATTGCAATTTTTTTTTAAATTCAGGGTTTTACAAGAACAAAACTGTTTTATTGGAGACCTGGATGTATCTTGAACTAATAAAGAACTTTCATTTTTCCAAAATGCTTTTCACATGCTTAACTCATCTTGTTCTTATAACATTACTGTGAGTTTAAGAAAGGCAAGTAGTATTATTTTTATGAATGAGGAGACTGAGTCAGTCAATCAATCATATTTATTGAGAGTTTACTGTGTGCAGAGCACCATACTAAGCACTTAGGAAAGTACAATATAACAATAAACAGGCACATTTCCTGCCCACAACAAGCTTACAGCCTAGAGAAGGAGACAGACATTAATATAAATAAATAAATTACAGATATGTGCATAAGTGCTGTGGGCCTGGGAGGCGGGATGAACAAAGGGAGCAGGTCAGGGTCACACAAAAGGGAGTGGTAGAAGAGGAAAGGAGGGCTTAGTCAGAGAAGGCCTCTTGGAGGAGTTGTGCCTTCTATAAGGCTAAAATGCGAAGGGAGTAATTGTCTGTTGGCTATGAGGAGGGAGGGCATTCCAGGCCAGAGGAAGAACATGGGCAAGAATTCGGCGGCGAGATAGACTACATCGAGGTACAGTGAGAAGTTTAACATTAAAGGAGCCAAGTGTTTGGGCTGGGTTGTAGTAGGAGAGTAGCAAGATGAGGGGGGAGGGGACTTGCCAATAATCACACAGCAGACAGTGCAGAGCCGGGTCTAGAATACAGATCCTTTGACTTTTCACGTTCTGTGCTTTTGAATAGGTTTCACTTTTCTCCCCACCTCATGTCACCCACGTTCAATTCTCTTTTCAAGCGGTTCCTCCACCCTGGAGCCCTTTCCCTGCTGAAACCCATCAGCCCTCATTCCTCCAGGCCTGCAAAGTTCTACTGTAACACAACTTCCTCCAATTAATTCTCATCCCCTTAAGTGTTATGTACCCAATGGCTACTGCTAATATTTGTTAGTATGCATCTGGAATACCTTCTCAGGATCATACCTGGAGAGTTTCCAGTACTCTAACAGTCTCAGCTATGGGAAGGAGAGTCAAGCAGAGGTATACCCATTCCATTCCTAGCTTGGCCAGTGGCTAGTGAGTGGAAGGCAATCTGCTACAAGTCAAAACTCACCTATGCTGGCAGCAGGGGCAAGGGAGAGAATAGAGGGTGGAGACTCAAGTTTACTGCTTAGAAGAAGGCAGTGGTAAACACTTCTGTATTTTTACCAAGAAACCTCTATGGATACACTCCCAGAATGATTGGCAGATGGAGATTGGGCATTCTGTGTTGACTAGACAGCATAAAACAAGACAAGATGCATCTGGAATGTATTAGTTCAATTTATACTCTTCCTTAGAACTTGGGTATGATGTATATTCAATTGTAAATTCATTGTTTTTATTCTGGCTCAATTTAAGCCACTTGGGGAGAGGGATAGTGTCTACCATCATTCATTCAATCGTATTTATTGAGCGCTTACTCTGTGCAGACCACTCAACTAAGCACTTGGAATGTACAGTTTGGCAACAGAATTGTCACTCAATTACCAGCTGTATTTACTCTCCCGGACACTCATAGAGCACCGCACAAAGTGCTCAACAAAGTATATAAATAAATGAAATTGCTCAATATGGATAGTAGGGTAGAGTCAAAAGTGGGTGGGGTAAGTGTCATGGTGTGTTCCAGAAGGCAATGGACCTCAAACAAACATCCAATTGGCCCAAAATGGCAGCCACAGAAAAAACCAGTACAGTGTATTTGTTTCTCTTTATTCTGTATTACAATGTTTCATCACTACTTATGTGTTTGATTCCAATCCCTTCTCCCCTGCTTAAATTTTTAAAATATGAGCCACATGAGGGAGAGAGACTAATTCCCACGCAGGTCTTACTACAGTGCTCAGTACATAGTGGTACTTACTAAATACTGTTACTATTACTATTCAGAGCTCTGCAAACAGTAAGAGCTCAATAAATAATGACATGTGGGTATTCAACAAACACTATTCCACGGTGTTCTCAAATAGCATCCACCAATTTGGGTCCAACTTCCCTGACTTTTGTCAGTGAGATGGTGAGTTGAGAGGACAAAGAGCTCTGGTCAATGAGTTGGCTTTCACCTTGTTTGTGAGCATAGAAAAGAGATGCACTAATGGCAAGCAAGATTCTGTTCTGTTTGCAACCCTATTCAGGACTCAGCAAACTGGGTGGCAGAGGCAGAGGCAGCATAGCTTAGTGGATAGAGCACAAGCCTGGGAGTCAGAAGGACCTGGGTTCTAATCCTGACTCATCCACATGTCTGCTGTGTGACCCTGGGCAAGTCATTTAACTTCTCTGGGCATCAATTACCTCATCTGTAAAGTGGGAAGTAAGAATGTGAGCCCCATGTGAGACGGACATGATTAATTTGGATCTACCTCAGCACTTAAAACAGTGCTTGGCACATAATAAGTGCTTAACAAATATCAGAATAATAATAATAATTATCCACCCTTTCATTACTGGAGGCTCCTAGGCTTAATTGGTTCAACTCCCTTCTGTCTGGAGTCACACAGTCAGTGGGATAGTATGTCAGCTACTACTAAAACCTCCAGTGTTTGCCTTTCAACCTTCGCATGAAACAAAAACTCTTCACTCTTGGTTTCAAAGCTCTCCATCACCTGGCCCCCTCCTACCTCACCTCCCCTCTCTCCTTCTACAGCCCACTCCATACACTCTGCTCCTCTGCCGCTAACCTCCTCACGCTCCCTCGTTCTTGCCTGTCCCACCATCAACCCCTGGCCCAAGTCCTGCCACTGACCTGGAATGCCCTCCCTCCTCACATCCACCAAACTAACTCTCTTATCCTCTTCAAAGCCCTACTGAGAGCTCACTTCCTCCAGGAGGCCTTCCCAGACTGAGCCTTCCCTTTCTTTCTGCTCATCCTCCCCTCCCCATTCCCCCTATCCCGCCCTCTGCTCTTCCCCCTTCCCATCCCCACAGCACTTGTGCATATTTGTATATATTATGTATTACTCTATTTTGTTAATGACGTGTATATGTCTATGATTCTATTTGTCTATTTTGATGGTATTGATGCCTGACTACTTTAGATTGTCCAGTCGTTTAGACTGTGAGTCCATTGTTGGGCAGGGATTGTCTCTATGTGTTGCCAAATTGTACATTCCAAGCGCTTAGTACAGTGCTCTGCACATGGTAAGCACTCAGTAAATACAATTGAATTAATGAATGAAATGCCCAAATACATTTAAAAAATGTAGGTAAAGCAATCCATCTATAAACACAGAGACATATATCAATATCAATATCGCTCAATAAATACAACTGAATGAATGAATGCTGCTGTTACTACTGCTACTCCAACCATTTCAGCTTTAGGAATGTCTATTTTAGTCAGGCTTCTGACTCCACTGGGGCAATCCAACCCTACTTAATAGGTGGCCACCTCTCAGTACCTGCCACTTTTATCTACTTCTTCACTGATGTGCCTGAGATTCTGCACTCTTTTGCTCCATGCAAGTTCAAATACAAGCCTTACACGTATACAAAGTTGCCTAATATGCACATGTAAATTTCAAGCTCCTTGAGGAGAGGGATCTTAATCTATTTACTCTATTGAATTCTCCCAGGTGCTTAGTACTGTGCGAAATGTGCTAAAAGTGTAAATACAATAAGCACTCCATAGATATCACTGACTGATAGATTTGATTGTTCTCCCACCTTGATTCCACCTCAATGACCACATAGGCTAGGCTGTGCATGGAGATCTGGAAATCAGTAAGCCACAAATCAAAATGTATTAGGATTTTTCCATGAGGTTAAAAGAATTTGAATTTTCATTACTGGGACTTTCCTGAATGTGAAAAATGTCTGATGGAAAATCTTCACCTTTCAGGTCTTGGTCTTTTAGGAACATTCATATACTGTGCGATGTTGAGATTTAAATGGTTCAGCTGTCAGTATTGTGAATCATATAATTATGGTATTTGTTAAGTGCTTACTCTGTGTCAAGCATGGTTCTAAGTGCCAGGGTAGATACAAGATTGTCAGGGTGGACACAATCACAGTCTAGGTAGAAGGGAGTAGGATTCAATCCCAATTTTACAGCTGAGGAACCTGAGGCTCTGAGAAGTTAAGTGACTTGCCCAAGTTCACACAGCAGACAAGTGGTGAGAAGCAAACACTGAAATCACATTCCTCCAATGAGCATGGAAGGTAACCACCTAGATTTTTCATCCCACTTCGATAAACCAAAAGAAGCCAAGACATTTTCCTTTCCTTTATGTTTTATTAAAATACAAGAAAAATATTTCTGAAAAGCACACGTTCCACTCAGCACCAATATTACAACACATTTCTTGCCGAGATTCCCGCAAAGCAATTCTCCTCGCAACATCTAAACAGAGATGCACACACACACACATGGGTTCTCACCATGTTTACACAGTACTCATATTTTCAGACATCAGTTGAACCACCTTGAATAGGGAGAATCATGAAAACAAGGCCAAGTAAGCCAGTGTGATGATATCTGAGCACCAACTGAGTTAAATTCTCTTTTGTTGGTGGTCTTCATTTGCACACTAGTAACTCAGCCCTATCCTGGTCTCCCACCTTAACAGCCTATTGCTTGGACAAACGAATATGGGTCCTGTGTCTACACGGTGCAGAGCTGAACAACACTGGCCAATATTCCCTACCTGATACCTCTTATTGCTTTGGTTACTTAGTACTGAAGATGTACATCTTCAAGGCTTCCCACCCCTAAAACACCAAAAGGCCACACCAAACCAGTGGTGCAGTCTGGAAACTTTTTAAAAACTTTCTCTCCTTGGACTTGCATGTATTTATTTGTTTGCATATATATGTGTGTGTATATGTATATATATATATTTTATATTCATTTTTGAGTGAGCCAAAAAATGAATGGCAAAATATTCAAAATGGGTCTGGTCATAGCCCCAGTATAAAATCTCAGCCCCAGATACGAAACAAATTTCCTCAGCTGTGCCCAGAATTCCCTTACTGATTCCCAGTAGTTTGCAGTGATTTTCTGGGAATAAAGCTATGGACCTTTAATCAAGCCAACCTCACCTAGGAATGGAAAAAGGTCTTTCTGGACTAGGATTTTGTTTCTGGAAGTTCTAAATGTCTGAGGCCTCAGAGAAAGGCCACTTCCTTACTCAACACAAAATTCAGCTCTATCAGTAATCTCGCAATGTGGAGTGAAGAGGAAAAGACTCCTTTCCCACTCTGACAGAATAGTCACATTTACTCCTCAGTGCCAAGCTCTTTCCCAGTTGGTATCTTCCACCGACTCTTGATTCCTCTCTGTAACATCCCCTCATTCAAGAGTAGGAGAGTGAAACTGAAAGGACAGGGGCCTAAAGGTATGATCGCTGTGTTTCTCTTTGAATCTATTTGCTCGAGACCTTCACCTTTATGGTTCCTCCCCCCAGACACATTCATTTTACTTTTTGCACTTGTCTTTTATAGTTCTTCTCATGGAATTAAAGGGGAAAAAAGTGTCACCCTCAATTTCCACCTTTGAATGAGATAAACATCATTAGAATTCAGGATGGGACCAAGAGTTAAATTTGTTTCTCCTTTTAAAAACTCCAGAGGCCAATAGGTGCTTCCATTATTTCATCAGAAAAACAGGAGCTGCTTTGAAAACTCCTTCTTTTGTACAATTACAAATGACAGTGAGATAGACACACAACAGCTGGAAGTTCAAAATAGAAAAGAAATATAGTCATATAACTAAAATGACTGTCATGTCAAATATGCAAAGCAAGATGACTAATCTGAATAACTCCTGTGAGCTCAGGAGCTGTTTTAATAGCCACAACCATATTAAACATTTTTTTTCCAATTATTTCAGCGGCAAACATTCAGACCCATTCAAATACGCTCCTGTCAACCATACCAACGTTTCCTCCAAGGAACAAAGGGAAAAAAAAAACAAACCAAGGTTGAGTAATTTGAGCCATCAACCCCTGAAAACTTAAAGGCGTGTGTCAAATGCAAACTCCGGTATGGTATATAAAGTCTTAATAAATAGCTGGAAACCGATTTGAATAATAGGCAAAAGAAATGTTGCTTAACATGTTCTTGGCCCAAAGGGAGAAAAAAGGAAACACTTAGTAGGCACATGGAATTCATTATCACAGGAAGTTTTGAAAGCAAAAAAAAAAGAAATAGTAATGGGTTCAAAAAGGCCTTGGATGAATCGAAGGGTAAGTGGTCCAGAATCTGGATTACTAGGGGGAAAGTTAGGGAAGTAGGGGAAAAAATTGAGGATGCTAGATGGTGCACCTCTAAATTTAAGAAATTGAAGCCTAAAAGGACAACCATTTCCCCGAGAATCTTTTGACCTCGTGGGAGCGAGAGTACCGGAATGGATGGACTATTGTTCTGACTCAGGAATGACATTTATTGGGTTCGTAGGTATTTAAGGAGGAAGAAAGACTTTTCCTAGAAGCCAGACTTTGAAGATCCAACCACAGATCTAGAAAGAAAATGTCCAGGCTATCTGAAGAGGATACTAAAACAGTCATGTTTTTATAGTTATAAATAGCTCCAAAGGGCAGATGTTTCTTATCCAAAGGATCGTTAGATTGTTTAAAAATGGGCCATGTCAAGTATCAGGAGCGTGTTCTGGAATTGAGGTGAAGAATAGGATGGATATTTACTGACCAGTCAGAGCCAGAGCTAGAGTTACTGGCCAAGAGGCAATTTATGGGCAGCTGTAATCTTTCACTTTTGGAATTTGTGAATTTTATATTTCTGGGTCACTATGCTGATTTTACTCCTCTCAGATGGAAAGGTCTCACCATTTTCCTAATAGGTTTGCCATAAAAACATCACACAAAAAAAGTAGCAACATTCTCCCCAACCACTCGACCCTTGACCTTCTGATCCTATCCTAGTTTCAAAGGCTGTAGAGTTTTTCAGTGATATGGTATCATTTATCTCCCCTAAGCTCTTTTTTTCTCCAATACTGAGCTTTTACATTCACTGACACTTCCATTGCTTTATTTCTCCATTGGACTAACCCTCTTCTTCCTTTCCTCATTCCAAATTCTATAAGAACGTGGTCAAACCAGAATGCTGAAATGTTTTTCCCTTGACATTTTTGCCTGGACCTGCTGCCACTGCTTATCTGAATCTCTTCCCCCCACCAACCTCTCTGACATCCTGTACTTCCATGAGAATCAAGAACCTCCTATGTTAAAATACCACAAAATCTTGTGCTACTGAGTGTTCCTATCAGTGCCTAGGGGCCTTAAGCCATCTTAAAGAAATCATACCATGAAGTATAAAATTAATCAAATTGTAAAATTAAAGAGAAAACATCCAAATCTAATTTTCAAAGGAAATTCCAATATCATTGGTGTTGCAACCGCACTATCTGGTTGGAACCATTTTAAATAGATGGTTTAGTTTTTCTGCTTTTCTCAGCAGGTCATTTAAATTAGGATGGACATTTTTATCTTTTTCAATCCATTATTATTCTTGAATCCTTTCTAGTTCACTTAATTGAGCACAGCGCTGTTTTAACATCAGTCTCCTAGACCACCCGCTGCTTAATTCCAGCCCCCCACTCCACCCAATGATGTTATGCATTTTATGTGATGAAACAAAATAATTTCAACTCATCTCTGATTTTACACTTCCTCTTGCCTTAAAATGCTGATTCTCAGTGGACTTTTTCCTTAGAAGTGCATCCCCGGGCCCTGATGAGACCAGCCCTAAACTAACTTTCTCTTTTTACCTTCTCCTCTCCCATTAAAGAAAGCTTAGTTCTTCAGTCACATCTTCTTTGACAATATTTGTAATGTTTCACCTACTTTTGAGAGGAAAAGAGACTGTAGCTTGAGTATCCAGTCAATCAGGCTTCTTTCACAAGGCTTCTGAGAAGATAATTGAAACATGAGCAAAGTATTCTTCAGATCAGCAGAGAGAACATCACTCCAAAGACCAAGAAAGGTTGAATACCAACCTAACAATTACTAATAATTAGAGAGGCTGAATTCTAATTTCAGGTTCTTATGGGAGCAAAAATGGTCACCGCTGGAGTAACAAGAGTAAATCATGGCACTGGTTTTACTTTCAGTGAGGTATCATGGGGCATAATTGCCAACTCCAAATTCACATACTCCATAATTGTTTCAAAGGACAATAAATTATTTTATAAAAACTAAAGACAGAACAGCTCCTAATCTTTCTGCCCTCTTTCTTTTATAAGGTTTTTAAATGTGCTACTCAAGAAAATCTTTTTACGGTGTGCATTCTCACTCCTGGCTTCAGATATCATGTATATTATTGTATATGTGTGTGTGGCCGACAAATCAGTCCCACTGTCTGCATCTTCAGAACCCTCCTGATTTTTGTGTCCCTTCAGACCCTCCCCCTTTCCCTAATATATCGATCCTCCAGCCTCAGTCTTTCTGTTCCTTCTTTCCCTCCTTTCCCCTTCTCATGATGATCAGAATTGCCCCACGCCCACCTTCAACCTTATTACTGGATGTCATCATATGGGGTCTACCATAAGCAGAATTTACGGCTGTATAAGGCACCAAGGTCAAGGCATGCTGGGCCCTGCTATCTCTGGGAGCAATACCAGCCTTCCACAACAAAGGATGCTCCCCTATTTTGCTGCATTCAAGGAGTGAGCTCACTTTGAGGCCCTGGGAACTTGCCATTAGAGTTAAAAAGGGTAGAAGATTTGGCCATTGCCCACTGTTCAGACTAGTTATTGTTTCTTCATTTAGCTGGGTTGAAATATCATTCAAGATGCATTGTTTTTCTATTCCTCCCAAAGCAGGAACATGGCTCTGGGTACCACTTCCTTCTCAGGGAGGGAGAGAACCACTTGGGCCCCAGGATTCCTTCCTATGCCATTTCGGTTCCTTTCAAAGCTGGAGCTTTAACTAGGTGGGAAGATGGAGAGGGTTTGCTCGTTAGGCAGTTACACTGGAGGAAGGAGAGGGAAGGTGTTAGGGCTGATTTATTGTTCTTCTGATATGGTTATTGAAATTGCTGTCCTGCAACAGGCAAAATAGGACCCATTTGAAATAGTGGATACAGTATGGATAGCTCTTTCCCTTTTGTATGATTTTAGAAAGGCAATGTTTCGGGTGCATCTTCCTCCAGCTAATCTGGATTTCATCTTTTACTGAAGTTCTGCTCCAGCCAGAGCCGGACTTCCTGAAGGTTGTAGAAGAAGGGGCCTTTCCCTCCTAGGTAAGCGATTTTTTGTCTCTGTACGATACACACACGCTCAAATGAAACCCCGTAGGCCACGTTGGCATTATTGTCCATGCAGTCGGCCACGACTTGGCACTGGGGAGGCAAGGAGAAACGCTCTAGGAGTTGGTGAGCGGCAGCACAGCGGTCTTCCTGGTTCTGGTGCTTCCTTACCTCAAAGGGCAATGAGAATTCACCAGGCACTGCCCAGCCATCTGATGGGTGAGCCTCATCGATGTAGACCAACAAGAAGTCGGCCACTGCAGAGAACTCTTCCACCAGCTTGCTGAAGGCCGGCAGCTGGCTGATGAAGGGGGGTCAGGTGGCTGAGCCGAAGTTGACAACCAGGGGGCGCTCGGAGCTAGCGAAGTCCAGGAGGTGGCACTCAGCCCCATACCTCCCACTGAAGTTCTTCCACTTGGGACTGTTTCCTCCACTGGTCTCCCCATTAGCATTGGCAACGTGAACCACGCTGGAATTTGGGGCATCGCCACCCAATTTCACCTGGAAGATTTTTTTTTTTTTAAAAAAAAAGGGAAAGAAAGATAAAGACACATAAAACTTTGGGTTTTGGTCCTATCTCCTTCTGGGACACCTATGCACTTAGTCTTTCCTATTAAGTCCTGAGGCATCTGATGCACCACCACCGCGCCCCCCCCCCCCAACACACACTTATCATCACATTCTTATACTAGGTTGCTTCTCCTGTGGGTCTCTCCTGCTAGACTGTGAGGTCCTCAAGGACAAAAATTGTGTCTGCTTTCTCTATTGTACTCTCCCAAGTGCTGAGTACAGCATTCTGCACACATTGAGCATTCAATAAATACCAGTCAGTGGGATTTATTGAGCACTTTCTAGGTACAGAGCACTTTACTAAGCTCTTGGGAGAGTACAGTACAGCAGTTAGAAGACATGTCCTGCCCATAACGAGCTTACAGTTACCCTCTAAAGACCTTCTGCTTTAGCAAATGGAATCAGCCATTCTAACAAAGCATGACATCTCCCACACTAAAGGGTTTTTTTTTTTATGCCGGTTTCAATAAAAGGCCATGTGGTCATTACTGATGGGAATGAATGAACCATGTCAATCCTTATGGCATTTTTCATCCAAAATCTATTCCCCAGGGAAGTATTGCTTCTGTACATGTGCCCCAGTTGAAACTAGGACTTTGTTTAGCTGGTATCTTGTTGTCAGTGCTTGGTATGTTATTTTATAACAAGAGAATTATCAACACCATTGTAAACCTGCAGCACAGAAAGTAAATTAGCCAATATCACCGAGGATGACAATGACCAACCTGGGGCTGGAAGGCCGAATGCCAAAATCTTTGTTCCCAGATCAAATGGAGAGAAAACATGACACCTAAGAAGGTTCAGTGATCCCATATGAGTCATGCAATGTCAACTAAAGATTTAGTGATGCATAATCTACTGGATCTGCCCAAGTAAGTGCCTTGGAGTTTCTAAATCCTCTTGTAAATTTTAAAATTGGGCTCCAGTTCTGACTTCAGCAGATAACCAACCCTAACTCCTTATGTAACTGCCAGATTGTTCTTGAAAATAGTTATTTCAAACAACTCTAATCACTCTCATTAAGTCCTCATTATCTCTATTAGAATGTATCTTTGTTTTCAAATATGCACTTTACTTAGTGTGTGACAAAAAGCTTGTTTCAGTTGGGTTAGTGATAATTAAACCATGTAATCTAGTTCCTCTGGTGTGGAAAAGGAGACCCACAGACGTAATTATGTTGCTGTAGGATTGGAATCTCTAAGGAAGTATAAGTAATCAATCCATCAATCAATAGCATTTATTGAGCACCTAAGATGGGTGAAGCACTGAGCTAAGGATTTGGGACAGGACCTTGGAGTAAGAGACAATGACCCTGCCCTCAAGGATCTTACAGTTTAACAATGGGGACAGACAGAAACAAGCCATTCACAAACCCTTGACTGTTGATAGCAAATGTATGCATCCAAGGATATCAGGGAACATGTCTACCAACTTTATTATATTGTACTCTCCCAAGCACCTAGTACAGTGTTCCACAAACCAAGTGCTCAATAAATGTAATTGATTGATAAGTTAATCAAAATTAAAAATATGCAGAAGAGCTAGAGATATATGAATATAAGTGCTAGTCACTCATTTATTCAATACTAATTATGGAGTGCTTACTCTTTGCAAAGCACTTTACTCAGCGTTTGGGAGAATACAATATAACAACAAACAGACACATTCCTGCCCATAACTAGCTCACAGTCTAGAGGGGGAGACACACATTAATCTAAATAAATAAATAGATAAATTACAGATATATACAGATGAGTGGCTGCTGGATGAATGCATCCTTGGAAGGATCGAGCTTGATGAGGGAATACCTGCTGGAGGAGATGGGTTTTCTGGAGGGTTGGGGAAGATGGAAGGAGCTGTGGTCTGGTAGATTCAAAAGGGTGATTTTCCAGATAGGAGGAAGGGAATGAGGAAGGGGTAATAAATCTGTGAGACTCACAGTCCAGGCTCTTGGGAGTAAAAGGAGGGATAAGCTGTCAGTGCTGAATGTCTTTAAAATAACAGTGCCTTACATGTGTCAAATTCATTTGATCCATTGTAGTCTGCCAAAATCATGGGAGAAAGCCAGTTTGACCCTAAGAATTTTATGGTTTGTAAAATAAAGACAATCTGAGTGCCAGGAAAATTCCTTTTACATCTCTCTTTTTGAGTCTAGAGAATGTGGATATATCATGCCAGGTCTCTCCTTGTGTGTGCCAGAGGGCCACAGGTTGGTGAAGAAGACCATGTGAGTGATTCCATGAGCAACTATAAAAAAAAAATTCCCATTTATATTCCACAGACAAGAGAAGACAGGGTAAGGGAACAGCACCATCATTGACCTGAATGGATCAAGAGCACAGGTTTAACTCTTTTTCACTGACACACTGGTAATCTTCCAGTGAGGTCCATCTAGGAATTTGCTAGAATGAACCAGTGCCATACTGTTTATGCAAGAGAAATATTCTCACCATGTGATAAATTCACAGTAGATCTTCTCTCTCTGTTCTTTTAAATTAACGCAATTTACCAGGTAGCACCTGGTGAAGTACAAACCATTCCTTTTTCTACCATAAATTTTATTGACAGTTTCTAATTTGTTTTCCGGCAGTTCCTTCTTAGATTTGATTAATATCAAAGGAGACTTGGGAGTTTTTTTTAAAAATAGGGTGGGGGTTAATCTTTCACATTTGTGCTGAATCTCAATTCTAGGAAAGAAAAGAAAAAAAAACTGTGCAGGCACATGGGTTTGCCTGTAATTGGTGACAATCAAAAGAAGAAATTATGAAAAACCAGTTTACTCAGCTTGGAACAAAAAGAATAGTATCTTCCCTTGGTATTGTTTAATCAAAGGCAGGGACATCAGGGACCACATACAACAAAATAACTGATTCTTACATAATATTCTTTGTTTGACAAAATGCTTTAAGGTGAGCCTCCGCCACATTTGGCTTTATATCTAGAAGGGGAATGATTATAGGGCCAGTGTCTCCCTCTGGGAAGCTTAACAAAGTCTATTATGAATGGGCCTGATGGGCACTGGTGTTGTGATTGGGATATTTCTTTCACGCGTAAATGCCTAACTCATTATCACTGCATGACTATCAGAACCAAACAATTTCTTTCCTCAGTTTAAACTGATGAAAATCCCGATTAGGTAGGCAGAGAAGTACTAAAAGTTTTACAACATTATCAATCTATCCATCATTGGTATGTATTGAGTGCTTATGCTGTGAAGTGCACTGTACTAAACTCTTGGGTAAGTACAACACAACAAGAGTTGCTAGACATGATCCTGCCCATAAGGAGCTTACAAACAAAAAAACTAAGTCCCAAAGAGTTACCTATATATGCTTATTAACGCTCTCTCTCTCTCTCTCTCTCTCTCTCTGTCTGGATAGCTAGCTAGCTAGCTAGCTAGCTAGCTAGCTAGCTAGATAGATAGATAGATAGATAGATAGATAGATAATTAACTATGACCCAATAACCCTGAATGTTTTATTTCATTTAGCAATCTCTCAGCACCTTTCTATTTCTTTGAGACTCAGGAGATTTGGGCGCCCCTTGGTTCAGTCTAGTTCTAATCAATATTTCACAGCTCTTACTACTGTCTCAACAAACAAACACCCCAAACAGCAGCAAACAAATCCATGGACTTTAGAGTGGTACACTTGGCTGTGGGAGAGTAGTTGCTTTTAGGTCAGGTCATGCCAGGTCATCATTTTGACCTGGGAGTGGCAGCAACAGGGAAATTTGATCATTGTCCTCACTGCAACTTTCACCATCACCACCTGGCTCAGTGGAGACCAGGTCTGGATTAAGACCCCTTTTCTTTTTCAGTGAATGACTCCTGCAGGCAAATGCCACTTAAGTGCACTGAGCCTCAGTTTCCCCAGTTGCAAAATGGGATTCAATACTAGTGCTCTTGTCCACTTAGACCATGAACACCGAGTGGAAAAAGAACTGTGTCGGATCTGCACGTACTGAATCTATGCTGGCTCTTTTCATAATGGTTGAAACACAACAAACGCTTCAACAAATGCTACAGTTATTATTAATTGTTATTACTATTAACTGTCAGTTGAAATCACCTGCTGAGATTTCCCCCCAAAATTATGTGTTCTAGTTGAGAGAAACTAGATGTCTTACTGACTGTAACATAAGAGTATCTGAGGAACTTTTCTTTCTGAATGACTGAGAAGCAGCATGGCCTAGGGGATAGAGCGTGGGCTTGGGAGTCAGAAGGACCTGGGTTCTAATCCCTCCTCTGCCACTTGTCTGCTGTGTGACCTTGGGCAAGTTGCTTAACTGCTCTATGCCCCAGTTACTTCATCTGTAAAATGGGAATTTTGATTGTGAGACTCATATGGGACAGGGCCTGTGTCCAACCCGATTAGCTTGTACCTATCCCAGCGCTTAATACAGTATCTGGCACATAGTAAGGGCTTAACAAATA
Source organism: Ornithorhynchus anatinus (assembly GCF_004115215.2). Taxonomy (NCBI): domain Eukaryota; kingdom Metazoa; phylum Chordata; class Mammalia; order Monotremata; family Ornithorhynchidae; genus Ornithorhynchus; species Ornithorhynchus anatinus. The sequence continues at coordinate 43,447,554 of NC_041728.1, forward strand.
CCATTTTAAAAAGACTGAGTCCCAAGTCTTCCAATAGATTAATGAATCCTGCTGTTTCAGTCCATTTCTGTTTTGCTGAGGGTAGTTCTCCCTCGGAAATTTCAACACCTTTATTTTATTTAGTAGTTTTAGAGAGCTCAGCAATGGAATTCTTTCTCCCAGTGTGGGAAATAGCTAGGTTGGTCCAAAGGCACCCAGTTACTGAGCCCAGTGTGGTAAAGTAAGTAAGAGTGGGAACTATTAGTAAAGGGTATATAATCTAAATATTTTAGCCCAATTGTGTAGCAATAGTGTCTTGTTTTGGAGTGATGGGAAGTTGTGAGTGGAGAGTCCCTCAGTGAAAAACAATTCCAATGAGCTGAGTTAGTTCTTCCATTTTAAGATGGGATAAATGAGATGCAGGCTTCTTGAGCAACTTTCCAGAGGTCACCCTATCAGCTGGAGGCAGATTTAAAAATTTTAGGGCTTTGCTAGAACCATCTAATACTACCCTGCACGGAAATGTCAGAGCCCCAGGATAAAGTGCCTCCGGGGGGGGAAAAAATTAAAATGCTCAAACTCTAAAAGAGCATTCAATATACAAAATAAACTAATATTAGATGTCCAAAGAAACCCTTTTGGTTCATCTTGCCTAAGACTTTTGTTTTCAGTGCATTCCTCAGCACACCAAGGAAACTTAATGCACATTTGGTCACCCAGAAATAAGAATGGATAGGGAGGAGAGAGAAGAGGCATGAGAAGAAGCAGAAAAGGAAGGGCACTCGCTCCTCATCTTCCCCACTACACCCAGGAAGAGTGATTTGGGATAGCCCTCTCTATCTATGGGTTCCTGGGGTTGTCATTTGTGGACAAGGTTTGGAGTCAGACAGAACGCTGTTATGTCGCTGTTACTGGGAGACTCCCTGGTTTGCTGGCTTGCCTGCAATGGGAACCAACACTCAGAGAGGGCCTTCTTATATGATGCCCCACTAGAATGATAGTAAGGGTAGAAGAATAGTGATTTCTAGGTCAAATAATAGAAATGTAATATAGCTGCAATGAACCTAGCCATCCAAGGATTTCCAGAAAGGGAGAAGGGAGAAGGAAGATTTTCCTGCTCCCGCACCCTCCAAAGATGGAGGGAGAGAATCGTGCGCAATTAGAAACGTCCCTGGGTAATCCTGATCTAAATGTTTCCTTAATCATCAACAATGGAACAACTCCCACGCAGGCCCCAGGGCAGGATTCTGTCTCAGGGCCCCTCCTGTCTTGGCATCTCCTGAAAGATTAGAGTGGAGGAAGTTTAAAACCCTCGGGTACTCCTGGGAGTCATCAGGCAGGGTTTAGAGCAAATATTTTGGGAGCCAACTGTGATGTACCTATGCGCCATGTCCCCTAAGGTCCGATCAGGGCCACGACTGCTGTTTCAATCAATTAATCAGTGGCATTTATTCTGTGCTTGCTGGGTACAGAACACTGACCTAAGCAAAATGGGAGGGGGTGGGACCCTGAAGTAGCTTGCCAGTTGCTCTGATCAGAGCTCTTCCTTCATTATCATCCTAGCGTGAGCCCCATGTGGGACAGGGATGATGTCTGACCTGATAATCTTGCCTCTACCCTGGTGCTCAAATACAGTGCTTGACACAGTAAGCACTTAACAAATGTCACTATTATTAAATTAGGTTTGAATTTGACTTCTTGTCAATGGCCCAGATGGACCAAAAGCAGTTGTTTTGACAAAGGAGGCTTGAGGAAGACTCAGGTTGACATAGTCACTCCAGATAAATCATGTAGAATGGAAGATGGGAGAGTACATCAAGCATCTGGCGGATGTCACTTGAACAGCCAGTATTAAATCATTCAGTCAATTGTATTCACTGAGCATTTACTGCGTGTGCAAAGCACAGCACTGAGGGCTTGGGCGAGTAGAGTACAACAGAGTTAGCAGAAACATTCCCTGTCCACAACGAGCTTACGGCTTAGAGGTAATTATTAATAGTGGGTATTATTTCTTCTTTGTGACAGAGATAAGGGAACCTTATTTCATTGTCTCCAATGATGGAGGCGGTATGCTTCTCTTAGAGACAGAGAGAAATGATAAAGTTTGAAAAAAAAATCAAGTCAGGATCACATTGCAATTCAGGCCAGGAGAAAGGAAGCTAACGAAAACAAGAGATCCCTCTAGTGTTCCCAAATGTTTTAATTTCCCACAGTGGCCCAGAAGGACTTTTGGCCACAAGTTACCTATCATCTTAATTTCTGCTTCTTGGAGGGTTTGTGTTTGTTTTTTTGTCCTTAATGAGACATATTTGCCAATGAGGCATTCAAAAGGCATTTTTTACTCTTGCAGGAGAGTAATTAGGTCGGTGCCTCTGTCTGTGCCAACCCCAGACACTCCAAAAATGAACCCTGCCCAGTATTTAATGCCCAAACACAAGAAACATCATTTTCACTAATTGGTCTTGAAGTTCCGATGTTCCCAAAGGGTCTTTTTATTTGACTTGGCTTGGAAAAGGATATACGCAGAGTTCGATATCGTCATCATTGACTTTTATCTTTCTTACCGACATTATTTAGTGTTGTTCTGCCTTTGGACCAAAGAAATAGTTTTGTGTGTGTGTCTGTGTGTGTGTGTGTGTGTGTGTGTGAGAGAGAGAGAGAGAGAGAGAGAGAGAGAGAGAAGGAGAGACAGAGACAGAGACAGAGAGACAGAGAAAGAGGGAAAGGGAGAGAAACCACAGATGTAAAGAAAACCAAGAGAGATGTTCATTCTGAAAAACAAACTGTTAGAATTTCCACAACATGTGATGACCCTGGGCCTGACGCCAGCATTTCCATAGTCATGTATGTATGTGTGAACTACATAGTTGTCGAATTTGACTCCCTTGATGCTGGGATCCCCTTCTAGAAGCCTGTGTTCCGTGTAAGGGGAAAAGGTTAGTGCTGTTTTAGCATGTGGACTACGAAATGAAGGGAGAAGGGGGAAAAAAAAGAAAAGAAAGACCTATTCATAAAATACAAGCTGGAAATAGAGTATACTACTAACCTTGTTCTCTGTTTTCCACAGCCTGGGAAAGGCTCCGTGGACAAAATGTCACCTAATCTTATGATAAAAAGCCAAGCACAAAAAAGGATTTCACATACACCTCTTGTGATCCAAAGCACTGAAAATGTCTCTATTATCCATCAGGAAGCTTCAGATTCTTTGGCAAAATCATCAGGCTACGTCAATACCATTACAAACATGGCCAGATAATTATTATGCTGGGTGATTTAACCACTTAAATTCAGATTGGCTGGATTAACCTTGAGAGTCCTTAACAAGCCACCCTTCTGAACTGAATTTCTTTTCTGATGTTCTCATCTCTCTCTGTCTTTTCCAATGTGCTTCTATCCAACTATTATTTCCCAAAGCCTTACCCAAATGATGAGCAAACTCAGGCTAAAGAGTTCTTTACATTTCCTTTCAGAAATGTGTTTTTTTGAAGCAAGAGCTATTTTCCCCTGAAAATAAACTAGTAGCTCCAGATCTGAGATGCTTGAGAAGGCTAAAGAGAAAATTAATCGGGCACTTTCAAAGCCAAAATTATATAATGAAATATACATACATCTATTTTCTGTGTCATATGAGGATTAAATGTGCAAAACCCAATTTACTGGTCAGCACTATGCTATTTGTTTACTTTTACACTTCATTTAGCTGGGGACAAGGAAACCAGAGTGGTCAATTTAGTGTTGGTTTTATGTTCTGGTCTTCATGCATTAGTATAAGGCTCCAGTGTTTGGGTTCACATCATTGAATGGGAAGTGAAATTTAAAAAAAAAAATGTCTCTCTCATTCTTCTTAAAAATCTTTAGTTTCACATTGGTCATTCTATCTGCTACTTTCACTCAAAACCTATCCTCCCTGCCCCCGAGTATATTTTAAGATCTTTGTTCCTAAATTAACCTCTGCTTCCATCAAGTTTTGGTGGTAGTGGTACTTGTTTTCTCATAGGCCAAAATAAACCCAGATAAACAGTGTAGAAAGCCTTAATTCCTAGATTTGTGTTCCAATCCACTAACAGTCTTCACAGATCACACTGAATCCTGATGTTATAGAAGATTGGAAAAGTCAGCTCATATTTTCTACTACATGCAGGCACACACAGACACTCACGTGCACATGCGCATGCACACACACACACACACAAGCACATAGGCACACGCCCCCTCCCCCCCTTGGAAAACACTTGCCTCCTGGAGGAGGAGTCTTCCAGGGAAGCATCCCAGAAAATATGCCAGTCACTCTTGTGAAACACCGTGATGCCAATTCAGGCTGGGCCCCTTGGAGAGTCCCTCAGAGTGACCACACCCCAATCTGGAGCCGTGATGACAAACTCAGGTCAGGAAGGCACTTTAATCCACCTGTCCCCAGGTTTCCAAATGTCCCCTGAGCTTGGAGGTGGCCTGCATTGGATAAACTGGAGTGACCCAACGTTTTACAGCTTTGCAATCATGAAATGTACCACTGCCAAATCCTCTGTTCTGACTCTTTTCTGATACAGAGTCCCACGGGCTGGCTCTCCACGTGGTAGGTATTATATAAATCATACAGAGCAAAGAGCAGAGTTAGCATCATCACCAGTGAGCTTGGAAGAGACTCCAATCAGAAGACACACACAAAGAAGCACTAGCAAGGAATACAGAAACCATATGCAAAAAGAGAAAACAAATTACTCATCCCTCCCAATTCCAGGAATAAAAATAACAAAATATTGCAACACAATGGAACACTGTATGTTTGGTAAAAAATAAAAAATAAATGAGTAAATTAAATGGTCATTTGCTTTTCCACTAAAAATTTTAAAGTTTTTAACTCTCAGCATCAGCTGGTGCATGGTGAAAGTGTTCTTTCTTCTATGTGCACAGTTCATTGTGCATCACAGTGATCAGCATGGGAAGTAATAAAGAAACCCAAGTTTTCCAAAACAGGTGCAATTTTCTCCATTATATAAGTACCAAGCATCTTTCTAAGGACCATTTGAACCAAAACACTGGTGTTTACCTTTGGTCATCCCAAGACAGTGTACCAGACTCCCAGATATGGCATGATTAACAAAGTAAAAGTATTCCTGTTTTCTTTGGTTCCATTCTTCCCACACCTTCATATAAGCCTTCCAAAGGTTCAAGTAAAATTTAACTGTATTAAAGGATTGTCTCTTATCTTTCCTTTCTTCACTGTTTCCTAACCTAACTGGAATAGTAGTGTAAATTCCTTCTCAGGATGCAATCTTCTAAACTGGGAGATGTCTTTGGGATACCAAAATCTGTCTCTTCTATGAGAGATTAAATGTTCTTTCCAAAAGCACATTGGGTGGTTTTTCAGGGAAACTGAAATAATTGCTTCCAAACTAGAAGCAACTCTTCAGTTATATAACTGGCAGGAATATAGCCCTATGTGTGTATGTTGGACTTGTTCCATTTCCTTTCTTTCCTATGCTTCCTAACCTCTTATTTCTAAGGTGTTGCCTGTACAACTGTTTATTTCATTTACAGAACACCTGGCTGCTACATTCTTCTGAATCTCTCTTCTCTAGGCTCATGAATGCTGACAGTGAAGCCAAGAACTCTCTCTCTTGCTCTCTCCCTCTCTCCTTCTCTCTCTCCTCTCTTTCTTCTCTCTCTCTCTCTCTCTCTCTCTCTCTCTCTCTCTCCCTCTCTCTCTCATAATAACACAGGCAAAAGGATTTATTGCGTTTTAGGTCCAAGGGGTCTTCAAGAGTCAGATGGGCAAACAGATAAACTAAAGACCAGATGGCCTTATTACCTGCTCAGACTTGAATTCTGGAGTTCTCTATTTCTGTCACTACTGCTAAGAACCTTCAAATGCAAAAGGGCTGGTCTCCCAGCATTCCTCTCTTGGAAATAAGTGTCATCTACTGTAACCCAGAAAACACAAAGCCCAGACCTCAGATTTCAGCAGGTAAGTAAAAGGGAATCTGATTTGCAACTTTGTTTTACGGTACTTCTATCTCAGATTTAGACACATTTCTGGATTACTGATTATGAATCACAAGGTGAGCCTAAGCTATTGGAATTTATGAAGGGTAGCGCTTTTAACTTTGAAAAGATCTAGATGAGGTTAAACTCCCCCCCCCCCCCCCAGCTCATAGATGTGGCAGTCACTTCCTTAAAAGACTATTTACAAAAGATGTTTTAGTGACTTAGGGTTGCCTGGTACAACGGACCGGAGGGCCAGCCAAATCAATAGATATGATTCTGCAACTGGGTTGATTTTCCTTTACCTCCTATCTCCAGTAGAAATAGTTCTACTGCTTAGCTAATCAATCAGCCTGGGATTTCTAATTCTGTCACAAGTTTATTGGTTGAATTTTTCTTCAGTCCAAGAAAGGCACTCTCGACATTTCCTGGGACATAAACGGGTTTACGACTGTCAACCCCCAATCCATGTATCCTTTTTCCTCAACTACCCGCGAGTTGATCCCACCTCCCCCAGAGTGAGATGCTTTTAATGGTCTGATGGAGGGCTGCATCCCTGCTGCCAAGACTGATGGAAAAAGCATCAAACCTTCTGGTTGCTCTCCCTCCTCCCCTTTCCACTCTTCTCTCCTTCTACTCCTCTGAGAGACAACTCATTCCATTGGGAGAGGGCAAGAATTGTGGTGGGTCAAACTGGCTCATTTCCCCAAATCCCCGTCACCTCAAAGTTACCTTGGATGCTGGGGAAGAAGCGGTCATCAAGTTGTCACTGGATTCCTTCTTCACCACCAACTCCCCCAAACCAAGAACCTCCATTCCCCCCCTCCGCCCCCTTGTGTCCTGTTCTGTCTCTCTCAGATTTTCCCCCTGCAACAACCCTCCTGATCTAGGGGGAGGAATTTGGGGGTAGACTCACCTGTTTGTAAGCATCCATGAGAAAGCTGTTCCAGACACAGCGCAGCCCCTCTGAGGTCAGCATACGCCGCCACTCACCGCGAGTGGACTTGGACCGACTGAGCAGTAATACCACGTGCTTCAGGAGGATCACCGAGTCATAGAGAGCCAGGAAGAGGCAGTTGGAGAAAAAAACTGGCAAGATTTGCAGCGTGATCAACAAGTCCACGCTTAGTAGACCCATCTTCACTCCTTCTCTTCAGTTCTTTTGCTTGAGCTCCCTGCTTCCCCTTTGCACCCTCATTTAAGGAAAAAAAAAAGGGGGAGGGGGAGGGAGAAAAGAAACTGAGACAGAAAATCAGCTCAGACTGTTTCCTCTTTCAAAGAAGCAGAAATGGCAAAACCAAGTCGGCTTCTCAAATCCAGGAGTTAGAGCATGCCCATCAATTCATTCAATTCTAAACTGCTACTTTTTTTTTTTCAGAATGTAAGATGTTAAAAAAAAAACACACACACACACGCGCGTTCCTGATCCAGTGGCCCCTTTGAGTCCGTTAAAGAGAGACTGCTGTACTTTCTGTTCCCAACTCTTAGAAAATATTAGCACAGATTGCTAACTTCTCCCTAGCTTTTCATTGTTTTAAGCTGTTCTTTTTCTTGACTGAAAGAATCAGGGCTACCAGGTAACAGAGTGCTTAGAATAAGGTATTTTTTTCTTTGTACACAAAATTGTCCCTCTCCTCCTCCTCGTCTTCTTTCTCTCCCCTTTCACTCTCTCTGAGTATGGTTGTATGTGTGTGTCTCACTCTGTCTCTCTCTTTCTCTCCCTCCCTCTCTGTCCTGTCCTCCTTTGCTATCTGTCTGTGGTGCAAAGTGCTTCTCTCTAGAGCCTAGCTTGTTTCCCTGAAGCCTTTTATACATTCCCTGACTAATTGCTGCAATAGAGAAATGAAAGCCTAATCTTGGTAAAGATCTTGACGTCATTGAGAAAGAGGGCTTTACTTTGGCCAGGATTGCAGTGAATAGAAAAGCAAAACTCTAAAACTTTTTTTTTTTTTTTGGAGAAGGGGGAAAAAAGGAGAGGGTGGAATTTTGCTTTGTTATTTAAAGAGAGAGGGAAAAAAGTGTCCGATACCTTTGACTGCTTTCAGGAAATGCTTTTAAACTTTGGGAAAAAGTATTTTAATGTGACACACACAGTGACACAGCAACCCAATTTCTTTCCTTTGATTATTTTGTTTTAGTTTCCAGGGGAGTGGGGACAAGGGGAGGAGGAGAGGAAAATACTTCATTTTCCTTTCTTCATTTCCAGGAAGATGTGTAGCACTGATGCTTTCTAGAAACATATTTGTCCAAATGTCTCTTCTCTTTCCCCACCAAAAGGTGTGAATCTATTTTGCAGATGTTTAAGAAAATGCCAGGTGAGGGGTAAGACTTACTTTTTTCAGTGGGTAATTTGGTTACTGCAGAGGGGACAGTCTGAGTCTTCTTTTTCAGTTTCACTAAAGGGCTCATGGTACTGAAATAATCATGCTGCCAGAAGACCAGTCTCTGAACCCCAAAGCTTCTCTACCATGCATCTAATTTTAGCTTAAAAGAGTGCCCCATTTGCTGAAAATAATCAGATTTTCTCACAAAGAATTTAAAATGTGCCATGTGATGTTTGGAAAACATTTAAGCTGATTCTTCTTGGGATGGCTTTTTGAATTCTGAATTTTCACTCTCCTATTTCTATGGAACACAGGTGTTCTGACCCCTCAGGTAATATTGTTTCAAGTCATTTTCTTTTAAAGCTTTTAGCTCTTTGTTTTCAAGTAGATTTAGTTGCTAGTGAACTATACGATACTGATGGCTTTGGCTGCTTCCGTCTCTTATTCATCCGTAGTACAGGCAATGAATGAGTAGGTATAAAGTAGCCTCCACCACAGCACCCTATGCTCACATTTTTTCCTCACTGAACCTAAGAGTCCACCTCTAGAAAATATGTTTTCTTAGAAGAGGGAGGGGCAAGTGGAGACAACAGTATAAGAAAAAAAGGAACCCTTTATTGAAAACCAGTGAGTTGCTTCAGCCTTTGTGCACAAAGTGGTCATTGATTTTTGTGTGAGCTAAGTGGATGAGTAGAGAATTCGAACCTATGATGGTTAAGATTCTGAATTTCACTTGCACCATCTCATTTCCATTGCCTCAGAAATGATGTGCCGGCCCAAACTTTGCTGAAGGACTTCACTACTTAGACAAATGATGAGATAAGGGGGAAATCATATTTTTTGCCATGACCAGCACTAGTGGTTACAAAAGCACAGGGATATTTTATATTTACAGAATATCCTTCATGGAATGCAACCAAACAGTCTCTCATTTCAACAGTTCTCTCAAAGTCCCACCGAGCTGGGGAGGTGACCGGTAGTATTTTACATGATTCTGAAGGAGACTCACTGCTCAGCCATTAGACTGACGTGATCTGCAAGGTCAGTAACCACACCAAGAAACAAGCCGGCCATTCCTGACTTTTTCCATTCACTGTCTCAACCAGAAAATCTTGTCAGTCTTCAGACACCACCAACCACTTTACGATCAACTGTAAATGTGTCTACTGCCAAGTCCAGGTCTAAAAGCACAGTAAAATGCCCGCTCTCCTTTCCCTTTCATTTGCCCATGAGAGGGGAGATGTGTTTGGAAAAGGTAAACTGGAGGGAGTAATTGGTTAAAAAAAAAAATCAGCCAGTGCTTTTTTTTTCAATCCAAGTTTCAGATCACACTTTCAGACTAGGAATTCAGCCTTAGTCTCCAATTTCAACTCTCCCTGTTGGTTTCTGTGGCTCCTTCTCTGTCCTTAGTTAATCGGTGCTCTTCAGTAAATTCTTGTAGTGTCAGGAAAAATATGGGAAAACAAACAGATATATAGCCTTACCTGTTCATGGAGTTTCTCAGAATCCTGCTATCATCATTCTGTTGTCCCCTCCTCCCTCAGTGACTGAATGACCACAAATCGGAAGAAAAGTCTCCTCCCAGTTAAGCAATCAGTTCAATTCAGAGCAGACTTCATCCAGAGCAGCCTCTTTTATAGTGTTCAGTTCATAGGTCCCAGTTTCTTTCTATTAATAATACTTAGCACTTTGATCTACAAGGAACTTTACACCCATTAAATAACCCTCACCAAGCCCCCTTCCCTCCCCCAACCCCAACCTGGGGTTGGGGGTGGGGGAAGTAGGTGAGTACTATTAACACCATTAAACAGATGGAGGAAACTGAATTACAGAGCAGTAGCGTGAGTCCTGTAAAGCTTTGGTGTCAGAACCGGGTTGGAATCTATATTTTCCTGGCTTTGGACTTCCCCTTTTCCCTCTGTTACATTGTTCTATAAAAGAACCGGATTGGAATCTATATTTTCCCATTCCTGGATTTCCCCTTTTCCCTCTATTACATCGTTCTGTACATCCCTTCAAATTTCCTGAGAAGTAAATCTTTGCTGTAAGAAAGTCTCAGTTTCTTCATACTGTGGGAGAAAGAAGTACTTTCCTCTGTATAGCACTGGCCTTTGGGGTTTCACCCTGGGACACCACCACAGCCAAACCACTTCCTGGTTCAAAGAACACAGGTTTCAAGTGATCATTAAAAAAGCCCATAAAGCTTACTGGCCATCAGAGAGATCTTAGCAAATGACATTTTGATTAGTTAAATGTAAACAAATGTGAAACATATGGATTCTATTTCCCCTCGCAGTACTGTACTCATGGGCTTAAAATTCCAGGGAAAAGGAAGCCAGGACAAAAGGCTTTGGGTTTTGTTGTTTTTGTGTTTTTTTTTGCTGAAGACAAAACAAATGGAAAATGGTTCCAAGATGCTGTTCTAAAGCCATGCGCCATCATTTCCTTCCCTTGCTGCCTTCGGGTGCTGAAAATGACAGGTGTGTGGTGAGGGGCAAGGCTCCTCTTAGCCTGTTAGAGAACGCATCCACCTAGAAGAGCTACATCCACACTTCAGAGAAGTTAATCACACAACAGCAGCTTCCTTCCTGTCACTATCGGCCTTGTGCTAGAGGGCTAATCCTGAATGAAAAGATGGTTGAGATGGTGTTTTTACAAGGCCAGTATTTCCACTAGAAATACTGACTAGAAACATTTTTCCCCATCTCTTCACTGTTTGTTTCCCTGAGCTAGAGAAGGTTTTGGAGGTTAGGCAAGCGTGAATTGGACAGGAGTGTCCTGTCGACAGCTACTCAGGAGACCTTGTCTGGAAGCTCCTCTCAGTATGGAGGAACCCACTAGTTTGGCATAAATATTTCATGAGACAAAACTGGTTCCAATGTTCACATTAACTAACTATCATCACACCCATATGCACTGGCAAACCTTCCCAAAACCTGTGTTTGAAGTAAGTTAGATAAGGGTGTGGAGTCCGTTTTTTCTTGTTAGTTTTGTTTATGGTATTTGTTGAAACACTGACCATGTATCAAGCACTGATCTAAGCACTGGGGTAGATACAAGTTAGTAAGGATGGACAGACAGAGTCCCTGTCCCACATAAGGCTCACAGTCTAAATAGGAGGGTGAACAGGTATTGAATCCCCATTTTTCAGAGGAGGTAACTGAGGCACAGGGAAGTTAAGTGACTTGCCCAAGGTCATACAGTAGTTAACTGGCAGAGATGGGATTAGAACCCAGGTCCTCTAACTCCCAGGCCCATGCTCTTTCCACTAGGTCACACTGCTTCCCATAATTCTTTGACTTATATAACTTGAATGTTATTCAAATTTTATGAAGGAGTCATTGTGTTTGGTGTATCCACGCTCCACGTAAAGACACAGCCCCTTTCTTCTAGTCTAGAACCAAATGATTTGTTAAAAACCTCACAGGCAACCAAGTAATAGACTTGATCACACATCCGTTGAGTAAAAAAGATGGGAGCGGACAATATGTTGAATTCTAACTGAAAGGACCAGTACCCATCCTTCAGGGCAATAGGAGAAACCATAAAGTGGGAAGGGGTTGTTTGATGAGCAAACTCCCTACATTATTCCCCTCTTTCCATGATTAGGAACCTCCTCTTTCCCCAGGCCACCTACGAGCAGTGAATAAAAACTATGGAAGTAGGAGAAGATGGGAAACTAGAAGAGGCTCTGCAGATTTCATGCTAAGCAGGCCAGGAAGACTGCCAAGTCATGCTGGTGGTGATTTTATATGTGTGTGTGTGTGTGTGTGTGTGTGTGTGTACATGTGTGTGAAGAAGACACTGTCCACGAGAAACTGGATTGTTTTCACTACAGAGAAGCAGCGTAGCGCAGTGGAAAGAGCACGGGCTTTGGAGTCAGGGCTCATGAGTTCGAATCCCAGCTCTGCCACTTGTCAGCTGTGTGACTGTGGGCAAGTTACTTAACTTCTCTGTGCCTCAGTTCCCTCATCTGTAAAATGGGGATTAAGACTGTGAGCCCCACGTGGGACAACCTGATTCCCCTGTGTTTACCCCAGCGCTTAGAACAGTGCTCTGCACATAGTAAGTGCTTAACAAATACCAACATTATTATTATTATTACTATAGGCCTCAACATCTGTTAGAGGACAACAACTTTCATTCACACTTGACCTGGACTAGATTTAAATTGCTGCTCCATGTCTCCCTTCAGCACTACCCCCCTCCCACTACCACCACCATCACCAAGAAATCCAATGTGTGCTAAAAGCCTTTGGAGTATGTCTTATTTTGGTATTGTGGTTGGTATTTTCTTACACATACACACACACACACACACACACACACACACTATGCTTTAGGAAAAAAGGAGGATCATCTGTGAAACGTTTATACACGTAGAATCCCGCTAGGATAAAAATCATCATGCCAAAAAGGAAACCAAATGAATTTCTCTCTTCTGAAAATGAATGAAACATGGGCTTTCAACCCTCTCCTCCTCCCACCCCCAATTCATTAGACTAATAGAAAGAAACAAAAGCATTAAAAATAGCCATTGTCTTTGAAATGGTTTCTCCCTGTAATTTGTTTCATTTGCTGGCTCATATGGGAAGAACAGACCATGTTATAAAGTTTAAAGTTAAATGGGTCATTCCTTGTAAACACTTTTACAATTGCCTTAAAATCACTTACACCTCACCTCTTGTATATGTTCAGCTTCTGAGCTCTGGGCATGGCCAAGTGTACTACACAGCATGCTGGTTCATGCCAGTCCCAAGGTAATGGGTGGGCTGTTCCCTTCGACAGGTAAGAAAGAGCCACGCCTCCACTCTTAAGAATAATTCAACACCCATACAGAGGATGGTGAGCAGCTGTTCATCTCCTTGGAGGATGGGACTAAAGGAAAAGGCCTCAAGCTGCTGCATGAGGGGATTAGTAAAATATAAGGAAGAACTTCCAGACAATAAGGGTTGTTAAGAGAGTGGGATCAGTTACCATAGGAAATTGTACAATTTCCTTCTCCTAATGTCTTTAAAAATAGGATAGCTTCGAAGTGTGGTCCTGACTCAAGGCAGGGGCAAGCAAATGAACTCTCAAGGCCCTTCCCAGATCTTTTAGGTTGAGTTCTAATTCTTTGACTTTCTCTTTTGATTTAACATATGTATACACGAATTTATATATATATGAATATATATATATATTCGTACATATATATATTTTTTTTCCTGTCTCCTAGTGACTGGGGGTCTCAGTCAGTCAACCAAACTTTTAGTGCTTTTGAAAGAGAATTCCAGAAATAACTGGGCCTCGGATAACTCTAGTTTTTGATCCCCAAGTGGTCCATCACCAGAAGACTGAATTTTATTGACAGGGTATACATATATCAAAAATATAAATAAATAAATAAAATGCAGTCTGTGTAAAACTCCCTACCTCCCTGGAGGACTTGACCTGCTACCCTTTGAAGACACTAAATGTACATTTCCAGAGGAAAATTCTAGTCACTTTCTTAATGTCCTACTAATCTAGAACTAAAACTTTCCAAGGTGTTACTAACACAAAATGGATGAATATTCAGGGAAGATATGCAAGAAGTACCACCTCTGGGTCTCAAAATTTGTTAAAGAACAGCTGGGTCAAGGAGTAATTTACTACCTACTTCTCCAAATAGCATTAATAGTCTGAGCTTCATTGGGAGACCTTGATGCTTCTCCTGCCTGTCAAGTTGTTATATCTGTAATTTTATTTATTTATCTTGATGCCTGCTTACTTGTTTTGTTGTCTGTCTCTCCCCTTCTAGACTGTAAACCTGGTTTGGGCAGGGATTGTCTTTATTGCTGAATTCTACTTTCCAAGCAATTTTAGAACAGTGCTTGGCACATAGTAAGCACTTAACAAATACCAACATTATTATTATTATTACAGTATACAGTAAGTACTCAATAAATACAATTGAATGAATGAATATGATGCTGTTGAGTGTGTTATTTCACAATTCCTCCATGTCTTCATCAAAAAGAGCTTTGAATACATCCCCCTCCCACCACATGGAATATACAATGAAGGCTAATTAGCTTTCTATCTAGAACCCTGAATTCCTCAGAGACAAGCTCTATTTAAACACAAGGTATTATCTTGTTGATTGATGTGTTATAGTGAGAACTCTCTCAATCAATGTATTCCCCCAGATGATCAAAACTTCTTCAGAAACCAAATCTCTGGCAGACCAAATCTGATTTTGGTATAAATTAGCCAATGTGCTCCACCCATGTAGATGGAAACTTTGGTTCCCCAAAGGAAAACAGGAAGGATTACTTGTAATTGGAGTTAATTATTAGGGATGGGCAAACTGGTTTACATGTACAAAAAAAAAAAAAGAAATGATCAAACTGAACCTTTGCCCACACTCAACTCTGTAGTGAAACTTTTGCCATGACTTAAAAACATTTCTTTGCCTCTATATTACTCACAATAGTCATTCTTTCTCATTGACTTGAGAGGCAAACTGCTCAAATTATCCTAGCCCTTAATTGTCACTATTTTCTTAGGCTTTCCAAGTTCAGTCCACAGTGACAGCTATTTCCTGAAGAAGCCAACAGTATTTCCAGGTTAATGTAGAAGTGCGCTGATGCTGACAGGCCAGATACACATACCACAATGGAGGTGTTTATCAAAATCGTTATTTGTATTGGATACTTGGCTTTTTTAGCAATGTTGACTAGTTCCAACCCCAGAGAAACACAATACTTGGCACCGCCCACCTTTATCCTAATAAGCATGACGTCACCCACTCCGCCCAAGGAAGAAACCATTTTCTGGTAGGAGTTCAGAGCTGTCAGTGGCAAAAAATCTGGATTGGTGTGCACATGTGTGTGTGTGAGAGAGAGTGTGTTTGTGTGCAAAAGTATAGATGAGAGTGAGAAGAACAAAATAGTATTCATTTCCAAGAAAAGCAGAATGAGGAATAGGAACTAAAGGAAATCAGAAGGAGGAATAAGTAGAATTTCAGAAATGTAGAAGAGATAGGCTTACTCTCACGGGTAAGGTGGTGGTTTAAATACTATTTGATCATGAGGATAATTCTGTTGATATAGAGATATGAGATATGGAGGAGAGGGTTCCAGGAAAGTGGGGATCAATGTTAGGGAGGGGCAATTAAGTGGCAAGGTGGTAATGACAGTCTGTAGTTAGGAGAGGAAAGGGATGTCAGTAGAAAGATATGGAGAAGGAAGCAGTGTGCCCTAGTGAAAACAGCTCAGGCCTGGGTTATAATCCCAATTCTGCCACTTGTCTGATGTGCTACCTTGGGCAAGACACTTGATTTCTCTATACCTCTGTTCCTTCATCTGCAAAATGGGGATTCAAAGCCTGTTCTACCTCCTTCTTAGATTGTGAGCTGCATGTGGGACCAGATTATCTGGTATCAACCCCAGAGTTTAGTACAGTATGTGGCACATAATAAGCGCTTAACAAATGTGACAATTGTTATCATTTTAATTATTCGTAGGAGTAGTAGTAGTAATAAGTAGGGGAGATAGGAAATCTGTAGAAAATTCACAAACTATCCCAGGTTAGGAAAAATGATATTGGAATCACTGGAACCAACTGATCAATTAGTGATCTTTACTGAGCACCTTCTGTGTGCAGAGTACTGTACTAAGTGCTACGGAGAGTACAGTACACTAGAGTTGGGAGGAATGATTCCTGCCCACAGGGAGATGATAGACTAGAGGAATGAAAGGAATAGCCACTGCAGAGAAAGGTGGATGAATAGGAAGAAAACTAGGAAAATTGGAGATTGATCATGAGAAAGAAATAGAAGCAAAATTTGTTTGGTTTTTATGGTTTGTTTTTGGCAGGCAAGTCTAAAGCAGTATAATTTATAAATCTGTATAAGGACTAATGTCATAGAACCTTCTTGACCTTAATAGATAAACAATTTCTGAGTTTATACACTAGTCCTGTTTACAATGAAGTCATTATAGACAATGAAACAGCTTGAGAGCTCCACTGTGACAGGTTCTATCACTAACAGCAAGAAAGAAAACCTGGAAGCATCCATTCTCTTTCTCATTTTCTGCTATTAAAGGGTCAAAACATTAAAGTTAAATCATTCTGACCATTTCAATGAAAAACTTTGTCATAGGAAATAAAACAGCAGCTCTGAGAGGTAAATACTATTCTCTTCCTGTAAAAGATGATTTTAGAGGCAAGTGGTATCCAGTGGTTAGGTAAGGACTGTCAGATAGGTCATCTGAGCTACTGATTCAACAGGTGACCTTGAGTTCCTTGAATCTCTTCTGTCTTCAGTTTCCTCAGGAGAAATATTTGGTAGATGCCAACTACTCACAAGATTACAAATCATCTGGAAATCTCTGCTTCAGAGGAAATGCCAGCAAGCATAACCCTCAAGATAGGAAGGGGATATGTCTACCAACTCTCTTGTATTGTACTCTCCCAAGTGCTTAGTACAGTGCTCTGCTCACAGTAAGTGTTCATATAAATGTCATTTATTGATTCCTTACCCTTTGGTGTGTCACTGCCAGGAAAGGAGAAAAATTGAAGCCAAAGGAAAATGGCATTTCTGTGGAGAGTTAACTAGGACCATTTTGTAGAGACCAGGTGAATACCTCAGAGCCAGTAGTGAGAAGCAGCATGGACTAGTGGATAGAGCACAGGCCTGGGAGTTAGGAGGTCATGGGTACTAATCCCCGTTCCACCACTTGTCTGCTGTTTGACCTTGGGCAAGTGGCTTCACTTCTCGGTGCCTCAGTTATCTCAACTGTAAAATGGGATTTGAGACTGTTGAGCCCCACTGTGGGAGGGGACTGTGTCCAACCCTATTTACTTGTATCCACTCCAGCACTTAATATAGTGCCTGGAACCTAGTAAGCACTTAACAAATACCATTATTATTCTTATTAGTGGATGGTACAACTATGGCACCTAGGATTTCCATTTGGAATGCTCAATCACCCCTATGCTGCTTCTTCTCTCTCATAATGTCAAAATCAATCAATTGATAAATCAAATATACTTACTGAATGCTTGCTGTGTGCAGAGCAGTGTACTAAGTGCTTGGAAGAGTCCAAACAGAGAGTAGGTAAACAGGTTCCCTGCCCATAAGGGGCTCACAGTCTTGACCCTCAAATACCTATAATTTGGTGTCCTCATCTCCCTAGTGACCAAAGGGCCTATTAACTCTTTCAGGGCACAATGATGTCATTTAATACTTGATTGAAATTGTCTTTATTAAGTAATTATAAGGCTAAGAGAAAGCACCTTGGTTTGGAGAGCTACTTAGGTACTACCCAGAAAATTCAGAGGAAGCAATATTTCAGCTTCCCCAGTGATCTGTTGACTCATTTAAGCCTAAATAAGACCAAAATGATGGTGAGTCACAAAAACATTTTCTGAAATAATGGATGGGATAATATCAGGGTGATACATAGTCCTGTAGTTCTGCTGGGTTTATTAAAGTTGATGGTCTCCCAGAAATAGAAGAATGTAGTTCAGTGTTAAATAGGGAATTTTTCCTTCTTGCGAGTTTGGAATGAGAATAATAAAAATTAATAACAATGACAATTATTACCATTGTATTTATTAAGCACTTACCATGTGCCAAGCACTGTTCTAAGTGCTGGTATAGATACAGGTTTTTCAGGTTGGACAAAGTCCCTGTCCCACATGGAGTTCACAGTCTAAGTAGAGGGATAGGATTATTCCTCATTTTACACATGAGGACACTGAAGCACTGAGAAATTAATTCATTTGCCCAGGTCACAGAGCAGAGAAATGGTGGAGCAAGGATTAGGACCCAGGTCCTCTAATTCCCAGACTTGTGCTCTTTCCATGAGGCCATGCTGCTTCCCAGTGTGTAGATATTCTCTATGATAAAATCAGATTAGTGTACAGATGCTTATGCCAAATACTTGGAGTATACAAAATATGAAAACCTGATTTTTTTTTTCCTGATTTTAGCATGAGTTGGTACCAAAGTATGGGTCAGGGCCACAATCTCCATAGAGGTGAAGGAGGCCATCTCACTTATGGACTTAATACTAAGGGGGTGAAGCTTAAGACTTCTGGGGGGCAAGTCAGGCTACCCTGCTTCATGAAAACTGAAAGTGACCGAAGATGAAGCCAAGATGACAGTTCCTCCTCTTATAATCTACTGGCAGGATCCAGGCTGTAACTCTGCCCCACTCTGGCACCTAATAATAACAATAATATTTTTGATATTGTTGAGCATTTACTATGGGCCAGGCACAGTACAAAGTGCAGGGGTGGATACAAACAAGTCGGGTTGAACACAGTTCCTGTCCCACATGGGGCTCACAGTCTCAATCACCATTTTACAGATGAAGTAACCAAGGCAAGAGAAGTGAGGTGACTTGCCCAAGGTCACACAGCAAATAAGCTGTGGACCCAGGATTAAAACCCATGACCTTCCGTCTCTCAAGCTCGTGCTCTATCCACTATGCCGTACAGTTCCCGTTATCCACATCAGAACCTGGCCCAGATCAGAGGTTTCTCTTGCACAGGACCAGAGTCTGTGAGAATGAACCAACACTCCTGATAGGAGCCGGTAAAAGTTTGTTTAAGCCCCACAGCCTGGACTGTCTCCATACCCCTTCTCTATCTGGTGTCCCTGCCCCCCCTCTGCTACCACTCTCAATCAAGAGGCAGGAAGGATTACAGAGATTGATAAGACAAAGTCTCAGCAGTAGCTCTTGATGGTTTATCAATCAATTATATTGATTGAGTGCTTATTATGTCCACAGCACTGTACTAAGTGCTTTGGAGAGTACAAAATAAAAGAGTTGGCAGGCATGTTCTCTGCCACTATGAGCTTGCAGTCTAGAGGAAGCACTGTGGCTCAGTGGAAAGAGCACAGGCTTGGGAGTCAGAGGTCATAGGTTCGAATCCTGACTCTGCCTCTTGTCAGTTGTGTGACTGTGGGCAAGTCACTTAACTTCTCTGTGCCTCAGTTACCTCATCTGTAAAATGGGGATTAAGACTGAGCCTCATGTGGGACAACCTGATTATCCTGTATCTACCCCAGCGCTTAAAACAGTGGTCTGCACATAATAAGCGCTTAACAAATACCAACATTATTAGTATTATTATTATTAGAGGACAAGCTTATAGTATAGGTGACTTGTACTCATTGGCTTCTGGCTCAGTCCAGGTCAAAGAGCCCAGGGAGGAGGGAAGTGGAGAGTGACAGTGCTAGAGGAGGAAGAGTGCTGGGAAGCAGTATGGTCTAGTGGAAAGAGCACAGGCCTGGGAGTCAGAGGACATGGGTTCTAATCCCAGCTATGCCATATGTCTGCTGTGTAACCTTGAGCAAGACACTTCACTTATCTGTGCCTCAGACACCTCATCTGTAAAATGGGGATTAAGACTGTGAACCTCTTGTGGGACAGGGCCCTTGTCCAACCTGATTACCTTGTATCTACCCCAGTGCTTAGAACAGCGCTTGGCACATAGTAAGCAGTTAAATACCATTAAAATAAAAATAAAGTTAATATCTGAAAGGTAGACTGTACATGTGCTGCCAGAAAAGAAACTTTAAATCATCTAACCAATCCTATTTTTCTATTATGTCACTTTGGATGCTCTTACCTAGACTGGTAATGTGCAAGGAGAATGTCTTTTGGACCGAGAGATAATATTTGGAAGGAACCATGTTATATGACTATAAGAAGGATAACTTTCTAAGTGATTTCTGAGTGACATTTAAAAGACCCAATATCTATCTCTTTGGCATTGTCCACATCACGCAATCTGTCATACTGCCATGAAGCATAAGTGCAAGAGGAATTTCTTCTCACCCCTTCTCTTCTAAAAAAAAATCTTTGCGCATCTAAGTACTATAGTGATAGGTGTCATAAAAATGCACAGAGAGATAATAAA
Organism: Ornithorhynchus anatinus; assembly: GCF_004115215.2. NCBI lineage: Eukaryota > Metazoa > Chordata > Mammalia > Monotremata > Ornithorhynchidae > Ornithorhynchus > Ornithorhynchus anatinus. Next base: position 43,467,740 of record NC_041728.1, read on the forward strand.
ACTGTAGAATTTTTCATAAATTACTGAACCAAAGTAATTTCCTTCTTGCCATTCATTTTTAATGATATTTGGTACACATGCTGACTCAGAATGAGATTGCTTTTTAAAATATGAGATGGTCTCAACTGTTTCATTTGCATATATCTGAATGCAGTACACTATAATAGATGATAAGGGATTAACAGACAGGCCATAGGAATATGAAACCCCTGGTAAACAGTGATGTCTGTGGTAATAGGAATTTATGTGATCTTTGACAACTGAAAGTAACTTGCCCAGTGTCACACAGAAAGCAATTGGCAGAGCAAGATTAGAACCCAGGGCCTCTGACTCCCAGGTCCACGGTCTTTCCTCTAGACCATGCTGCTTCTCAATTAAAAAGGATAACATTGTTGTAAAGCCAAAAAAAGTCAACTGATTCCTTAATAGTATGGTCTATTGTAAAAGAGCATGGGAGCATGTGACTGGGAATCAGGAGACCCAGATTTTAGTACTAGCTTCACTACTTGCCTCCTGAGTGATCTTGGGCAAGTCACTTAACCTCTTTGTACCTGTTGCCTCATCTGTAAAATGGGAATAATGCCTGCTCTCCCTCCCTCTTAGACTCTGAGCTCAGATTGGATTGTCCTGCAACAATTCCAGTATTTATAATAATAATGTTGGTATTTGTTAAGCACTTACTATGTGCTGAACACTGTTCTAAGTGCTGGGGGAGATACAGGGTAATCAGGTTGTCCCACGTGAGGGTCACAGTTGATCCCCATTTTACAGATGAGGTAACTGAGGCACAGAGAAGTGAAGTGACTTGCCCACAGTCACCCAGCTGACAAGTGGCGGAGCAGGGATTCAAACCCATGAGCTCTGACTCCCAAGCCCGGGCTCTTGCCACTGAGCAACGCTGCTTCTCTATCTCTTATCTCAGTGCATGATACATAAGTTCTTCATAAATAATAATAATGAGAATAGTAATATTAATAATCTCTCAACTCTTTCATCATCAGTTGACTACAGATATAACTGACTTCATCCCTTTTCTTTTTTACCAAAGACACAAAGACCTGATGTCCTGACGCTATGTACCATTCAACCAACTCTAGACTATAAGCTCATTATGGGCAGGGAATGTTTCTGCTAATTCTGTTGCATCATACTCTCCCAAGTTCTTAGTCCAATGTATTGTACTCTTCCAAATGTTTAATACAGTGCTCTGCACATAGTAAGTACTCAATAAATACCACTTATTGAGTAATTATTCCCAAATAGTTTATGGAGAAAGGTTTGGGTGAAAATGTAGGTAAATTGAGGAGAACAGGGGAATGATTGAGTACTGACAAACGTTTAAATAAAGGCACTTCCTTTAATATATATGTAATGCTTTAATTCTGGGGTTTTGCTTTGTTTTTTTGCCTGAGGGCATTTGCCCATTTCTTTCTTGAATTTTAGCTGGACTTCAAATGTTAGAAGCTTGCTATGGGATGGTAAAAAAAAAATCAAATAATAAATCTCAGTAAGAGAAATGCTTTTTCTGAAGTATATAAAAATGCCAGTGCAATATGCTTTTCATGATCAGACACCAGAGAACTAAACCCTGAGTTATATCCAACTTTATGAGACACATAAAAAGTGAAATAAAAAGGAGTAAGAAAATAGACATTTATGGAGATAAACCTCTCCAAACAGGAATGATTACAAAGATTGTAACACTCCACCTTTTACCTTTTCTCTTGTTTCCTTTAGTCTCTCTACCAAATGCTGAAGCTCATCTTGCAACATCTCTATTTTAATGCATTTCCAATACTAGAGGTAGAGATTCACAACTATACTGAGACTGTATTTGAAGTCAGAAGGTAGGGGGGCAGGGCAACATGGAAAGAGACCAAAGCATCGCTGCCTACAATCGTGTTAGATTTTCCATTCAGTTTTGAATCTGTATCACCCTGCCCCCTTCTTTCTTTCCATGTTAGCCAAAAGAAGAGCAAGAAAACAATGCAGGTGGCATTCCAATGGTGTACAAAGTTCACAAATCTGCCAGGTTAAGTCATAGCCAGGTAACGTCACAGAGAAGCAGCATGGCTCAGTGGTAAGAGCATGGGTTTAGGAGTCAGAAGACATGGGTTCAAATCCCAGTTCAGCCGCCTGTCAGCTGTGTGACTTTGGGCAAGTCACTTCACTTCTCTGTGCCTCAGTTACCTCATTTGTAAAGTGGGGATTAAGACTGTGAGCTCCACGTGGGACAATCTAATCACCTTGTATCCTCCCCAGCACTTAGAACAGTGCTTTGCACATAGTAAGTGCTTAACAAATGCCATAATTATTATTATTATAGTGATTAGTTGCTCTAAGATAGAGTGGAGGGAGGATATCAACCTGAAATTATGTTTTCCCACTTGCCAGTAAATCTTGCACTTGTTGTCACAATAAGAATCATCCAATCAATCAATTGCATTTATTAAGTGCTTACTGTGTGCACAGCAGTGTACTAAGTGCTTTGGAGACAACAATGTACCAGAGTTGGTAGACACGGTCCCTCCCCTGATGAGTTTACAGTCTAGAAGGGGAGACAGACATTATTATAAATAAATAAATTATGGATATGTGCATAAGGGCTTTGGGGTTGAGGGACGATCAAAAAAGGAACAAATCCAAGTGTATAGGCGATGCAGAAGGGAGTGGGAGAAGAGGACACGAGGCTTAGTCAGGGTAGGCCTCTTGGAAGAGATGTGCCCTCTAACCTATTTTAAGAGGCCTCCAGATGAAAGAATTTCCCACTGGCATTGATAATTGAACCTCACTCTCCAGAAATATTTATTTATGGGCAGCTTCTGTCTATTTATTATGGTTTAAAGCAATGTCTTTTTCTTCAGCACCTTGTGGGCTTGGAAAAAAACTGATCAACATTTTCTGAATGACAGCCTTCTATTTGTGTTGTGGTTTTTTTTATGGTATCCATTTAGTACTTACTCTATGCCAAGCACTGTTCTAAGTACTGACATCTTCCTCGAAGATGCTAATCAATCCAACAGTCATTCAATGGTATTATCAAGTGCTTACTGTGGGAAGAGCACTGTACTAAGCATTTGATTAAATTAATTAGATCACTCTTTTGTGTTTAAGCTTCAGACCTGAACAAAGCTACTCTCTTCAGTACTGTATAACTATTTAATCAATTTTGTTGCTTCTCTGAAATATTTGCAGATTCTTGAATTCAGATCTGACCAGGGCTGGACAAAATGAAAAGCTACCTCACTGGCCAAACACCTATTTGCTCCCATTTTTCAAGCCATCATATTTTCTACCCTGAATTAAGCCATCACAGAATTAAAGGGGAAGTGGTTTGAAAGAGATGGTTTGGATACAAACTTAAGGTCTTGAACAATTTTCCCAAAATCTTCCCCATTAAATGTCCATCCTCTCCATTCAATCAATTTATTGAGCGCTTACTCTGTGCAGACCAACGTACTAAGCACTTGGGAGGGTACTATACAACAGCGTTGGTAGACATGTTCCCTGCCCACAACAAACTTACAAGCCCCGAGACTTTCACTCATGACAGAGTCCGTAAGAATGCTGAAGACAGTGTGCCTGTTCTAAACACAGAAGTGCCCAACATCGTCAGAAAGTCCACATTCTCTCTGGCAATTTGGTGACTATCAAAAGTTTGCTTACTGAATCTGCTTATCCCACCCTAAAACCATTCACCAAGTGGAGGAAGGTGAAGCTGCCACTTAATTTTGTTCTAGAAAGCAAACAGACTATCAAGCAACAAAACCAACCGTTTGAGAGAGGTAGCATGGCCCAGTGAAAAGACCATGGGAATGGGAGTAAGAGGACCTGGGTTCTAACAATAATTACTAATAATTATGGTATTTGTTAAGCGCTTCTAATCCTGGCTCTGCCTCTTGTTTGCTGTGTGACCTTGGGTAACTCACTTTACCTCTCTTTGCCTCAGTCACTTCATCTGCACAATGGGGATTCATTGCCTCTTCTCCCTTCTACTTAGATTGTGAGCCCCATGCGGGGACCTGACTATCTTGTATCTACTCCAGTGCTTAGCACAGTGCTTGGCACATAGTAAGCACTTAACAAATATCACAACAAATACCACAATTAGAGGGCATTCAATCCAGTAATGCCTAACTTCCTAACAGTTTCCAATACAATTCCTATTAAAAAGCAGTCCCCCACAACTTTTGATATATTGATCTATGGGTTACCAAAGAGTAGAATCAACCAACACATCTGAGTGCTTGACCAGCCTCACTTAGGACACAACTTCTCTTCCTCCCCTTCCTTTCTGACAGTCACTGCTTTAAAGTTTCACCGCCTCACATCAGTGCTCCTACAAAGCCCATTTGCTTGGTTTCTCCAGCTCCAGGCTCTTTTGCTTAGGGCCAGAATCTTCTTCCTAACACATCAATCCAAATTCTTCAATGGCTCTCAGTTGGTCCTTTTTACATATCCAAACTCTTAAACCTTAGGCTGCCACCCCTCCCTTCTCCCTACACTTACTTAACTGCCTCATTTCCCACTAAATTCTCACTCGTGCTCTTAGTTGTAGCCAAACCAATCTGTTCACCAACATTTGTATTCAACTCTCCCACCTCCAGGCTACTGAGCTTGTCATTTTCCTATTCCTGGAATGTTCACTCCCTTCCTGTGTGCCTCACCACCTCCCCCTTCTTTCTCTACCAAACCTTGTCTCCTACATGAAGCCTCAGTGCATTCAGTCCCTCTGGCTTTGGTCCCTGACCCATCCTTCAAGGTCTTGCGTCTGCCTCAGTAATTATGTGCACATGTTTCTGGGATTTGTGTGCTAATGTAACTTTTGTTTTCATATATGTGGTGTATTTGTATTCCTCCTTCTCTCCCATTGGATTAAAAGAGCCTCAAGGGCATGCACCTTGTTTTACTACTTCTTTGTAATTTCCCACTTTATATCATGTCAACACTCAAGGAGGTTCAGTGGTTGCTCTCTTTCAAATGAATCACCCCAAATTAGGATCAACAGACTCCCAAGTTAGACTGTGTTGTCTTCTGAAGTGTTACAACCAATGAAAAGCTACTTGACCCAAAGAATGTGAGGCTGCTATTAGATCATGAAAACAGCAGCCAATCAAGCTGAAGGATAGCACTGGGTGTACAAAGCTTTCCAGATAATGAAACAAATATTGCTGCCTGCCATTTTGCTCACATCTCCCCACTCCTCAAAACCTTAGTTACCATTTCCGTCCAGATCAGGCAGAAATTCCTGGTCGGAACAACTCATCTTAATGATAATGGGAATAATAGCAACAACAATGACAACCAAAATAACAACAACAATAATATTAATAACTTGTTAAGAGCTTATTATGTGCCAAGCACTGCACTAAGTGCAGGGGTAGATACCCGATAATCAGGTCAGTTACATTCTTCTCCCACACAGGACTCTCAGTTTCTAGGGGAGGGAAAACAAGTATTTAATTCCCTTTTACAGATAAGGAAACTGAGGCACAGAGAAACTTAGAGACTTTCCCAAGCAGGCAAGGGGCAGAACCCAGGTTTAGAATTCAAGTCCCCCAAATCTCAGGACTACTCTATTTCCACTAAGCCATGCTGCCGCTTCTCTCCTAAACTCACTCCTATTTCTAGCTTTCCCACCTCTAGCGATAAGGCCACCTTTCTGCCCATCACAGAATCCCACAACCTCAGTGCCATCTTGCATGTTTTACTGTCTTTCAAGTCTCACATTCACTCTACATCTTTCTCAGTTTTGCTACATAATATTCTTGGATCTGCCCCCTTTCTTTCCATCCAAACGGCTACAAACTCGGTCCAAGCTCTAGTTAGATCCTGGCTTCAAATCCACCAGATCAGAGCTCTCTACATCTTCAAAGCCTTTCTGACATTATACCTCCTCCAGGAGGCCTTCGCTAATTACTTTTCCTCCTTCCCAGGCCTTAGCCTTCTTCTACCCACTCAGTACTTCTGAGACAATTAAGTAGCTAGGAACCCACAGCACTTCTGGACATATAAAGTTGCATTTTCTTTTGAAGCACTTACTCAACTGCATGTTCACTTTTTTCTTTCTTGCCTTTCTGTAATTCATCTTGTATACTGTACTACAGGGTCTTTGTTTTAATGGTATTTGTTAAGTGCCTGCTATGTGCCAATCATGGTACTGAATGTAGATAAAGCTAATCAGATTGGCTCACAGTCTTATCCCCATTTTACAGTTGGAGTAACTGAGGCCCAGAGAAGTGAAGTGATTTGTCCAAGGTCACACAGCAGACAAGGGGAAGAGCTGGGATTAGAACCCAGGTTCTTCTGATTCCCAGGCCCGTGTTCTATCCATTAGGCCATGCCGCTTCTCCGTTTCCTTGACTGAGAGGTTTGTGCCTCCTAAGTCTAAACCCCATGAGGCTTTAGTACGATGCTCTGTATACAATACTAAATACTATCTGTAGGTAGATGGACTATCCTTAGCACAACCAAACTTTATTTATAAGGGTAACTCTTCTGGCAAGGTCTTCCCTCTTTCAAAGTCTCCTCCTCTGTGCTGTAAGCTGATTGTGGGCAGGGAATGTGTCTACCAACTTGGTTGCATTGTGCTCTCTCAAGTGTTTTGTACAGTGGTCTACATGCTTTAAGCACTCAAGAAATACCATTGATTGATTCCCTCTTTAGAGGGTTAGATGCTTAGTGGATAGTGACCTGCCTCAAAAATCCCAAACCTTGAAAATTATTAGAAAACGTGGAATTGAGGTCCTTCCTCAACCTTATGTCACCATGACAAACACTGAGCAAAACATTTTGACAAAACAATCTGAGCAGGGGGCTGGGAGTCAGAGCATTTGGATACTAATCCCAGCTCCACCACTCTTCTGCTGTGTCATCATAGGCAAATCACTTCACTTCTCTGTGCCTCAGTTTACCTCATCTGTAAAACAGGATTGAGGCTATGAGCCCCATGTGGGACAGGGACTGTGTCCAACCTGATTTGCTTATATCCACCCCAGTACTTAGTACAGGGCATGGCACATAGTAAGTGCTTAACAAATACCATAACTATTATCATTGTTATTAACTTCTCTGTGCCTAAGTTCCCTAATCTGCAAAATGAAGATTCAATACTTGTTCTCCCTCCTACTTAACTTGAGCCACATATGGGACCTGATTATGTTGTACCTACACCACCACTTAGTACAGTACTTGGCATGTAGGAAGCACTTAACAAATACCACAATCATTATTATCATCACACAATGATAAACACCAATGAGGAGAGAGACTTTAATTTGACTGGACCAACTTCAGAAAACACGCTTATGTGGAACAGTTTTACCTGTGTCACCTACAAAGCATATACTACATCAGATGGCGAGAGAAGCATTTCAACAATTAGGTTCTAGAATGCAGTCAGTTCACCACCTCAGAAACAATTTCATTTTATTATTTTTTATTTATTTAATCATATTCATTGGGCACTTACTGTATGCAAAGCACTATACTAAGCACTTGGAAGAGTACAATGTAACATCAAATGCATTACCTGCCCACATCGAGCTCACAGTCTAAAGGGGGAGACAGACATTAATATAAATAAATAGATAAATAAATTTCAGATGTATACAGATATATGCATATGTGCCATGGGGAAGGGAGAGAGGATGAATGAAGGAGCACGTATTAGTGGTGCAGAAGGGAGTGGGAGAAGAGGAGAGGAAAGCTCAGTCAGGGAATGCTTCCTGGAGGAGATGTGCCTCTAATAAGGCTTTGAAGTGAGGGAGAGAGATTACCTGTCTGATATGAGGAGGGAGGATGTTCCAGGCCAGAGGTAGGATGGGGGCGAGAGGTCGGAGGTGAGATAGATGAGTTCGAGGAAGAGTGAGAAGGTTAGCACCAGAGGAACAAAGTGTAAGGGCTGGGTTGTAGTAGGAGACCAGCAAGGTGAGGTTGGAGGGGACAAAGTGGTTAAGTGCTTTAAAGCCAATGGTGAGGAGATTTTGCTTGACGCAGAAGTGGATGGGCTGCCACTGGAATTTCTTGAGGATTGGGGAAATATGATCTGAACGTTTCTGAAGGAAAATGATTTTGGCAGCAGAATGGAGTATGGACTGGAGTGGAAAGAGACAGGAGGCAGGGAATTCATCAAGGAGGCTGATACAATAATCAAAGCGGGATAGGATAAGTGAGTGCATTAATGTGGTTACAGTTTGGATGGAGAGGAAGGGGCAGATTTTGGCAATGATGTGAAGGTAGAACTGACAGAATTCAGTGGTGGCTTGAATCTGTGGGTGGAACGAGAGAGAGGAGTCAAGGATAATACCAAGGTTACAGGTTTGTGAGACAGGAAGGATGGTGGTGCCATCAACAGGAATGGGAAAGTGAGCAGGAGAACAGAGTTTGGGTGGGAAGATAAGAAGTTCAGTTTTAGCTATAATAAGTTTAAGGTGACGGGAGGACATACAAGCAGAGATGTCTTGAAGGCAGAAGGAAACGCGAGACTGCAGAGAGGGAGAGAGGTCAGGGCAGGAGATGTAGATTTGGGTTTCATCAGCATAGATGTGATAGTTGAAGCTGTGTGTGTGAATGAGTTTTCCAAGGGAGTGGGTGTAGATGGAGAAAAGAAGGGGACCCAGAACTGAATCTCGAGGGATACCCACAGTGAGAGGCAGAGGAGGAGCGCGCAAAAGAGACTGAGAATGAGCATCCAGAGAGATAGGAGAAAAATTAGGAGAGGACAGTGTCAGTGAAGCCAAGGTTGGATTAAGTTCCAGAAGAGAGTGGTCAACAGTGTCAAAGGCAGTTAAGAGATTGAGGAGGTTTTGGGTGGAGTAGAGGCCATTGGATTTGGCAAGAAGGAGGTCATTGGTAACCTCTGAGTGAGTGGTTTCTGTGGAGGGAAGAGGACGGAAGTCAGCTTGGAGTGGGTCCAGGAGAGAATTGGAGGATAGGAACTTGAGGCAGCGGGTGTAGACAGCTCTCTCAAGGATTTTGGAGAGGAATGGTAGGAGGGAGATGAGGCAATAACTGGAGGGAGTCATGGGGTCAAGGGAGGATTTTTTTTAGGGTAGGGGAGAGATGGGCGTGTTTAAAAGCAGTGGGGAAGAAGCCAATGGAGAGTGAACAGTTGAAGATGGCAGTTAGGGAGGGAAGATGGAAGGGGCAAGTGTTTTTATGAGGTGTGAAGAAATGGGGTCAGATGCACAGGTGAAGGGGGTGGATTTTGAGAGAAACAATACCCATAAAGCACAGCTCTGCTGGATGGCATATGTGAGGAAGAATGGAGGACAGCAGAATGCACAAGCAGCTGTTCTATAGTTAACTGAAAGGAGGCACACATAAGCCAGAAAAGAAGGATAAATTATTTAAAGGCCTAATGAAGAAGAGTTTCAAACAATGCAATATTAGAGTGGACTGTTGGGAGACCAGTGTAGAAAACAGATGAGCCTAGAAAACAGCAATCTGGAGAGAGGTTGTTTCCTTTGAGAAGAGGGTTTGATGATATCAAGATTCCAAGATGCAAGTTAGAAAACACAATCAGAATGAGATGTAGTGGAAAGAGCTTGGGTCTGGGAGCGAGAAGACTGGGCTTCTAATCCCGGTTTAGCCACTGGCATACTTTGTGACTTTGGTAAAGCCACTTACCTTCTCTGTGCCTCAATCACCTCACCTGTAAAATGGTGATGAAAAACCTGTTCCCTCTGCCTCTTAGACTGTGAGCCCCTTGTGGGACAGTGACAGTATCTAATCTGCTCAAGTTGCATCAATTGTAGCACTTACTACAGTATTTGGCATATAAATGCTTAGTAAGAATTATTTGAATTATATTATTATTTTTATTAATAATAACTAGACCCTGTAAGGGACAAACCCAATAACCTACTAAAGATTTATCTTATTTTACTATTTTGAAAAGTATTTGTTAAGCACTTAGTATGTGCCATGCAGTATACTAAGCACAGGGGTAGATTCAAGCTAATCAGGTTGGACACAGTCCATGTTCCACTTGGGGCTCACAGTTTTAATCCCCATTTTAGAGATGAGGTAACTGAGGCACAGAGAAGTTAAGTGACTTGCCCAAGGCCACACAGGTGGCAGAGCTGGGATTATAACCCAGGTCCTCTGACTCCCAGGGCCATGCTTTATCCACTAGGCCACCCTGCTTCTCTGAGGGCAAACCTTGCAAAAGAGAGTGTCAGTTATGCATCAGTCTTTTCAGTCACACTTTCATGAATGGATAGGATCTTACTGCTAAAAGCAATAACTTCAAAAACTTATGAGTACTTGTACAGTCAACTGTATATTTGGGGATTTATTCCAATTATTCTATTTGTAAATAATTTTATATCTGTCTTCCCCATTAGCATGTAAGGTTACTGGTGGTTTTGGAATTTGTCTTGTGTTTGTCCAACCACTTAGTATAGTACATTGTACTCATAACCACTACTAGTATTACTTAAATGGAGAAATACACACACATACACACACACATACACATCTTCTCAAATTTTCTCCTTGACCTCCTCCCATCTGGCTTCCATCCCCTTCACTCCACAGAAACTGCCCTCTCAAAGGTCACCAATGATCTCCTTGCCCATTCCAAAGGAGTCTACTACATTCTAATCCTCCTTGAGTTCTCAGCTGCCTTTGACACTGTTGACCACCCCCTTCTCCTGGAAGCATTATCCAACCTTGGCTTCAATGACACAGTCCTCTCCTGGTTCTCATCCTTAGCACTCTGGCCGCTCATTCATGGGTTTTCTAACTGTGAGGTCCCTCAAGGTTAGATTCTGGGTCCTCTTCTAGTCTCCATCTACACCCACTTCCTTGGAGAACTCATTCATTCCCATGGTTCAACTAATACCTCTTTGTGGATTATACCTAAATCTACATCTCCAGCCCTGATGTCTCTCCCACTCCGCAGTCTCACATTTTCTCCTGCCTTCAAGACATCTCTACTTGGATGTCCTCCAGTCGCTTCAAGGTTAATATGTCCAAAACAGAACTCCTTATCTTCCCACCCAAACCCTGTCCTCCCTCTGACTTCCCCATCCTTGTAGATGGCACCACCGCCATCCTTCCTTTATAACCAGCCCATAACCTTGGTATTCTCCTTGACTCCTCTTTCATTCAACCCACATAGTTAATCCATCACTAAATCCTGTCAGTCCCACCCTCCATTGCTAAAATCCACCCCTTCCTCTCCATTCAAGATGCTATAATGTTAATATAGTCACTCATCCTATCTCACCTGGATTACTACAATAGCCTTACTGAACTCCCAACCTCCTGTCTCTCCCTACTTCATTCCATACTTCACTCTGCTGCCCAGATCATTTTTCTATAAAAACATACAGGGCATGTTTCCCCACTCCTCATGAACCTCCGAAACTCCAGTGGCTGCCCATCTACCTCTGCATCAAACAAAAACTTCTCAACATTGGCTTTCAAAAAAATTCAATCACCTTGTCCCCTCAAACCTCACCTCGTTACTCTCTTACTACAACCCAGCCCTCACACTTGACTCCTCTAATGCTAACCTTCTCACTGGCCTACATCTCACTTATCTTGCTGCGGTCCCCTAGCCGATGTCCCGCCTCTGTCCTGGAATATCCTCCTTCCTCAAATAAACAGACAATTACTCTCCCCCTCTTCAAAGACTTGTTGAAGGTATATCTCCTCCAAGAGGCTCTTCCTGACTAAATCTCCCTTTCCTCTTCTCCCACTACCTTCTGCATTACCCTGACTTGCTCCCTTTGTTCATCCTCCCTCCTAGCCCTATGGTATTTATGTACATATCTGTAATTTATTTTGATGTCTGTCTCCCCTGATCTAGACTGTAAGTTCACTGTGGGCAGAGAATGTGTCTGTTCATTGATGTATTGTACTCTCCCAAGCACTTAGTACAGTGCTCTGAGCACAGTAAGTGTTCAATAAATTCATATGATTGAACTTAATGAGTGAATGAATGAATGAATGAACATATCCATGTATCTAGGTGTCTAGTCCACTGCCAAGATAGAATTTAGAGTATGCACATACACATATTTGCACACACACACACACACACACACAAGGTGGAATGAAGTTTTAAGGACGCATAGGGTCTTTCAGACACTGAAGACTATCATAAACAATGTCAATTTAAAAAAACTAAAGTCATCCTTCATTCTTTCATTGAAGTAAAAAATGAAAGGGCAATACAAGAATCCCCTTTTATAAATACGATGTTTACTTATGTCACTAAAATCATGTCATGGCAATAAGCTGAAAAAATGTTAGCATGTCATTTGGTTTTCATGTTCATTTTGCATTTCATGCTCCTTAATTTTACTGGTATCTGAACCTATTTCATTTCTGGTCTTTGTTTACTAAACAATCAATATGTTGGGGTTGCTCTCCTTTTCTTCACTCATAAAATTGAATTCAATGAAACCCTAATTTGCTGACCAAATTAAAATTCCTGTGTACTGATTGGGTCTCTAAAGCAGCCTTCCTTGTTCATTTTTTCTTTCTGCCAACCTTAAGGATAAGAACAATGCTGGCTAATGAAGTTAACCGGTTGATGAGCCAGAGAGAGAAGTAAATGAGCATGAAACCATTTCTTTCTTGTGGGTCCTACATCAACTAAAACACTAAAGTAATGAATTAAAATAATAAAGTGAAAAGAAACAAATATGAGAAGATTCACCTGGTGTTAATAGGATCAATTTTTTTTAAAGGCAACCACCTGAATAAAATGTCTGTTCTGATTCCCAAAAGCCATCTGCGCTAGCTTGTTGAAAATGATTATTTTATAAAGAGGGCCTATCAAGTTCACCAGTAAATAGGGACAGGTGTGCACTTAAACCAACTCCACTCATATATGTATCTGGTTCATAGAGAGACAGGATTGTTGCATTCAACATCATCACATTCATTAATTTAAGTGCCCTAAAGTCACAGGCATATTAATAAATAACTACTGGAAGAAATCTGCAGGGGCAAACTGAAACACTTTTTACCTGGCTGCACCCAGGTAAGAGTTGCGTGTTTTTCAGAGAGCGAATGAAATTTCCTGAGCAAGAAAGTGGCTTCTTAGCTCCCTACTGTCCCTGAAGTTACAATGGACTGCTACAGCAACAAATGTAACTGTATAAATATATTTCTCATGTGTAAATCCTGAAACTCAAACTAGATGAGAAATGACACTGGCTTTACCACTTGTCTGCTGTGTAACCTTGGGCATGTCATTTCATTCTCTGTGCCTCAGTTCCCTCATCTGTAAAATGGGGATTAAGACTGTGAGCCCTATGTGGGATAGGGACTGTGTCCAACACGATTATCTTGCATCTGCCCCAGAACTTAGAACAGTGACTGGCACAAGACTTTGGGCAAGTCACTTAACTTCTCGGTGACTCAGTTACCTCATCTGTAAAATGGGGATTAAAACTGTGAGCCCCACATGGGACAACCTGATTCCCTTGTGTCTACCCCAGTGCTTAGAACAGTGCTCGGCACATACCAACAAATACCAACATTATTATTATTATAGTGTTTAACAAGTACCATAATTATTCATTATCATTAATTATTATTATTAATGAAATAGGACACTGCCTTTGAGCTCCTTTATTTTGTTGAAAATTCACTTCTGCAAAACCCCTAGACTTGCTCAGACTGCACAGTCTATGTTTCTGCAGATCTCAATAGTCATCTTGAGTGCTTATAATATATTGTTAATATTAATATTATTATGATTGTGATGCCTGTCTCTAAACTGTAAGCTTGTTATGGGCAGGGAGCAGGTCTGGCTAATTCTGTTGTATTGTTGTATTGTGCTCTCCAAGCACTATGTACAGTGCTCTGCACATAGTAAGTGCTCAAAAAATGCCATTGATTTGACTGATTGGTTATTACGGTATTTGCTAAACACTGTGTGTCAAGCACTGTTTTGAGCATTGAGGAAGATATAAAGTAATCAGGTTGACACAGTCTTTATCCCACACAAAGCTCACATTCTAAGTATGAGGGAGAACAGGCACTGAATCCTCATTTTGCAGATGAGGAAACTGAGGCACAGAGCAATTAAGTGATTTGCCCAAGGTCACACCGCAGATTAGGATTAGGTTTTAATCCTAGGATGTGCTCTTTCCACTAGGCCACACTGCTCCTTTAACATTAATTGAACACCCGCTTGGCGGTGTGACACACTGTAGTAGGAGTTTAGAAATTAAAGACACCATACATCCCCTGCCCACAAGGAGAGGGCATTCTAATGAGGGAGACAAATTTAACATGAAGTAGTCAACAGAACCAGAGGCCACCTTTTTAACAAATCTTTTCCAATTTGAGGAACTTACATCCCTGACCTAAAGAATCAACCTCCCAAAATCCCCTAAAACCAACTGATGCCTCCCATCTTCCTGTTCCCACTGGCTTTTACTGTGGGTGCACTCAGCCAGAAGATATGCTTTACTCACCTCTCAAGGACAATGCCGGCATGCACCGACAATTATGGGCATGTGAGCTTGTTTTGTAATCAGCCACTTGGGTGAATGTGTAAAGTTGGTAAGACTTTCAGATTTCCTGGCACCAAAGCCACTCCCTGCCTTTTAGAGGACTGGGCCCTGCCCTGACTCTTGAATCAGCAAGATAAGAGCTTCTCCAGAGGGTCTTTATAATAGTTATGCAAGACCGAGGGTAGAAGACAAACAAATACAGAGAAGGGCCCTACAGCTGCCTTCTGCTATATCCTTTTATTCCTCCTGCTCCTGTAGCATGTCAGTAATTTTTGCCCGACTGTCCTCTCCATTTGATTGTCAGCTCCAGGAGGGCAGTAAACTCATCCTCTAGACTGTAAGTTCCCTTTGGGCAAGGAATGTATCTACAGCTTTGTTATACTGTACCCTCCAGAATGCTTAGTACAATGGTCTGCACCCCGTAATCGCTCAGTAAATACCACTGATTGATTGATTGATTGGCAGTGACCATGTGATTGTTTATGTTGTGTGTTCTTCCAAGTCCCAATGCTGAGAACAGTATTTCTCAGACCGTGGGCACTTAATGGTGATAAGGATTTTCCTATCTCTTACTAAGTAAATACTTTGCATATTTGACTACGGAGTTGTAAGCAGTTAAACAGAAAACTACATAGTGAAGAAATAATTGTTTCTTTAGGAAACTCCTTCAGGACAAGCATGTCAGTTTAGAGAATGTACTGGAAGATGAGAAAAAATGTGTTGTTCCCTTATCATCATGTACATATACATATAGACATGCATTTTAAAAAAATGTATATACCAATAGGGTAGGTAGATCTTTAACGTCAACTTAGAGATGCTTTAATTTAATCTTTTTTATCAAACAGATAAGTCCTTTTTTACCTTTTAACATTCTATATTTATTTCCAATCCTGGTTTTTGATCAGCCTCAGAAAGGCTCCAGTCACAGGAAAGTAGACATTTTTGATACGTGGCTTTTCTATATTATTTTGAATGAATTTGTTAACCCACACCAACATTTTAGCATGTTAAATGTTGGTATTTGTTAAGCGCTTACTATGTGCAGAGCACTGTTCTAAGCGCTGGGGTAGACACAGGGGAATCAGGTTGTCCCACGTGGGGCTCACAGTCTTAATCCCCATTTTACAGATGAGGGAACTGAGGCACAGAGAAGTTAAGTGACTTGCCCACAGTCACACAGCTGATAAGTGGCAGAGCTGGGATTCGAACTCATGAGCCCTGACTCCAAAGCCCGTGCTCTTTCCACTGCGCCACGTTTAAATACTCTACACTAACTTTATTTTTTCTTCCTGAGTGTTGCAAGGTCACAAATTGCCTCATCAGGAGCGTGATAATTTCCTCTTTCAAATTCTATCGAAGTTATTCCCCGATCTGACAAATATTTTCCTCCCATAGCCAATCAACAATCACTTTTTGTTATTTTTATTTAGCTGAAATGACATTCACATTGTGTCATCATTACTAATAGCATTAGGAATATTCTGAATGCAATGTCCATGTTGTGACAGGGTCTTTGATATGTTCATTTTCATTTAAATTGATCAACTGAATTACTCTAAATGACGACATATCTATAAGTCATTTTTCAATCTGATGATGGTATAGTGTAATAGCAACAAGTGTAACTGGTGTTTTCTCACATATTAATAATACCAACTGATACAATGACCAAAAAGGAATGATTTGATAACATTCAAAATCAATTGAAATATATAATGATAAAAATCTTCACTGGCCAAAAAATATTGGGCTATAAATATTGCTAACGAGAAAGTGTCACAGCCACTGTTTCCAACTAAACAAGAGCAGGTATGTCCCTAGAAAAGCAGACACACTGGCCAAACAATTGAACTGACAATCTCTCTTTTTGCCTTCTGTGTCAGGGAGACCATTGACATTCAATGCACGTTTGATTTCTCGCCAGCAAGAGGAGCAGTAGCTTAGAGAGCAATTCATTTCCTGATGAGATGAGTTTTTCTTTCACGTTTTATTATATATAAGATATTTGATCAAGATCATTACCTATCAATCCACTGGGATGATTATTTTCTCCAGAATATTATCCAGGCCACGGGAAGCAGTGTGGCCTAGTGGAAAGAGCATGGGCCTGGGAGTCAGAGAACCTGGGTTCTAATCCTGGTCACTCGTATGATTTGTGACCTTGGGCAAGTCAGTTTCCTTCTCTGGGCCTCATTTAACTCATTTGTAAAATGGGGATGAAGACTGTAAGACCCATGTGGGACATGGACTGTGTTCAACCTGATTAACTTATATCTATCCCAGGGATTAGTACAGAGCCTGGTACACAGTAAATTCTTAACAAATACCATGAAAAAATAAGTAGAGGGTCTGTCCACTTAGTGTGTGGTAGTTGCCACCCACTGGCACAGTTTTCTTTCCTTGGGAACTACAAGGAATGGTTAAGCCTCTGTGCTAAACTGTTCTCTTCCCTCTACACTGGGATTCTGGGTAAAGAGCAGAACTCCTGGTACAAATCTGCATATGACATGAATTTCCCTGAAGCTAAATGACTTTTCATCAGTGGAACAGGAAGGAACTTTCCCAGTATCTGGAATCTTAGTTGGCAAATTGGTAGTCCCTTAACCAGCGTTTCCTTGGATTTGAGTTTGATCTAGGAAACCAAGGGAGACTAATTTCCCCCATAATATCTAGAAATCATGAAAGAAATTGCATGAATCTTATTGGTTTAATCTTAAGGATGCTGATTTTACAAGGGAAACATTCTGTTTACTAGAATAAAGATCACAGCCTACCTTGCCCCACAAATATAAATAATCTAGGTTGTTTCAAGGAAATATTCACATTAAAGAAATACCCAGCTGCCACATTCACCAAAAATAACTAGAACACTGCACACACCCTTCCTCCTCTGCAAGCCAATGGGTGTAACACATTATTCACATGTGAGCAAGACCTTACTACAGCACCTATGGAGTTGTTTTCAGAAAGTGACGGGGCCTCTCCATTGACAGAGAGGTCAACAGAGCACTCTCTCTCACTCTACTCCCCAAACAACTCTCAGGAAAACCAGTTTTCTCTTTTTTTTGCCTGTGGTTTTAGTAGACCGTTATCTTCCTATGGTCCTCTCGGTTGTGACATCCTGGAAACATTGGGGTATCTTGTGTGCTTTTTGTCTATAGACTTCCAAGAGTGGCAGCTTTAAAGGTGGAATAGTCCATATGCCATGGTAACTCATTCCAGATTATTAAAGGAACTTTAAGAGACAGTAAGTATTGATTCTCCTTTCCGGGGACATAGCCGACACTCAGTGGGCAAAAACCATTAAATGGAGACACATGTAAAGGAGCCAGCAGAGAGGAAAGAGGAGAAAGAACAGCAGTCAGGCTTTCAAAAATGATGTGGTGATGAATGACCCAGTTTTTCCCTCAGTTTGTCAGTTTTCTAGACTCAAATTCATGCTCCGGACATTTATAATTGGATGATTTGAGGCATTTTTCACCTTATAATAATTTGGTGAAAACATAATATGCAAGTGAGTGAGGCCAGCACATGGACAATTCAGTAACTTAACTTAGTCAACCTATGAAAACCTAACCTAGTTAGCCAATAAGTTTAGCACCTCTTACTCAAAAAGGTGGAGATGAGAGTATAGTGCTCCCTGCTGGTAAGTGGTTTAGCAAACTGGACAGTCCTCTCTTCCAAACTAATAGGGAATATCTGTTCATGGAGATGATGACAAGCCCTTATTAGGTGCTCAACTGAGTATCCAAAGACATAACTCGGGGGAGAGGGATTTTTTTTATTTTTAAAGAACTTCTTGGTGAATATCCAAAAGACATAAGTGGAAGAAGGATTTTGTTTTGTTTTGTTTTAAAAGAACCTCTTGGCCCTGCCAAACTGTCAATTTCAGCCTTAGAGTCTAATATGAATGGAAAATCTCTCTACCTTCCATCAACATCTTATCTCCTCCAATCCCAGCTCCTAGAATCAACAGTGTGGGGGTCTAAACAGTCCTCTCTGGACAATCCGTGAGGAGTAGGAACAGTTGCAACTCACTTTGCTCAGCTATTTATTCATGACTTAAACTAAACTTAAAATGGATGGCCTGAGGAGCAATACACACAGCTTGGGCCAACTCTCAGGAAACACATGGGAGTTGACACAGATTGCATTTCCTCTTGTTGGTCTGCCTCTAACGAGGAGCAACCTCCTGAATTACCAATATCACTTGTTCCAGCACCTGGATATTCCGCGGAGGTCTCCCCTCCAAGAATTGACAAGTCTCAACCCTGCTTAACTTTCAGCTTTTAAGATCAAAGCCTTCAGTTGCACATCTGCTGGAATATTGATGTCAATAATGTCAGACTTGGGCATTTTAAATGCGGTCAGGTGAACTCGGAGGTTCCAAGCAGATGGAGCGGTTCTGGGTGTTTGTCCCCAGAAGTTTAAAACTAATCTACTGTCAGCAGAGTGAATGCTTAGAGAGGATTTGGCTAGATTTAATGCAAAGCCTCAGATGTTTCTAAACAATTGCTCTTCCTCGAAGGCTCAACAGTTAAAATTTTTTTAAGCTCATTCACCAAGAACTGTGGAAATGGAAACCAACAATAATAATAAGGAAAATTTGTCAAGTGCTTATTATGTGCCAAGCACTGTGCTAAGCACTGGGGTAGACAGAATTAGATCAGACATAGTCCTTGTCTTCCATGGGGCTCACAGTCTAAGGAGGCTGGAGAAGAGGTATTTAATTCCCATTTACAGATGAGGAAACTGAGTCACAGAGCAGTCAAGTAACTTGTCAACAGCAGACAAGTGGCAAAGTTGGGAATAGAACCCAGGTTTCCCACCTCCCAGTCCTGCACTCTTTCCCCTAGGCCACAATTCTTCTGGTCAATTAATAAAAGTCTAACAAAATCCACCAGAATGGTTAGTATGAAGACTACCTGTGTGGAGGTCAGTTATGCCTCTGGCAAAACCAGAGAGACCAGAGGGAATAATTTAGTGGTCTGAGCATCAGCTGTGTAACATGCAGGAGTGCTAAAATCACAAATTCAGAACCCAGCAGGGTCCCCTGGATCTTTCTTACTTCCAAGGTACATAAATGGAGTACAATACAGTTTACTGTGGAGGTCTTTTGGATGAGACTTTTATATCAACGCAAAGCAGACAGAACTCTAGTTCTTAAAGATTCCCCGTCGCTTTTGGTACAGAAGAGACTTGTCTTAGTGTCACCTTGCCAAAATTTCTGAAGCTAAAACCTTGAGCCACTGAGATTGTTGCTTATCCTTCATAGTTGCGCAATAAAAGTTGCATTTATTGAAATTGGTCATTTATTTGCAAATCTAGAGCAAAAAGAATTCCTCTAATCAATGTTCTAATAATTCAGGGAACACCTATGTGTCTTGTCCACATCCTCAAAGTCCATAGAGCATCACAAAGACTTTCCAAAGTCCAATGATTAAGGTGGCAATTTTTTAAACATTGGATTTTTTTACCTGAAGTCAAATTGATAAAAAAAATCGATTGATTGATTGAAGGATGATACCGATGACTGTACTGTCCATTAACGTATGAAGCTGAGGCTGAAAATAGCAGTGATGGCCAACAGTCCTTTCCACATGGAGTACAGGATTGAAAGGGGGGAATTTCTAAAGGGCTTGGGAGCCAGGAGATCCAGTTCCCGGCTCCTCTACTTGCCCACCTCACAATTTTGTGCAAATCACATGACTTCTCCATTCCTTAGTTTCCTCATCTGTAAAATGAGGATGAAATAGCTGTTCTCCCTCCTCTTAAACTGTAAGCCCTATCTGGGACAGGGTCTGTGTCTGATCTGATCATATTATATCTAGCACGGTGCAGGGCACATAGTAAGCACTTAACAGACCTCACAGTTATTATTACTATTATTATCCAAAATTAGCTCATCATACTGCAGCTATAGTTATTTGACAACTGACAGTGTCCAATCCGGCTTCCATGATAATAGACTTGGAATGTTCTGGCTGATACTTCTGTCAATAGTTACCATTAAATGCAAAAGGTCATGATGTATCAGATTGAAAGCAGTACATTCATTCATTCAATCATTTATTGAGCGCTTACTCTGTGCAAAGCACTGTACTATGCTTGGGAGAGTGCAATGCAACAATAAACATTCCCATTCCCTGCCCACAGCGAGCTTATGGTCTGAGAGTGAGGGTGGGGGGGGAGGGGGAGACAGACATTAATATAAATAAATAAATTACAGATATGTACATAAGTGCTATGGGGCTTAAAAATCACATAGAGTGATTTTTAGGATTCCCGGAACTAGAGTTCTCGCAACCACTGAAGGGCCTAGTTCATTTCATTTCAACGGTGCAAAAGTTGCCACTAAAGTTAAATTCCTTGAGAGAAAAAGAAGATAGAATACAACACAGAGTTGAGAACTGAAGAATAACACTGGGCATTAGAGCGATGGTAATGCATAATAGAAGATCCCAAATCCAAAACAGTTTTATAAGCATGAGTAGGTGTCCCTTTTAGCTCACCCAATTATGGACACTACTGCAAGGTAGTGGTTTTCAATTAGAGCAAATAATGGACTAGTGGTGGTATTTGGCAAGTACCTACTCCATGCCAAGCATTGTACTAAGCACTTGGGGAGATAAAATCAGTGCTTGATATTTATTGTGCTTTCTGGGTGCAGATACAAGATAATCAGGTCAGAAGCAGCATGGCTTAGAGGAAAGAGCATGGGCTTAAGAGTCAGAAGATGTGGGTTCTAATTCTGACTCTGCCATTTGTCTGCTGTGTGACCTTGAGCAAGTCACTTAACTTCTCTGTGCCTCAGTTCCCTCATCTGTAAAATGGGAATGAAAGACTGTGAGCTCCATGGTAGGCAACCTGATTACCTTGTATCTACCCCAGCGCTTAGAACAGTGCTTGGCATGTAATAAGTGCTTAACATTATAACATCATTATTAGATACATTTTCTTTCCCTCATTTGTCTCATGCTCTAAGTAGCTGTAGGCTCTCTAGAAGAACCTCTCCAAAGACTTCACAGCAACGAAAAAAGAGACAAGTGCCCAGTAAAGCAAAAAAAAAACAAACAAAAAAAACACCCCTGAATTAAGCCCCAGGCTGATGTCCTGGAAGAGATCTGATTTCTGGAGGCCAAAGTTTGCTTTAAACTTTGGCTGCTGCCTCTGACCTGTGTAATTGACTCTAAACTTCTAACCTGTTAATGGACAACTGCACAATAAACCCATGAGTGGACTGATGTTTCTGAGCCACATGCTTTCTTTCTAATGGCAACGGAGTGAGTGTAGCCTTTGTATAACGATTGGTATCAAAAGTCACTGGGAACACACAAGAACTGGTACTTTGTCCTCTGTGGGGAGATGGCATTGACCAACTTGTTTTAGGGTGTACCTTAAAAAACCATGTTCCTTTCACTAGTCTATAGAATGAGGGTTTCTATTTAATTGCAGTGACCAGAAAAGTGAGGGGAAAAAATTCAGTATTGTGCTCACAGTACTTCTCAGGGCATCTTTGTTTAAATTCAAATTCAGACCAAACCCTTCCTCTCTTTCCACAAGAATTGGAGCAAGGACCTCAACCTTTATATTCCACTTTGAGTGTGCATGTGCTGTTTTTCCAACTCCCATCTGTACTTTCAAATAGGGGCAGCATCTTTCTTCTCATTTTGTACGAAACTGTTTAGAGAGTTGAAAATTTTGACCCCAGAAACTACTATATTTTCCTATAAAAATAATAATAATAATAATGGTATTTGTTAAGTGTGTACTATGTGCCAAGCCCGTGCTCTTTCCACTAAGCTATGCTGCTTCTTTAATAATATACGTTCCTATCAACCAACAGGGAATAGATATGAGGGATTTCAAACAACAACAACAAAAAATTTATCAATCTTTCATGGGGAGGGGATCATTATTCAGGATTTTCTTAATATGATTACAGATCTAGTTTTAACTTTTAAAACTGTGGCAACTGACATGCAACAACATCTGCATGGCAAGGATGGAAACAGGAATCTTTTCTTTTCTATCCTAGTATTTTTTGAGCCCACTGGGGTAATGCATTGTACAAAGACTTGAGAAATACGAAACATGCAAGAAATGCAAAACAACATTCCCTGCCCACGAGGTGTTGACACTCTAAAGGAAGAGACAGAAATTAAAATATTTACCAGTATAGTAATCCAAATAAATGATGAAATATTTGACTGAGTAAACATAAATGCTGAGGATGATCAATCTTTATCGATGGTATTTTTTGAGCATTTACTACTTGCAGAGCACTGTACTAAACTCTTGGGAGAGTACAAAACAACACATTCCCTGCCCACAACCAGCAGTGCTAGAGATGGCTGATGGGCTTGTGACTTGGGATGCTGGAAATTAATTAGGGAAGGTATGTTGCAGGTTAATCAATCAATTGTATTTATTGAGAGCTTACTACATGCAGAGCACTGTACTAAGCACTTGGGAGAGTACAATATAACAATAAAACAGAATTGGTAGACACATTTCCTGCACACAGTGAGTTTGTACTCAGGTGATAGGCTTCAGAAAGATGGAGGAAATACTGTGGTTTGTTGGATAATAATTATAGTACTTGTTAAGCACTTACTATGTGCTGAGCACTGTTTTAAGCACTGGGGTAGCTACACGTTAATCTAGTTGGATATGGTCCCTGTCCCATATGGGTCTTACAGTCTTATCCTCATTTTACAGATAAGGTAACTGAGGCACAGAGAAGTTGTGACTTGCCCAAGGTCACACAACAGACATCTGGCAGAGCTGAGATTAGAACCCAGATCCTTCTGACTCCCAGGCCCATGCTATATCCTCTAAGCCACAGATATTGGGGAAGGGGTCTCCAAGCTGGAGGATCAGTGTGAGCAAGGGGATGGGAGAAGGAAACATTGGCAACTAGGTAGAGCTAGATGGTAATCTTGGAAGGAATGAAGAGAGCAGGTTAGGAAATAGCCGAGGAAGAGAGCTGATACAAAAAGTTGGGATCAGATGGTGGAGAAAGGCTTGAAGATTCCCCACTTTGCCCCTCAAATACCCTGCTCTTTTTGTTGGTACTTGTTTAGAGCTTACTCCATGACAGGCACTGTACTAAGTGCTAGGGTAAGTACAAGATAATTAATTGCACACAGTCCCTGACCCACATGGGGCTCCCAGTCTAAGTCAGAGGGAGGAGATGAGGTGACTGAGATACAGAGAAATTAAGTGACTTGCCCAGGGTCATACAGCAGATAAATGGCAGATCAAGGTTAAGAGCCCAGGTCCTCTGACTCACAGGCCTGGGCTCTTTCCACAAGGCCACACTGCTTCTCACTGTGAGGAACATGGGGAGCCAGTGGAATGTTTTGAGGAGTATAAAGATGTATGATGAATGGCATGTCAAGAATATGAATCTTGCTGTAGTGGAGAGTTTAGATTGAAGAGGGGGAGATGCTGGAGACAGGGAGGCCAGAAAGGAGGCTAACATCGTATGACAAGAACTTGTACCAAAGTAGTACTATTTGAGTGGGGAGAAAGGGATGGATCTGTGATTGATTTTTTGGCTGACTGGGAGATATTGTCCCGGGAGAATGGGCATGATTTAGCAGTAGACTAAATGGGAGAATTGAAAGTCTGTGCAGAGCCCAAAATAATATCAACTTTCTGGGCTCCTGGGGTAAGGAGGATAATGGTGTTAGTGACTGAGATAAGGGAAGTGGAGTAGGTTAGGGAGGGAAAATGAGTAGTTCCGTTTAAAACAGTGTGCTTGAGGTGCCAGTAAGACATCCAAATGAGATGTTATGGAGACAAGAGAAAATGAGGGGCTGCAGGTCAGATTGTCAGTCAGGGCTAGAGAGGTAGATATGGAAGTCACCCACTGAGATGACCAGTTCTACCAGCCCCTTCCCTTAGGAGAGGGAGATGGAAACCAGAAGAGTCACTCCACGGTGCCCCTCCCTGAGGGAAGTGTAAATACATAGCTGAGCCAATCAGAGTGAAGGATTGGGGGCGGGGAGATGGAGAGGGACCAGCTGGTGGGAGAAGGAGACTACTCAGAAACCTTGGAAGTGAGAGATAGTGAGCAAGACACAGGGAGAGCTTATGTTGTGACCCTGAATAGACACAGGACACAGAGCAGGATCAGGAGTATCCCAAATGAGGATTAGAACACCCTGAAGGTTTGGGGTCCAGAGTTGGGACTCTGGGGGAGCGAGGCTCTTGTCCCTGGAAGCAGAAAGGACTCCTTGTGACCAAACGACTCGGACATGGTGACACTGGAATCTGGGCCACCCTGGTAGAAGAGGAGGAATGACCAGAGGAACATGGTCCCTGGGATGCCAGCAGGGAAATATAAGATCTAGGGAAAGGCAGATTGAACCACATATGCTTTTGTCATTAGCCGTTAAGAACTTATTAAATATTGTTGAGATCACAGATCTTGGTGTCTGCCTATGGTAGGGGCTGGGAGAGAATCACAGGAGCTCGGAGATTTGTGGAACGAGGGGCCACAGGATGGGAGGGAGCACTTTGACCATGAGCCTTCTGTAACCAGCCCCAGGAGGGGAGGGGAGACTAATCCTTGATGAGATTTAGGCCTTCGGGAAGATCCCTGGTTTTCAGTCTCAAGGTGATGGCAGCAATAGGGTTTCAGGGATTAGGGGAACACTGAGCAGAGGTCCCTGATCTGCAGTTGATTAATGGGAAAGCTGGATTAGGATTCAGAAGGGGCTGACCAATCAATAAATCAATCAATTGTATTTATTGAGCACTTACTATATGCAGAGCACTGTACTAAGAGCTTGGGAGAGTGCAATACAATAGAATTACAGTCTAGAGGGGTTCCCAGTTCTCCTAAAGTGACTCCAGAGATTCAGGATTTAGGTCTGAGACTCCCAGTAAAGTCACATCTGCAGAGAAGTAGTAGCTGAAGCTATGTGAGTGTGTGAGAGAGAGTAGAGAGTGAGAAGTGTAGGGGACCCAAAACAGAGCCTTGTGGAACTCTTAGAGATAAGGGATGAGAGGCGGAAGAGGAGCTAGTGAATGTACCTGAGAGGGAAAGGAGTTCGCATTTGCTGCAGATGGTTGATTGAATACTTAACATTTCATTCATTCATTCATTCATTCATTCATTCAATCGTATTTATTGAGTGCTTACTCTGTGCAGAGCACTGTACTAAGTGCTTGGAAAGTACAATTCGGAAACAGAACTGTAGAGACAATCCCTACCCAACAACGGGCTCACAGTCTAGAAGGGGGAGACAGACAACAAAACAAAACAAGTAGACAGTCATTAATTGCATCAAAATAGATAAACAGAATTATAGATATGCACATATCATTAATAGAATAAAGAGAGCAATAAATATGTACAAATATACACAAGTGCTGTGGGGCAGGGAAGGGAGTAGAGCAGAGGGAGAGAGTAGAGGCAATGGGGAGGGGAGGAGGAGTAGAGGAAAGGGTGGGATAATTCTGGGAAGGCCTCCTAGAAGAGGTGAGCTCTCAGTAAGGCTTTGAAGGGGGGAAGACAGCTAGTTTGGCAGAGGTGAGGAGGGAGGGCATTCCAGGACAGAGGTAGGATTAGGGCCAAGGGTTCAGAACCTTACTAGGTTTCAGATACCTACTAATGTGCATAGAGATGCTAAGGCCCCATGCTGAACTTAGGGGTATCAAATTTCAACATTAAATCCAAAATTAAACAATATCCATTCAAAGTTAAAAATCTGGAATTTCCTTGGGCAACTGACACATGAACAATTTTTCAGATGTCTGTAGGAAAGAGAAGAATGAAGACCCACAAGAGGTTGTTAAAACCGCTCATGTGTCAGTTACGCAAGGAAATTCCAGATTTTTACAGAGCGGGGAGAAAAAAACATCATCCAAGAAAAAAAATTGGTGATACAGTTTTAAATGACCGAACTTCCCCAAAACTACATCACAAAAGCATGTAATTTCAATTGATGAGACGGGACATATAGACAACCCACCACACAAAAGCATTAAATTGATTTAAATTGAGAGTGGCAGAATTAGGATCAATTACTAAATTGACAAGCTCATCTTGGCAATGAAAGTTTTATGAAAAATTAAATAAAATTCAATTTGGCTGTTTTTTAATCATGATCTTTAAAAGTTTCAGGGTAAAAATTGTGTAAAATCAAGTAAAACTCTGAAAAATCAAAGCGAATAAGCAAACAGTCCTTTTTCCACTCAATGCCCATCTATGATTGAGCTAAACCATGGCTATCCTGTTTTCCAATTTGACTTGGAGCTATATTGCTATTCCTATTAGTTTTCTCTTCCTCTCTGACAGCATAAGGATCATCTGGCAATTAAGAGGTTAGTAAATCAGTTTCCCAACTGGCTGTTTCATGACTTTAATTCCTTAGATTCAGTAGTAGTCGGTTCTGGGAGAAATCAACTGAATTTGGTAATAAATGTATTGGAGATGAAAAAAATTAGCATTTTTTGTTCATTTTGTATATAATATTTAGCCTCACGCGATGATGACTCCCCTTCGTGTAATTCTTATCTGATATAGAAATCCATTTGACATAAGCATTAAGAGCCATTTTAATGAATATTATTAATTTTGGGTATCCGGCAAAATAGAATGTGTGTTAATTGAATTTGTTGTGTTAGAATTTATCAAGGTTAAAAAGGTTAATAGTATTTTTTGGAGTGCAACTTGAAAAAGGAACCCAAAAACCCAGAAAAAGAGCTACATGAGTGTGAGAAGAAATGGGTCCAAACTTAGGCCTATTACATTCTTCTCCCCTATAGAAACCTTGGAGAATTCAAATTAAGTGTTACACTTCCTTCTTTTTCCAGAGGTCCAACATAAAGGAGCTGAGGATCATCCTTCAAGTTCCTCAACCTCTCAAGCCTGACAAAACCTTAAAGATTCCGAGTTCACATTTCCCGAATCACCTCCCAAGTCTCCCTGCATAGCCAAGCCTGAGGTACCATAAAAATCCGTGGGTCAGTGGAAAGTGCCTGGGCTTGGGAGCCAGAGGTCATGGGTTCGAATCCAAGATCTGCCACTTGTCAACTGTGTAACTATGGGCAAGTCACTTAACTTCTCTGTGCCTCAGTTACCTCATTTGTAAAATGGGGATTAAGACTGTGAGCCTCATGTGGGACAACCTGATTAGCCTTTATCTCCCCCAGCACTTAGAACAGTGCTCTGCACATAGTAAGCGTTTAACAAATACGAACATTATTATTATTATTATTATCTGGTTGGAAATCTGAAAAGAAAAGGCAGGATTCTTTTCCCCAGTACCTCCATTTATAGTGACAGCCCAAAATACCACAAGACAACTTCTCCCTCAGTATTTTGGGACTCCCCTTCCTAGTTGTGGTTATAGACCAGCTGAGGAGCTATAAAAGCAAGTAGTTCAATTAGCTATGATTTCACAGTAAGATTCATTCTGGGACATAATAGTCAAGCAGGAACAAAGGAATACAGGTAACATACTTTGGAAGCAGAGGGTAACCTGTTTGGGTTTTTTTTTAGATACTTTCTCTGTAAGTCACTTTTGACAATAGTCATTAAGCCTATGACTTACCCCTCACAAATCTTTGCTGGAATTTCCTTTCAAAGTTGCTGTCTTAGTCTCAAGAATCTAATGATCACCATCATCATCATCATTATTATTATTAAATTATAGTTATTATCATTATTGAATTCGTTAAGCACTTCCTATGTGCCACATACTAGGGCAGATACAAAATAATCAGGACAGACACAGTCCCAGTGCTACATAGGGTTTACAGTCTAAGTAGGAGGGAGAACAGGTATTTAAGGCCCATTTTAAAGGTAAGAAAACTGAGGCACAGGGAAGGTAAGTGACTTCTCCAAGACCATACAGCAGGCAAGTGACAGAGCTGGGATTAGAAATCAGGTCTTATGCTGGAAAGACGCATTTTGCTGCAACTCAGTTCTGCCAGTTCTGGGATCACTGAAGGCTCAAGGGACCTACTGCTAAAGGACTAAAATTGCTAAATGTATATGATCCAACTACTTTGTTGTCTTTCTTAAACCTTTATCTCTTTAAAACTCTGAAATGATTGATGGGAAAGAAGGCATGGTTGTATCTATACATGTTTGTCTACCTATCTACCCATCTTTGTATTTATGGTATTTGTTACCGTAGTGTACTACACACTGGTCTAGATCCAAGCTAATCAGGTTGGACCGAGTCCATGTCCTACATGGGGCTCACAGTCTTTATCTCCATTTTACAGATGAGGTAACTGAGGCCCAGAAAAGTAAAGTGACTTGCCCTAGGTCCCATAGACAGATAGGAGAGCCAGGATTAGAACCTAGGGCCTTCTGGCTCCCAGGCCCGGGCACTATCAACTAGAACCTGATGCTTCTACCTAAAAGATGAGAAATAGGTCTCATGCTTCTTCCCCTCTAGACTTTTACATGTTTTAGAATCAAGCCTTTAGGTCACCACCCTGACAATGCTCTGCCCTCAGCATGGCCTGGCCAAGGTACAGAATGTAAGGCCATACAAGAAGGTGGCAGGGTGATTGAGGTACACAGTGATTCACACATGCATGGAAGTTTTTGTTCACACCCTGGGACTTCAAGTTCTAGCATTCCACAGGGACAATGGCATCTGCAGAGAGCCTTGTCCTACCTACCCTACAAAGCCTTGCTAGGTGAGAAACAGCACTGATAGAGCACAGACCTAGGAGTCAGAAGGACCTGGATTCTAAGCCTGGTTGACTACTATGGGATCTTGGGCAAGTCACTTCACTTCTCTGTGCCTGTTACCTTATCAGTAAAATGGGGATTAAGACTTTAAGTCCCATGTGGGACATGGACTGTGTCCAACATGATTAGCTTGTATCTACCCCAGCACTTAATACACTGCCTGGCACATAGTAAGAACTTAACAAATGCCATAAAAAACAAATCAATCAATCAATGGTATTTTTTGAGCACTTACTATGTGCAGAGCACTGTACTAAGCGCTTGGGAGAGTATAATGCAGTAGAATTAGTAGACATGTTCCCGGCCGATAATGAGGTCTCAGGTTAGAGTGGGGACAAAACCTGGAATGATGCCTTCTTCTAGACTTCTCCACTTCTAGACATGACTGTTTGAAGTGGGTCCAGCCTCAGATGTCTGGCCTGGGAAGCTGAATTCTATATTCTGCTCTCTCACCCATTTTCTTCTTCTACCTAAAAATCAGATCTCAGAAGGAAGAGATCCCACTCACAGATTTTTCAGGAGGAATACACTACACTGTGACAAGTCAGCCTACATTGAAATCCATTTAAGAAATAAGAGAAAAAAAGAGTAGTAAAGAAGAGAGTAGAGCTTCTCCCTCTCAATATTAGTGGTGTCAGTTGTCACTATTCTAGAGACAAAGTATTAAAAAAAGTATTTTTAATGGTTTCTGTTACCACTTCCTTAGTATGCTAACTCAATACAGTGCCTGATTGTCTGAGAAAGGCAAGCAAAGAGATAGTTGCATTAAATCGAGGAGGAAAAACAAGTTAGTAGGAAGCAGTGACTTCTCCCTTATTTTTTTATGGTATTTGCTAAGTGCTTAATATAACCCAGGAGTTGTACTATGCTCTGGAGTAGATACAAGCTAATCAGGTTGGACATAGTCCGTGTTCCACATGGGGCTCACAGATTTAATCCCCATTCCTCAGATGAGGTGACTGAGGCACAGAGAAGTGAAGTGACTTGCCCAAGGTCACACAGCAGACCAGTGGTGGAGTCAAGATTAGAACCTAGGACCTTCTGACTCCCGGCATGTGCTATATTCACTAGGCACGCTACTTCTGGTGAAGTATTGCAGTATTTCACTGATACACTCACACCAGAATGCAATTTCTTCTAAAGGAAATGGGATAGACCAGTGATTCAAAGCCAGACTATACAATTAAGTGCTTAGCAAGCACTCAACAAATACCACTGAATGATTGAGAACTTTGCAATAACCTCCCCAGTGGAGGGGGCTAATTAATACACATAGTTTCTGGTGTCCTCATCTTTGAAGCATATTGAAATCATATCTCCTCCAAGATGCTTTCCCTGCCTTCGCTCTCATCCCCCCATTCCCAACCTTATTTTACTTCCCTGTTGTCTCACTCCTGCATTTAGTCCCATCCACT
Source organism: Ornithorhynchus anatinus (assembly GCF_004115215.2). Taxonomy (NCBI): domain Eukaryota; kingdom Metazoa; phylum Chordata; class Mammalia; order Monotremata; family Ornithorhynchidae; genus Ornithorhynchus; species Ornithorhynchus anatinus. The sequence continues at coordinate 43,498,372 of NC_041728.1, forward strand.
AAGTACTTAAGTATTCACCCCACCCTCCACCTCCGCAGAACTTATGCACATACATATCTTTATACTTGGTTACTTCCCTTACCTGTAATTTATTAATCAATTATGGTCTTTATTGAGCACTTACTGTGTGCAGAGCACTGTACCAAGGGCTCAGGAGAGTACAGCACATTAGACATATAAATGTGATTCCTGTTTGCAAGGAGCTTACATTCTAGTGTGCCTAACAAATGTCTGCTTCTGCAATTAGACAATAAGCTCCTCAAGGGCAGGGATTCTGCCTACCAACACTATTGTACTTCCCCAAATGCCAAGTGCACAGGTCTGCAACAAGTTAAGTGCTCAGTAAATAACAATGATCAATTGATTGGCCCCAAAGAAAATGCAAGAAAACAGTTCTACTGGCACATACAAAATATAAATGAGCGGCCATCTTTATGTAAAAAAACCCCTAAAGTTTGTACTTTTCTTCTCTCTGTATATAAGGTTCGTGCTGCTCCTTTTCCCTTCTACTGCTGCTTCTTTCCTGGCAAGCTAAATCAAAGTTGGAGAAGCCTGCTACCATTCTCCAATAGTAATATTCCGACTGCAGGTCCACCCTCACAGGACTGTCTCCTAACCTGCACGTTAGCTGGCACCCAGAGAGCTGTCTTGCAGAAAGGACTCTTGCCCTATCCTGGTGGTTCCCAGGTGTTTCTATACACCAAACGGGAACTGGGCTTGCTGTGGTTTGGATCAGAACTTGGAAGACAAACAGCAACAGAACATAAACAAACAGAGCCCCAGTGCTAGAAACGGAGTCGGGCTGAACTTCGTGCTGCCATACCTGCTCATCGCCTCTGTTTCCGGGGGTCCACTTCAATGCCAGGCTGTGAAGTGGAGAACAGGGAGGGGCCTGGAAGCATGTTTTCTCCAAACTCTGTTCCAGATCTTTGTCATCACAGAAGCCTCTCTGAAATCACTCCAGTTTATCAAGTAGCAGGATCATCAAGCCCTTTTTCAGTGACTCACTCGGTTACTTGTGGGCCGGATTCCTGCCGAAAGTAAGACACAAACCTGTGTTTTTTCCTCAGTTCTAACATATGAAATAAGTCTGCTATTCTATGCTACAAAGTTATTAAAAAATAAATCAGTGGTTTTTATTGAGTGCTTGCTGTGTGTTCTATTAAAAATGTTAATAGAACACCTACACTCTCTCATCGTCACTTGTGCCAGGCTACTGAGCTGCTTTTCTCATTCAAAATTATCCTGGAAGGGAAAGTGGAGAATTGGCTTTGGAGCAAACTGGACAAGATGACCTAAAAAGCATTTTCTGGTATTAAAGGAAAACAAATTTGGCAGCATTCCCCGTGAGCAGTCCAGTCTGTCTTTGGTATTGACTCCTTAAAAGAAAAAAAAAAATTTTAAATATCTATTTCCTTGATTCAACTCTCCTTGTTCTCTCAGTTTAATGCTGTTCCTTGCAGAAAATAGCATTGCTTTCACTGATGGAGCCTTACCCAAGGCTCAACAAGAAGTTTAAGCTGAGTGCTTAATCTGACTAAAAATTGTATGCATTCACCCGGTTATTCAATTTGCAGTCATCTTCATCTACAGTATTCATCAAGATCATGCAATTAACATAGAAAACACTATCCCTGCCTTCAAGGAGCTTACAATCTAATAGAGGAGATATTTCCTTCTGTTTTCAGTTAGACCTAATGATAAGTGAGATAGGGATTGTTAAGTAGGGTTAGATGCTGATTTTTTTTCAAAAATTAATCATGTCATGTCTGTTAAGTGCTTACGATGTACTAAGTACTAACGTAACTGTAAGAGAATAATAACCTACACAGTCCCTGTCCTACATGGGGCTCAAAGTCCAAGATGGAAGTTGGGCAGATAGCTCATCCTCATTTTACAGATGTGGAAGTGAAGGCACAGAGAAGTTAAGTGACTTACCTGAGGTCACAAAGCAGGCCGGTGACAAAACTGAGATTAGAACATGGGTCTTCTCACCCCCTGTGCCATGATTTTTCCACCACAACATGCTGTCTTTGAGGTACATGCAAAGGCACCTCTTAGAGAAAATGGAATTTAACCTCTGTACATGTCAAGCCCTGCCTCTACACCCAGAATAAGGGCAGAATGTTCAACAACTTTTCTTATGATAACATAGGTTGTTAGCTTTGGGAGAAATCTAATCAAAATTGATTTTACACTCCAGAAGATCCAGTTTGTATTTTGGGGTAAATAATTTCCCTGTCTCAAGGGGATTTTATAATCCTTGCTGAACCAAAGCTGCCTCAGTCAAACAATATCCTCAAGTGTCTCCCTTTCACTTAGTTCTCATCATTGCAAATGTCCATTTCTTGTAGATTCATTCATTCAGTACTATTTATTGAGCACTTACTATGTGCAGAGCACTGTACTAAGGGCTTGGAATGTACAGTTCGGCAACAGATAGAGACATTTCCTGTCCAATGACGGGCTCATAGTCTAATCAATATTTTCCGACATTGGACTTCTCCTCTGCGACCGACTCTTCTTGAGTTTTCTCCTTCAGAACAATTTTGTTATTTAATTCTGGGATGGAAAGTACTTCAATAGTAGTATAAGAATAATAATAGTGGTATTTGTTAAGCACTTACTAAGCACCAAGGTATGAAGCACTGAATTAAGAGCTGGGGCAGATATGAGTTGATTGGGACAGAAACAATCCGTGTCCCACATTGGGTTCGCAGAATAAGTAAGAGGGAGAACAGGTATCAAGTCCCCATTTTACAAATGAGACAACTAGGGCACAAATTAGTTAAGTTACTGGCCCAAGGTCACACATCAGGCAGAGTCTGAATTAGAACCCAGGTCCTCTATCTCCTAGGCCCATGCTCTTTCTACTAGGTCATACTGAGAAGAGGGGTGATCTTGTGCCTCGAGATACACAGTTTGTAATTAAAGTCATTACAAAAAAAGGTGGTACAGTGTTGCCTAATACACTGATGAATAGCTAACAATTTTCAAACGATGGTACAAAAGAAAGTCATGAGAACTAAAAATGTGTGGACAATACAATATTTCACGAATGGAGGAGATTAACTTAGTGAGTCATAGTACCACACGGACTAAATAATCAAGGAAATGATAGAATAATTTCCATCTCATAAGGTTCTTCACTCCAGAAACTTCACTTTTTGCATTGTGAGTAAAACTAAGAAGACCTAAACTTTTTGGCTTTTCATTAAAGGATATGACTGTGAGCATTAACTCGATGAGTTACCATTTCAGATGTGCAAGGATGTAGACTAGCACATCCCTCTAGAGTGTAAACTCCATCTAGACTGTAAGCTTCCACTGAGAAGCAGCGTGGCTCAATGGAAAGAGCATGGGCTTTGGAGTCAGGGCTCATGAGTTCGAATCCCAGCTCTGCCACTTGTCAGCTGTGTGACTGTGGGCAAGTCACTTAACTTCTCTGTGCCTCAGTTCCCTCATCTGTAAAATGGGGATTAAGACTGTGAGCCCCACGTGGGACAACCTGATTCCCCTGTGTCTACCCCAGCGCTTAGAACAGTGCTCGGCACATAGTAAGCGCTTAACAAATACCAACATTATTATTATTATTATTAAGCTTCTCATGGACAGGGAACGTGCCTACCAAATTTGTTACACTGTACTCTCCCAAATGCTTAGTACGGTGCTCTGCTCATGGTAAGTGCTCAATAAATTTGATTGACTGATTGATTTACAGTTACATGTTCAACTTGATCTCATTTTAATAGTTTTGATTTTATTTCCAAAGGACCAGTCTATCTAAATCACAGGTATTTGCAGCTTACTGCAAATCAATTGCTTCATATTAATTAATGGACTCTTCATCTTAATGGAGTTTGGTGTCATACAGTATTAAAAATGAATCAAATTCTTTAAAAAAGTGTACATTTAATTCAGCAATATTTGGAAAATAAATTGTTTTCTATTGACTTTCTTCACATTTCTTTTACCAGATGGGTTGAAGTCAGAAGTTACTACAAGATCTTAGCCTATGAACATTTCTGTTGGACAGGGACTATGTCCAAACTGATTGTCTTGTTTCTACCCCACTGCTTAGAACAGTGCTTGACATAAAGTAAGTGCTTGACAAATATCACAATTACTATTTTTGCCAAATCTAAAGGCCAAGTTCTTTTTGGTGGCATGAGCAACCGCTTGGAATGCTAGCAATCTAGGCCTGATTAGGAGTAGTGTTGCTTAACAGAAAGAGCCTAAGTCTGTGTTCCAAACCCAGCTCTGCCATTTTCCTGCTGTGTGACCTTGGACAAGCTACTTAACTTCTCTGGTCTCAGCTTCATTATCTGTAAAATGAGGGGTAAGATATCTCTTTTCCCTTCTCCCTAGATTGTGAGCCCCAAGAGGGACAGGGACTGTGTCCCATTGGCTAATATTGCATCTACCACAGGTCTTAGCACAGAATAAATCCAAAAATTATAAATGTTACTCGGTGATATGGGGATAGAATCTAGGGAACATTTCTGTTTATTGTTGTATTGTACACTCCCAAGTGCACAGTAAAGTGTTCTGCACACAGCAAGCGCTCAAAAAATGCAACTGAGTGATGTTTGAATGAATCACAAATAAAAGAGATGTAATTCCACTTTACGCCTCCAAATCCCTATGATATTTGCAAGGCCTCATAAGCCTCCCCCTACCTCTGGAATGGCTTTCTAGTTTGCCCCTTCCTCTTCTCCCACTCCCTTCTGCATCACCTTGACTTGCTCCCTTTATCCATCCCCTGTCCTAGCCCCACAATAGTTATGTATATATCTGTAATTTTATTTATATATATTAATGTCTGCCTCCCCCTCTAAACTATAAGCTCATTGTGGGCAGGTACTGTGCCTGTTTTATTGGTGCATTGTACTTTTCTAAGTGCTTAGTGCAGTGCTCTGCACACAGTAAGTGCTCAGTAAATGCTATTGACTGACAGAGAGAGAGAGTGTGACCACTTTGCTATCATCCCGTTTGGCCTTCTTGCTCATTCTCCAAGTGACACATATTACATTATCCCTTTGGATATAAATGAAGAGAGTCTTTCTAGAGATTGGTCCAGAGATCCAACACCTTCATTTCATTACACCTGAAGGCAGGTTTCAAGAGAAGTAGGATGGCCTAGTGGAAGTAGCATAGGCCTGAGAGTCAGGAGATGTGGGTTTTAGTCCAGGTTCAATCACTTGACTGCTGTGTGACCATGGATGGCTAAGTCACTTAACTCCTTGTGCCTCAGTTTTCTTGCCTGTTAAATGGGGATTCAATACCCATTCCCTAACTCATAGATGGTGAACCCTTGTGAGAAAGAGATTATATCCAACTTGTTTATCTTGTGTCTACCCCAGATCTTAATACAGTATGTATTAAGCAATTAATGTTATTATTATTTTAAGGGAGTTCATAAAGAATAATTTTGTTTCCTTGCCCCTTATTTATCATAAAATACATGGCAAAAAGTTTTTTACACATCCCACACCTTTGTAAATGGACAAGCACTGTAGAGGATGGAATATTGGAAGTGAGAAAACAGGGTAAACAAGACAGCTGCCAAGGTGGACATGGCAAAAGTTTTTGCAGCAAGCTGAATTAATCAGGAGAAGCGCATATAAACCAGTACATAAGGTTTTCAATGAATTATCTCCAACAAGTTAACTTTCTGAATATATTTGTGTATGTACATGTGTGTCTTTGCTCTAAATGTGCATCAGGATTTCTCTTTCAAATGCTGTAGTTAACTATGAGGAGAAAATTAATATATACTGAACATTTATATATATGAATCTCATTAAATGTTCATCCAGTTATAGATGTGAACACAACCAACTATGAACACAGAGCGATAAAAGCAATATTATAGTTCCCAAGAAATAGAGCGGGAAATTTCAGACATAAAAGGCAAGATTTGTACAGATAAATATGTATCCTTCCTAGTTTTAAATCCATTATAGTGAAATATAATGAAACATACTCCTTTTCAACACACAGAATAAAGTATTTCAGGAGTTTAATTTTTCTTGCAAGCCACAAAATAACCCACTGAGGTTCATCTAGAAAGAGTTCATCAGCATATAAATGAAATGGCAAGGACAGAGGATGAGAAGCTGAATCAATGCAGAAGATTTCAATGATTTCAAATGCTATTACTTACCAGGGAAAAATAAATAAAATTAAGTGGATTCCTTTACACTCCCATTTACAGAATATTTTCTCATCTGACTCTCAATAGGATCAATCACTGTTTAATGAATCACAGGCCTTAGAAGAAACCTGGATCCTGTTTAGACACATATTTGAAGCCCAGGTAGCAATCAATTGACTCATCAATAGGGTTTATTGAGCAGCTCATATGAGCAGAGTGTTATGCTAAACCCTTGAAAGTGAGAACAATAAAATAGGAAGACATAATCCCTACCCACAGGGTGCTTACAATCTAGGGGGAGTAGATAATAAGATAAATAACAGATAGGTGGAAGTACTACAGTAGAAAAATGTATATTTAAGTGATGCTGTGAGGAGAGGGGAGTGAATATCCAAGTGCTTCATTGGCAGGGAAGGGCAGAGGAACCATTTGGGGGAAAATACAAAGTGAAGACACTAGAAATTAATCAGGGATGACCTCCTTCAAAAAAGGTCTTTGAAGAAGGGTGGAGGCAGTGGTCTGCTGGATGTGAAGGGGAAGGGAAGGCTTTAGCAAAAGTTGTGAAGGGAGGGATGAGAATTACAGTGCTAGGCACCACTAAACAAATACCATTATCATTATTATTATCCAGGAAGAAGGTTAGCTTGAGTGGAAAGAAGTGGGTGAGCTGGGGTGTGGTGAGAGAAGAGAGGGAGACACCTAATTGAGCCCCTTAAAGCCACTAAAATGAATAATAAGAAATTCAATGTTTTTCAGTGCCTGAGCTCTTTTTCCCCTCCTTCCTTCACTAAACATCCCTCTATGCCTCAAGAATCAAATCCATTGATCAACCAATCAAGTAGCCATATTTATTGAGTGTTAACAGTGTGCAAAGTACTGTACTAAGCCCTTGGGAGAGTACCACCATATAACAGAATTGATAGACCCATTCCCTGCCCATGACTAGCTTACAGTTAATCATGACTTAAAAATGATCACCCAGGAGACTTTTCTAAAACTAAACATTTACTTTATTCATTCCACCATGCTTTTCAAAAAGTCCCTTATTGTCCCCTTTATTCCTGATGGGAGCAGAACACAACTGTGTAAGTAAAAATTTTTTTTCGGCATTTGCCACACTCTGGATCTTATGCCTCAGAATTCACTCCACTATCACACAAGTTCTGTCCTGGAAAATCTGCAGACATTTACTCCATCCTCTAAGCTCTCAAGAAGAGCATGCATTGAATTTGTTTAGAAATTCTGCTGCTGATGCCCCCTGGCCAGAAGAGAAGCTATTTCCCATTTTTCCACTTTCAAAGCCAAGTCATCCCATCCCTATCACCCTTTAACAAGAGCTAGAGCTAAGTTTTAAATGGTTAATTCAGTGAAAAGAACAATGTTTCCATTTGTCTGGAGGGAACTCTTATGCTAAAGACTGCAACCATGCCAGGAATAGATAGTCATCTTACTCTACTGAGCACATGGTTGATGTATGGATGGATAACAGAGGGTCAATGAGGAAGAAGCAGTGGCCAAAAGATAGAGTCAGTGAAGAACAAGTTCTTCCTTGAGCTCAGAAACAACTGTAAGGATGTTTGGGAAGTTACCTGAACTTTTCTCCAGTTGGCTAAGTGGCTTTATGCAGGGCTCTTTACCTTTATGTAACTTTCTCTGAGTAAAATGCAACTACTGACATGTGTCAAAACAATCTTCCTCAGTAGTATTTATTAAGTACCACTGTGTACAAACTGTGGGAGAACACTGCACCAGAGCACTGGACCAACCAAATGGGAGCATAAAAGTAGAAGGTATGGTCCCTGTCCTTGAGAAGACTTCCATGGACAATCCTTGTAAAAATCCAAGGTTTTATCAACAAAAGTGTTCAGTCCATGTCTCCCCACTCCTCAAGAACCTCTGTTTGCCCATCTACCTCTGCATCTAACGGAAACTCCTAATGGTCAACTTTAAAAGCACTCAATCAGCTCTCCCCATCCTACCTCACCTCACTAATCTCCTACTACAACCCAGCCCGCACACTCCACTCTTCGGAACCAGCTTGCTCACTGTGCCCTCAAATCATCTATCTGGCCACTGACCCTTTTTCAACATCCTCTCCCTAGCCTGGAACTCCCTCCCCCTCCATATATAACAAACAACCACTCTCTCCATCTTCAAAACCCAATTAAGTTCACATCTTTTCTAAGAAGTCTGCCCTGAAGATGCCTGCTTTTCACTGGGCTCACTCTCCTTTCTGTATCATCTATGCACTTGGATCTGTGACCTTTAGACATTTGATATTCGTTCCACTCCCAACCCCACATTGCTTATGTACATAACTTTAAATTATTTATTATAAATTACTTATTTATTCATATGAATAGCTGTGCCCCTTCTTGACTGTAAACTCATTTTGGGCAGGGAACGTGTCTGCTAATTCTGTTGTATTGTACTCACCCAAGAGCTTAAAACTACGCTCTGTACATACTAAATGTTTAATATGTATGATTGATTTAGACACAGACTTTATACGTATAATGGGAACTAGAATATCAACATAGCTACAACTGGGAAAAGCAAAAACTGAGCAAAAATAAATAGAAAAATACATGGAATAAATATACGAATTATATACATGAGTATAGACTGAATCAGTGTGGGGTAGTGGAAAGAGCACAGATCTGGGAGTCAGAGGACCTGGGCTCTGATCCCTGTTCTACCACTTGGCTGCTGGGTGACCCAGGGAAAGTAACAATGTTTTTTGCATCAGTTTCCTCCTCAGTAAAATGGGGATCCAACCTTTCTTCTCCCTCTTATTTAGCCCACAAGCCCCATGTGGAACAACAACTATGTCCAACTTGATTTTCTTGAACCTGTTCCTGGCTTCATACAATGTTTGGCACATGGTAAATGCTTAACATGTACCACAATTATTATTATTATGACTGACAAGGGTTACTGGGATAATACAGCAGGAGCAGGAATAGGTACATTAGCTGAGGAATACCAGGGCACACCACACTCCTCATGTCATAGATGCACTTCTTCTGCCAAGAAACCCTGTCTAGTCTTCCACAACATTTCCAGAATCTACTTCTTCTTCTCCAACCAACCAGCTACCACAATGGCCCACGTACTTTGTTATATCTTGGTTTGACTGTAAACTCACCCTCTAGACTGTCAATGAATTTTGAATTCGGCATGTATCTATCAACTCTGTTGTATTGTAATAATAATAATTATGGTAATTGTTAAGTGTTTACTATATGCTAGGCACTGTACCAAGCACTGGGGTATATACAAACTGATCAGGTTGGATACAGTCAGTCCATGTCCCATATGAGGCTCATAGTCTTAATTGCCATTTTACAGATGAGGTAACTGAGGCACAGAGAAGTGAAGTGACTTGCCCAAAGTCACACACCAGACAAATGGCAGAGCCAGGAATAGAACCACTGACTTTCTGACTCCCAGGTCCATGCTTGATCTACTATGCCAAGCTGCTTCCCAACAAGAAGTTTCTTCTCATTATCATCCCCTAATTGAATTTTTTAAATGGCATTTCTTAAGCACTTAACTATATGCCAGTCACTGAACTAATCTCTGGGGTAGATACAAGCTAATCAGTCGATGTACCCCATGGGGCTCATAGTCTTAACCCCCATTTAATAGATGAGGTAATTGAGGCACAGAGAAATGACTTGTCCAGTGTCACACTCCAGACAAGTGGCAGAGCTGGGTTTAGAACCTTTGTCCTTCTGACTCCCAGGTCTATGCTCTAGCCACTGAGTTACTCTCTCCCAAGCGCATAGTAAGCACTCAATAAATACCATTGATTGATTAACTACTACATCAGCTTCCTTTCTGAATTCCTAGCTTCCAAGCTCTTTCCTCTCCAGTCTGAACTTCACTCTTCCTGGATAATTTTTCTAAAATGTGGATCTGTGCACATCTCCCCATTCCTCAAAAACCTCCAGGAGTTGCTCACTCCTCTTCACATCAGGCAGATACTCCTGACAGTTGGCTTTAAGACATTCAGTCAGTGCTCTCCCTCTTACTTATCCACTCTCTTCTCCCAGTAAACCCCAGCTCGCACTCTTCAGTCTTTTCGAGCGTAACCTACTCATGCCTCAATCTTGACTCTTTCACCAACAACCTCTTGCTCATGCCCTCCTTGCTATCTGTAACTCCACCCCCTCTCAAGTCCAACAGATTATTCCTTTCCTTACCGCCATAGCCCTTCCTTCCCCCTTATATCTCCAACAGCCACTTCACCACTTCCATTTCACCTCACAATCCACCATAACCTTTACGAACAAATCATTATCCTCTTCTAGATTTTCCAATCTGTACCTTATTGTAATGTGTGTATTCCCTCCTAGATTTTAAACTCCATTTCTACTAATCATACTGTACTTCCCAAGGGCTTAGTACAGTGATTCACATAAAGTAGGTGCTGAATAAAGGGTACTGATGGATTGATTGATTGCTATCTGCGCTTCAAATATATTTTTCAACAGGCTCCAACTTTCTGATAGGCTAAATACATTTTTGCTTTTCCTTTTATTTTTTTGCCTAGCCAAGACTTACATTTAATTTTAGAATTTCCTATTATAAAATTTAATCCTTACTAGTTTTTTTAGTCTTTCTATTTCAGAAAGAATATTCCACTGAGTCATACTGAAATCCCTATTAGAGAGTGACTTTCTTAGGACCTGTTGGTAGTCAGACATAAATCCAGGATATTGTTTTTCCTTGTTGTTTCTAGTTGTTGTTCTTGTTGTTTCCAACCAATAGTACTTATTGAGCACACTGTACTAAGTAAGCCCTTGGGAAGGTACAGTACAATAGAGTATAGAAAACAACTTTTTTTTCTATTTGAAAAATGTTACCTCCACTTCTTGTACTGATGAGGAGTGGGAAAGGGAGTGCCAAGAAATACTTTAGGGAAACAATTTGTGCAACAGTAAGAATAGTTTGCAGTGGGGAAAGTAGTGTTGAAAGTACACTAGAATTAGCTGGAACTTTGCTCCAGTTCAAGGGAAAAAAAAATTCCTCAATGACAATTGAAATCTCTTTACAATCATTATTGGTTATAATAACAATAATAATACTAATAATGGTATCTGTTTAGCATTTACTATGTGCTAAGCACTTTTCTCAGTGCTGGGTGGCTCCAAGTTAATCAGGTCAGACCCAATCCCTGTCTCATTTGGGGCTCACAATCCAAGTATGAGGGAAAACAGGGTGTTGAAATCCCATTTTATGGATGAGGAAGCTGAGGCACAGAGAAGTAAAATGATTGCCTAAGGTCACCTGGCAGGTAACTGGCTGAGCAGGGAATTAAAACTCAGGTCCTCTGACTCTTAAGCCCATGTTCTTTCCTCTAATCAGTCAGTCAATAGCATTTATTGAGGACTTATTGTGTGCGGAACACTGTACTAAACACTCGGGAGAGTACAATATAACAATATAACAAATTCCTCACCCACAATGAGTTTACAGTTTGGACCTTGTTGCTTCCAGTTTTGCATTTTTGCTAACTCATCTGACCTCAGCAACAACTAGTATATTTACTGAGAGTGTACTGTCCTAGTAATAACAATATTGGTGGTATTTGTTAAGCAAGTCACTATGTGCCATGCACTGGGATAGCTCCAAGATAATCAAGTCAGACATAGTGTCTGTTTCATATGGGGGTCCAAAGTCTAAGTAGGAGGGAGAATAGGTATTCAGTCCTCATTTAAAGATGAGAAAATTGAGGCAGAGAGAAGTTAAGTGGCATGCCCAAGGTCACAGACCAAACAAGTGTCTGCTTGTGAAGTAACCACTTGGGAGAATTCAACAAAAGCAAGACACATGGTTACGCCATTCATTCAACTGTATTTATTGAGCACTTACTGTGTGCAGAGCACCATACTAAACACTTGGAAAGTACAATTCAGCAATAAAGAGACACAATCCCTGTCCACACCAGGCTTACAGTCTAGAAAGGGGGAGGCAGGCATCAAAAGTAACGCAGGTATCAATATAAATAAATAGAATTAATAATGTTGGTATTTGTTAAGCACTTACTATGTGCAGAGCACTGTTCTAAGCGATGGGGTAGATACAGGGTAATCATGTTGTCCCACGTGAGGCTCACAATTAATCCCCATTTTACAGATGAGGTAACTGAGGCACAGAGAAGTTAAGTGACTTGCCCACAGTCACATAGCTGACAAGTGGCAGAGTCAGGATTCGAACCCATGACCCCTGACTCCCAAGCCCGTGCTCTTTCCACTGAGCCACACTGCTTCTAGAATTATAGATATGTACACATCAAAACAAGTAAACAGGGATCAATATAAACAGAATTATAAATATGTACATATATACAGTCTACAGTTTACTCTAGACTGTAAACTCATCCTCTGTAAGTTTGCTGTGGGCAGGGAACATATCTACCACCTCAATTACATCATGCTCCCCCAAGCTCTTAGTACAGTGCTCTGAGCATAGTAAGCACTCATTAATACAATTGATTGATTGATCACTGCCCCCCGAGAGTTTTTAATCAAATGGAGGTGACAGGCAAAGATTATTTACAAATAGTAAAAAGACTAGGAAAAACAAGGATATAAGAGAAAATGCTTCAAAGGTATTGGGATGAAATAGTTGAATAGATAATTGAATACACAAATAAAACTAAACACAGGTACATAATGCTAAGGAGAGGAATGAAATCCATCTTTAAGTACCAAGGGAAATATTGGCTAGCATGACTGGGGTGTTGGGAATTAATCAGGGAAGGCTTCCCAGTGGAGGTTGGTTGTTTAGGAATGCCTTGAAAATGAGGGGAGCACCAGTCTGTGGATTGTGTTGTGCATTAGATGAATTACAGTCTGGAGAAAAAAACACTATAAGCTTGAGGTCAGAGTGGATTTGATGCTGGTTCTCCCTCCTATTGCAATATGGTTCTCCCTCATATTGCAAGCTCTGTGTCGGACAGGGACCGTGTCTTACCTGATTAACTTGTATCTACTCCTGTGGTTGGAATAGTGCTTGACACATAGCAAGTGCTTAACAAATGCAATAATAATAAATAATGATAGAACAAATGTGCCACTCACACAAGAAAATGTGGGGGTGAGGCATTTAAAACTTCCACCCCTAGCCTGGGGGAAAGGGAGGGTCCACTTGAAACATCCAAAAATAAAATCAATCACTCCTATTCATTGAGTGCTTACTCTACTTAGTACTTAGCATAGTGCTAAGTGCTTGGGAGAGTACAGTATAACAGAGTTGGTAGACATGTAAACTGCCCACCACAAGCTTACAATCTATAGAGCATAGTACCACTACCATTCACAGGGCCAATGGGGCAATTTATTTAAAAACCTCAGTAGTTGGCAAGGGATCACCAGGCTCCATACAGCCCATTGCTGCTTCTCCTTTTCACTTCCTTTTCACTTTCCCCTTGCCTGTCTTAACAGATATTGCTATGAAAGAATGTAGCTTGGTAGCCAGAACATGGATCTGGCAGTCAGAAGGACCTGGGTTTTAATTCTGGCTTTGCCATATTTCTGCGGTATGACCTTGGGCAAGTCACTTAATTTCTCTGGGCTTCAATTACCTGATCTATACAATGGGGATAAAGAGTGTGAGCCTCATGTGGGACAGGGACTGTGTCCAACCTGATTAACTTGTGTTTTACCCGTGGAAGCCCCATAAAATAAAACTCCCTGGGGTGGGGCCAGTTCATCCAACTCAGCAGCCACGTAATAGGAATTGCACAGAGATGGGGAACAAGGCAATAAAAACCACCACCATAAAACATAGTGGGGAAATAGACTCACTGAGACTAACACTCCTGCCACTGTTCTACTGCTTACTTCCTCCCTTCTACCTGGGATTCCCTCCCCCTCAGGTCCAAAAGACCCCAGATCTGCCTATCTCAAAACCCTCCTGATATCACATCTCCTCCAAAGAGGTCTTTCTGAATTAATCTCCCATCTCCCCACCTGGAGAATCTGGAGAAGCAGAAAGCTTAAGCAGCATGGCCTAGTGCAGAGAGCATGGGCCCAGGGAGCCAGAAGAACCTGAGGTCTAATCCCAGCCCTGTCACTTGTTTGCTGAGTGACTTTGGGCAAGTCATTTCACTTCTGTGCCTCAGTTACCTCATCTGTAAAATGGAGATTAAGAACGTGAGCCCTTTGTGGGACAGGGACTGTAGCCAACTCGATTATCTTGTATCTAAACCCAAACTCAGTACAGTGCTGGACACATAGGAAGTGCTTAACAGACACCACAATTATTAGCATAATTATTATTATTATATCCCCAACTGACACTTCAGCCCTCCCTCTCCATCTAAGCACCAGTCTGCTCACAACTGACTGTAACACTTTTGCAACTATTTTACATTCCCCTATACAAAGGATGCTATCAGCTGCTCTTCAAGCCCCAGGAGGCCACTCTTAAAGAGCAACAGGAATGGCTAAACTCCTTAAATTCTCAGCTGTGGTTAGTGCTACAAGGTGATAAGCCCTGCCCCTAGGGAAGTATCAGTCACCCTGTACCTTAACAAACCCAGTTCAATTGCTCTCATTTGAGAACCACTCTCCTCACAAGGTCCCTTCATAAACTGCTCAGGCTTTTCCTGACCAGGTAAAATAATCCCAGTTCCCTTAACCTATCCTCAAAGGTAAGCAGACTCCCTGTACCACACATCATCCCTTACAAGGCTTTTGGTATTAAACCCAGGAGTGTCACAACTGACGGCCTGAATGATTTACCTAAAAATGTTGTCCCTGCATAAACACTACAAGCCAACGCTTTTTAAAATGCAATTTGCTCATTATCTAGTAGAAACATGAAAGTGTTTTATTAGCTGTGACTACTTCTCTTTACACTTAAATGAACATAATGCAATGATAATAGTAATAATTAATAATAATGCAAACCCAGCAGTTTCTCCCCACTGGGTCCTATTGATAAGGTTCTACAGTTTCTTAAAAATCTCTCAGAAGGATATTTTAGTTTTAGCCAGTTGAACATATTGATTTTAAAGTCACACTTTTTCGAAGATATTTCACTGTTTTTTAAAAACAAGCATGTAAATAATAACCATTACATAATCTTGACTTCTTGTCTTGTCTTATGTTGTTGAGTTGTCTCCAACCCATAGCGATGCCATGGACACACCCTTCCCAGAATGCCCCACCTCTATCTGCAATCATTCTGGTAGTGTATCCATAGAGTTTTCTTGGTAAAAATATGAAAGTGTTTTACCATTGCCTCCTCCTGTGCAGTAAACTTGAGTCTCCAGCCTCGACTCTCTCCCATGCCATTGCAGCCCAGAACAGGTGAGTTTTGACTTGTAACAGATTGCCTTACACTCACTAGCCACTGCCCAATTTAGGAATGGAATGGATATGCCTCTGCTTGACTCTCCCTCCTGTAGTCAAGACTGGTAGAGTACTGGAAACTCTCCAGGTGAGACCTTGAGAGGGGAATCTTGACTTACTTTCAATTTAAATAGAACGTGATCTTTATTTTAGTATATTTCTCCGGCAAAGTGAGTTAATCTTATTTCTGTATGTGTGCCCTTGCAAATGTATATTACTCACTCATGAATATTGGTATTTTATATATTTTTTATATATTTAAGTGCTTACTATGTGTCAAGCACTATTCTAAGCACTGGGGTAGATAACAGTTAATCAGGACAGATACAGTACTGCCCCACATGGGACTCACAATCAAGAAGGAGAAAGAACAGGCAATGAATACCCATTTTGCAACTGAGAAAATTGAGGCCCAAAGAAGTGAAGTGACTTGTCCTAGGTCACACAGCAGATAAATGGCAGATCCAGGATTAGAGCCCAGGTCCTTTGAGTCCCCAGCTCATGCTCTGTCCACTAGGCCACACTGGTAATGTTATGTAATGGTTTACATACAGGATCAAAGAATGAAACTGTAACTGCATTTTATACTTTTTTAAAAATAAAAAGATGATATTAACGAGGCAATGGCTAATGAGATTATGTCAATGGAAGGAGTGGGAGGTGCATATTGGAACAAAAGAGTAGATCCTCAGCTCCTTTATCCAAAATTAAAACCAATTAGTCCCTTTTGGCTACAAACAGATTTCCCAGGCTTGCTATTGTTTTCCATAAGTCCCAAGCTCGAGGGACAAGTAATATCACAATAGGCGATTGACTAATGGCCTCTACCTACCTGCTTGATCAAGTGAAGTCAAAGTTGCTTTTATTGTTCCTTTGAACTCCCTCCCCTTCCATATATGTCAGACCACCACTCTCTCCAACTGCAAAGCATTATTTAGGTCACATCTCCTCCAAGAGGCCTTTCTCAATTAAGCCCTCTTTTCCCTGTCTCTCTCTCTCTCCCTTCTGAATCATCTATGCACTTGATCTGTGACCTTTGGACATTTGATATTCACCCACCCCTAACCCCACAGAACTTATGTATATATCTTTAAATTATATTTTATGAATTACTTCTTTAATCATGTTAAAGTCTGTCTCTCCCTCTATAGTGTAAGCTTGTTATGGGCAGGGAATATGTCTAATTTTGTTGTACTGTACTCTGCCAAATGCTTAGTACAATAGTCTGCACATAGTAAGCACTCAATAAACCCCATGATTGATTAATTGCTTGATCTTGAAGCTGAGCAAGTCTACTTAAGAATAGTAATACTAATTATAATCACAATAATAGGCATGGAGAAAGATACAACATAATCAGGTCAGACACTGTCCCTGTTCTACACGGTACTCACAGTTGTCTAAGAAAGAAGGAGAACAGGTGTTTAAACCACATTTTACAGGGGAAGAAACTGAGGCAGAGAGAAGTGAAGTGACCTGTCCAAGATCACACAGGAAGCAAGTGCAGAGCCTGGATTACAACCCAGGAGATCTGACTCCCAGGCCTGTGCTCTTTTCACTAGGCCACACTGCTTCTTTGTCTTTTTTGAAGAGAGTTAGGTCACATACACAGAGCATCAGCAAAATGTTCTATTTGTCATTTTCTCTTCAGAAAGTTTTATGTTATACTAAAGAAGAGCTCTGTATTGGGTAGATACAATCAGATCTGATTCGTCATCAATTGATTGGACACACTAATCATGCACAAGTATCTCAGATTTTCTACCTTGCACATATCTAGCTATACCAGTTCCTCCAAAAGACCCAGTGACTGTACTTGAAATGTGATCAATGACTTGTAAGAGCTGAACAAGTTCTGTTGTTTGAAATTCCTGCAATCTGTTTTTCCTTTCCCTAAATACTCAGAGCAATCAGTTACCTCAACATAGCACCAACCATACTCCTCAGTCATCAGATGAAAGCATCGTTTTGAACAGATTATTAATTATTACTGTTAATAATGCTTATTAAGCACCATCATGTTTACTTAATAAGAAAAATTAATGGACTAGAACATCGTGTCTAGCAGTAGCTGAGCCCAGTTCCTTGGGCACATTTTAGCAAGTAGGAGAAAGAATATTGGCAAAAGCATTAAGATGGTTTCCTCTTCCCTAAATCGGTTAGCTGTTCCCAACTTTGTATGCACTGGAATGTTGAAATGGACTCAGAGATAGTAAGCAATTTCTGGTTTCATTTCCAAGAAATATCTCTCTACTGCAGCCATTTTTCAATACTGGTATTGTGTCTCAGGTGCACATGTGCTACTTGTTACCTATTTTAAACAAAGAATCCTCTTTCAAGGCATTCAGTAAGGTGGTTTTGGCACTGGGATCTAAATAGGAAAAAAATCCAAATTCTTGAGAAGTTATGTAACAGATTTTCCTGTGCTTTATCTTCTTGGAAGTTCAATAATGGCCATTTCACAAATTGGACTACTGATGTATAGTTAGGTGAAATAGTAATTGGTTTTACTACAAACTCTGTTATATTGTCCTCTGCACTCAGTAAGTGCTCAAAAATATAATGGATTGATTGAGTCATGGTAATTTGATATTCAAGTGACATAGAGTCTAGATTTTCTTAATATTCCGATGGACACCCCTGGAATTGAAAGTGTTTTGTCTGCTTTATAAATTCTCCATATGAGAGATTCTTGAATGGCCTCCTCGCAAAGACAAACTGGGAGGCTCAGTGTGGTCTCCAGGTCAATAGGGAGTGGAGTAAAATTTATGAAAATGCTTCCACATACAGTGAACAGCCCAGGCTAATCTGTGATAGTCCACATGTCTCCAAACCAAAAGCAGCTTTCCCATTTGTAGATTATGCCTCTGGATAGCAAGGATTCACATTTCTTGCCAGTTTCATTAAAACTCCACCACCTGCCTTGGCCTCCAATTGGTCAGGGGACCTGGATTCTAATCCTGGCTCCATCACTTACCTGCTATGTGACCTTGGGCAAATCATGTCATTTCTCTCTGACTCAACTCCCACATCTGCAAAATGGGGATTCAATACCTGTTCTCCTTCTTACTTAGACTGGGAACTCCATTTGGGACCTGATTATCTTGTATCTGCTTCAGTGCTTAGTACAGTGGTTGGCCTATAGTAAGCACTTAAATATTATTATCATGATTTTATCTCCCTTCTCTCAATGTCTCCTAAAGAGGGGTAAACTCCAAGAAAGAATGTGAAAAAAGTTCTGTGTAGTTAGTGATGTCAGCAACAATTCTCCAGCAGCACTACCAGCCTTTAATAGGTTTAGGAGTCACAAACTAAAGCAAGAGAAGAGTCCCCCCAAAAAAGTACAACTCCCCCAAATTCACCAACTGCCAGCCAACCAACCTCCTCTTTGGAAAGCAAATGGACTTCAACTCCAAACCTGTGTATTAGATAAACTTTCACTGTCCTACTTGAGTATCTTCTGGTGATTGATTCAACTGACAGAAGCTATCCTCCATGGTAACAAACTGTAGTGTTCTGAAATACAGTCCAGTACCTCAAAAGGTGTGGGTTGAAGGATCTATACACACAGTGGCTGTCTCAGGAGGTATTTAAAATAAATGAAACCTCACCTTTCAGTTGGAACGGGCTGAGGAATTGTCCATTACAGAAAACGCAGAGTGGATTTAGTACAGGGAGCACTTGAATGAATGAATGAAGCAATCATATTTATTGACTACTTACTGTGTGCAGAGCCAGGGGGACATAGGTAACTTGGTTCCTAGGTACTTCAAATTGGCAGATTAATCAACCAGTGGTATTTATCGAGCACTTATTGTGTTGGGAACACTGTACTAAGTGCTTGGTGAGTACCATGTAGAAGATGACAATTTACCAACGATGGAGACCTCAAAATGGGTCAGACTACCTAAATGGAAATGCTGTGATGTTGAATTCCCCGAACAAAGAAGCGGAGCAGTTTGGGCTCTGGGTGTCTAATTTCATACTCCCACAAGATCTGACTATGAAAGGCAGGAAACACCAAGACATACTCTCAACATGATATCAATCATCAATCAATCATTATTTATTGAGTGCTTACCATGGGCAGAGCACTATGCTAAATGCTTGGGAGATTACAATGTAACAGAATTGGTAGACATGTTCCCTGCCCACAATGAGCTTAAATGGACTATCCCAATTATGGATAGTGTGATAAGGCTCTGAGAACCTAAGGGACAAAGCCATATAGGTAAGCCATCTTTATGGTAATGAAGAACCCATACTGTCCTCCATGAGAGCCAGTTGGTCATGGGCATAGAGACCTGCAGCAAGTTTGTAAGAGCCCAGTAGGAAGGACAGAATGAAACCGGAGCTCAAACTGGCACCAGGTATATGGGAGATAGGTTGAAGCAATTCAAATGGAAGGTTAAAAACATGTTGCTCAGTCTGTAATATCTCTGAGGAGAGCCAGTAGATTGGAAGGAATGGGGAAGGAGAGCATACTAGATATAAGAAAAGGTGCTCAATCAATCAATCAATAGTATTAAGTTATGGGCAGGGAATATGTCTACCAACTCTGTTTTACTGTGTAGTACAGTGCTCTGCATATAGTACATGCCCAATAAATATGATTGATTGATTTAGTGAGCATTACTATGTGCAGAGCACTGTTACTAAGTGCTTAGGAAAGTACAATACAACAGAGTTGATAGACACATTTCCTGTCCACAACAAGCTTACTGTCCAAAGGGGTAGACAGACATTAAAATAAATAAATGACAAATATGTATGTAAGTGCTGAGGGGCTGAAGGTGGGTTGAATCCCAAATGCCCAAAGGGTACAGACCTGAGTGCAGAGATAACATAGAAGGGAGAGAGAGTCAGCAAAAAGAATGCTTAATCAGAGAAGATGTCTTGGAGGAGATGTGACCTTAGATGGGAAAGAAGAGAAAGGCAGCTTTCCAAGATGATCAAGATGGGTTAGTGGGTAGAGGATTGTTCATTAGAACATATATACATAAAACCACCCAAAACATGAGATGAGTTGGAGATAAGGTTGGTGGAACTGTGTCCAAGTCAAGTTCTGGAACCCTTTCAGAGAAAAGTTGAAGAAGGGGGACTATATACATCAGGAGGGCAGCTTATTTTTAACTTTCCTGTTTATACTGTTGCTCAAAGCCTCATCTCAATTTTTGTTATCCACACTACTATTTCAACTGAAAAAATTGAAGGGTGTTTCCACTATCCAGAGGGTTGGAGCCGAGAGCCATGCAATCACTATAAATGGTAAACATGTTTTGGTGGGTTTTTTTCCTTACTCAGGACTTTCTGTTTGATTTACTAGATGATAGTTTCATCATGCGAGTCAAATTTTATTTTAGTTCATCAGTTGATTATATACTCCTCTCCCAGAGAGGTTTCAATCACAGATATTCTCCATTGCATAATAATGCAACAAATGGACTCATGAAACCAGTGACTGGTTCTGTCACGTTACTGAGTCCCAAAGTTTGTAATAGAAAAGAAACCCCAACACTGATCAAATAATTTTGTCCAGTTTCCTAAATCATAACCAGTCAATCATATTTATTGAGTGCTTACTGTATGCAGAACACTGTACTAAGCACTTGGGAGACTACAATATAACAATATAACAGATGCATTCCCTACCCACATGGAGCTTACCATCTAGAGGACTATTATTATCATCATGATATTCAACAGAATTTGGTGATCATCTACTGTGATCAAACCTCTCCTAAGCACTTGAGTGCATTCTATAGTAATAAAAATATGAGAAGCACTGTGGTCTAATGGATAGAGCATGGCCCTGGGAGTCAGATGTGTGTGCTGACTTGTCTCCTGTGTGAACTTGGGCAAGCCACTTAACTTCCCTGTGCCTCAGTTCCCTCATCTGTAAAATGGGGATTGAGACTGTGAGCCCTATTTGAGACAGGGACTGTGCCCAACCTGATTAGCTTTATCTAGCCCAGTGCTTAGAACAGTGTCTGGCACATATTAAGCACTTAACAAATACCACAATTATTATTAATAAAAGATTAAGCCCTTACCTTTAAAGAATATATCATCTAAATAAATCATTACTACTTATTGAGCACTTACTTGGTGCAAGAGCACTGAACTAAGCATTTGGGAGAGTGCAAATCAACATAATTAGTGTACACATTTCCTGCCAAAAATGAGCTTCCAGGTGAGATTATAAAATTAAAGGTGGGAGGAGAGGGGTTATAGTCTGGTTATAGTCTAATACAGGTCTAAGTGCTAAGTACAGTGCTCTGCACATAATAAGCACTCAATAAATACCATTAACTGATTAATTCACTGGAAATATTTATCCTGAGCTTTCTGTGGGGACAGTGAGACCATCCGAGGGTACAGTTCCCTCAGTGAGTGTCTATGTACAAAGCTCACTGTGGGCAGGTAATGTGTCTTCCAACTCTGCTATACTGTTCTCTCCCAAGAGCTTAGTACAGTGCTCTGCTTACAGTACATGCCCAATAAATATGATTGATTGATGTAGTGAGCATTACCATGTGCAGTGCACTGTACTAGGCACTTGGGAGAGTCCAGTACTGCAGAATTAGCAGACATGTTTCTTTGCCCATAATGAATTGACAATCTAGAGGGGAGACATACATTAATATGAATAAATAATTAATAATATGTATTTTAAAGATGTGCACACATCAGTAGCCATGTTGTCTTTTTAGTTTTCCCTGTTATCTGTTTATCAGAACATATGGAGAAATTAGGGAATCTCCATCATCAGTAAAGCATTTGGGATTAAGAAGTTTTGCATCCAAATTAATGATAGCAGATATATTTATAAAAAATGATTGAGGAGCTCAGAAGTATGAACATGGGTGTAGCATTTGGTCAGCTACAAGGTACTTTATAAAGACTGGAAGAAGCTGTTCAGTAATCTAAATGGGCCACTGCCTTCACTCAGATTGAAAACCTACTTTCAATCAGCAGTACAAGCTTCTACTTTTCCAGCTTCCTGCAAAGATTCACAATCAAACTACCTAAATTAGTTTATTGTTGATTTTATGCTTTGAATTACTTGAACAAAGATTTAACAGTTCATTGCTGCTTACTGTAACAGTACACAGCACATGAAGGAATTTCCTACTATTTTTTCTGAATGGATCACTATTTATAAGGTGTAAGTCCATGAGTAAAAACATTTCTCATGATACAGCCATCCCTGATGCAGCCATATTTTTCAAGGAACAAGATCCCTCAAATATACATATCCAGAAGTTTAGGGTAGGAAGACAGGGGAGATGGTGCCCAGGTCCTGGAGCAAGGAAGCTGGAAAGTCCTATAGAATAAAAGAAATAAATGAGGAGAGGGGAGAGGGAAGGAGGGAGTTAGTGTATAATTTTTTCTGACCTGTACACCCTAGTCATGGAAGTCCATGAGAAAACATACCCCATGCAATAGCTATTTATGATGCATCTACATTTTTGAGAAACACACCATGGCTTTATGGTGAGGTATAATAATAATGGTAATAATGATAATAATAATAATAATTAAAAAAGTGAGGAGCAGTGTGGCTTAGTGTTTAGACCATGGGCCTGGGAGTCGGAAAGACCTGAGTTCTAATTCCCGCACCACCACTTCTCTGCTTTGTGACTTTGGACAAGTCACTTCACTTCTCTGTGCCTCAGTTTCCTCACATGTAAAATGTGGATTAAGACTGTGAGCCCCATGTGGGAAGGAACTGTGTCTAACCTGATCAATTTGGAACTATTCCAGCATTTAGTATGGTGCATGGCACACTGTAAGTGCTTAACAAATATACCATAAATAATAATAATAATATTACGTATTAAGCACTTAAGTGACTTGCCCAAACTCACAAAGCAGATGAATGATAGAGCCAGGACTAGAGCCCAGGTCTTCTGACTACCAGGACTGGACCCTTTCCTCTAGGCCATGGTTTTGCTTGTTCAGTTTTCTCAGTAATATCTATGGAGCCTATAAACCACCTCTCCCAAGATAAAAATCCCATTTATTCAGTGAACTAACTCATCAAGGCTTCCATAGAAAGCTTTTTCTGGTGAAAGGGGAGGCTTATGTAGGTAGCTTGAAACACAGTAAGTTGTAACTCTTTAGTAGCACCTTTCAACCAGAG
Source organism: Ornithorhynchus anatinus (assembly GCF_004115215.2). Classification (NCBI taxonomy): domain Eukaryota; kingdom Metazoa; phylum Chordata; class Mammalia; order Monotremata; family Ornithorhynchidae; genus Ornithorhynchus; species Ornithorhynchus anatinus. The sequence continues at coordinate 43,522,043 of NC_041728.1, forward strand.
ATGTCCAAATCTTTTACAGTTGCTCATTAACTAAGGCTCACTACTCTCCAGTGAGGTGGAGTGGAGACAATACCTAACTGTTCTGCAGTTTCAGCCTTAGAACATTAATTAGTCCAAGAAGCACTTCTGATGATAATTATGATCATCGTTTTACAGGTGAGGAAATCACAAACCATATTACAGTTTCACCACCTGTGATTTGAAATAGGCCCAGATCAGTGAAATGCTTAGGGTAGAGGGAAACAGCATTGCCTAGTGGAAATAACACGGGCCTCGGACTCAGAGGACCTGAGTTCTAATCTCGGCTCTGCCATTTGTCTGCTGTGAGACCTACGGCAAGTCAATTAACTTTTCTATGCCTCAGTTTCTTCATCTGTAAGATGGGTATTCAATACCTGTTCTCTCGCCTACCTAGATTGTGAGCCCTATGTGGGACAGGGATTGTGTTTGGCCTGATTACTTATATCTACCTCAGTGCTTAATACAGTGCTTGGCACATAGTAAGTGCTTAAAAAATGGCACACATTTTTATTATGAATCCTGAACAGTTACAAATCACAGGAGTCACTTTAGCACCACTAATATCCTCAGATACAAAGTATTTGATTCCTTTCCCTTATTCACCCCTTCTCCACCTCCACATTTATGTATCTATCTGTAACATTTTAATGTCTCCCTCCCCCACTAGTCTGTAAAGTCCTTTGAGTAGGGATTGTGTTTTCATACTCTGTTGCACTGCATTCTTACAAGTGCTTAGTACAGTGCTCTGCACACAGTAAGCACTCTATAAATATCATTGATTAACTGGAGCTAGAAGAGAAATTGTAAAAGAACAGGCCCGGGAAGCCAGGAGGTGAATTCTGACTGCAAGAGAGGGGTTCCCTATGTCTCTTCACATAGAGCCAGAGCTTCTAACAATTGTCTTTGGGGCTTATTGCCATCTCTCCCCATTGTACCTACCTGATCTCTTCTTTTTTTCTTCTATGGAATTTGTTAAGCACTTACTATATGCCAAGCACTTTACTAAGAGCTGGGGTAGATACAAGCTAGTCAGGTTGGACAGTCCATGTCCCACATGGGGTTTACAGTCTTCATGCCCATTTTACAGATGAGGTAACTGAGGCACAGAGAAGTGAACTGACTTGCCTAAGGACACAAATCAGACAAGTGGTGGGATTAGAACCCAGCTCCCTCTGACTCACAGGTCCTTGCTCTATCAATTACTGTATCTATGATCAATTGAAACTATCAGGCACAATCTCCCTAAAATCTCTCCTGCTCCTCTCCAATCCCTCCCTCCTTCTGCCCCTTCTTCAACTCTCTCATCTTTCCCAGCACCCTCCACCTGTGCATCCGACCCTGTCCCTTAACACCTTATCAAAGCATTAGACCCTCTTTTCCTCCCTCCCTGACCACCATCTTCAACTGTTTGCTCTCCAATGACTTCTTCCTCACTGCTTTCAAGCATGCTCATGTCTCCCTTCCCCTAAAAAAAAACCCCTCCCTTGGCCCCAGTGTTCCCTCAAGTTATCGCCCCATCTCCCTCCTACCACTCCTCTCCAAACTCCTTGAGCGAGTTGTCTACACCCACTATCTTGAGTTCTTCTCCTCCAGTTCTCTCCTTGATCCCCTCCAATTTGGCTTCTGCCCCTTTCACTCCACAGAAACCGCCCTCTCCAAGGTCATGAATGATCTCTTTCTTGCCAAATTCAATGGCCACTACTCCACACTAATCCTCCTCAACGTCTCATTTGCCTTCAACACTGTTGACCATCCCCTTCTCCCGGAAACGTTAGCCAACTTTAGCTTCACTGACACTGTCCTCTCCTGGTTCTCTTCCTATTCCTCTGGCCACTCATTCTCACTCTCTTTTGCAGGCTCCTGCTCTGCCTTCCCCACCTTAATGTGGATGTCCCCCACGGTCAGTTCTGGATCCCTTTCTATCCTCCCTTCGTTCGGTCCCACGGATTCAACTACCACTTCTATGCAGATGATTTCCAAATCTACATCTCCAACCGTGATCTCTCTCCCTCTCTGCATTCTTGCATTTCCACCTTCCTTCAAGACGTCTGTACTGGATGTCCTGCTGTCACCTCAAACTTAACATGTCCAAAACAGAATTTGGTATCTTACCATCCAAACCCTGTCCTCTCCCTGAATTCCCCATCTCTATAGATACCACCACCATCCTTCTTGTCTCAAAAACTCATAACCTTAGCATTATATATTTGATTCATCTCTCTCATTAAATCCACTAGTCATTCATTCATTCATTCAATAGTATTTATTGAGAGCTTACTGTGTGCTGTGCTTAGGAGAGTAAAATACAAGAATAAACAGGCACATTCCCTGTTCACAATGAGCTTACAGACTAGTTGGGGGAGCCAGACACTAATATAAATAAATAAATTATGGATACATAAGTGCTGTGAGGTTAGGAAGGGGGAAGAAAAAAGGGAGCAAGCCAGGGCAACGCAAAAGGAAGTGGAAGAAGAGAAAAGGGGGGGTGGCGCTTAATCAGGGAAGCACTTCTGGAGGATATATGCCTTCAATAAGACTTTGAAGGGGGAGAGAGTAACTATCTGTCAGATTCTAGACTGTGAGCCCGTTGTTGGGTAGAGATTGTCTCTATTTGTTGCCCATTTGTACTTTCCAAGCACTTCGTACAGTGCTCTGCACACAGAAAGTGCTCAATAAATACGAATGAATGAATGAATTTGAGGAGGGAGGGCATTCCAGGCCAGAGGCAGGATGTGGGCAAGGGTTGAGTGGCCAAATAGATGAGATCGAGGCATAGTGAGAGGGTTAGCATTAGAGGAGTAAAGTGTGTGGGTTAGGTTGTAATAGGAGAGTAATGAGGTGAGTAGGGCAAGGTGATTGAGTGCTTTAAAGCCAATGGTGAGGAGTTTTTGTTTGATTGTGGGTGGGTAACCACTGGGGGTTTTTGAGGAGTGGGGTGACATGTCTTGAATGTTTTCGTAGAAAAATAATCCGGGCAGTAGAGTATTCACTCCCAACCCTCAGCCCCACAGCACTTATGTACATATCTGTAATTTATTTATATTAATGTCTGTCTCCCCCTCTAGGCTGTAAAATCGTTGTGGGTAGAGAATGTTGTATTGTACCTCTAGCTGTACTTTGCTCTCTACTCTCCTGCCTCTATCTCCTTGCTTATGCTGTTCTCCAGGTTTGAAACTCCCTCCCTCTCCAGATCAGCAGACCCTTCAAACCCCTCCTAAAATCCCACTTCCTCCAACCAACTTTCCCCAATTAATGTCTTAGAATTCCATGCTATATCATCCCATCAGCCAGATCCAAAACTTATAAATCAAACACTCTTAACCAATCACATTTACTGCTTACTGTTTGAAAGCACTGCACTAAGCTCTTGTAAGAGCACAGTACAACAGAGTTCATTCAGTCGTATTTATTTAGCGTTTACTGTGTGCAGAGCACTGTACTAAGTGATTGGAAAGTACAATTCAGCAATAAAGAGAGTCAGAGTTGGTGACATGTTCCTTGCTCATAACAAACTTGCAGTCTAGAGAAACACCCTCCTTAGCAATTATTTATACATATATGTATATATATAAATGCCCATTTTATTTATACATTTTTGACCGTTTTAGTTATATTTTTATCTTTGACTCCCCAGTTAGAGTGTAATCAATTATCCATAGAAGCAGCATGACGTAGTGGATAGAGCACAAGCCTGGTAGTCAAAAGGTCATGGGTTCTAATTCTGCTCCGCCACTTGTCTGCTGTATGACCTTGGAGAAGTTACTTCACTTCTCTGGGCCTCAGTTACTTCATCTGTAAAATGGGGATTGAGACTGTGAGCCCCACATGAGACAGGGACTGTGTCCTAGCCAATTTGCTGTATCCACCCCAGCGCTTAGTACAGTGCCTGGCACATAGTAAGCACTTAACAAATACCATAATTATTATTACTAATTATCAATCAATGGTATTTACTGAGTGCTTACTGCGAGTTGAGGACTGCACTAAATGGGCAGAAAACACTATTTCCTTCTATACCTCAGCCCACACACTTCACTCCTCTAATGCCAACCTACTCACTGTATCTCAATCTCATCTATCTCACTGCCAACCTATTACCCACGTCTCCCACTGGCCTGGAACTCCTTTCTCCCTCATATACACCAGATCACAGCTCTTTCCTACTTTCAAAGTCTTATTGAAACCACATCTCCTCCCAGAGGCCTTACCTAAGTAAGTCCTCATTTCCCCTACTCCCTCTCATTTCTGTATCACCTATGAACTTGATGTTTACCCTACCCTCCTCCCTTCATCACTTATGTTCATAAGAGTAATATATTTTAGTATTTGTCTCCTACTCTAAACTGTAAGCTCTTAGACTGTACTGTACCACTAGAGGCAGGAGAATGCTAATCTCTCAGCTCTAAAATTCAATGGTAAGTGACCAGGCAATGTTTATTGGGCTGAACGAAATGAACGGAATTATGAAAATAGCCTTTTGTCCTTTTGGACCAATTTTCTCTCAGATAAATGTCCAGCAGGGCTCCTTTTTAGTTAAAGTTTCAGGCATCTAAACTTTTGTCCTAGTACTTCTAGGAACCTTGTCCTGGGAGATTCAATAGGAGGAGGGGAGGTGGTTGAGCACGGAGGAAAAGAGTGAGCTTTTGTGACATCTGACTTGGTTGCCCGTGTCCTGGCAAAATACACCAACTACACAGCAGAGCAGGTAAACCTTCAGTGCCAAGAAAAGCCCCATGAAATTCTTGACTCTACCTGTCTCAATTAGTGCACCCATGAATGCATCTGGAGTAGCAGGGCTGTTGTTGACAGGATAACTTACTCATTACCCTCAAAACCAGGACCTCATCATTCCAGTGTGAATCAACACTGAAAAAGGGGTTATCTTGTTCACCCTCTTTCTTGAGCAATCACCTTTTCTATTATCCTTTACCTCATTATATTGTGCTTGGTGTTTTCTTTGCAGCTAAAGAAAATCCAAAGATGACAAGAGACAACAGGGCTGTGTCATCCTAGAACAGAGAAGTGGTCTATCCAGTGTGGTATACTGCTTCCACGATGAGCACTGCCAGGTGCTTCAGACAAAGAGATCAACCTTATTACACATAGGCAGAGATCTTTTTTTCTCCCCTGTCCCCAGTTACCGATCAGTTGCACCCTTCAGGCTGAAGACAGGGAATCCTTGAAATAGTATTCCAGCTGGAGAAAATGTTCCTGCGACTCTAATTGCACTTCCTCATTCAAAAAAAAAAATGTTTCCCATCCTTAATCGCAGCTCTTGTTCATCATCTACTAGGATTGCCTGTCAATAACTCTGGAGCCAAGTAACAGCACTTCAGGTCCTACTATCCTGGCCTCCATTCAGGAGATGACTGGAAACTGGATACGATGGCTTGCATTTCTGGATGAGATGGAATGTGAATGGGAAGTGCACTGAACTCATAAACTACTCTGAAAATGAAATCACTATGCACACAAGGGGAGGAGTTAATATTAGGTGAGGGCAATATAGCTGGAGAGAAGCCTACAAACTTCTGCCATAAGAGAAGTAGCTTGGCCTAATGTAAAGAACACGGGCCTGGGTGTCAGAGGACCTGGGGTCTAATCCCAGCTCTGCAAATTGTTTGCCATATAACCGTGGGCATGTTAATTAACTTTTCTGTGCCTCGTTCTTTTCTGTACTCCCTCCTATTTAGACTGTGAGACCCATGAGAGGAAGGGACTCTGTCCAACCTAAGTAACTTGTACCTACCCCAGTACTTAGAATAGTGTTTGACACATAGTAAGAGCTTAATAAATTCCATGAAAAAATTAATCGTATTTATTCTGCATTTACTGGGTGCAGAGCTCTGTACCAAGCGCTTGGTAGAGTGCAATATAACAGGTGGTACAGATGAATAAACTGAGGCCCAGAGAGATTAAGGGACTTGGCCAAGGTCAGCAATCCAGCAATAGAGCTGGGTTTTGAACTCAGGGTCTCTTGACTCTTTCCACTAGCCCGTTGATTACTAAAATTCTTCCTGTGGCTATTTAAATTGATTTCTTCTCACTCTCTTGTCAGAGGATATGAAAACTGGTAGTCTGCCTTCTTCACTTAGACTGTGAGTCCCTCAGGGACAGGGACCATGTCTAATTCCCACCTATGTACTCTTTCTCAGTGCTTTATACAGTGTTCCATTCTCTTACTCCCCTGCCGCTTCCACACTATCCCTTCTCCCACTTCCCTCTCCTTCCCCTCCTTTGAAGCCCATATTATTCGCCTCTACTGCCCCCTCCAGATTCTTGTAGCCGTCATCTACCACCCTCCTGGTCCCACCTCCAACTTCTTCAACCACCTTGACCCCTTTCTCACCTTCCTTCTCTCCTTCTTTCTGCCCACTCTGATTCTTGGAGACTTTAACATCCACATGGATGTACCCGGTGACTCCTCTGCCGCCCGCCTGCTATCACTTCTCGACTCTGCCCACCTCCTGCTCCACCACACCTTGCCCACTCACCAACTTGGTCACACCCTCGATCTCGTCATCTCCTATCTCTGCACTATCTCTTCCCTCACCAACTCTGAAATCCCTCTCTCAGACCATAACCTTCTCACCTGCCTCCTCTCTCACACTCTCTCCCCCTGCAAATCTCTATTACTCCCCAACAGGGACCTCTGCTCTCTTGATCCTATCTGTCTCTCCAAAAGCATCTCTCCCCACTTCGCCTCCCTATCCTCTCTTCGCACTCTCGACCATCAGGATACCACACTCAACTCCATCCTCTCTACTTATCTCAACTTATTAGCCCCCCTTTCCCTCCGCCGATCTTGCTCCACTAACCTGCAGCCCTGGGTCTTTGCCAGTGGGTCTGAGCACTGCTGGCGAAGGTCCAAGCACCAAGCCAAACTTATCCATTTCAAATTTATCTTTTCCTGCCTTAACTCTGCCCTCTCCTCCACCAGGCAAAACTACTTTTCTTTCCTCGTTGACGCCCATGCCCGTCACCCCCGCCAATTGTTCCGGACTTTTAATTCTCTCCTCAGGCCCTCTGTTCCTCCCTTCCCCCATCCCTCACCCCCAATTATCTGGCCGCCTACTTCATCACGAAAATTAACACAGTCAGGTCTGAGCTCCCCAATGTCACCCCTCTCTCCTTTGCTTCCTCCCCGCCCCCCCGCACCCTGTCCCCTACTTTCCCATCCTTCCCTGCAGTATCCCCAGAGATCTCCTCCCTCCTTGCAAGTGCCACCTCCTCCACCTGTGCTTCGGACCCCATTCCCTCTCACCTTATAAAAACCATCTCCCCTTCCCTCCTCCCCTCCTTAACTTCTATCTTCAACCACTCACTCTCCAGTGGCTCCTTCCCCTCTGCCTTCAAACGTGCCCATTTCTCCCCCATCCTAAAAAAACCCTCTCTCGACCCCACTTCCCTTTCCAGTTATCGCCCTATCTCCCTACTACCCTTCCTTTCCAAGCTCTTAGAACGAGTCATCTACACTCGCTGCCTAGAATTCCTTAACTCCAATTCTCTCCTGGACCCCCTCCAATCTGGCTTCTGTCCCCTCCACTCTACCGAGACTGCTCTCTCAAAGTTCACCCATGACCTCTTTTTTGCCAAATCCAGTGGCTCCTACTCTATCCTAATCTTCCTCGACCTATCAGTTGCCGTTGACACTGTCGACCATCCCCTTTTCCTCCACACCTTATCTCACCTTGGCTTCACAGACTCCATCCTCTCCTGGTTCTCCTCTTATCTTTCTGGCCATTCATTCTCGGTCTCCTTCATGGGCTCCTCCTCCCCCTCCCATCCACTAACTGTAGAGGTTCCTCAAGGGCTAGTTCTTGGCCCTCTTCTGCTCTCCATCTACACTTACTCCCTTGGTGAACTCATTCACTCTCACGGCTTCAACTATCATCTTTATGCAGATGACACACAGATCTACATCTCTGACCCTGTCCTCTCCCCCTCTCTTCAGGCTCGTATCTCCTCCTGCCTCCCAAGACATCTCTCCCTGGATGTCTGCCCGCCACCTAAAACTCAACATGTCCAAAACTGAGCTCCTTATCTTCCCTCCCAAGCCCTGTCCTCTTCCTGACTTTCCTGTCACTGTGGATGGTACGACCATCCTTCCCATCTCTCAGGCCTGCAACCTCGGTGTCATCCTTGACTCAGCTCTCTCATTCACCCCACACATCCAATCCGTCACCAAGGCCTGCTGGTCTCACCTTTACAATATCACCAAGATCTGCCCTTTCCTCTCCATCCAAATGGCTATCGTACTGGTACAAGCTCTCATAATATCCCGGCTGGATTATTGTGTTAGCCTTCTCTCTGACCTGCCTTCCTCTTGTTTCTCCCCACTCCAGTCTATTCTTCATTCTGCTGCCTGGATCATCTTCCTGCAGAAATGCTCTGGGCATGTCCTTCCCCTCCTTAAAAACCTCCAGTGGTTGCCCATCAACCTCCACACGAAACAAAATCTTCTCACTCTGGGCTTCAAGACTCTCCATCACCTTGCCCCCTCCTATCTCACCTCCCTTCTCTCTTTCTACTGCCCACCCCACACGCTCCGCTCCTCTGCCACTCACCTCCTCACTGTCCCCCGTTCTCGCCTATCCTGCCGTCGACCTCTGGCCCACATCCTACCGCTGTCCTGGAATGCCCTCCCTCCTCACCTCCACTAAACTAACTCTCTTCCCCTCTTCAAAGCCCTACTGAGAGCTCACCTCCTCCAAGAGGTCTTCCCAGAATGCGCTTCCCCTTTCCCTTCTGCTCCCTCTGCTCCCTCTCTGCCTTCCCTCTGCCCTCTGCTCCCTCCCCCTTCCCCCTTCACCTCCCCTCAGCGAAGCCCCCTTTCCCTCTGCTCCTCCCCCTCTCTCTTCCCCTCCCCTCAGCACTGTGCTCATTTCTATATATTTTTATTACCCTATTTATTTTGTTAATGAGGTGTACATCCCCTTGATTCTATTTATCGTGATTATGTTGCCTTGTTTTTGTCCATCTGCCTCCCCTGATTAGACTGTAAGCTCAACATTGGGCAGGAATTGTCTCTATCTGTTGCCAAATTGTATATTCCAAGCACTTAATACACATAGTAAGTGCTCAATCAATACTCTTGAATGAATGAGTGAATATACAGTCAGTGCTTAATAAATACTATTATTACTAACAGTCTGTTTTAGAAACCTTCATATTTCATAATTTTCATAAGTTCCCAAAAAGTGTTTTATATTGGTGTGGATTTTGGGGAGGAGGGGTTTACAGGTCAGATACACACACAAAGGGTGGGGTGGAGAGGTATTCATGCTATTTGGGTTCTCTGCCACATGCTTGGCATAACCATAGGTGGTCTTTTAATTAGTCACAATCCTCAATGAAGAAAATATGTATCAGGCACTAGAGCCTCATCTAGTATTTATTTTTTTAAAAAAAAGAAAATTGCTTATATCCTACTAGGGGAGAAAAAGATGAATAAAACTGCATAACATGAAGGTGATTTAAAATCCCAGGGTACAGAGGCAGAGGAACACTTTACCAACAACCGTGGTCTATCTCTCTCATGTTTCTCTTCATCCATTCCCCGGGATTTTTGTTCATTTCCTTGTTATGCAATTTTATTCATCTGCTTCCCCCAAGTAGACGCTAAGCCCCTCAAGGGCAGGGAACTAGTTTTCTCTTCTTTTGGCATCTTGCTTTCGCTGATAAAATCACTAGTTTCCAGTATAGTGTTCTGCACACAATAGGTGGTCAATAAGTATAAATGAATGAATTGACTTAATATTATAAGCCTATTGTGGGTAGGGAACCCTTACTTTCATTTTGCTGGTAGATGAAATGATCTCTATTCTTCAATTATGATCAATAAACTACTCTGCCAGATCCTTTACTAGGATTATGGTATATTCACATAGTCCCCCAGAAACACAAAAAAGTATTATGACTCTAAACCACAAAACAATTATTTTGCTCATAATGCTGTGTGTCTAAAACTAGTTGTTATCTAAAAACACTAGATCCTGCTTCAAGGGTTAAAACATATAGTGTTTTATGTGTAATCCCCTTATCAGTGGCCCAAATAAACTAGGAGTGATGTTATTGTTATCCAGTGGTTCTTAGAGGCCAGTTCCTCATTAATTATGTCAGGGATTGTTTCATCATTAAAAAGAGTTTTCTCCCTACCACTGTGTCTTTAGACATTTTCAGAATACCTGGAGTCTTTCCTTCTCAATTCAGGCCCTATATACTCTTTTAAACTATTAAATTGGAGAAATTTAGTCTTTTCTCACAAAAAGAGAGAAAATATTTTCAAGAGATGATAAAAATGGTGATCTCTGGAGAAAGGGGGACTTTGAAATGGGTGTGAATGTTATATTACCTGGACTAGTAAATGGAAAGACTGAAAGCTTGTTGTTGTCAGGGACTGTGTCGACCAACTCTGTTATATTATGTTGTTCTTTCCCAAGTGGTTAGTACAGTGCTTGGCACAGAGTAAGCACTCAATAAATATGACTGATTGAAAGAGATGGTGATAGGAGATTTAGCTCCTTTACTATTCTCTGAGCACCTGATACAATGCATTGAAACAGCATAGCCTAGTGGACAGAGAACAGGCTTGAGAATGAGAACCATGTGGGTTCCAATCCCAGCACCACTACTTGTCTGCTTTGTGACCTTGGGCAAGTCACTTCACTTCTCTGTGCTTCAGTTACCTCATCTGTAAAATGGGAATTAAGACTGTGAGCCCCACCAGGGACATGGACTGTGTCTAACCTGATTAACTTGTCTTTATCCCAGTGCTTAGTACAGTGCCTGACACATAGTAAGCTCTTAACAAATACTTTGAAAAAAATAATGTGGTGACATCCAGGGCTTCATTTCACAGTCTATGTGGTCTGTGATAATTTGTTATATATACATAAAGGAGAAACAGTATGGTCTAATGGATATAGCATAGGCCTGGGAGTCAAAGCACCTGGGTTCTAAATCCAGCTCCGCCACGTATCTGCTGTGTGACCTTGGACAATTCACTTAACTTCTCTGACCTTCAGTTACCACATCTGTAAAATGGGGATTGAGACTGTGTGCCCAATGTGGGACAGAGACTGTAACCAACCCAATTACCTTGTACCTGCACCAGTGATTAGTATAGTGCCTGGCACATACTAAGCACTTAAATACCACAGTTATAAATACTCAGAAAGATCCCCAGTTGCTTTGAAACATACTAGACTTGGTATTTGAGGAATCAATGAGTCAATCAATGGTATTTGTGGAGTGCTTTCTCCGTGCAAAGTGCAGTAATATTACTTTATAGTATCATGTCCAAGGGGGTCAGAGCTCACAAAAGCCCAACTTTCATTTCCATAGCTCCATGAGGCAGACTACTGGTGAACACTTCCTGGGGGTTGGTTGCACGGGATGGAAAGAAGGAAAGAAGGTGTGAATACACTTACTGTATTAACTATATTTCGAATAACTGTATTAATTGTATTAACTATATAAGAGAAGCAGCATGGCTATGAAAAGCAGTGTGGCTTAATGGAAAGAGCATGGGCTTGGGAGTCAGAGGACATGGGTTCTAATTCCAGCTCCACCACTTGTCTGCTGTGTGACCTTGGGCAAACCATTTAACTTCTCTGTGCCTCAGTTACCTCATCTGTAAAGTGGGTATTTAGACTGTGAGCTCCATATGGGGCAACCTGATTACCTTGTATCTACCCCAGCTTAAGAACAGTGCTTGGCACATAGTAAACATTTACCAGATACCACAGTAATAATAATAATAACTCTATTGTATTTCAATCCGAGTTTGGGAGTCTGAGCTTGATTTTTATTTGCTTTAGAATATTTCACTGCTTTGTCATTATTATGGCCACAGTGTGCTGGAAGCAGCCAATTCCTTCGAAGCCATGGCACCTGCTACCATGGAGACAAGAGAACTTTGGGCACTCCATAAAGCATGGCTTTTTATGAAACAGTTCCTAATGAGCTAATATCTGGTTCTACTGGGCACACGTGTCACCAGAAACTCAAATGAGGAGGACCAGTAGGATGGGGAGGCCTTAGCTCCCATTTTCTACCTAGTAGTAATAGTAATAGTAGCAGTATTTATTTCATGTTTATTGTGTGCAGAACACTGTACTAGCCCTGGGAAAGAGTATATAAGGGGAAATTAGTTATGGACCCTGTCTCTCAAGGGTAGCCTGAGCTCCATAAGACTCCCTTTGCCAACAAATTTGTTCCTCCCATTCCACTTCCAACAGGACTGTCCCAAAATCATGCCAAGCAGAGTTCCATGATTAAGGTGCTAACACAAATCAGGGCAAGATAACTCTGGTTTCCTTAAGCTGTTGCTTACTGTTTTGGTTCTGAGAGCTATGCAGAGGAAACCTATTACGTATCAACGTCATCATCATCATCATCATCATCATAATGGTACTTGTTAAGTGCCTTCTATATGCCAAGTAGTGTAAACTGAGTTCTGGGGTAGAGACAAGATAATGGGGGAAGCAGCATGTCCTAGTGGATACAGCACAGGCCTGGGAGGCAGAAGGACCTGGGTTCTAATCCATCTCTGCCACTTGTCAACTGTGTGATCTTGGGCAAGTCACTTCACTTCTCTGGGCCTCAATTACTTCATCTATAAAATGGGGATTAGACTGGGAACCCCATGTGGGACAGGGACTGTGTCCAACCCCTATTAGCTTGTATCCACCCCAGTGCTTAGTACAGTCCCTGGCACATAGGAAGTGCTTAACAAATACCACAAAAATTATTATTATTATTGTTATTGTTATCAGGTTCCACATGGGTTCACCGTCTAAGTCAGAAGGGAGCAGAGGTAATGAATTCCCATTTTGCAGATGAGGGAACTACAGCCCAGAGTAGTTAAGTGACTTACCCAAGGTCACAGAGCCGGTAAGTGGAGGAGCCAGGATTAGAAACTAGAGCCTCTAATTCCCAGTTGTCTTTCCTCTAGGCCATGTTGCTTCCCTGCTTTGGAACTATTAAAAAATGTGGGAGAGCTTTGAAAAGCAAGGAAAAGAGGACTGTTTCATTAAAAATGGATTTAAGGGTATAGGTTCCTGGGGCATCCACCCTAACCTTCCTAACAGTGGGATGCTTGCTCTGACGTACAGGTGGCAAAACTTTGCCTTATACTGTCCCTCTACCTCAGCTCCCCCAAACCACATTGTAATCACCATCATTACCCACCATTAATGATAGGTCTAATGCTTTGTGCTTCTGCAGCACTTCTCTGATGATCTCAAAGCATGACTGCACCGTGACCATAAAAATCAGGTGTGTACCTCTCCAAAAGAGATACTGTTTATAATGAGGGTGGGGAGGTTTCACAGTTGTCTAACCTCAGCAAATAAAAAAAAAAGTATGAGAAGGCTTGCAGGGATTTGTTTAAGATTTCTCTTAACTAGGGAAGGGGGTGTTTTTATTGGCGCAGGTCAGGACATGCTCAAGACCTGCCCGTCAACAGAATTAAGATCTGTCTCTTACCCACCCCTCACCGATCTTATCAAATTCATGATATACTGTCAAAGAGTAGCTTAACAGGGCTCCAGGAGGATGTGGTTGGAACCTTCCTAAATTATCTTTTGAAGAAATGGGAAGACCCCGCCTAAACTGAGACTTCAATCTCAAGCAAGGCCTTCCTCAAGAGCTGGGTGGATTCCTTTGCCTCTGTCCCCAAAATGTCATCATGGTCCTTTCTGAGATTGATTATCAAAGGATTTTAGTCAGCTCATCCATCTCCCGAAATGACTGTTCCCATAATTGAGGGCCCCTTGTCAGTTAAGAGGAACCGAGGAAAGTAGTCAAGAGAGCTCAGATGAGGTGATTTCAGGGGATCTTGGTCTTAGTTCCACAGCTCTTAACAACAGGCTCCCAGTAAAAAGGGTCAAAGACATCTCAGTAATCCTAATAACAGAAGTCCCACCCTACCTGGAAAGTTCTATAGGCAAGGAACCAAAGATTTCAAAGCCTCCAAACCCCATGTGCACTGATTTGCACATGTTTTTCACAAGCAACTGTTCCTGCAAACCATGAATATTTGAAGCTGGAAAAACAGTTCTATGAATGTGCAATCTGCATGTTCATGCAGACCCACATTTGTTCTGTGGGTAAAATTTTGACTACAAAAGAGCCTCGCAAAACATAGCAGATGCCAAATTGAACTGAGACTAGCAAGGGATGCATCTCACTTCTGTTGGCACTCTCCCAAGCACTCAGTATATTGCTTTGCACTGTATATCAACTCTATTGTTTTGTACACTCCAAGCACTTATTACAGTGCTCTGCACACAGTAAGTGCTCAATAAATACTCTTGATTGATATGGGGCACCCAATAAATACCTTTTTCTGGGCAGGTTGAGCAGGTCCAACAGCCCACTCCTTGGCCTATTCAAAGGCTGTTCAGCTCCATAAATCTACAGATCTCTCTGCACAAGGCAACCTTGTTTCTGGGAGACCATTTTTTCAATAGAAATTATACCATTTGGTTGCTATTTTGACCAGGGCCAGTCTGAAGTTAGCACATAATCAATCCTATTAAAACTATGCTCTGCACACAGTAAATATTCAAATTGCATGGGAGAGTACAATATAACAGAGTTAATAGGCATATTCTCTGCCTATAGTGAGCTTAACTAATATTAGTGGTGATTGAGTTGTGCCACAAAACTCATAATAGGGAAGCAGCATGGCCTAGTAAATAGAGTACGGGCTGGGGAATCCGAAGGACCTGGGTTCTAATTCCAGCTCCACCACTTGTCTGCTGTGTGACCTCGGGCAAATTACTTCCCTTCTCTGTGCCTCAGTTACCTCATCTGTAAAATGGGGATTAAGAGTGTAAGCCCCATGTGGGATAGGGACTGTGCTCAACATGATTAACTTGTATCTACCCCAGCACTTAGAACACTGCTTGACACATAGAAAACAATTAATAAATGCTATTATTAATGATAATAATGAAACCTGAGATGTGTACCACTAGTCCAGCCTTTTCTAGAAACCCCACTGTCCGCAAAACCTGGTTCCACCATTTGCTGTGTGACCTTTCCTCTCCACCCAAACGGCTACTTTACTGCTACGGGCTCTCGTTATATCCCGGCTAGACTACTGTGTCAGCCTTCTCTCTGATCTCCCTTCCTCCTCTCTCGCCCCGCTCCGGTCTATTCTTCACTCCACTGCCCGGCTCATCTTCCTGCAGAAACGATCTGGGCATGTCACTCCCCTTCTTAAACAACTCCAGTGGTTGCCTATCAACCTCCGCTCCAAACAAAAACTCCTCACTCTAGGCTTCAAGGCTCTCCATCACCTTGCCCCTTCCTACCTCTCCTCTCTTCTCTCTTTCTACTGCCCACCCCGCACGCTCCACTCCTCTGCTGCCCACCTCCTCACCGTCCCTCGGTCTCGCCTATCCCGCCGTCGACCCCTGGGCCACGTCCTCCCGCGGTCCTGGAACGCCCTCCCTCCTCACCTCCGCCAAACTGACTCTCTTCCCCTCTTCAAAACTCTACTTAAAACTCACCTCCTCCAAGAGGCCTTCCCAGACTGAGCTCCTCTTCTCCCTCTACTCCCTCTACCACCCCCCCTTCACCTCTCCGCAGCTTAACCCTCTTTTCCCCCCATTTCCCTCTGCTCCTCCCCCCTCCCTTCCCATCCCCTCAGCACTGTACTCGTCTGCTCAACTGTATATATTTTCATTACCCTATTTATTTTGTTAATGAAATGTACATCACCTTGATTCTATTTAGTTGCCATTGTTTTTACGAGATGTTCTTCCCCTTGACTCTATTGCCATTGTTCTTGTCTGTCTGTCTCCCCCGATTAGACTGTAAGCCCGTCAAACGGCAGGGACTGTCTCTATCTGTTGCCGACTTGTTCATTCCAAGTGCTTAGTACAGTGCTCTGCACATAGTAAGCGCTCAATAAATACTATTGAATGAAAGAGGCACCCAAGACCACTTTAAGTGCCGTTGGAACGCTCCCTGAAGTATTTTGTTTTTTGTTTATAAATGTACCCTAAGTTTAAAAGGGAAATTGGAAAACTTACCAATAAAAGGGGTTTGCACCCCCATTCTAGAAGCTTTACTTTTTAAATGACAAAAAAGCATGTATATATATAAGGTTTAACTGTGCACAATTGAACCGTAAATGGCTTAGTTCAGCCCCTACTTCCTGATTTACTCTGGAACTTTCTCTCTTAATGCTACTGTATACTGATTATCTTTACAGGTTGAGGCCCTCAATCCCAGTCTGTAGCCTGAAGTGTTTTCAATTAAATATGGACAGTTGGCTAATGATGAACTTTTTTGTGACTTATCTGTTTTATCCTATGCAGATGTGGGCTCAGCCTCATTGGTGACTGCAAACCCCCTTTGGTGATCAATCAATCTTATTTATTGAATGCTTACTGTAAAGAGAGTTCTGTACAAAGCGCTTGAGAGAGTATAGAAGCAGCGTGGCTCAGTGGAAAAAGCACGGGCTTTGGAGTCAGAGTTCATGGGTTTGAATCCTGGCTCGGCCACTTGTCAGCTGTGTGACTTTGGGCAAGTCACTTAACTTCTCTGTGCCTCAGTTACCTCATCTGTAAAATGGGGATTAAGACTGTGAGCCCCACGTGGGACAACCTGATTCCCCTGTGTCTACCCCAGCGCTTAGAACAGTGCTTGGCACATAGTAAACACTTAACAAATACCAACATTATTATTATAAGAAAACAGAGTTGGTAGACATATTTCCAACCCACAATGAATTTACAATCTAGAAGGGGAAAAGGACACTAATATTAATAAATAAATTAAACTCAGGGTATGTACAGAAGTGTTTCAGGGCTGAAGAGGGAGGAGTAAATAAAGAGTGCAAATTCTAACGCACAAGCAACACCAAAGGGAGGGAGGGACAAGGAAATGAGAGTTTACCCAGGGAAGGCTTCGTGGAGGAGATATGTTTTTAATAAGGCTTTGAAGGTAGAGAGAGAGGTGGTCTGTAAGATATGAAGAGGGTGGGAGCTCCAGGTCAGAGGCAGGATGTGGGTGAGGAATTGGCGGCGAGATAGAAGAGATGGAGGTACAGTGAGTAGATTGGCATTAGAGGTGTGAAATGTGTGGGCTGGCCTATAGTGAGAAGTAGGAGGGGTCCAGGTGATTGAGAGCTTTAAAGCCTATCATAGGAATTTCTGTTGGATGCAGAGGTGGATGGATAACCACAGGAAGTTCTTGAGGAGTGACGAAACTAGACTGAACGTTTTTCTAGAAAATTGATCTAGACAGCAGAGTGAAGTGTGGCCTGGAGTGGGGAGAGACAGGAGAGGGGAGGACAGCAAGGAGGCTGATGCAATAATTAAGGCAGGATAAGATAAGTGCTTGGATTAATGTGATAACAAAGAGGACAGGGAGGATTTTAGTGATGCTGTGAAGTTTCGACCGATAGGATTTGGAGACAGATTGAATGAAGTTGAATGAGAGATGAGTTGAGGGGTCAGTAAATCTAGGGATGGTCACAACAAAATACCCAGGTCATTTCATTACATTTTATACCATTTCTCTGCATGGCAAATAAAGCAAACGTTGCATGTGTCACCAAAAGAGTTTGGTGACAATCAGATCTTTGTTTTTTAAAACACATTTCCCAGTGTTGAAGTTCCCAAGACGACAAACCTCTGAGATTTCTGACAAACACAAACTGAATTTTTCTTTTTGTTGTTTCACGCCAAAGAAAGTTCTGGGGTTTGCTCGAAAAAATATCAAAACTTGTCAATCCTGATCCCAACCTATGAACTGTTTGCTTAAGCACTGGAATTGTCTATGTCTAAAAAACTGGAAGCCTAAAATTTGGAAATATAAGAGAATGAAGACACCCAGACATTAATGGACCACAGATGAAATCAGTTTGATAGAGTTAAAAAAAAGAAATGGCAGAGGTTAGTGATGAAATGGAGGGAAGAATTTCAAAGCAATAAATAAATCAATTGTATTTATTGAGCACTCCCTGTGTGAAAAGCACTATACTAAGCACTTGGGAGAGAACAGTACAAAAGAGCTGGTAGAGTTCCCTGCCTACAAGGTGCTTACAGTCTAGATGGAAGAAACAAATGAAAATCAAAGTAAATAAAAATGGTAATGGAGATACAGAAAGAACCCTCTGAGGATAGCACCTGGAGAGTTTCCAGTACTCTACCAGTCTCGGCTACAAGAGGGAGAATCAAGTAGTAGCATAACCATTCTATACCTAGCTTGAGCAGTGGCTAACAGTGGAAGGCAATCTACAAATCAAAACTCACCAGTGCTGGGCAACAGCAGCATGGGAGAGAGTCGAGGGCAGGGACTCAAGTTTACTGCACGAAGAAGGGCAATGGTAGACCACTTTCACATTTTTACCAAGAAAACTCTGTGGACACACTACCAGAATGATTGCAGATGGAGGTGGGGTATACTGCGAGAGATGTGTCCATGGAGTTGCTATGGGTGGGAGGTTACTTTATGGCATAAAACAAGACAAGATACTGAAAGAAGAAAGGGCAGTTGTGCTTTCAGTATGAAATAACCATAAAAATTGAAAACAGAGAAAGAAAAAAGCATTTGAATTTTCCTTAGTTGGAGTAGAAGAATAGAACAAAAGTGCCACACAGTAAAGAAAGCTTTGAAGGGGTATTATACCACTAATGGCACAATGGTAAGTGAAATAAATAATTCTGAAATAACACATTCACATAATTAGACACTGCCTTCATGTAAATTAAAACTGGACAATTCTAGGTGAGCCTATAAGTAAAATAGCAGTTGAAATGATATATTTCAGACAATGACTGGAAAAAAACCAAAACTCATCCACATCAACAGTATTTAGTGAGCCTTTACTCTGTGCAGATAATTTTACTATGTACTTGAGAGAAATACTGAAAAACCATATTACACAATCCCTTTCTTAGAGAAATTTCCAACTAATGAAGACAAGCTGACATAAATTGATGACCATACAATACTTAGAAGAATTTTAAAGGGGATGTACATAAGAAGCACAGATAGATGAATAAATCAATAACAATTAAATAGATCATGATTGAATAAGGAATGAAAAGGAAGGGTGGAAATTAACAAAGACCACTGCTGTGAGTGTTGGAAGGAAATAGCTGAGTATCTGTGCACATTAGTGAAGTGGAGGAAGGAAGGAAAGCAAAATATACATATAGAGATGAAAGATAGAGAAGGAACCCAGAAATGGCATTCCAAGATTAGGCATGAAAGAATAAGAATGGTGGAAATATACAAGTAACAAATCAATCCATCAGTGATATTCGCTGAGCTCCTGCTGTGTTCTAGTCACTGTACTAAGCACTTGGAAAAGTACAGCAGTAGCCAGATACAAATCCCTTCCCATTTAGGATTTTACAATCAAAGGGCTGAGGATGGTGTCCCGAGTTAGGAAGTCACAGAAGAGTTGGATCAGAGTGATCCCAGTTTGTCAGGTTTGGAATGAACAAAGTGTCTTTCTAATTAATGGGCATCTGTGCTGTTAGGTACAAGTTGGAAATTCAAAGCACTTACCAAAATGAAGTGATGTTAATAGGAAGGGGCAGGGACTATCATGGAATGGCTTTGAGTTATCATCTCCCAAAATCAAATGAGAAGCAACATAGACTAGTGGACAGAGCACAGGCCTGGGGGTCAGAAGGATCTGGGTTCTAATCCCAGATCCTCCACTTGTCTGCTTGGGCAAATCACTTAACCTTGGGCAAATCACTTAACTTCTCTGGGCCTCAATTACCTCATCTGTAGAATGTGGATTAAGACTGTGAGCCCCAAGTGAGACAGGGACTGTGAGCAACCTGAGCACTTTGTATTTAGAACAGTGCTTGGCACATAGTAAATGCTTAACGAATACCATTATTATTATTATTATATGAGTGCTTCTCCTGGATTATCCAAGGGGCTCACAATTTGATCAATTTAATTACAGGCAAAAGCTTGAAAGGACTCAAACTCTGAGATGTTGACTGAAAATAATGTCGCTGTTTGCTTAATTGGACCCTACATAGGCCACAAGCATTGTTATACTAAGGGAGTTCCCCATGCCCCCTTCCCTCTCTCTCATGAGAATATATAGGGGAGGGTTAAAAAAAACTCCAAAACAGGTTTGCACTCAATAAACAAGGTGGCTGATGATTCATACAATCTAGATTGAATCCTATCTTTGTCTTTGTTGCTGTAGGTGGGTGAAGAATCACCTTGGAATTGCACAGATTTGCCTATAGTTCTGTTTCTTCAATCACTCAATCAGTGGGACTAATTAAGTGCTTACTGTGTGCAGAACTCTGGACTGTGCTTGGGAGAGTACAACACAATCATTCAGTCTAATGGCATTTATAGAGTTTTTACTACGCCCAGAACACTATATTAAGTGCTTAGGAGAGTACAATACAATAGAATTAGCAGACACTTTCCCTGACCATAACGATTTTAGAGTCTAGAGGGCAAAGTTAGTAAACATATCAGCTACTTACAAGGAGCCTATAGTCTAGAGGGGGATACAATAAAATAAATTACATACATGTATATAAGAGCTAATAATTGTGATATTTTTTAAGTGATGATTGTGATAAATGCTGGGGTGGATACAAGCAAATCTGGTTGGACACAGTCCAAGTGCTGTTGGGCTGAAACCCACTCAAACCAGCTGTAAAGGGTGGAATCCAAATGCAAGGTAAATTTCTCCCTTTTCTCCTTCCCCTCCCTTCTCTCACACTTTGCTTTGAACACTGAAGTTGAAGCAAAGGGATGGTTGGGTAAATAAGCTACACCTGGTTTAGAACAAGATGACGAGTAGCTCTGTTTCTTTCTCTTCTCTTAGGATCACAGAGATAGCATTAAGGCCTGAGGTGGGAAGAGCGAGGTGGGAGACACAGAGCTATAAATTAAATCAGCACCACCCATATTAACCCCAGGCCTATGGCTAGAGAGTGATCCCATTCATTCAGCTTTTCAGAGTTTCCTTTAGGTATATGTTGAATAATGAACAATTACTCTTTCTCCTTACGCATCCCAGTGACTTTACAGAATTCTACTGAAATTCCTGGATTGGGAACCAGAGTTGGTCAATTAGTGTTATTGGGCACTGTATCAAGCACTTGGGAGAGTACAATAGAGTAAGTGGACACAATCCCTAACCTCTGGGGTCCCACAGTCTTGAGGGGGAAGATGGATATTAAAATGAATTATGGGGAGCTGGGCACAAAGATAAGGATTTGTATATAAGTGCTATGGAGTTAAGACAGAGAGTAACTAAGTGATGAGCTATGGACTCAAGTGTGAAGGTGGTGCAGGAGAAAGGGATAGTAGGGTGGGGAGATGAGAGATTAGTCAGGAGAAGCATATTATTATTACTATGGCACATTATGACTATGCCCAAGTGACTTGACCTGGCCACCTTCTTTATTAGGAAAATTGACACTATCAAGCGTGAGGTCTCGAAAATCTCCTCTGCCCCTCCTCAGACCCTCCCCTCCTCCTGCACGCTCTTCAACTTTCCCATCTTTCCCAGCAATATCAGTGGATCATCACTTTTATTCACCTGTGGCTGAAGTGAATATGCTCTCTGCATTTTAATGGTATTTGTTAAGCACTTATTTTGTACCAACTACTGTACTAAGTGCTAGGGGAGACTTTTTTATTATTGTTATTATTATATTTAAGTACTTACTATGACCAAGCACTGTATTAAGCACTAGGTCTTGCCTTGTCTTATGCCATTGAGTTGTCTTCGACCCACAGCAAAACCATGGACACATCTCTCCCAGAACTCCCCACCTTCATCTACAATCGTTTTGGTAGTGTATCCATAGGGTTTTCTTGGTAAAAATATGGAAGCAGTTTACCACTGCCTCCTTCCTCACAGTAAAACACTGAAGTAGATACAGATAATCTGATCAGATATAGCCCTTGGTGCACACATTCTGTAAGCTCACTGTGGGCCAAGAATGTGTCTGTTATAGTCATACTGTAAGACTTGGAACAATGTTCTGCACACAGTAAGCAGTCAATAAATACAACTGACTGATTAAGTGGTTGGAAGAACAGGCATTGAATCCCCATTTTACAGATCAGGAGTCTTAGTGCTTTATGCACAATAAGTGCTCAATAATATGATTGAATGAATAAATGAATCAGAGACACTAAGTCAGGTGACTTGCCCAAGGTCACACAGCAAGCAAGTGGCAGAGCTGGAACTAGAACCCAAGTCCTCTGACTGCCAGGTCCTCTGGCTTTTTCCATTAAGCCACACTGTTTCACATTTTTCTTGTGCCTCTGTATCTTTTATGTGCATATGTTTCCACTTGCGGGTGTGTTCTAGTGTACCCTATTATAGGAATTAATAGGGCACAGTCATAATGTGCCATAATAATAATAATAATATGTTTTCCCTGACTAATCTCTCATCTCCCCACCCTAATACCCCTTTCTTCTGCATCACCTTTGCACTTGAGTCTGTAGCCCATCACTTAGTTACCCCCTCTCTTCCCTCCACAGCACTTATATACAGATCTCTATACTTGTGCCCTGCCCCCCATAATTTATTTTAATATTGATCTTCCCCCTCTAGACTATGGGATCCCTGAGGGCATGATTTTGCCCACTTACTCTATTGTACTCTTCCAAGAGCTTGATACAGTGCTCAAAAACACTAACTGACTAACTCTATTATATTGTACTCTTCCAAGCACTTAGTACAGTACAGCACACAGAAAGCTCTCAATAAATACTATTGATGATTAAGATGCTTGATATAAGGATTTACTATAAAAAGGATATTTTTCAGACAGAATGAATAGGTGTTATGTAAGTTTTATCTACATAGCAATCATTAGGCAGTGTGCTATCCAATGATGCACAGAGAGAAAAAGAAGTAGAAAAATCGAACCCAGAAAACTACCAGTTCTTATGGAAAACTGGCAGAATGAGTATACGACAAAGTGACATTAAGCTTCCGGGCCCAAATGAAAGTTTACAGAGCAGTTTCAAAATCAGAAGTTAAGTTGTCTGACAATTTATAAGGTTTTTTATGCTATTTGTTAAGCGCTTACTATGTGGCAGGCACTGTACTAAGTGCTTAGGGTAGATACAAGCTAATCAGGAAGGACACAGTGCCTGTCCCACATAGGGCTCACAATCTTAATACTCATTTTACAGAGGAGGTAACTGAGGCACTGAGGAAATGAAATGACTCACCCAAGGTCACACAACAGACAAGAGACTGAGTTGGGATTAGAACCCAGGTTCTTCTACTCCCAGGCTCATGCTCTATCCATTGGGCCATGCTGCTGAGCCTATCCCAAATGCCCAAGATGTTTCATTGATGTCCCCTTAGTACTTTACTCAACATGAAATGATAAGATAGAATCACAAACGAAGAGTTATGAAGCATAGTATATCTGCAGCAAAGCAATGCCTAACTCATCACACCTATACTGGACAGGATATTCAAGATGATGGGTCACAACAGGACACCAAGTAATTACTGAATGGTGAACTCAACTGGGAAGATCTAAACAAGAAGAAATATTTTGAAGATGTAGTGAAATATAAATTCAGGCTTTCTAGCTCAGCTGAGGCATAAATGCAGCAGGAAAACAACCTGGCATGTGGCAATCAGGAGTGGAATGACTTCAGAGAAAAGTCTTTGGATAGACTGTCAAACCAAAAGGCTCTGGAAATGATAGCATAGCAGTGTTAGAAGGTACTCTTGATTAGGGTCACACACACAAAGGATTGGTAGCAATATTTCCTAACGTGGACAGTTAAACATACAAACTCATCCTCACCCTCAATTATTCTTTTCCTCACTCATCTCCCATTTTCATGCTTCCTGCTCCTCAAAGAGTCTCTCTCTCTCTATTTTTCTCTTTCTTCCCTATTTTATTAATCTTCTTAGTCCTTTTGTATGGCCTAGTTGAAAGGATGTGGACTTGGGAGTCAGAGGACCTGCAATCAATTCTGACTTCTTTACGTGTCTGCTGTGTGACCTTGGGCTAGTCACTTAACTTCTCTGTTCCTCAGTTTCCTCATCTGTAAAATGAGGATTAAATCCCACTCCCTCCTACTCAGATGGTGAGGCCCAGGCAGGACAGGGACTGTGCCTAAAATTATAGGCTTGTATCTACCCCAGGGCTTAGAACAGTGCTTGGCACAGAGTAAATATTAGCAAATACAATAGTTTTCATTAATTATTATTATTACTTTGCTTCTTCAACTCATTTAAAATTCCCAAGTTCTTGACTATTCCCCAAATTTGTAACCAATTTCTTTTCAGGATCAGGTCATCAGCCATTAAAACCTTTTCCTACTGTCTGTCTGCCAGGACTTTAACATACCATTCCGGGTCTGCTGCATCTGAGAAGTGGCCATTTCTTCGTTTTCCTCCTTTCCCTGAAGTCAGACCTGACTTTACAATAGAGAACACAGATCAGGTGTGGCTCCCTAACAGCCAGGTGACAATGACCCATATTTTTACATATTAACCACAGCTTGCCTTCACACACACCCAGTTTTCTCTTAAACGCTGGTCTCTTCACTCTGAAAGACCCAGTATGTGTTCAATAATAAAATAATAATAGTAATGATAATAATGGTATTTGTTAGGTGCTTATTACGTGCTAGGCACTGTACTAAGTTCTGGGGTGGATACAAGTAAATTGGATTCTGACACAGTCCCTGTCCCACGTGGAGTTCACAGTCTCAAACCTCATTTTACAGATTGAGGTAAATGAAGGCACAGAGAAGTGAAGTAAATTGCCCAAGGTCACATAGCAGACAAGTGGCAGAGCTATAAATGCAGTTGATGAATTCCACTTAACCTTTTGTCTTAGTTTTAGCTGTTCTTTTTCAAGTTGAAAACAGTAAAGAAGGATGGTTCTAAAGTTAAATATTCTGTGTATAAATATTCTGTTTTCTCCTATAGAATAAGAGGGCTTTTAAGGCTGGTTGCTACATATTTAGAATTTGCTGGCTTTCTGAAGAAATATCTAAGCATCATGCCCAAAATGGTGCTCAGTGAACATTGGAAACCTATTTGGGAACACATTTGTGTCAGATTCTTTTAGATCTGGTTCTGGGAAATTGATTTGAAAGAGTCCAGTCCTTTCAAATCCATTTTCACATGAAAAACCCAGCCATTTTTGAAACCTCTAGATCCAAACTCTAGGCAACCTTAAAAAAATGAGCATTATTTGCATAGGCACTCTCCAGATCCTAAAATTTGGTGGCAAAGAATGCAGACCTCTGAAATCACTGTAAGATCATTATGACTGGGGAATGTGTCTGCTAATTCTGTTGTATTGTACTCTCCCAAGCATTTAGTACAGTGCTCTACACATAGTAAGCACTCAACAAATACAACTGATTGATTGGAAACCGCCAGAATAGAATAAAGAAGTATGTATTTACTTAGCAGGGCATTGCGTTGTTCTAAAAATGTTTAAAATTGCAGTTCATTCCTTCATTCAATCCTATTTATTGAGTGCTACTGTGTGCAGAGCACTGAAGTAAGCACTAGGGAAAGTATAATACAAAAATGAACAGACACATTTCCTCCCCTCAGCGAGCTTACAGTCTAGAGGTGGGGAGACAGACATATATACAAATAAATAAATTACATATATATACATAAGTGCTGTGGGGCTGGGAACGGTGAATTCAGAATAACAAAATAATAAGTAGAAACACACCTTGCCCACAACACAGCTGCAATGTCCTTCTGATTCTGGCCACTATTCCCATTATTGTAGTTTGTTCAGTGCTGTAAATCAATCCGTCAGTATTTACTGAGTGCTTACTGCATACAATATAATAGAGTTGGTAGACCCAGTCCCTGCCCAAAACCAGCTTAGAGTCTAGAGGGACTGTAACTTTATCATTAATCTATAGAGTTATTTAAAGCCCAGTAAATAAGAATACAACAAATTCCTGGCATATTACTTGCCCTAAATTTGAAGCAATCCTCATCAGTAGTATCTTGGAATGACAGTGCTGATTTGAGAACTGACACTCTGACTTTTTAGTAGGAAGGAAAAGTGTAGCAGGAAGAATGAAATGGAGATTGCAATTTGTGCTGTTCTTGTCATGGACAAGAGAGGCATTATGTAACTTGACATTTTGTCTCTCCTTTCACTGGTGACCACAAGATCTATAAGAATGGCTCTCTACTCTGGGAGTGAGACTCTCCATAACTAGAGGAGCACCAAAAAATTAGAACTATCAATTTTGAATTCATTTTTTAAATCAGTCTGAGTGTCCTAATGCTTGAATTCTCCACAGACTATTCTTAACTATCAGAAGGTAATCTCTGGAATGCATCTGCTACTTGAGAGGGATAAGACCCCAGCTTTTTATCTCACATTGCAAAATTGCCTGATTTTAAAGTAATTGTTGACAAAACACAAATGGGTTTTAAAAACACATTTGATGATAGGAGTATGCAAGATGAAAACACTGGTGCCTGCTCCAACTTAATATAAAAATGAAATGCCAGAAAACTGGAGAAAAAGTACTATGTGGGCCAAGAAAATAAAAGGAGTGGGTTGGGATGAGCTTCTCTCTTCTCTTTCATCAGGTTTCACTTAGCTGAGGCCAAGCGTGCAATTGCAAGGGTAAACAAACAATGGAAATTCTATTTAAACAGGGTAAATTCCTAACAAGATTCCCTCCTCATAGGAGAGAGTGAGAGTGCTTCAGCCCCTCTCTACCTCATGTAAGCACCAGCTGCTTCTCCTCTCTTGGGAGAACTGGTTGTGAAGAACACTGATGACTCTTATAATTAAAGAGAAGACATTCCTTTCAGACTCAATCACAGGGGAAATGACAGAGACATAGTAGAAATGAGAAAAAAAATAACCACCAAACCCTAGTCTGCCTCAAATGACCCCAGATTATAAGAAAAACAGATTTGCCTGGAAAAATGAAGAAACCTAACTAGATAGGAAATCAGCAGTAGCTAGGAGAAATTCTGAGAGGAAATTGTGGAGGCTGGACATATGTCCAATCTAACAATAGGAGATCATGGCTACTAACTGTATTATACTATCCTTCCCCACTCATTGCAGTGTTTTGCACAAAGTAAGTGCACAATAAACACCATGGGTTGACTGACTGAGGGAAGTGCACAGCTTTTGGTAGCACTGAAAGGATTTTTTGCTTTTTTGGACCATGAATCCAGTGTGGGCTGAGGTATAGCCCACAACCACTGAGAACCAATCAATCAATCAATCCATAATATTTACTGAACACTTACTGTGTGCCAAGCATTTTACTAAGCACTTGGGAGAGTACGATATATCAGAGTTGGTAGACACTGTTCCCTGTTCACAACAAGCTTTCAGTCTAGAGTCTAGAGTCGAGAGTGTCTGCTCTTCCCTTCTCTCTTTCTGCTATTCTTACATAAAGAAACAGAAATTGAGGCACATCAGAGGAACAGACTCATCTTAAGAAAACAGCCTCTCCTTTTTCAGACATTCCAGACAAAATTTTAAGAGGAGGAACTGAGGGAGGAGAAAGAGTCCTGAATGATGGTGGAGGTCCTATTGGGTGATCAACATTAGTCAGAAAGCACAAGGAACTTCACTTGTTCAATTTTTTTGCACTTCATCCAGCAGTACTGACTGGTATTCAATGCCTTTACTAGCCGGGAGCTTATCAAATGTCTTGGGTGAGAAAAACCAGCTGCCTCTTTCAGCCTCTTTTGCAAGTGCCTCCAAGACTGATTCAGTGACTCTAAATTGACTCTGATACTGTAGAAAGATATCCAATGTCAGCCTTGCAGACTTTCCATCCCTGATGGTAAATTTACAACCTTCCTTAGCAGCTGGTTCCATTTCCTAAACCACAAGTGGCCTTAAGGTTATATAAATTGAGCATATATTTGGGGGGGGGGGGAGGGTTGTGTGTGTGTGTGTGAGAGAGAGAGAGAGAGAGAGAGAGAGAGAGAGAGAGAGAGGATATTAATTATACCTTATTTTGGCTTAATAATTGAACAAGAACTAAATTCCAGCATCTAACTAGATCCCCAAACATTCCCTCTTGTTTTCTTGCTACAAATTGAAAGTTATAAGCTGTTTTTATATAATGATGATGTTACCTATAAAAGAATGTGTATTTTCATGATACTCCCTCCTGCTCCAAACTGGCCAAACTGGGTCCCTCACAAACTTCAAAGCTCTTCTAAAAATCTACCTCTTCCAAAAGGCATTCCCCAAATATTTCCAATTGTCCCTGTCATATTATTCACACCTTATAACTTTTTTGTATATCAGTTTTCTCAGTCTATTTATAAAGTCATTTTTTGCTTTCTTTTGTTTCCGTTTTCTATACATTCCTTCCTGTAGTTGCCAATGGCTGTATATTTTATTAAATAGGTTTCTGTTGATTTTCCTCTTTTTTTTTGAGGGGGGTGGTATTTACCATGTGCCAGGCACTGTACTAAGCACTGGGGTAGATATAGGCTAATGAGGTTGGACATAGTCTAAATCCCACATGGGGCTCACAGTCTTAATCCCCATTTTACAGATGAGGTAACTGAGGCACAGAGAAGTGAAGTGACTTGCCCCAGGTCACACAGCAGACAAGTCACAGAGCTGAGTTTAGAACCCACATCTTTCTGACTCCATTGTATTCTTCCATGTTTAGTACAGTGCTCTGCACACAGTAAATGCTCAATAAATACATCTGATTTCCTTGATTGATTTGTCTATAGACTAAACTCATCATGGGCAGAGAACATGGCTACCAGCTCTGTTATATTCTCCCAAACACTTAGTACAGTGCCCTGCATACAGAAAATGCTCAGCCAATACCACTGATGCATTTTTTTGCTTCTTAATTCTGTACTTCCTGAGATCCTAGTACAGTGCACCGCACAAAGTGTGTGCCCAATTACTACTGCTACTTATATTGTAACTTCCCAAGTTGTCCGCACACATTAAACAATAAATACCGATGAAGTTGTTGTTGGTAGAGACAGTCCTTTCATTTTGTTGTCTTTTTCAACAATAAAAATCCTTTAAACTTTACAACAACAAAAGTTTGTGATTGGCAGGGGCAGAAGCTGAAATAAAAGGAAAACAGGCAAATAAACCCAGTTGAAAAAGAGAGACAGAGGAGAGGAACCTGGAATGTTGGTAGTAGAAAATGTTGGTAATTTGGACATTATTCCTTCAATCATATTTATTAAGTACTTACTGTGTGCAAAGCACTGTATTAGGTGCTTGGGAGAGTACAATACAACAACAGACACACTCCCTGCCCACAACAAGCTCACAGTCTATAGATAATGCCATACAGTTAAATCCCTGAATGGCCTTTCTAAAGTCCTGCCCATGGTGTTCATTGAAGGAGCTGGTATCTTGAGGCCACTGCCAAAGTCTCAGACTAATCCCAGAATCTCAGGGCGTGGAGTCTCAAATTTTTCTATCTACCACCAATTTGCACGTTTGCACCTCATCCTCTCTTGAATGCTCTCTTTCCATCTCTCTTTTCATTTTACCTAAAGTTCACCTAGTGCACATCAGATGCAGGTGCTGACCACCTGAGAGCTAGTCACAACCAGTTGTGTGCACAAGCCAGTGTTGTTGAGAGCTAAGGAAAAGACAGTGTAAGCAAATGAAGTGAAAAGTGAAAAGTCCAGTCATTTTTTGAGTCACTGCAGACATCCCAATGAGGAGCCAAAAGTAGTTATTGTTTGTAAGATATGTTTAGTTTAACTAATTTTCAGCCTGCCTGCTTAATTAGCACAAATTTAATCCTGATCTCTTCACTGCAAATTTAAGCACTTTATTTACTTTACAGTTTTCAATTTGTCATGTAGTGTCTGTATATTTTACAGGAGTTTTCATACTGTCAAGAGAAGAAACTATCACAGAGGTAAATAAGCAACTTCTGAAGAATTATCCTTCCTTGAACATACTCATCATGATATGCAGTTTATAATAATGATACTGGTGTTGTTTTAATAAACAATAAGCCTAAACTGAATTAGAGACACTGTCAACTCATCATTTTTGATGCTAAATGGACCTTTGTTGTTGGTTGGATATAATTTTTAAATAGTTTAGAATTACTCCTTGACTGGGAATTTTCACACTTTGTGGGGAGCTCCTTGCTACTCTCAGCCATTTTCAGAATTAAGTTTAATTCAACAGGTGAAATGGCAAAAACAGAGGAAAGGGGGCATGAGAGAGAGGGAAGCAGACAAGTGGTAAATTAATGGGGTTGAGAAGAGGACTCAGGTGAGGCAAAAAGCCAAAAATATGCTTCTTACTAAAGAAGATTGCAAATCTAAAAAAAAGAAAGAAAAAGGTGTTAGAACTGAAATCCTGTGACTTGTGAGATTCCTTCTGATAAGCACCAATTAGTGTGTCTAGATTTCTTTATATGTTCCCTTTTCCATACTTTGAAGTAGGCTGACTATTATGTGTGCATTTGCATGTATGGATAAAAGGGGAGCATCGTGAAGTTATATTGTTGTTACTGTCAACTACAGACTATTTTCTTTAAGCTTAGACTTGCCATAATGAATATTTTTAAACTGAGAAGTCTTTGATCAAATGAAAGAGATAAACTAGATTTCACTTTAAAAGTCTCTTTTGATGCTAGGAATCTTTTTCGCCCAAATAACATGGTTCTAGTTTTTAGTAGCGCCTTCCCACATGCCAAACTTGAAATTTCAGAGGCATGGAAACACATAAAAGAAGATTTCGCCTCATGTGATGGCAAAAGAGGCTAAACTGTTTGTGTCTCTGCAAATTTTGTAAAGTGGACCGGCTGAGAACAGATGGGACAATTTCAGAGAATAAGTGGAGGGAAATTACCATTTCCTGAATTTCCAGCTGTGCACATATTTGTGGGAAGGCCAGTTGGGTGCCTCGCTAAAGAAGTTCCTGGGATGGGGGGCACAACATAACTCTCCGTTTCTGTCCTCTTTCTTCCCTTCTCCACTCCCCCTACCCTGTATCCAAAGCCTGAAAATGGATGTATTCAGTTTAGCACCAGGATCCGGATACCACTCCAAATGCAATTCTCTTCCAATCATCCCTTAAAATGTGTTGTCTATTAGAATGAACACCGGAGTCAGTAGATCCAGGTTCTAGTCCTGCCACTGTCCCTTTCCTTTTGTGTAATCCTGGGAAATTCACTTAACTTCTATGTGCCTCAGTTTCCCCACTGAGAAAAGGTGATAAAATACCCGTTCATCCTCCTTCTTAGACTGTAAGCCCCATGTGGGTTAGAGACTGTGTCCAATCTGATTCAGTGTGCTCTATGGATAGAACACAGGCCTGGAAGTAAGAAGGACCTGGGTTCTAACTGCAGCTCCTCCACATGTCTGCTGTGTGACCTTGGGCAAGTCACTTCACTTCTCTGTGCCTCAGTTATCTCATCTGTAAAGTGGGGATTCAGGTTATGAGCCCCATGTGGGACATGAACTGTGTCCGACTTGATTAACTTGCATCTGCCTGACACATAGTAAGCACTTAACAAATACCATGAAAGAAAAATTGACCACAGTTCTCAGTGCCAAGTGAGGGTTTAATAAGTACCATCATCATGTTACTGATTTAAAGGAGACTCAGAAGGCTAATGGAATGAATCTGGAAGAAGAGGTGAAGGTGAATTTTATTTGGTCTCCTGGACCACTGCTCTCCTAGTGTCTTTTACTTTTACTATTATCTTACAGTTAATCATGTACTACATCAAGAACTACAAAAACAGGCAAAAATAAGATCCAACCTGAAAATACTAACTCCCAACCCCCACAAGTACCACAAGGATCTGCCATTAAAGTCTCATTTCATAACTTGCAATCCTCCAAGATCAAACAATCCATTATTAATACTAGAAGGAACATCCTCAGGTGGGCTATGTCTTGTAAATCTTACTACCCCTATAAAAAGGAATAAACTAGAAGCAAATATATTATCTACCCACGTCCCCCGCCCCCAACACCAGAATAAAAAAGGGAGAATCAAAAATCACTGATTATTGTCTTGTAAATATCCTAGAGACTTTGTACTCACATTCCAGATTCATTTATCCCTGGCTAATTTATACTTTCATCTATTATAACTGTAATTCTTCACTGATGTGAGTATCATGCAGCCAGTGGGGTTTTAGCCAAAATTGAGCTTTTGCGGATTGTCATCAAATATTGTAACCATTACCCTGGAGTTTACTTCAAGCTCAGCAATATGGCTCTCCTCTCTGAGAAATAGCTCAGAGCAAGTTTTAAGCCTTAAAGCTGTTAGTGCCCCAAAAGCCAAACAGATTCCACATCAGCCCCAAAGCACAGTGCTCTGCTGACAGGAAATTCCCAAAATGACTCTATTTAACTGGTATTTTAAAAATCATAGTGCTTAATCATTGAGTCATATAACAGGAAAGGCCCTTGGAAGAAGTCAAAAACTATCTGAAACTAATCTACATATCTCTGGCATTAGATTGTAAACCCTTGAGGGCAGGAAAATGCAGTATTACTGAAGCCAAGGTTAGATAATAATTCCAGGAAAAAGGGCTGGTCCATAGTGTAAAAGGCAGCTGAGAGGATGAGGAGGATTAGGAGAGAGTAGAGTTTATTGGATTTGGCAAAAAGGATTAGAATGGAGAAATGGCCACTGGATTTGTCCAGAAGAAGATCACTAATGACCTCAGAGAGGCCAGTTTCTGAAGAGTGAAGGGGGTAGAAACCAGATTGCTGGAGACAGCAGGTGTAGACAACTGGCTCATGGAGTTTGAAGAAGAATGGTAGCAGAGAGATGAGGCGACAATTGGAGGGAGACAGACTACAGGCACAGGGACTTCGGCAGCTGCTGTTGCTGCTCTTGCTGACAAGAGGATCCTATTCTGGGTTTCCAAGGATATGATGGGAAGGCCTAAATCTGCTTGCAGACCTCTCCTCCAAAACCTTGGAGAACACCAGACTCTGTAAGCAGCAGCAACAGCAACACTCCCCAGTCCAGAGCAAAAGCCAAGAGTCGGGCTATCGGAAGAGGTGGGAAAGGGCCAGCTGGGCTGGGATTTCTGCTGCCAGCAGGCTATGAGAGGAAAATTATACAGATGAGTGTGTGTGTGTGTGTGTGTGTGTGTGTGTGTGTGTGTGTGTGTCCCTCTAGACTGCAAGCTCCCTCTAGACTGTAAGCTTGTTGTGGACAGGGAACATGTCTACCAACTCTGATATACTGAACTCTCCCAAGTGTTTAGTACAGTGCTCTGCACACAGAAAGCGCTCAGTAAATATGGTTGATTGATTGATTGATCAGAAATGACCAATGAGTCTCAGTCCTGAGATTTCCGGACTAAGAATCTGAACATAAAAATTGACTAGGGTACTAATGGCAGGCACAGTGCCACTCACACTTTCACATCCTTGCCAGCTAAATGCCACCGGGGTTTGGGGTTCAGGGAGCAAGAAGGCAGGCAGGGAGGCAGCACAAAGTTGTACACATAGGAGGCGCTCAATAAGTACCACTGATTGAAGTACACAATGTGGAGGAAGACTGGATTGGCCCTCAGAGATGCCTGTGTAAACCAATTTGGGCCTTTCAATCTGGGGACCCACCCATTTAGGGGTGGAGCTGGCAGTCACCTACAGGAGTGGTGTGTAAATCGCAACCAGAAGAAGCCAAGCTTCCTTTCCTGAACTTCTTCCAAGAATCAACACTAATAAATGCCACAATTATTATTTTTAAATGGTGGGAATGTTTTACCCTTTATAGATTGAAATAGGAGTAGAAGTAGGAGTAATTCATTCATTCAATCATATTTCATTCAATAGTATTTACTTAGCACTTACTGTGTGCAAAACAGTGCACTAAGAGCTTGGGAGAGTACATTATAACAATAAACAGACACATTCCCTGCCTACAATGAGCTTAAAGTCTAAAGATGA
Organism: Ornithorhynchus anatinus; assembly: GCF_004115215.2. Classification (NCBI taxonomy): domain Eukaryota; kingdom Metazoa; phylum Chordata; class Mammalia; order Monotremata; family Ornithorhynchidae; genus Ornithorhynchus; species Ornithorhynchus anatinus. The sequence continues at coordinate 43,555,983 of NC_041728.1, forward strand.
GCTTACAGTCTAGAGACAAGCTTACAGTCTAGCATTTACTAGGTAAAAAGCACTGTATGGAGTACTGGGAAAGCACAGGAATTATTATTATGGTATTATTATGGTATTTGTCAAGTTCTCACTATATGCCAAGCACTGTTTAAAGCACTAGGGTAGATCCAAGTTAATCAGGCTGGACATAGTCCCTGTCCCACATGGGGCTCACAGTCTTAGTGGGACGATGGATAAAGTCTAGATATGATCCCCGGCCCTGAAAGGGCTCAGAACCTAAAGTAGGGAAGGGGTTGGTGGTGTACACATAAGGAAAGAGGATCAAAAATATAAAACAAGGCTGTAAGCCTGCGGTGGGCAAGGAATGTGTCTGTTTATTGTTGTATTGTACTCTCCCAAGCACTTGGTGCAGTGCTCTGCACATAGTAAGCACTCAATAAATACTATTGAATGAATGAATACAATTGAATGAATGAATGAATGGAATATGAAGATAAACACAAAAGGAGCAGCAGAATTTGAGTCCCCTCAAGGCTCAGTCCAACAATCAATCAATTAATGGTATTTATTGAGCACTTACTATGTGCAGAGCACTTGGGAGAGTACAATATAAGCAGAATTAGCATGCATGTTCCCTGTCCATAACGAACTTACAGTCCAGAGGGGGAGAGTGACATTTATATGAATAAAGAAGCAATTTATAATGCATAATTTAAAGTTATGTACATAAATGCTGCGGAGTTGGGAATGGAGTGAACATCAAGTGTTGAAAGGTCACAGATCCAAAAGCAGAGACACAGAAGGGAGAGCAAGCCGGGGAAGAGGACTTAATCGGGGAAAGACCCAGAACGGTACCAGAAGTCACAGCTGCGGTTTTGGAGATGACCTTCTTGTGGTCCCAAGAGCCTCAGAGGCGTGGGGGTGGGGCGGCCTCTCTCCCTGTTGTCTAGGCCCGGGAAGTCCCCTGTAACGGGAGCGGCAATGGGCTCCCACTGCTGCCACTGTTGGAGAACTTCACGGATTTGGTCCATTCAGTCCATCCCTTGCTGCATTATTTCCCAAGATGACCGCTCATCTTGTCTGGCCATGCTCCTGCACTTGGAGGATGGGGGGCGGTGGAGGAGAGCCAGCCCACACACTTCGCCAGTGTGCACAGGAGTTCAGTTAGCCTTTGGATGGAATGAGATCTCGATGGCTGGCTCATCCTGACACTTGCCTTGTAGTTTCAAATGGTGACAGCTTTACAGCTCAGCCTGTTACTGATGGGGTGTAAACAGCAATTAGGAAAGTGGGCTTGATGTTTAAAGCACGCCGAATGGATCTGATCGGCGGGGCTGAATTTTCCCTTTATAAAGATCCAACACAAGCAATGTGTGGATAGTGGTGGGGCGACGACAGGATAAAAATAGTTCCGAACCTAGCCACTGGCTCGAAACATTTTAAATTCCTCAGCAGAAGAACTGTATTATTTACCTAGACTCAGGCATTTATAGGTCACGCCACATTATACCATTTTAACACTCCTGCACTCTGATGGAAATGAAGAGGGATAAATACGCGAAATGAACAGAGTCTGTAACTCAATTAAATTCTCATCAGAACTACTGAAAACCATGTGTAATCGCTTTATCTCTAAGATTCAAAAAGATGGTATGTAATCCTGGTTCTACCGCTTTTCTCTCTTTGTTTTTAAATGATATAGTGAGATCTGACATTTCCTGAGAACGTAATCTTCAATTCCAGGGCTTCCAGATTCTCACTGTAGGTTCAGCCATTTCAACTGTCCAAGCTTCAGCAACTGTAATACCACGCAGTTTGCTCTTTCAGCCAGGGGTGGGAAATGCAGAATCCACTCCTCTGCATTATAAACCCCGGTAGGGTAGAAACGGGTGGTCAGTGGTCAATCATAATTACTGAGGTTTGAAGGAAGCAGTATGGCCTAGTGAGAAGAACACAGCCCTAGGAGTCAGGGGATCTGGGTTCTAATCCTAGATCTCCACTTCAGAATAATAATAACACTAGTACTACTACTAGTGCTTTGCACACAGTAAGAACTCAATAAATGATTGAATGAATAATAATAATAATGATAAAAAATAATTGTGGTTTTTGTTGAGGGCTTACAAGCACTGTAGTGGATCCAAGATCATCAGGTCCCACATGGGGCTCACCATCTAAGTAGGAGGGAGAACAGACACTGACTTCCCATTTTGCAGATAAGAGAACTGAGGCACAGAGAAGTTAAGTGACTTACCCTAGGTCACACAGCAAAGTGGCAGAGCCAGGATTAGCACCCAAATCCTCTGACATCCAGGCCTATGCTCTTTCCACTAGGCCACACTGCTTGCTGGGTTACCTTGAACAAGTCACTTTGCATATCTGTGCCTTAGGTCCCTCTTCTGTAAAATGGTAATTAAATATCTGTCAATCCTCCCCTTTAGGTTGTGAGACCTGTGTGGTTCAGGGACTATGTCCAACCTGATAATCTTGTATCTACTCCAGCACTTAGCACAGTGCTCATCGCATAGTTAGACCTCAACAAATGTTAGTATTATTATTAGGCTCATCATTATCATTAAATGTAGACCACAGTGGAAAACCACATCAATATATTAGACACAACATTTTCTTGAAAGAGTCTTAAGGCAAATGCAAATATACTATTCCATTGTAGTTTCTAATCTAAAATAGTCTTCACAAAATCAAGGTTCATTCACAAAACAATATATACATATTATATATATATCTATGAATATATATATATATACATGTAGGCACATAAATATATATATATTCTTTCTCTCTGCATATACTATTGATATCCTCATCAACAAAGTACATAAACAGATATACCCATAGGAATACATATAGCTATTAATATAATCAATCAGTGGTATTTATTGAGTACTTACTGTGTTTATAGCACTGTACTAAGTGTTTAGGCGAGGACAATGGAACAGAATCAGTAGATGTTATAAAGATATATAGATTAAGATGAAGACCTGTGTAGGTAAAGATATATAGATATGTAAGATGATGATGGAGACTCCCATTACAAGTGCTAGAAGAATCTTGATCCCATTATTTTGGTGTGCTGTGAGGGTGCAGACAAGCCAAGGCAACGTGATACATCGTTTATTACAGACTATGCATAACAATAGGAAGGCTAGTTAGTGCTGGTTGCTTTGCAGCAATTAAAAACTCCATTTCCTTTGAATGTTTCTCCTCTGCTGCAGTGCTGCATTTGCTCTCAAAAGACCAGATAATCGGAGGGCTGCTCTGACTACAAGAGAACCTATCCCCCAAGTCTGTGAGCAACCAAGCACTGGGTGTCAATGGAATTACATTTTGAGATTGGCCTTCAGCAATTCCTGGTCCCTTTCCTGAGGCCCATTTTGGAATATGCTCCAGTCAGTCAGTCAATCATATTTATTGAGTGCTTACTGTGTGTAGAGCATTCATTCATTCATTCATTCAGTTGTATTCATTGAGAGTTTACTGTGTGAAAAGCACTGTACTAAGTGCTTGGGAGAATACAATACTCAGTAAATACTGAGTAAACAGTCACTTTCCCTGCCCAAAGTGAGCTTACAGTCTAGAGGGAGGGGAGACAGACATCAATACAAACAAAATTACTGACATGTATATAAGTGCCATGGGGCTGGGAGAGAGCACTGTACTAAGCGCTTGGGAGAGTACAACACAATAATGTAACAGACATAGTTCGTGCCCACAATGATCTTACAGTCAAGAGAGGTCTCTCCAAATACAGCTCATCTTGGGAGTCCTGCTGTCATCTATTCATACCAGATGACCACACTATGGCAGCTGAGACTCAATTGTCAATTATCTTGATGTCCGGGAAGTCAGAGCATTGCGGGACTTCAGTGTTCGGGATGAAATCTTGCTGTTTTATGTCATTTCATTCATTCAGTTGTATTTACTGAGGGCTTACTGTGTGCAGAGCACTGTACTAAGCACTTGGAAAGTACAATTTGGCAACTGAGACCATCTCTACCCAACAACAGGCTCACAGTTGGGGGGGAGATAGACAACAAAACAAGTAGACATGAATCAATAGAATCAATAGCATCAATATAAATAAATAGAATTTAGCTATATATGCATCATTAATAAAATAAATAGAATAATAAATACATACATATAAACCCAAGTGCTGTAGGGGGGAAGGGGGTAGAACAATTTGTCTACCTTAGACAGTGCAAGTGGAACTGGTCTTGTTGGATATGTTATGGGAATGGGGCCTCTGCTTCACTGCCTCACAGCAGTGCTGTGAGAGTAAAAGCCCAGGAGATATCAATCTCTTACTTTGGCCTAAATTATTTCTTTCTTTTAGATATCATAAATTTGGAGAACACCACATGAGTTGTTTCTTTTCACTGATATTTCACCCTGTTTTTTCTGGACATAATCGGGATAAATCTTGAAATTTGGAGGCAGCTCTGACCCCAAGCATTCAAAACTCTAGAATCATCCCAAACATGGGACTACCTAGATTGGAGAAGCAGGGGCCTGGGAGTCAGGAGGCCCTGGGTTCTAATTCCGGCTCTGCCACTTGTCTGCTGTGTGACCTTGGACAAGTCACTTTACTTCTCTGTTCCTCAGTTACCTCATCTGTAAAATAGGGATTGAGACTGTGAACCCCACATAGGACAGAGACTGTGTCCAACCTGATTTGTTTGTATCCACTCAAGGGCTTAGTAAAGTGTCTGGCACATAGTAAGCCCTTAACAAATACCACAATTATTATATCAATGGAAAGAATTGAATTCCAATCATACATGCTAAAATTATAATTTATCCACACCCATAATTAACTGTGTAGACATACAGCAATCAACAGTATTTATTCAGTGATTATTGTGTGCAGAGCACTGTACTAAGTGCTTGGGAAAGTACAATACAACAGAGTTGGTAGAAATAATCCATGTTCTTAAGGATCCTGCGGTTTAGTCGGGAAGAGATAATACAAAGAGGGAAAGCAGGAGAGTATAAGCATATATACATGTGCTGGGGGTGGGGGGTGTAATATCAAAATCCTTAGGGAGTATGGACCCAAGTGCATAGACAACACAGAATGAAAGGATAACAATAGGGGGAGATAAGAGGTTAGTCAAGAAAGCTTCAGGAAAGGTTTGATTACCAGTGAAACATATTTATAGACAATTGTATATATTTAGTACAGCAAGTGTGTCTTAAGATCACATTCTGCACATAAAAATAAAGGCATACTTACTTGCCAAATGGCAAACTGCAAAAAACAATTTAGGACAGGAAGTAATGGAAAGTGACAAGTCCAAATGAAACCCAGTCATTTGGTGGATGGGGAAAGGAAATCTCTATGTGCAAATCTGGTCAGAGGATGCTGGAGAGATAAGGTAGCCCAAGTTTTTCAGTGACCATCTCATCCACATTTCCACTGCCAATCCAATGATATTTGGTCTGGGTTAAGTGTCAGCACTTCCTGTACGGCTGTTTTGATTCTACGGCAGTGTTCATGAACTGCATTCTTGGCTCCTTCCCTGCACTGTAATTATTTATGAGGATAAAGCAAATTGGCAGAAGGAAAAGGTCACTTGCCCAATCAGCCTACCACACTTCAACTCCATCCAATGTCACTCTAAACCTTCCTCTCAGGCTCTCTTTTAGAAAATGTCCACATGCCTCCAAACACTACAGGAATTGAAAGGTTGTACTTGGCAGAGTGTTGCATTTCTTTGTCTGAATTCTCCAGACTCTCATAACTTACACATCACAGGACTTAAATCTCCCAAAAGATGTGAAGAATTTGCCTCTTGTCAGGGTTGGCCAGAATTCTAAATAATGTTTCCATTTTAGGGCTATAAAAACCTTCTTATTTAATAATAATATAGTCACTTGATGAGATTTTTCCCTTATTTATTAATGAACAAGGGCATATAGCTTGAAAAGCAGCATGGCCTAGTGGATAGAGCATGGGTCTAGGAGTCAGAAGGACCTGGTTTCTAATCCCAGCTCTGCCACTTGTCTGCTGGGTGACCTTGGGCAAGTTACTTCACTTCTCTGGGCCTCAGGTACCTCATCTATAAAATGGTGATTGAGAGTGTGAATCCCATGTGGGACATGGACTGTGTCCAACTTGATTAGTTTGTATCCACCCCAGCACTTACTACAGTGTCTGGCACATAGTAAGTTTTTAACAAATACCATTAAAAATATATATGTATAACTTAAGATGGAATTTGGCTAAATTTTTCTTCCTAGGGTGTTTTCAGTTCCTTTTTAATTATTCTCTATTGCATAATGAGTCTAGGATAAGTAAGAAGTGACCCAAACTGCTAATCCTAAATGAGCACTTGAAACTTGGAATTTATAGGTGTTAAGGTAGCAAAGTGCAGCAGTATTTCCTCTACTTTCACAGTTGAGTTATCCAGGCTGGTGAACTGCAGGGCTCGTATTTTAAAGAGCAGGTGCCTTATTCCCATTGTACAGATTATCTTGCATTTACCCCACTGCTCTGTACAGTGCTTAGAATGCAAAGAGAGATTAATAAATACCACAGTTATAAATAATAGTATTAAAGGCATTCCATCCTTTGAAAGGGAGCATGACCTAATGGGAAGAACTTTGGCCAGAGAGTCAGAAGTACCTGGGTGCTAATCCTAGATCTGCAACTTGTCTGCTGTATGCCCTTGGGCAAGTCACTTCTCTTCTCTCGACCTCAGTTCCCTCATCTGTAAAATGGGGATAAAGACTGTGAGCCCCATGTGTGACAGGGACTGTGTCCAACCTGATTAGCTTGTATCTATCCCAGCAGTTAGTACAGTCCCTGCCATATAGTAAGTACTTAACAAATACCATAAAAGAGGGAGAAGTCATTGTTTCCTCTTAACTTGAGTTTCCTCCTCAAGTTAATGCAACTATCTCTTTGCATGCATTGTACCAAGTTAGAATCCTAAGCAATTTTTCTCCCTTTTCATTTCAGGCCATGCGCTGATTGGATAAGCACCTTTTCCATATTTTAGGCTATCTCTGGATTTGTGTCTTCAACCATAATTTCATTCAACAACACAATACTTTTCCTGCCTCACTCCTCCTCACTCCTGTGAAACAAATACATATGATGGACCTTCTTTTCCTTGTCCCATTTTCCTTGAAAGGTCTCCTAAATTCTAGTCTCATTTAAAGACTCGATGTCAACTCTGAAACCCTGCTTTCACTCCCTCAGCTTCTCTCCCTATTAGACTATGAGCCCCACAAGGGACAGGGATGGGGTCTAATTCCCAACTGGGTATTCTCTCTCAGTGCTTAGTGAGAAGCAGAATGGCTTAGTGGATAGAGCAGAGGACTGGGATAATCACTGGGATAAGACTGGGAGTCCAAAGGACCTCAGCTCTAATCCCGACTCCGCCACATGTCTGCTGTGTAACCTTGGGCAAGTCACTTAACTTCTCTGTGCCTCAGTTATTTTATCTGTAAAATGGGGATTAAGACTTTGAGCCCCATCTGGGACAGGGACTGCCTCCAACATGATTAACTTGTATCTAGCCCAGGGCTTAATACAGTGCTTGGCACAGAGTAAATGCTTAATAAGTACCATAATTATTATTATTACAGTGCTCTGCACCTAGGAAGTGCTTAATAAATACTTTTACTCCTCTGTTACCCTCAGCCTTTCTTTCCAATGGACAGCAACGAAACCCTGGGCACGCCTGCTGTCTTCCCACCAGACCCTGGTCATGTTAAGACACAACTTTGGAAAACCTTGTTTTTTTGTTTTTTCATTTATTTGTTTGTTGGTTTTATGGTATTTTTAAAGTGCTTATTATGTGCCAGGCACTATTTTAAGCACTGAGGCAGATATAAGATAATCAGGTTGGACACAGTATATGTCCAACATGGGGCTCACAGTCTTAATCTCCATTTTACAGAAGAGGTAACTGAGGCACAGAGAAGTAAACTGACTTGCTAAGGTCACACAGCAGATAAATGGTGGAGTTGGGATTAGAACTAGTGAAAGGACTCCTGTTAATCTTAGTGGCTGAACCCTGAACCCTAGACCTTTTGATCCATTTTACCACCAGGCTTAATGAACTCTAAGCTTTACCTTTTATGTTGTTTTTACATTTATATTATTTCATCTTTCCCATTGTGACTGTCACCAAAACCATTCCCATCTCATGCTTAGATTGTGATCCCCTAAGGAGTCAGGTACCATGATTAACTCTCATCTGGGTATTTTTTTTCCCCAGTGCTTAGTACAGTTCTCTGTATGTGATAAGTGCTTAATAAATACTCTGACTACTTTGCTAAATGGTTATCATACCACTCACCTAACTCACTCGGTAAAGGGACAAAGTCATACTTGCTGGCTATCCTTGGTTAAAAGGTCTTACATAACCCTTTTATTGGATGCATCCACACAATTTAATGTACTGACTCATTAATTTTCCTCACACTCTTGAGAGTCATATGAATAAGTGGATAGAGCACCAGACTGGGACTCAGAAGGTCATGGGTTCTAATCCCTGTTCTGCCACTTGTCTACTCTGTGACCTAGGGCAAGTCACTTCACTTCTCTGGGCCTCAATTACCTCATCTGTAAAATGAGGATTGAAACTGGGAGCCCCTCGTGGGACAGGGACTATGTCCACCCCGATTTACTTGTATCCACCCCAGCGCTTAGTACAGTGCCTGGCACATAGTAAGCACTTAATGAATAACATACTTATTATTAATGGAAAAAATGTCTGGTTCTATACTGCATTAGATGGAGAAACTAAAATACTAATCATCATTTTGTCCATTTGCTTCACTCATTACTCCCTAAATCTCCATCTTCATTCCTCCCAAGCTCATGGGAACTTTTCTAGAAATCCATAGGCTTCTGTCTTAGGCTATTTTAACAGGGTCTCCCTGCTTTTGCTTGGGAGTACATAGTGAGGGAGGCCATTTTGGTAAGCATATTGAGAGATGTGTTTCCGAGTTCTAGCCCAGCTCAGGAGGCCTTTAATTCCAAAGTCCAGGTTCCACTCTCACCTTGAATGGCAGTGAAGAAGAGTCACCAGAGATGACCTCACTGAGGCTTCACATTGGTTCATTTGCTTTTAGTCCTTTCACCACCACCATTGCTATTCCCAAGCCAAGTGAGTGGCTGTAGATGGAAAGATATCCCGCTCAGAAAAAGCAGTAATTGATCACCTTGGATCTGTCTAACATGAATCAGTGGAATTTACTGAACTCTTAGTATGTGGAGAGCACCATACTAAGTGCTTGGAAGAGTAGGTACAACATAGCAAGCACATTACCTGCCCACAACAAGCTTACAGTCTAGAGGGGAAGACAGATATTAATATAAATAATTCTTTTATAATTGAATTATAAACATGTAATTTAAAGATATGTATGTAAGTGCTGCGGGGCTGAGGATGGGGCAAATATCAAATGGTGGAAATAATGATGGAAATTCCTGTTGGACAGAGATCATGGACTACGTTATAGTATTGCCATTAGCAGTAATAGCGAGGCCAATTTCATAGCCTTCCACATCATCACTCCAGAGCACAGACCACTCTCAGGGGTCTGGGTAGTCTTCTTGATAAACACCCGAGGCCCATAGGTGGGGAATTAATCGATGGTATTTATTGAGCACAAGAGGAGGTATAAGGGTTGTAGGTCTATAATCTTTTAGCATTTTTAAATGCTTGAAAATTACATCAGAATGTGGGAAAAGCCATGGGCAAAAAGAGGGTGCTTATTGAGGGACTACTTCTTTTGATCAGTAAAATCTCTCTTCCATTTCCCAAATACATCTATTTTTCGTGAACTTCTGAGCAATGACTATTTGAATGCTCCATGCACAATACACATGACAAGCAGTATTTCCATCAATCTGGCCCGCTTTTAATCATAGGAATTTTGAAAGACTCTAAAAAAGGACACGAACAAACATTCCCTTCTCACAGCCACAGCCCTTAATCATTGTTTTCCAACTCTAATTGGGACTGCCAGCTATGAGACAGAGCAGGGTTCCACATAATGTTACCCTTCTCACCTGGGGAGAGAAGGAGGCAGGACAGGAGAAATAGAAAAAAAGAGAAGGAAGAGGAGAAGGATTTTTCTACTTTAAAAAATAGTATTCCTTTATTAGCTGGGCCAGCTATACACTATTAACAACAGTACCATCCTCCCTGTCTTACAAGCACATAACCTTAGCATTAACCTTGACTCATCTATCTCATTAATCTGTCACCAAATCTGTCATTTCTAACTTCACAACATTTCTAGAAACCTCGCCTTCCACTCCAACCAAATGTTTACTATGCTGAAACAAGCATTTCTCATATCCCGCCTTGACCACTGCATCAGCCTTTTCACCCTGTATTTTCACTGTTCATTCACCCTTCCCTCAGACTCTTAGCACCTATCTATATATCCATAATTTATTTATTTATATTAATGTTTGCTTCTTCCTCTAGACTGTAAGCTCATTGTGGGCAGGGAATGTGTCTACCACCTGTTATATTGTACTCTCCCAAGTGTTTAGTACAGTGTTCTGCACACAATCAGCACTCATTAAATGCAATTGATTGATTAATCAGCCTCTTCACTGACCTCCCTGTCTCCAGCCTCTCCCCACTTAAGTCCATTCTTCCCTCTGCTGACCAAATCATCTTTCTTAAAAAACATTCAGCCCTTGTCCCCCTACTCCTCAAAATCCTCCAGTGGTTGCCCATCAATCTCCACTTCAAACAAAAATGCTTTACCATCCATCAGTTTTAAGGCACTCAATCAGCTCTCTGCCTCCTACCTCACCTCACTAATCTCCTAGTACAATCCAACCTGTGCACTTCACTCCTCTAGCACCAACCTACTCACTTTTTAAAAAATGCTATTTGTTAAGCGCTTACTATGTACCAGACATAGTACTAAGTGCTGGACTAGATAATCAGGTCAGACACAGTATCTGCCCCACATGGGGCTCATACTCTCAGGGAGAGGAAGAACAGGTATTAAATCCCCATTTATAGATAGGGAAACTGAGGCACAGAGAAGTTAAATGACTGGCCCAAGGTCATACAGCAGAGATGTATTGGACATGGGATTAGAAAACTGTTGACTTCTGAACACTGAAACAATGAAGAGCATGACCTAGTAGATATAGCGTGGGCCTGGGAGTCAGAAGGATCTGGATTCTAATTTGAGCTCAGCTACTTGCCTGTTGTGTGACCTTGGGCAAGTCACTTCTCTTCTTTTGGTTTCAGGTCCCTCATCTGTAAGGTGGGGATTAAGATTGTGAGCTCCATGCCCAACCATTTAGCTTGTATCTACCCCAGCACTTAGAACAGTGTTCGACACATAGTAAGTGTTTAACACATTATTATTATTAATAATAAAAATAATAATTGTGGTATTTGTTAAGCACATAGTAAGTGCTAAGCACTGTTCTAAGAGCTGTGGTAGATACAAGGTATCAGGTTGTCCCACTTGGGCTCACAGTCTTAATCCCCCTTTTACAGATGAGGGAACTGAGGCACAGAGAAATGAAGTGCTTTGCCCAAGGTCACAGAGCAGACAAATGGAGGAGTTGATTAACTTCTCTGTGCCTCAGTTACACATCTTTATAATGTGGATTAAGATTGTGAGCCTCATGTAGGATATGGACTGTGTTCAACCTGGCTACCTTATATCTACCCCAGTATTGAGAAAAGTGCCTGGGACATGGTAAAAGCTTATCAAATACCGGTAAAAAAGAGAGAGAGTAACAGAGTTGGTAGACACCATTCCTGCCCTCAGTCTAGTGGAGAAGACACATTAAAATAAATTACTAGTAAGAGAAACCACAGAATTCAACAATACATATATCAATACTTTGGGGATGGGTAGCGGGCAAAAGCTAAATTTCAGGAGGTTAGTGGAATTAGTGAGGGAAGCTTTCCTAGAAATGATGAGATTTATTTAATAGGGCTTTGAAGATAAGGATCTTCTTGGTTTGCTTGTTTTATGTCATATTACTGGGAAGCAGCGTGGCTCAGTGGAAAGAGCCTGGGCTTCGGAGTCAGAGGTCATGAGTTCGACTCTCGGCTCTGCCACTTGTCAGGTGTGTGACTGTGGGCAAGTCACTTCACTTCTCTGTGCCTCAGTTACCTCATCTGTAAAATGGGGATTAACTGTGAGCCTCACGTGGGACGACCTGATTACACTGTATCTACCCCAGCGCTTAGAACAGTGCTCTGCACATAGTAAGCGCTTAACAAATACCAACGTTATTATTATTATTAAGTGCTTACTATGTGTCAAACATTAAGTCAGAAACAGTCCCTGTCCCACATGGGGCTCACAGTCTAAGTAGGATGGAACACAGGTATTTAATCCCATTTTACAGTTGAGGAAACAGGAGCACAGAAAACTTAAGTGACTTGCTCATGGTGACACAGCAAGCAGTTGGCAGAGCAGAAATTAGAACTCAGCTCCTTCAACTCCCAGGCCTGTGCTCTTTCCACCAGGCAAGACTGCTTCTACCCTTTCCTTTCTTTTGGGACTATTTTGTTTTGCTCTCTTGACAAACCAATTATTATCCATTCTATTTATTATCCATTCTATTTTCTGGGTCAGAGTCCACCCCCAAGTCGGTAAGCTCCTTGAGGCCAAGGAATTGTGACTACCACTTCTGTACTCTCCCAAGTACTTAGTAATGTGCTCTGCACAGTAAGCACTAAATAAATAACATGAAGAATTTGATTGATTGATTGATTGAGTGACTTGTTCCATTCTTGAGAAGCAACCTGGGCTCCTGGAAGGAATATGGGCCTGGGAGTCAAGGACCTGGGTTCTAATCCTGGTTCTGTCATTTGCCTGCTGTGTGACCTTGGGCTAGTCACAACTTCTCTGTGCCTCAGGCACCTCACTTGTAAAATGGAGATTCAGTACCTATCTTTCCTCTCCCTCAGATTGTGAACTTCTTGTGGGACAGAGACTGTGTTGGACCTGATTATCTTTTTCCTACCATTGTGCTTAGTACAGTGCTTGGCATATAGTAAGCTTGTGATTAATACTATTACTAAGTATTATTATTATTATTATTATTATTATTGTTATTATCAGGATTCTTCCAGCATTTGGACTTGAACCTTTTCAAACAACTTTCATGAAGTTGAGGCTTTGGTAGTCAAGAAGTTGGAAATCATCACTTACTTGATCATTAAATCTCCCAAGAGTAATTCACATCTTCTGGGGTCTTTCGAGGATTGAGGGTCTCTTTATGGGTGTATGAGTGTTTCAAAGGGCCAACAAGGACTTCAGTGGGTGTTTGACCTCCTGAAATGGTCACCGTGGCCAGAAAGGTAAACTAGGAGAACCAGACAATGGACAACCAGGCTACTAGGAGGCTAAATAATAATGTTGGTATTTGTTAAGCACTTACTATGTGCAGAGCACTGTTCTAAGCACTGGGGTAGATACAGGGTAATCAGGTTGTCCCACATGAGGCTCACCATCTTCATCCCCATTTTACAGATGAGGTCACTGAGGCAGAGATAAGTGAAGTAACTTGCCCACAGTCACACAGCTGACAAGTGGCAGAGCCGGGATTCGAACCCATAACCTCTGATTCCCCAGCCCAGGCTCTTTCCATTGAGCCACTCAGGTCGTCATTAAGCTGTTACACTTTCAGTTAACTTCTCCCAAAAATTGTATGAGAGAATGGAGAGATTAATATGATATCGTAAGATCATCAAGCTTTCAGAGATTATCCTGTGTCCAAACATGTGGTTTATATTGATCTTCTTAAAGGAAGAGTTCTAAACAAATGCCCAGTAGTTAAATGTAGAATAAACATATGCTTCAGGTTTCAGAGTATATCACCTAGTCAGAACATAATTCTCTAACTGTGGGTATGAGTCATGTCTCAGTTCTGGTTCCCCTTCTATTCTCCATGTATGCCCACTCCCTTAGAGAATTAATTTGCTCCCAAGGCTTCAATTACCATCTCTAAGTGGATGATTCTCACATCTACATTTCCAGCCCTCATCTCTCTCCCTCTGCAGTCTTGATCATCAAGTTGGACACAGTCCCTGTCCCATGTAAGCCTCGCAGCCTTAATACCCATTTTTCAGATGAGGTAACCAAAGCACCGAGAAGTTAAGTGACTTACCTAAGGTCACACAGCAGAAAAGAGATGGAGCCAGGACTAGAACACAGGTCTCACAATGATGCCCTAGCCTGCGCTCTTTCCATTAGGCCATTACTACTTCTCCCAAAGGCCTTCCCCTATTAAATCCTCTTTTGCCTGTCTCCCTCTCCCTTCTGGGTAGTGTATGCACTTGGATCTGTGACCTTTGGACACTTGATATTTGCCCCACCCACAGTCCCACACCACTTAGGCGCATATTTTTGAATTATTCATTATAAATTACTTATTCATTCATATTAATGTTTTTCTCCTTCTTTAATAATAATAATAATAATAATAATGTTGATATTGTTAAGCACTTACTATGTTCCAAGCACTGTTCTAAGTGCTGAGGTAGATACAAGGTAATCAGGTTGTCCCATGTGGGGCTCACAGTCTTCATCCGCATTTTACAGATGAGGTAAGTGAGGCATAGAAAAGTTAAGTGACTTGCCCAAGGTCAAACAGCTAAGTGGCAGAGGCGCAGGATTAGAACCCATGATCTCTGACTCCCAAGCCAATGTTCTTTCCACTAAGCCACGATGTAAGCTTATTATGGGCAGGGACCGTGTCTGCTATTTCTGCCGTACTGTATTCTCCCAAGCACTTAGAAGAGTGCTCTGCACATAGCAATATCATTGATTAATTGATTGATTAATAAAGGTTTAATAATAAATGCCATGGAGGGGTCACTGAAGTTATAAATGTCTGCAGCTCCCATAGTTTGTTTACTAATGTTCCTCGCTGGATAAAAGTCCTAGGCACAAACGAGATGCAAGGGAGGAAATGGAAAAGTTTCTGATAACCTGACCACCCACTTTAGCCATTTGTGCATGCTCAGACATGGTAGAGTATCTTGAAACCCAAGTGTTTGTTTTATGATGGATAGCAGGAACATGCCACTACAAATACAATTCTGTAGAAATTTAATCATTGGGTGGTAATGCAATTAAATGTGATCCACACACAATACTTATCACTTTGGTCAAATTATTTTCAAGTCAATGGTAGCATTAACTTAAAGAAAGCAAAACATCAGGCTTATGGTAGTTTAACACCAGGCCTCACGATATCTTTAATTGCCTTACAACGTCTGTAATTGCAGGCCTTGGAGTTTCTATGTACCTTCTAATATCCTAAACAATGCAACTCACAGGTACTTAGCGATCATAAGTTTTGTAACTACTTGAGCAGTAACATTATGTGAGCCAACGGTTCAGATCTGCCCTTGCGTTTACTCCCACTAGCTTGCAATAAAATATATTCCAAAAATATAGTTCTTCTTACTCGTGTTGGCCCTAGGTACAACATAATTCCACTACATCTGAATCAGCCACTCTAGTATTTTCTCAAAGATGGCTCTATTTCTCCCAGAAATTTTACAAGTGCTGACTACAGTGCTCTGCACATTGTAAGTGCTAAATAAGTACAGTTGATTGATTGATTTTTGTCTAGCAATTGCCTTTCCCATATTCAGCGCACAAAGAACTCAAACCCAGATCATTGACAAGATTCTCGCTCAGTCAATCAATGGTATTTATTGAGGGGTAACTGAGTGCAGAGCAATGTACTAAGCCCTTGGGAGAATACATTGCAATTGAATTGGTAGAAGCATTTCATGCCCACAATGTGCTTACAGTGTAGAGGGGGAAATGGACTTTAAAGTAAATAAATACATTATGGATAGGTAAATAATAATAACTGTGGTACTTGTTAAGCACTTACTGTGTGTCAAGCACTGTACTAAGCCCTGGAGTTTATATAAGATAATCAGGTCCCACATAGGGCTTACAGTCTCAATATAAGGGAGAACATTTGTGGAAAGTGAGGCACAGAGAAGTCAATCAATCATATTATTGAGTGCTTACTACGTGCAGAGCACTGTACTGAGTGTTTGGGGGAGTAACAGAATTATCAGACGTTACCTCCCCATAAGGGGCTTACATTGTAGAGGGGGAGACAGACTTAATATGAATGAATTGATATGAGAAGTAAAGTGACTTGTCCAAGGTCACACAGCAGACAAATGGTGGAATCAGAATTAGAACCCAAGTCCTCTGATTCCCAGGACCAGAATGTCTCCACTAGGCCAAAGGTGTTATATGAACGTGAATGCTGTACAACTCCCAGGTTGACTTTAGTTCCTTTTCTCTTTTCTTTTTAAAGTTATGAGTCTGGTCTCCTTGGTTGGAGAGTAAAGTTGTGGAGACAGTGTCCAAGACTATTCTTTAACACTTACAACCAGAACTTGGTCTAGGACTAATACACCTAAAGGTCTTACTAAAGAGTTGTTGACTCAGAAAATGACTGATGCTCAAGTTAGGAAGCATATTGCAAGGAAAGCTTTCCAATACATATTAAATAAAAGGAGGGCTTGTTTTCACTTTATAATGTCTTTGGTTCAAGCTTCAGTAAGTTCAAGAAGGTTTTGATAAATTCATGGATATGGGTTATTGTTGGCAAAGCATATGACTGTGAAAATGCTCCAGGCCCTGTTGGAGGTGGAACTGAGGTTAAGAGAAGTAGGAAACTTACTCCTGCAGCATTCACTACTTGGTAATTACACTTTGCCCAAGCCAGGAGCCAATGTTTCCCAGAATCCCCTGAGAATGGGGTCCAGTCAGCAAGCTAATCACAGTCTTTAAATTCATGGGAGGAGAGTTCTTTTTCTCTTCCAACCTGCTGGGACTTACATTTTTCAGGGCATCATTAACTGAAACAGGTGTCTAGGCTAGATCACCTAACACCCTTTCACCCCATCCCATGTGACCTTTGATGACATCATTACTATGCCACTAACTGGACTAGTGGCAGAGATATAGGGAAACTGTCAGTAGCCTTGGCAGTTGGGCAGGAAGGACTTCTGTTTGGTGGGAAAAAGAAGGAATGAAGAGAGGGAAGGAGTGGACAGGATGCAGGAGTCAGGAGGACCCTCTGCAGCAACCAAGTGGCATTTCCTGTTATACCTCTCCTCCAACAGCCCTCCCCACACTTCACCCTCTGGCTTGGACCTCCAAAAATGAAGCCCCTTGTGGGATCAGGGCTGGAAGGAAGAGGGGTGACACCCCAAATCTGGAAGGCACCCCAGGATAAATGCACACATGCGTGCACGTGCACACACACACACACTTCTAGCATTCAAATGTCTATCACTTAAACATCAAACACACGCTTCACTTTTCTATCCACTTTCAGCTTACTGACCTCTCCCAACCAAGGAATCAGCAAGATTCCTCCCAGGTCTGGGAGTTATAGGACCTAGGTTCTAATCCTGACTCTGCCAATTGTCAAATGTGTGATCTTGAGCAAGTCATTTAACTTCACAGTGCCTCAATTCCCCCATCTATCAAATCAGGATTCAATACCTGTCCTCCCTCCTATTTAGATTCTGAACCCCATATGATGATGATAAGTATTTGTTAAGCACTTACTATGTCCAGGCACTGTACTAAGTGCTGGGGTGGATACAAGCAAATGGGGTTGTCATAGTCCCTGTCCCATGTGGAGCTCACAATCTCAATCCCTACTTTAATAATAATAATAAAAATGTTGGTATGTCGAGAAGCAGCGTGGCTCAGTGGAAAGAGCCCGGGCTTGAGAGTCAGAGGTCATGGGTTCGAATCCCCACTCTGTCACCTGTCAGCTATGGGACTATGGGCAAGTCACTTAACCTCTCTGTGCCTCAGTTACCTCATCTGTAAAATGGGGATTAACTGTGAGCCTCACGCGGGACTACCTGATTACCCTGTATCTACCCCAGCACTTAGAACAGTGCTCTGCACATAGTAAGCGCTTAACAAATGCCAACATTATTATTATTATGTGCAGATCACTGTTCTAAGTGCTGGGGGAGATACAGGGTAATCAGAATGTCCCAAGTGGGGCTCACAGTCTTCACCCCCATTTTACAGATGAGGTAACTGAGGCACAGAGAAGTGAAGTGACTTGGCCACAGTCACACAGCTGACAGGTGGCAGATCCGGGATTCGAACCCATGACCTCTGGCCCCCAAACAGATGAGGTAACTGAGGGACACAGAAGTGAAGTGACTTGCCTATGGTCACACAGCAGACAAGTGGCAGAGGTAGGATCAGAACCCACATCCTTCTGATTCCCAGGCCTGTGCTCTATCCATTAGGCCATGCTGCTTCTCTGCATGGTAGAGAGAGCACCGGACTGAGAATTAGAGATGTGAGAAGCCTTGGGCAAGTCACTTAACCTCTCTGGGCCTCAATTTCCTCATGTATAAAATTGGCATAAAACATCTATTCTCCCTTCTTAAACTGTGAGCTCCCGGCAGGATGGGAATGGAGTCTGATCTAAATAACAGTATCTACTCCAGCCCTTAGTACAGTTATTGGCTTATCAATCAAACAACCAATGGTATTCTTTGTGTGCTTACTGTGTGCAGATCACTGTACTATGCATTTGGGAAAGTACAGAAAAATAGAGTTGGTAGACACTATCCCTGCCCCCAAGGAGTTTACCTCTGACTTGTCATCCATTATTTTTAATTACTGAAAATTTGAATAGGAAAACTTCTTGGTTTTATACATTTCTAAGCAAAGAAAATAGTAAATGACAGTTCCTGGCAAACACAGAGTAGCATATGGCTAGAAAGAAAAATGTGAAACTGAGACTCTCCTACGTGAAACAGATGCAAAAGGGAAACCAGTAACAACTGGAGTCAAGAAGTGTTATGTTTTATTCAGTCCCATCTCCATGTTCTCAAGTGATGGACCCTGGATTAAAACCCTGGTCCTTCTGACTTGCAGGCCTATGCTCTATCCACTGGGCAATGCTGTTTCTCTAAATAGAGAAGCAGAAGCAGCAAGGCTCAGTGGAAAGAGCATGGGCTTGGGAGTCAGAGGTCATAGGTTCTAATCCCAGTTCCACCACTTGCCAGGTGTGTGACTTTGAGTTAAGAAGTCACTTAACTTCTCTGTGCCTCAGTTTCCTCATCTGTAAAATGGGGATTAAGACTGTGAACCCCATGTGGGATAACTTGATTACCTTGTATCCTCCCCAGTGCTTAGAATAGTGCTTGGCACATAATAAGTGCATAACAAATGCCATCATTATTATTATTAACTGGATTGGAGGAAATAACTAATGATAGTAGCAGATGGTAGTACTGTTTTATTATCAACCAGCTTCAGTGCTTTGGGGGCACAAAATGTCGGGGATGCTATTGAATAAAATAATAACAATAATTTTGGTAGTTGTTAAGTGCTTCCTAAGTGCCAAGTGCTGAACTAAGCGCTGGGCTAGATACAAAATAATCAAGTTCCACATGGGGCTCACAGTCTAATTAGAAGAGAGAACAGGTATGAAATCCCTATTTTGCAGATGAGAGAATTGAGGCCCCAAGAAATTAAGTGACTTGCCCAAGGTCACACAGCGGGCAAGTGGCAGAGCCAGGATTATAACTCAGGTCCTCTGACTCCCGGGTCCATGCTCTTTCCACTGGCCATGTTGCTTCTCAAATGTGACCTTCTGAATTATACTCTAACATAAGTAACTTGCCCATTCCAAGTCCAGGCATATCCCAGAATATAGCCATTTTAGATTTTTTCTCAATGGTATTAAGCACTTACTTTATGTCAGGCACTCTACTAATCACTGGCGTAGTTACAAGCTAATCAGATAGGACACAGTCAATTTCCCATATGGGGCTTACAGTCTTAATCTTCATTTTGCAGCTGAAGAAACCAAGGCACAGAGAAGTTAAGTGACTTGCCCAACATCACACAGCAGACAAGTGGAAGAGCCAGAATTAGAACCCAGATCCTTCTGATTCCCAGGTCCGTTCCCTTTCTACTAGGCCACACTACTTCTAGAATTCAAACAAAACAGTGACACAGCCAAGACTGTTGGATACTTTATCCCAGATTTAACCACCTCACAATACAATCACCCCAGAGATACATCTAATATGAATAGACACTCTACCCTGTCAGAAATCCCTCTGCTCTGATGTTTTGTGCTACAGATAAAGTAAATCCCTGCTTCTGCCATCTCTCCCAACTTGAGCTGTAATAAGGCAAAATAGTTCTTAGAGGAAGCTCTACCCAGAGTTTGCGGCAGATTTCCAAGCCACAGAAGAGGTCGTTCATTGGATTGAAAAGAAAATATTGAACTGGGTGGGGGGCAATCTAATTTAAAAGTAAGTAATGTAGATGTCAATGAGTAAAATACATTTGTTTCAGAGGAAATATCCAATGAAGAATTCAATGAAGACAACATCAAACAATGTTAATCCAATGGATTTTTGAAAGATGAAAAAATAGATGAAGAAAATTTGGGGATCAAGAAATTTTGTATCAATTTTAAAACTGACTAGGAAAATTCTAAGGCAGACAGGAGTTTAAAGGTGCAAAACAGTGTGCAGAAGGAGTTACTTTGCTATGAAGGACTTTATGAAGGAAAGAAGTTGTGTGGCTTAATGGAAAGAGCTCAGACCTGGAAGTCAGCAGATCTGGATTCTAAATCTGCTTCTGACACATGTCTGCTGTGTGACTTTGGGCAAGTCACTTAACTTCTCTGTGCTTCAGTTACCTCATCTGTAAAATGGGAATTAGACTGAGTCCCATGTGGGAAAGGGACTGTGTCCAACAGATTGACTTGTATCTACCAGCGTGGCTCAGTGGAAAGAGCCCGGGCTTGGGAGTCAGAGGTCATGGGTTCGAATCCCCACTCTGCCACTTGTCAGCTGTGTGACTGTGGGCAATCACTTCACTTCTCTGTGCCTCAGTTACCTCATCTGTAAAATGGGGATTAAGACTGTGAGCCTCACGTGGGACAACCTGATTATCCTGTATCTACCCCAGCACTTAGAACAGTGCCCTGCACATAGTAAGCACTTAACAAATACCAACATCATTACTATTATTATTACCCCAGAGTTTAGTAGAGTGCCTGGCACATAGTCACTGTGCCTTTGTGTCATAGTCATTAGCACTTTACCGATACCATAAAAAAGAAGACTGCTGTTCAACCTAAAGCGGATGAATTCTTTGTCAAAGTTAAAAAAGCTGCTAACACATTCAGCAGAACAAAGTTTCTGCATATGCAGATTCCTGCAAAGACTCACAATCTGATTACAGCCCCTCACTTTCTGCTTGTAGTGATGTGCTTTAAATGACCTAAACACAGATTAAACAAAGATTAAACAAACAAACAGTGTTACACTATTTAGCAGGTGAAGGAAATTTCACGTTATTTTTCCACATTATTTCACACAAAAATTTAAGGGAAATCTTGCTCCATGATACGGCCATTCACAGTTCAACCACCTTGTTAAAGAACATAATCTCACTGCAATATGGTATATGCCTGCATTAGCCTTTCTTTAGGGTATTTAGATTCCATGACCCATAAAATCCTATTTAGAGGGTATTTATTCCCTTCAATTCCATAGACAGGTGCATGCTGGTGCCTTAGATCAATTAGTTAAGAGTATTTAATGAACACCAAGTATTTACTGAGGGACTAGGCACCAACCTTTAGAGGTTCATGGGGTAGAGTTGGAGGATACGAACATGGGCAGGGGTTAGAAATTGGCTGAGGTGAATGCTGTTTTGATCCAGGTCTCAATTTACACTGATCAGAAGTTAAAATTTGCCCTAGTGGATTTTAAAACATAGAAGCAGCCTTTCTATTAGCAGGCCAGTTGCAATGACATATGGAGATTGATTCAGACCAAATGTAACAAGAGCTAAAATATGAAGCATCTGGAACCAAAGATCAGCCCTTGACTTTAGCAAATACTCTGTTGTCCTCCTTGACATCCATTCTACTACTCAGGAATGACTCATTTAATATCTCATTTTTTTTCCTCACCATTTCCACAATTTTCCCTCCAAGTAACCCATTCTGGACTCCTTGAACATGAATTTATCCAAAACTACTATAACTACAAATAATACTACTAATAATACTAATGATGGTATTTATTAAACACTTACGATATTCTTGCCTTCAGAACACCTCTACTTAGACATTCCACCTGCACCTCAAACTTAACATGTCCAAAACAGAACTCATCTTCCCACCAAGCCATCTCTACCCCTTAGCTTTTCAAGAACTGTAGGCAACACTACCACCACCCCCTCCAGGTCTCAAATCCAAAATCTACAGATTATCTTCTACTTATCTCTTTCAGTAAACCTGCATATTCAATCTGACCTGGAATTCTGTCAGTGCGACCTTCATAGTGTCTCTAGAATCCACCTGTCCTTTCCATCCAAACTTCTACCATGCTGATCACTTATCATATCCTGTCTTTACTATATCAATCTCCCCTGCCTCCATTATCTCCCCACTTTAGTTCATGTGTCACTCAGCTGCTTGGATCATTTTACTAAAAATCATTCTGCACATATCTCCCCCTACTCCCAAACCTCCAATGGTTGCCCATCCATCTTTGTGTGAAAAAGAAATGCCTTACAATCAGTTCTCTTCCTCCCACTTTACTTCCCTAATCCCCTTCTAAATCCCAACCCATGATTTCGGCTCCTCTAACACCTACTCACTGTGTTCCAATATCATTTTTCTCACCGCCAAACACTTGCTCACATCTTCCCTCTGGCCTGGAACTTCCTCCTCCTTAATATATGGCATACTTCGACACACCCCATCTTCAGTGTCCCATTAAAAGCAAATCTTCTTCAAGAGACCTTCCTTTACTAACCTCTCTTTTCCCCACCCTATTCACCCTCCTTTCTGCATAACTGATGCACTCGGGTCTGTATCCCTTAAGCTCTTTGATCCTTTCCTCACCCGCAGCCCTGCAGCACTCATGTACATGTCCTTATACTCTGTTACTTGCCCTGCCTGTAATTAATTTTAATGTCTGCCACCCCCTCAAGATTGTAAATTCCTTGAGGGAAGGGATACTGTCTACCAATTTTATTGTATTGTTTTCTTCCAGTGGCTTAGAACAGTGTTCTGCTTACAGTATTATTAAGTACAGTAAGCACTTAATAAATACCATTCATTGATTCATTATGCTCCAAGTACATGAGGCTCACAGCCTCTAAAAGGGTTGCAGAACAGGTATCTTATCTTCATTTTACAGATGAGAAAACTGAAGTTCAAGGAGCATAAGTCTCTTGCCCAAGGACACACAGCAAGTAAGTGGTGGAGCCAGAATCAGAATACGGGTCTCCCGACTCCCAGTCCTACAGGCTAAACTTCCTCCTTAATGCTGTCTACAACTTCCTGGAGTAAGAGTGCAAAGGTGTAATAATCATCTCTGTGACCTCAAGTCTGCTAAATCAGGTCAAGTTTTGTTTTTTTCTGGCTTTCCCCTGTCCTCGTGGGGACTGTGAAAATAAGTGAAGAGATGGACCAGAGTATGGAGTCAAAGTCCTTGAGCAGTCTGGGATGTACATCGACAAAATTTTATGGGACCTACACCGCACCTGTACTGCAAGTGGTGCGATTTGGACAATTAATTTCACCCCCGATTAGACTGTAAGCCCGTCAAACGGCAGGGACTGTCTCTATCTGTTGCCGACGTGTTCATCCCAAGCACTTAGTACAGTGCTCTGCACATAGTAAGCACTCAATAAATACTATTGAATGAACACCTTCCAAGTGAAGCAGGGCAGGTTGTAAGCTCCTTGTGGGCAGGGATCGTGTCCACCAACCCTACTGTACTGTGCTCTCACAAGCACTCAGTACAGTGGTCTGTCCTCAGCAATGATGATGTTGGTATTTGTTAAGCGCTTACTATGTGCAGGGCACTGTTCTAAGCACTGGGGTAGATACAAGGTAATCAGGTTGTCCCATGTGAGGCTCACAGTTAATCCCCATTTTACAGATGGGGTAACTGAGGCACAGAGAAGTTAAGTGATTTGCTCACTGTCACACAGCTGACAAGTGGCAGAGCGGGGAGTCGAACTCATGACCTCTGACTCCGAAGCCCAGGCTCTTTCCACTGAGCCACTCTGCTTCCCATAGCCACGCTGCTTCCCAACTGAGCAAGCACTCAGTAAATATGATGGACTGATTGATTGATTAATTGATGGATTGGGGATCAGGGTAGAGAGGCAGGCCAAAGCCACCTTACTAGTTTCAATGAAATCACAATGTTGGACCATTTGTGTATTTTTGTACCTGGCCTAGGGCAGCTCCCACCCTCCCATCCCCCACCTCCCCGACCACATTCAGAGACTTTTAGGGCTATAGAGGAACATACAACCTATACATAGGAAGGAGGACCCTTGTATGACAGGGAAGTTTAGAGGGCATGTTGAAAGAACCTTGGCCTCATGGATAGAGCACTGGCCTGCGAGTGAAAATACTTGGGTTCAAATGGCAGCTCCATCACTTGCTTGCTGTGTAACCATGGGCCAGTGTCACCTGCTCTGTGCCTCAGCTACCTGTGGGCAGGGAATCGGTCTGTTAGATTGTTATAATGCACTCTCCCAAGCACTTAAATATAGTGCACTAGACACAGTAAGTGTTCAATAAATCTGATCGGCTGACTCATCTGTAAAATGGAGGATGAAATATTTGTTCTCCCTCCATCATAGACCGTGAGACCCAGGTGGGACAGGGTTGTGTCTGATCTTATTGTATTGAATCTACTCCAGTGTTTAGCAAAGTGCTGACACATAGCAAATGCTTAACTAACAACCAATTATGATTATCATTAACTGGCTACTGTGCTGTTGGCACAGCTACCACTGACCACCTCCCCTGTATCAATTCCAAAGAGCCGCTTTAAAAGCCATGCTGTAGGGGAGTATTGGGCAGCAGTGTGAACAGTAGCACAAGTAACCCAGATGGTAATTTTTATGTTGGATATATACCTACTTTTTATACATATTTTTGGTATTTGTTATGTGCTAGGTACCATACTAAGCACTAGGGCAGATGCAAGCTAATGAGGTTGGACACAGTCCATGCCCCATATGGGGCTCTCAGTCTTAAGTCCCATTTTTTCAGATAAAGGAACTGAGGCACAGAGAAGCTGTGACTTACTCAAGTTCACGCAGCAGAAAAGAACCAGGACTAGAACCCAGGACGAGAACCCAGATCCTTCTGAATCCCAGGTCTTTGTTCTTCTCACTAGGCTATACTGCTTCTAATGGATAATAAAGGAGGCATTGAAGGGAAGTAATCTGTCCCTCTGTGGACAACAAAGATGTTTTGAGGGACCTTTGGTATCAATAGACAGATGTCGGGCTTGAAAGTATAATCGTAATGAACTTGATCCCTCTCTGTTTTGACAGAGTCAAGATTTAACTTTTGGAAGAGTGCCCTGGGCCAAGTTGTTGTTGTCAAGACTCGCAAGTTATTACTGTGTTTGAGTCTGTGACAATTTGCCCTATACAATTCACTTAGCCAAACATTGCCACCCTTCAAAACAAGGGAGAACAGTTTAATAATAATATGGGCTTCCCTATCAATTCTCAGGATTGGCAGTTTATAAGTGAACGGTCACTTTGATTGGGTTCTTTGAGGTGTCTGGGAGAGCTTATGGGATCACATGATTTTTTTAGTCAATAGCAGATGTCATCATTTTGTATAAGTGAGACATTTTCTCAGTTCTTGCCCTCCAGACTTAAAATCACTTCAAATTTTTGTTTTAAATGAGAACCCTGTCTGAATTCTACTTCTACCCATGGAAACCCTTAGAAAATCTTCCACGCCTACTTTGGAGGAGGGTTTTTGGCCTATATTTTGCTTTCACCCAGGGTGGCTGACAGGAAGTAGCAGAAAAAGCAGGACTTATGCTCACAATTCTTCCCTGGAGAGAGCTTGAATTTATCAACAATAGGGCCCACTTATGTTATACCATGGCTGTTTTGCTGAATGACGGCTCCTCAGTGCATCTCAAATCACTTCATCTCATCTGTACTGACTGCCAAACACTCCACAGCTGTTGATGCCCAAAGCCAAAAGGGCAATTATAAAAGCCTCTGCTCAACCGAACAGACCTACCCCAGTCAATCCAAGGATGAAACTAGGGTGCCATAGGAAGGAGTGGGAAAACCTCTTGGTGTTTAAGACTTAACCAAACCAAAAACACATCCTGCCCCAGGCATTTTTCCCCTTCATTTAAAACTTAAATGGTGTATTTCAAGGGTAAATTTAATCCACATGCCTCACTTTTAGTCAACCCATCCACATATTGTTCTGAAAGAGCACCTTGACGTCTAAGAAGCCTTATGACCTATTTTGTATTTGTGCTCAGAATTTGTTTTGTGACTTGTACCAACAGAGCCCAGTCCCAGAAAGACCAATGTTTGGTTCTAAACAGAGGACTTGTGAGGTGTGAAAATATTCTAAATAGGGTTGATGAATCTCCATTACTACTGTTGCTTAGGGTAACAATATCATGAACATCAAGTGCCTACAAGCCTCTGGAGCTGAGACAGAATATACAAGAGACTCAACCCTGTCTTTTAGAACTTTCCATCCTAAAATATGTAAATGCAAAATGAATAGTCATCCATAGGAAAGGATACACAATAGGTACTGAAATTCACAATTACAGCTAGAAGACAAGCTAAAAAGTATTTAAAATTCTCCATCCTTTGGGGTTTGTGTTTTCTGGGTGGTGACCTGTAAATTATTACAATTGCATGGGTCTGGGGAGGCAGGGAGTCTCTGATAACTGGGTCAGTCAGGGAAGGCACCATGGAGGAAGTGGAATTTTAGGAAATCTACTAAACTGAAGCCCCTCTAGGGCAGGGATCTTGTTTACCAACTCTATTGTATTGTACTATCCCTAGTGCTAGAACAGTGCTCTGCACCCAGTAAGCACTTGATTTTAATTTAATTTGATTTTTTTAAAATTGATTGATTGACTGATTGATTGATTGCAAGAGGGAAGGGAATGAGTAAACAAGAAGGAATAAGGAATTTGGGGTAACATGCAGAACACGAGAGAAGAAACAAAATTGGGAATAGGAAATAAGAGAAAGGATTGATGAGTGGGCACCCTTTCATGAAAGTGAAGAGAAAGGAGGAAGAAAGAGAGGGGAATGATAAGAAGGACTAGCTAGTTCAGGTTAGATTAATGGTGGAGTCTTCTATCCACTCAATGAGACTGATGGAAATGTTTCTTTATTCAGGTAAATGACCTCACCATGCTACAGCAAAGGTGGAGTTTTTCAGATTTCAAGTGGATAATTCCCAAATTTTGGAACATGTATAATGTTTGTACCCAACAAAAAGGGAGATGTTATGGAAATACTTGAATGATAAAAGGAAAGCTCCAACTTAACAGTGGACTTTTCTTTGAATCTATAAATTTCTAAATATTGGGATTATTGAGAAGCAGCATGGCCTAATGGAAAGATCACAGACCTGGGAGTCAGAAGAACTTGTTTCTAATCCCGGCTCCACAATTTGTCTGCTGTGTGACCTTGGGCAAGTCGCTTAACATCTCTGTGCCTCAATTACCTTATTTGTAAAATGGGGATTAAGATTGTGAAATTAATCCCTTCAAAGGGAGAGATTAAGATTATGGGGATTCATCCAATCTGTTTATCTTGTATCTACCTCAGTGCTTAGTACATTGCCTGGTACATAGTAAGCGCTTAAAAAATTCCATTAAAAAAAAGATTGTGATACAGTCACGTCAATAAACCCACAGGAGTGTGATCTAGCGCCATCTAGTGGACCTCTGAAGTAACTTGTTAGGATGTACTATTTGTGTAGTGGCGGAGTTACTTCAACTCACAGAGCATTTTGTAAAGTGCTTTGAGATCAATCTCACTGAAAGGCAGTATTGACTAAATTTGGTTTTCCAAAATCACTGAGTCAATGGAAATTTGAAAGCATGACTTGGGTCAAGTTTGCACCTGGGATAATATGCTTAGTTTAGTGCCTGGAACATAGTAAGTGATTAAATACCATTATTATTATTATTATTACTATGAACACTCTAACTCCTACCATTCAGTATAAAATGTCACATAGCAAAATGGCGATTCACAATTATCACCTTGCAGATATCTCTAAATCCAGCCACTACTTTGGCATTTTCAATTGGTAGGCCTTAAATGATACTTGATTTTACTCAGTATTGCTGGCAACATGTGCTAGTTCATAAAAGCACCTTCACCAGCTAAGTGACAATGGATATACTCTCAAGGTGGAACTTCAATTGCAAAAGACTAGATATACGATTAGTTTCTACAAGAGGATGATTAATGTGAGAGCAACTGTATCTATTTCAATGAGAATACATTCAACGATTGTATTCTGAACTGCTGCAGAATATGTAAATAGTACCACAAGGAATATTCCCCTGGGTATGGCAGACATTAAATCCTGGGAGGTAGTATGATTCCGGGACTAATGAGCCCAAGGCCACACAGGAAGTTAATGGCAGAATCACATAAGATCTTACAATCTTTGAATGTCTCCTTCTGCTTAATCCCAGGCCAGGAATGAAAAGACAACTTTAACATTGAGGGTTGGGTCCAAGGCAAATAAACCCCTTTTTTTAATTTTGTTTGGAGATACTGTAAGGAGATGACTTTTCTCAAGGGCATTGAATTTCTTAGATGGCAAACAGAACCAAGTCGTGTTAATTAAAGGAACCCCCTCCTTTGCTACCTTATTGAATTTAGGAGGTGAAATCAAAACATTTTTCCCATCACCCACATTAATTGAATCTACTTTTCCCTGCCTCTGAGGGAAGTGTTATTGTGTTTTCCATTTGATCTAGATCAACTCTGTTAAACTCCATTTCAGTCTTTAACTGACTCAAGATGGACTTCTTTGTGATTTCTAGCCAGTAGGAAATCTGTACAATTTAAAATCAACTGCAGCTAAAATATTGCTTGCTCCAGTTTCTATTTAAAAAAAAAATCTGTCTACCAGCATTTTCAAAACTGTATTTCATGAAGTGCACATATGTTATAAAAGTATGGCAAAGATTGCCTACGTTTGTAGTTCTCATGCTAAGCAGATTTCCTTTTACAACCAGCTGAATAATAAGATTCGGCACTTCTGGTTTTTTGAGAGAACACAACTGTAATGCCTGCCTATTTTGCCATTCGGTGACTTTAGCATAGCTCTTGCCTTCCAGTCTTCTAACCACAGCAATTTCCATGCCTTCTCCCTCCTACCGACCAAAAAACAGCTCTTCCCAAGGCCAATGGCTTCCCAAGCTCAACTTCTAGTTTGCCCTTGTTAACATCTCTTCCTCTTTTCATATTTTAAGTGCCAATTTGAGCATGACTCAGAGAAGAGAGACAATCAATTTTAGGAGAATAGCACTTCCCCAGTTGGGGATTCAGAATGAACCTCATGGACAGGGATCGTGTCTACCTACAGTAAGCCCTGGATAAATGCCATTGATTGACTGATGATCGATATGCATTTGAAAGGTCACACTTCAACTCTTCCTTGGCTATTAGAAGTTAAAGTCACACTGCCTGGTGTCATAAAGGTCATTTTTTCCTAGATTTGATGTAGAGCCACAGAGCTGAAGTGACTATGTGGAGGTGATACACATATCTAATAATGATAATGGTTCTTGTTAAGTGCTTACTGTGTGTCAAGCACCTGTCCTAAGCACTGGGATAGATTCAAGCTAATCAGGTTGAACACGGTCACTGTTCCACATAGGGCTCATAGTCTTAATCCTCATTTTATAGATGAGATAACTGAGGCACAGAGACAGTGAGTGACTTGCTCAAGGTCACATAGCAGAAAGTGGAAGAGCCGAGGTTAGAACCCAGGTCCTTCTGACTGCCAGGCCATGCTCTATTCACTGGGCTTTATCTCTTAGGGACTCACTCCAGAACTCAGACTAACTTTCCCATCAGAGTTAACAAAGTTGAAAGGAAGTCACCTTTCTTCCCAGCTTTAAAGCCCACAACCTTGGCATTATCCTTGACTCCTCCCTCTCTTTCAGGCTGTCACCAAAGCCTGTCCATTGTTTTTCCACAGTATTTCCAGGATCTGCCCCTTCCTTCCAAGTAAAAAAACATTATGCTGGTCCAAGCCTTTGTCATATCCTGGCTTGACTATGGCATAAGCTTCTTCATTGGTCTATCTCAATCAACTGTATTTATTGATCACTTCCTGTGTTCAGAGCACTGTACTAAGTGGTTGGGAGAGTATATAAAGCAGAGTTGGTAAACACATTCCCTGTCCTAGTCTCACCCCTCTTAAGTCCATTCTTCACTCCACTGCCCAGGTCATTTTTCTAAAATGTCCTACTGCACATGACCACCAATTCTTCAAAGCTTCCAATGACCACCCATTCTTCTCAGCATCACGCAGAAACTCCTGAATTTAAAGAACTTGATCGACTCTCTCTCTCTCTTCTCCCACTTGCTCTCTTGCACTTGGACTCTTCATTCTTTTCAAGTTATTCTATTTGCTATTCCTCGGTCCCATCTCCCCCACCACCAACCTCTTGATCATGCCCTCCCACCACCCACTTGCCAAGAATATTCTCCCCTTTCAAATTCAACACAGAATAGCTCTTTCCATTTTAAAATAATATCTCCTCCATGAGGTCTTCCTTGAATCATTTCTAATTTCCCCTCTTACTGTCGCTCCATAATATCTATGCCACCTAAGCACTCACAGCTTCCTAAAACACTTTTGTACATGTCTTACATACTCTATAGCCTAAACGCTAATGGGCATAACTACTTTCCTTTTATCCTCTGCTGTGTGACCTTGGGAAACTCACTTAAGTTCTCCATGCTAGAGTTACTTCATCTACAAAACAGGGATTGAGACTGACAGGGACTGTGTCCAACACAATTTGTTTGTATCCAACCCAGAGCATAGTACAATATCTGACACATAGTAAGCACTTAACAAATACCACAATTAGTATTATTATCGCTATTCTTATTATTATAAAACACACTTCTGGCATTTATTATGTACTTACAATATACTAAGTTCTGAGGTGGATATGAGGTTAACAGATCAGATGCAATTCTTCTTCCATACTAGGCTCACAATCTAACTCATTTTAAAACTTATTTTACAGTTAAAGTTACAGTTTTAAAGTTACAACTAACATTTTACAAGTGAGGAAACAGAAGTTCCAAAAGGTTTAGTGATTTGCCCAAGGTCACAGAGCAAGCCAATGGCAGAGCTGGAAATAGAACCCAGGTCCCTTGATTCTTAGTCCTGGTCCCATGCTCTTTCTATAGCCATTCTGCCTCTCCTTATCCTTTCATCAATAATTAATTTTATTCATTCATTCATTCATTCAATAGTATTTATTGAGCGCTTACTATGTGCAGAGCACTGTACTAAGCGCTTGGGATGAACAAGTCGGCAACAGATAGAGACAGTCCCTGCCGTTTGACGGGCTTACAGTCTAATCGGGGGAGACGGACAGACAAGAACAATGGCACTAAACAGCGTCAAGGGGAAGAACATCTCGTAAAAACAATGGCAACTAAATAGAATCAAGGCGATGTACAATTCATTAACAAAATAAATAGGGTAACGAAAATATATACAGTTGAGCGGACGAGTACAGTGCTGTGGGGATGGGAAGGGAGAGGTGGAGGAGCAGAGGGAAAAGGGGAAAATGAGGCTTTAGCTGCGGAGAGGTAAAGGGGGGATGGCAGAGGGAGTAGAGGGGGAAGAGGAGCTCAGTCTGGGAAGGCCTCTTGGAGGAGGTGATTTTTAAGTAAGGTTTTGAAGAGGGAAAGAGAATCAGTTTGGCGGAGGTGAGGAGGGAGGGCGTTCCAGGACCGCGGGAGGACGTGACCCAGGGGTCGACGGCAGGATAGGCGAGACCGAGGGACGGTGAGGAGGTGGGCGGCAGAGGAGCGGAGCGTGCGGGGTGGGCGGTAGAAAGAGAGAAGGGAGGAGAGGTAGGAAGGGGCAAGGTGATGGA
The DNA here is from genome assembly GCF_004115215.2 of Ornithorhynchus anatinus. Classification (NCBI taxonomy): domain Eukaryota; kingdom Metazoa; phylum Chordata; class Mammalia; order Monotremata; family Ornithorhynchidae; genus Ornithorhynchus; species Ornithorhynchus anatinus. The sequence goes on from NC_041728.1 coordinate 43,587,995, forward strand.
GAGCCTTGAAGCCTAGAGTGAGGAGTTTTTGTTTGGAGTGGAGGTCGATAGGCAACCACTGGAGTTGTTTAAGAAGGGGAGTGACATGCCCAGATCATTTCTGCAGGAAGATGAGCCGGGCAGCGGAGTGAAGAATAGACCGGAGCGGGGCGAGAGAGGAGGAAGGGAGGTCAGAGAGAAGGCTGACACAGTAGTCTAGCCGGGATATAACGAGAGCCCGTAATAGTAAGGTAGCCGTTTGGGTGGAGAGGAAAGGGCGGATCTTGGCGATATTGTAGAGGTGAAACCGGCAGGTCTTGGTAACGGATAGGATGTGTGGGGTGAACGAGAGGGACGAGTCAAGGATGACACCGAGATTGCGGGCCTGCGGGACGGGAAGGATGGTCGTGCCATCCACGGTGATGGAGAAGTCTGGGAGCGGACCGGGCTTGGGAGGGAAGATGAGGAGCTCAGTCTTGCTCATGTTGAGTTTTAGGTGGCGGGCCGACATCCAGGTGGAGGCGTCCCGGAGGCAGGAGGAGATGTGAGCCTGAAGGGAGGGGGAGAGGACAGGGGCGGAGATGTAGATCTGCGTGTCATCTGCGTAGAGATGGTAGTCAAAGCCGTGAGAGCGGATGAGTTCACCGAGGGAGTGAGTGTAAATGGAGAACAGAAGGGGGCCAAGAACTGACCCTTGAGGAACTCCAACGGTTAAAGGATGGGAGGGGGAGGAGGCTCCAGCGTAGGAGACCGAGAATGATCGGCCAGAGAGGTAAGAGGAGAACCAGGAGAGGACAGAGTCCGTGAAGCCAAGGTGAGATAAGGTATGGAGGAGGAGGGGATGGTCGACAGTGTCAAAGGCAGCAGAGAGGTCAAGGAGGATCAGAATGGAGTAGGAGCCATTGGATTTGGCAAGAAGGAGGTCATGGGTGACCTTAGAGAGAGCAGTCTCGGTAGAGTGGAGGGGACGGAAGCCAGATTGGAGGGGGTCTAGGAGAGAATGGGAGTAAAGGAATTCTAGGCATCGATTGTAGACGACTCGTTCTAAGATTTTGGAAAGGAAGAGTAGTAGGGAGATAGGACGATAACTGGAGGGGGAAGTGGGGTCAAGAGCGGGTTTTTTTAGGATGGGGGAGACGTGGGCATGTTTGAAGGCAGAGGGGAAGGAGCCCTTGGAGATTGAGTGGTTAAAAATTTTAGTGTTTGTCTTCTCCACTAGATTGTAAACTCCTTAAGTACAGGGATTATGTCTACTGATTCTTTGCACTCCTCCAAAGCCTTAGTAGAGAGGTCTGCACACAGTAAGTGTTCAATAAAAAACTATTGATTAATTGACACAGCCAATTTTAGGCCTTTATATCACTGTTATTTCTGGATAATTAGAAATAAAGCCATAATAGTAAGAGTTGGTGGCAAAAGGATAATCAGGGAGGACTTTGGTGAAGACATTAATCAATCAACCAGTGGTATTATTGAGTGTTTCTTGTGTGCAGATCACTGTTCTAAGCATTTGTACAATATAATAGAATTGGAAGATGCAATCCCTGCCCACTAGAGGTTCACAGTCTAGAAGGGGTAATAAGCATTAAAAAAAATTATAAAGAAAATGAGAGATTGTAGGGATGTATACATCAGTGCTGAGGGTGGGATGAATATCAAATGCTTAAGGTGTATAGATCCCAGTGCCTTGGAAATGCAAAAGGGAGGACAAATAAGGGAAGAGAGAGTTTAATTTTCTTTTTATGCTATTTGTTAAGCCCTTACTATGTGCCAGGCACTGGACTAAGCACTGGGGTAGATACAAGCTTATCAGGTTGGACATAATCCTTGTCCTACATGGGGTTCACAGTTTTAGGATTAGAACCCAAGTCCTCTGACTGCCAGGCCCATGCTCTTTCCATTAGGCCACATTGCTTCTAAAATGTGTCATCTGGCCTTCAGGACACCAAGCAAACCTTCTCTCTTCACTTGCTCTATTGCCCCACTGTAAATCACTGTGGGAAAGGAGAAAGAACTGTTACATTCTGGTTTGATTTTGAGCCTTCATCAATTAGTTGCTGAGTGAAATCATACAGGTCCTCACTGGCATTGTTTATAACTCAGCAATATGCATTATTTTGTATATTGGTAAAATGTGATTAGTTCTCAAATATTAAGGCCATTGATTCAAATATCCAGGACAAACAATTGTCTATATTTCTTTTTAAGATCTCCAGGGAAAAAAATCCATTACCTCCCTTGGCAATCTGTTACTGAATTCCTTTTGTGGAGTAGCATAATCAATCAATCAATCAATCAATGACATTTATTGACTGCTTACTGTGGGCAGAGTACTGTACTAGTGTTTGGAAGATTATATCTCAACAGAGCTGGTAGACATGCTCCCTGCACACCAGGGATGTAACAGTCTATTCAGGAAGACAAATTATGGATATGTACATATGAGCTTTCAGACTGAGGGAGAGGTGAATATCAAGTGCTTAAAGGGAAGAAATCCAAGTGCATAGATGATGTAGAAGAGAGAGGGAATAGGAGAAATGATGGCTTAGTCGGGGAAGCACTCTTGGAGGAGATGAGATTTTCATAAGGATTTGAAGGTAGGGAGATTGGTCTATAAAAGGGGAGGAAGTTCCAGGCCAGAGGGAAGATGTGGGCATGGTGATGGTGGCAAAAGAGACAAGATCAAGAGGTGGTGAGGAGGTGTTAGAGAAGCAAAATGTGTGGCCTGCATTGTACTAGGAAATCAGCCATATAAGATAGGAGGGTCAAGTTGATTGAAGCTTTTAAGGTAAGGAGTTTCTGTTTGATGAGGAGATGGATGGGTAAAATATGGGAGGTTTTTTTTCGGGGGGGGACATTAATGTTGAGTTTTGGGGGGTTTTTTTTAGAAAAATGATCTGGGAAAGACAGGGAAGGACAAGGTTTGGATGGGAAAATGAAGATTTCAGTTTTGAACACACTAATTTTGAGGTGCCGGTGGGGCATGCAGGTAGAATTGTCCTGAAGCCAGGAGGAAATACATGACTAAAGAGAAGGAGAGTCATCAGGGCTGGAGATGTAGATTGGGGAATCAACCGCATAGAGATGGCAGTTGAAGCCATGGGAGTTAATGAGCTCAGTAGTATATGGAGATTGTCAATAGAGACAGAAAGCTAATAAGAAAAGATGATTAATTTCTTTACTGCACTTTCTTCACACTTTTTGTGCTAGTGTCTTTCAGTGATGTGATGCTGAAGAAAGGTGTGACATTTAGTTGCCAGTGAAAGAGTAGAGTCTTGTTCTTTTCCTGGGACTCCAGCCTGTCTCTGTTTCATTTACAAGTCAACCAATAGTATTTATTGAGTACTTACTCTATTCAGAGCATTGTGCTAAGCACTTGGGAGAGTACAGTAGGGCAGGTAGATATAATCATTCAGACTGAAAACTCCTGTGGGCAAGAATCATGTCTACCAACTCTACAGAACTGTACTCTCTCAAGTGCTCAGTATAGTGTGCTTTGCAAAGTGCTCAGTAAATACAATTGATTGAGTGACTGATTGATGATCCCTTCCCTCAAGGAACTTACCTTAAGAGATATTTTGTGGCTTAAGATAGCAAAAGGGCACTGAAAGGCCAAATAGCATTGCTTTTATTGCTCATAGCAGCATAAAAAGGAAAGTAATTGAGAAGAACCTCCAAAACAAAGTAAATCTAAAATGGATTCATGATCAAGCTAAAATTAGCCTGTTAAAAAAAATTCCTTCAAGGTTGAAATTTCTCTTCCACTGAAATATATTTAAAGCACTGGAATAGCTACTTAAATGAAAACCTAACTGCAAGCCATCTTATTTGAGAATATATCCTCAAGTTATTTATCCTAAAGTGTCAGAGTTTCTGCATTGTTTGACTGATTTTTGAATGATATGTTTCACTTGAACTTTCTTTACAGCTCTCTCTATCACTGTAACAATAGCCGGTTATCATGGCTTATACTTTGGAAATTGCCAAGTATGTTACAGTTTGGAATACCTGAGCCTTTTCTGGGACTCAGTGAAACCCTTCAGTATTTTCAGGCCCTTTTTTACAGAGATCTTGGGCAATTAATTGCCCAGGAACAGTCAATCAATGATATTTACTGAGCATCTTTTGAGTGTTAGGTACTGTACTTAACTCTTGGAGGAGTTCAACTTGGGAAGCAGAGAAACCTAGTGGAAAGGGCACACTACTGGGAGTCAGGAAACCTCAGTTCTAATCCCAGCTTTACCATTTGCCTGCTATGTGACCTTGGCAAGTCACTTGGATTCTCTATGCCTCAGTTTCTTCCTCTGTAAAACTAGGATAATACACCTGTTCTCCCTGCCCCTTAGACCATGAGCCCCATAAGGGACAGAGGTAGTGTCTGACTGGATAGTATTGTACTTACCTCAGCAATCCCCTTAGTACATTCCCCTCTATACTGTATGTTCATTGTGTGCTAACTCTATTGTATACAATGGTCGTCACATAGTAAGCACTCAGTAAATACCATTAATTGATAGTACAATACTTGTCACTTTGAAAGGACTTAACAAACACCACAATTATTATTACTCCAACAGTAGCAAGACTCACATTCTCCACTCTTAAAGAGTTTCCAATTGAAGAGGTAGATGAAATTATCTGTAGGCAGGGCAAACTAGAGGAATAACAAGTATGAAAGAGGAAGCAGGGCAAACACCTCAGGCAAAAAGCAGCTGAGCAAATAACTGAACAAATAGAGTTACCTAAATTCCATTGTCTCCAAGTTGTGATAAATGCAGGAAGAACCTGTGACTTTCCCAGGATATGCTGTAAAGTTAGAGCCACTTCTTGGGATTTTCTCTGAGAAACCATTCACCCATGGAGAAGATCCATGGGAAAATCCCTGAAAGTCCACTTTTAAAATTAACTTTTCACTTCTTCTTCTCGCTCCAAGACGCCTGTCTTCCTGGGAATGGAGGAGTTCTGATTACCGCTCACTTGGAAACAGATCTTATAATAATATTGAGATTTTTTTTAAATGGCATTCATTGAGTGCTTGCTATGTACTGGTACTGAACTAGGCACTGGAGTAGATACAAGCTAATGAGGTTGGACACAGTCCCTGTCCCACATGGGGCTCACAGTCTTAATCCTCATTTTACAGATGAAAGAACTGAGGCATAAAGAAGTGCCAAGGTCACACAACAGATAAGTGGAGGAGCTGGGACTTAAACCTAGGTCATTCATTCAATAGTATTTATTGAGCGCTTACTATGTGCAGAGCACTGTACTAAGCGCTTGGGATGAACAAGTCGGCAACAGATAGAGACAGTCCCTGCCGTTTGACGGGCTTACAACTCCCAACCCCATTCTTTATCCACTAGGTCATGTTTCTTCTCTTGATAGGCACATATTATGTGCAAAGCACTGGGGAAGATGCAATCAATTAATCGATCATTTATTTAGTGCTTACTGTGTGCAGAGCACTATACTAAGCACTTAGGAGAGTACGATACAAAAAAATAAGAAGTCATGTTCCCTTCTCATAACGAGCTGACAGTCCAAAGGGATAGGCAGATAATAATATAAATACATAACTAATTCATATTATTAAATTTAAAGTTATGCATATAAATGCTGTGGGGTTGGGGGTGGGGCGAATATCAAATGTCCAGTGGATGAAATATTAGCAGATCAGAAACAGACTCTGACCCTCATGGATATTTAATCCTCCTTTTTCAGATAACTGAGGGATAGAGAAATGAAGTGACTAGCCCAGGGTCACCAAGAAAGCAAGCAGCAGAACCAAGATTAGAACCCAGGTTTCCTGACTCCCAGTCCTGTGCTCTTTCCACTAGGCCATATCGATTCCCTCATCATGGCCTCACTCTGACTTCAGTATCATAATGGGATCATGTGTCCACTCAAACACTTGAGGCACTCAGCTTCTCTAAGGAAAAGCTGATTAACGAAACCTAGTATTAAAATTTATACTTTCCAAAATCTTGGGAAATTCTAAATTGTTAAGATAGTGATTCAAAGGAGAAGTCAATTTGGAACTGTTTGGTATGAACAAGCCTAACCCAAAAGGTCTCCTAAAATCAAGGGAGGCTCATTCATTGAATTCATCAGGGATCAAAATGGAGACTTAATAGCCATTCCGGAGAAACATTTGCAATAATCTAAAATGCAGATGACAGCAGAAAAACCCCAGTGCAGAGGAGTGGTAGGGAAGTACCCTACTGAGATAAGATGAGGTCCCCTCAGGTCAGGGTTGAGATACATTGGCCAGAGATGTTTTGCACGTGGGTACAAAGTTTGCTTTGCTGCTGCAGAGTTGTACCTTTTCTACACATAAATGAAGGATTTTAACTTTTGCTTCAAAAAGAATGGCTCCTCTTCAGTAGTTTTAAAACTATTATTCAAGGAGATATGTGAGCCTTTTGTGAAACAATTAAAATCCAGGAATCTTTTCTAAGCTGAATAGTTTGTGAGAAAATAAAATGATCCGCCCCCCCACCCTTCTGAAGTGCACTGTGTGATAGTGAAAAGGTTTAATGACTCCCTGAAATAAGATGATGTAACAGAGGTGCAAATGGAATCCAACAGGCTAGGTAGACACTTTGTCAAGGACAGAGGAGATTTTGGGTGGGAGGAGCAAGGTTGAGATGAGATTTGAAAGGAAATCAATGGCTGGCAGAAAGTGAGGGGGGGAAAACTCAGTAATACATAATACATTTGAGAGACAAGAGTATAATATCAGAAATTCCTTTTAAAAACACAAAATGCCCTTCCCTCAATATATCAAAAAGATTGGAACAACAAGAGAAATCAGGGTGACTGGGGAAAAAGAAGGGGGCCCAAAAGTCACAAGATGAGTTGTAAATTGTGGGTGTGTGTTGGGACAAGGGGGAGCAAGGAGGGAGGGGAGGGTCAACTGACAAAACAAGATACATTGCCTTGCATCCCATAACACATTGGAATGGCTGTTGAGGTGGCACTATTATAATTGAGCTAGACTGTCACCAAGTCCTACCACCAGAGCTCCATAGGACTGAAGGGGTTGCTTGAAATAGAGATTTACTAGATCCCTGGTAACTGCACAGATGGAATCTGAAGACGCTCACTCACCAATTCTTTTCCTCACAGAAACTTCTGATTCAACAATCATGGGCTGAGGTGACTAAAAAGTGTTTTTTTAATTAGTGTTAATTATTAATAAATTGATTAAGTTTATTAGAGAGGATTAGTGCTTAATTGGAGCACAGCTACCACAATGGAAAATAATTCAAATAACTAATGGAAATTTGCTTCCCGGCACTGAGATTGGCATCTTGCAATTTCTAGATGGATATAATGAAGGAAGCCTGGAGCTTGTCAAATCTGGAGAACTGGAAATGGTGGCAACTTGTTCATATGCAAGCCGAGGAGATTTCAGGATCTGTGAGTACTGAGATAGGATTTTGTTTGGACACTCAAAGAGGATTTTTAAAATATATTTTTAATGATGTATTGGCATAGGGATTCATCTCCTACGAAAATGCAAGTTGCCACATTGCTGGTGACTGCAGTTTAGTGCAACAGTGAGATGACAGTATTAGTTTGAGAGACCGTGGCAAATTTCAGTTGTAAGGAACAGCTGATTTTCAATGTGAGCCCCCCTACAGTTCGGGGGCTCGAAGTGAATTGAAATGTGCTGCAGGTATATGTATATATTTTTAATGAGGTCTCTTTTTTAATGGTATTTATTACTTACTATGTGCTCCAGGCACTGAGATAATCAGGTTGGACACAGTCCATGTCCCACATGAGGCTCACAATCTTAATCCCCAATTTACGGCTGAGGTAACTGAGGCACCAAGAAGTTAAGTGAGTTACCCAAGGTCCACGTTGGACAAGTGGTGGAGTGGGATTAGAACTGAAATCCTTTGATTCCCAGGCCTGTGCTCTTTGCACAAGGTCTTGCTACTTCTCTTTACCCCCCAAAGCTTGGAATTTCTGTTGTATAAATCTGAAGGCTCAAAGTTAGCCGATTGATATCATGAAAGGATTTAAATATTAAGACCCTACCACATTTTTTAACCAAATATCAGTCAATACCTTCACAAACATATCGTCAGTGCGAAACCACCCCACCCCTGAAATGAGGACTTGGACATTTCCCACCTCCTTTCAGGAGTGACAACAGGATTTTAGGAAAGGATCTTGTGACATCCATAAAATAAATGTAATGTAATTCAATAGTATTTATTCATTTGATAGTATTTATTGAGGGCTTACTATGTGCAGAGCAGTGTACTAAGCCCTTGGAATGTACAATTCGGCGATAGAGACAATCCCTACCCAGTAACGGGCTCACAATCTAAATGACGGGCTCACAGTCTAAATGACAGGCTCACAGTCTAAACGATTGTTTATGTAATCTAATTCTTCAGATTAAAATGACAGGGACAATGAGGCTGGCTTCTGCTCTCTTTCCACATAGTCTAGTATTCCCACAAATTACAACAGATTCTGGACCTCCATCATACCTCCCAGCTGAAAGATATTGCCTTCAAGGGGCCAACCACAAAATCATTTTTAGAAGCATAACACATGTAGGGGGCAGAACTCCGAATAGCTCAAAGAGACATGATGCCTGCTGTCTTCTATGGCCCAGTTTCCAGCAGACACTGGTGAGGGTCACGGAATTGGCATTGACTTGGTGGGAAAATAGAGCCTTTGTAGTCATAAATATTTTAGGCTTATGAATGTTCCCCACCGCATCTTCATTAACACTGTGAGCACTGACAAGATCACCTAGCAGTGCAGTCCGATTACAGGCCATTAGCTATCAGAGCTAGAGTGCTTCCAAACATTTCATTTCTTATGCATTTGATGAAGCTGAAATAGGAAAATAAGACGTGCTGGGGTATTGATTCCAAAAATGGATTTTGAACGTAAAGATGATTTATCCTATCCACCCATCATTTCTCAGCTTCAGGGCACATGTACAAGTACAGTAAAATATTCAGTGTCTGCTATGCCTGTTTATAATATATAATAGGCATAAGAACACATATAAGGATGTAAGAATAGGCAAACACACACATATTAATTTAGAATTGTTATTTAAAAGAAGCATATTGTATTAGTTTATGTAAAAGCAAACAGTGGATAGAAAATAGTATTTGGGGGGTTCCATCACTCATTTTCCTGTTGTTAGATTGATGGGGTTCCTCCCCCTGAATACTGACTTTGAGCAAATTTATTGTTGAACAGTAAAAGGCAAAGTGCCTGAGGTAGTATTCCAGTAGAACTTTCCAGCCTTCTCACAACCATAAAGGTTGCAAGGCTTTAAAACAATCAAGGAGATAACAGTTTTGAAAGGCTCTCCTCTCCTGCCCAGTTTAAGCAATGAAATATTCCAAACACCCTCTAAAATTCCCTCTGAAAAATACCTCTCTGCAATGACTTTGTAGAGTTGCTCTTGCACTACTGAGTTTAATTTAAATGCAGTTCATTGCCAGCTCTGTAAAGGAGTGACAGTCATCTCCGACAAGCACAAATTACTCAGAGCTTGGCCCCAAATGACCTATTTGAAATAGCAAAAGAAAACAAGCCATCATCTAACCCACTTCACATCAGAGGAAGAGAAGCTGGACACAAACATCGCTGTAAGGGAAAACCTGACCCTGGGAGATTTCCCTTCACTCCCTTCTCTTGCTCTGAGTAGTGATTGTAGACTCTGGATGCTCCAATTACACAAATAAAAGGAGATCAAGCCAACATCCTGGAAGAGAAGGGGGGAGTGTATGACCCTCTCTGGATAGCCATTTGCCAAGTTCTAGTTAACCCAGTTACAGTAAAGCCATTGTTGCCTGTATAGTGGAGCAAGCCTCAAATCCACACGGCATTCAGGATTGCTAGATGGCTGTCGCCAAAGCCCATAACTGCAATTCAGTGGCTTACACGCCACCATAAAAAAATACCTTAAGGGCCATGAATTTTATGGCACTAGGAAATGGAGCAAGTTCTGTGTTAATAGCCAATTCTTTTCCATTTTGAGGATGGAATAAACTACCCATTGGATCAAAGAGACAAGGTGATTGTTTAAGGACAAATGTGAGACACAAAGCGAAAGAAATTCATTGTCAAGGAATATCTTTCTATTATGCCATAGAAGTTTAATAACTATAGCTAAATGGAAAACAGAACACAACTGGGTTAGCTTCAGGGGTTGGAGGATTGGTTAAGAGCTTTGGAGTCTGTTCTTATGTTTCTAGTTGGGCTGGGGCTTGGAGCTTAAACTAATGCATAACAAATATTGTTTTTCTTAACACATACTGAGCACTAGCAGTAGTCATTTCAGTGAAGGCAGTTTCAAAAATATGATCTCCTTCACTTAAGGAACATTGTATGTAGCTCCAAAAATAGCCTTCCAAAATGATCAGAAAAAAAAATCTACCACTTCTTTCTAAATTATAACTATCACGATGTCATTCTTTAATAGTGAATCACAGGGGTACAAAAAAATTATCAAGGCGATAGCACTTCCTGAAAAATTAATCTTCCTAAGGACCCTTAAAAGGTGGCAGGGTGGGAGATGTGGAATTAGGACCAAGGAAGAGGGAAAAGGGAGAAATGAAACAGACTAGAGTGGAGCAACAAGTTTCCTCTCTACTTCCTTTTCCTCTCCCCATTTCTGTCCCCATACTTAGACTAATCAGACTATTTTTGTGGACAACTGGGACATCTCCAGTTGATCAGTGTTGTCTAGTGGAAAAAGTAGGGACTTGGTAGTCAGAGGACCTGGGTTCTATTCCCTGCTCCACCGCCTACCAGAAACAGTGGGCAAGTTAGATTCTAAGTGCTTAACAAATTCCAACATTGCTATTATTTTCTGTTCTGTTTGAAACTGTGGGAGCAGGAATGGAAGGAAGATGAAAGTGGCATTAGAATCTGCCAGCATTCCTAATTATAACAGTAGTAGCAGCAGTGGTATTTATTAAGGACCTACTTTGTGCAGCACACTGGAGTAAACACTGGGGGAAAAATACATAGGTGAAAATCAGAAATAATCCCTGGTCCTAAAAAGACTCACAATCTAAGAATAGGGAGGGGAGATGGGATGGGTTAACAGACACAAACAGAATGATGAAACAGTGGAAACATAAAAGCAATATAAAAGCAAGGACAAAGGTAAATGCAACAGGAGGGAGAGGACACTGTGGCTAGAGGAGCAGAGTTTCAGATGCCTCATATCTCAGAGTCCAATAGTCAGAGTAGCTGCCACAGCTATCCCAACACTCTAAGAGTTGAGAAGAAATGTTGCCACTGCTTCCTCACCCTCCAGGAGGGAGAAGGAAGGGCTAATGGTAGAGTCCTGTTGAGGTGTGGGAGGAAGGGTTGGGGGGAGGGGGTAGGGCCGGAGAAGGGGAATAGTCTCTCCCCTGAACATCAGGTCTCTGTGGTCCGGTACAAGAGGCCTGCTTAAAGGCTCACACTGCTGCTGCTTCCTCATCCTCCCAGCTGGAGGATGCCCCCTCCAAGTCCCAGAATGCTTTGGGACCTAAATTGAGCATGGACTGGGCATATACTGAATATGTTCCAGGATTCATGTGACAGTCCAAGCATTTCCAGTGAAAAGGAGCAGTTGGCATTTGGGGCAAGGAAGATGACCTAGTCAGTCTCAATTTTGTAATTGAGAAATATTTTTAATTTTCCTGAAAACACCAAGGATGGCTCACTGGAGCCTGAATCTGCCCTGATCAAACCAGGGCACTTAGTCCTACATTCAGCTTTCAGCTCACTAACAGCTAGCTACTCATGCTTTACATGGGATAAATGGGGAAGGGAGCCTGAGGAGAACAGGAGGAGGAGAGTAGGAACTGGCATAAAAGAACGAGGAACTAAAGTGTGCTTTGCAACGAGAGCACCTGACTGTATGGCACAAATCAAATCAGTGACACTTTGGATTTGGCATATCATAAGTAGTAGTCCTTCATGCATGAAGTGGATCTTCTTGATGAAATTTGATGTGGGAAGAGCCTAGAAACTAAATCCTTAATCCTTTCCCACTGACATTTGGATTGCTTTTGAATGCAAATTTCGAACTACCGATCTCTTAACCACAAGTTTATTTGAGGCATATTCTACCTGCCTCAGCTGAACCCTCTGCTCTTCCTGCCTAAAATGATCCTGTCGGCCCCAGGATTTCCATTTTTCTGTTGCAGATAGTTTCTCCATATTTCCTTTGGAATTGGCCCTATGTGAAAAAGCAGATGACTCAACCCTAGCTCGCTGAGCTCCAGTTTGCATCCCCTATTTTGCACCCATACAGGAAATTCTCCAGGCTAACCCCATCTATACAGCTAGGAAATTGAAAGGGAGAATTACCACTTATGAGCACTTAAATTAACTCTAGTTTATCACTGGGATTGGAAAGGAGAGTTGAAACAGAACGTCAAATTCTCTGATGGCCAACTATTCTTTTGGTTCAAAAATGCATATTTCCCCTGAACGCCAACAACAAAAAAGTACGCTCTAATGATAATAATAATAATGTTGGTATTTGTTAAGCGCTTACTATGTGCAGAGCACTGTTCTAAGCGCTGGGGTAAACACAGGGGAATCAGGTTGTCCCACGTGGGGCTCACAGTCTTAATCCCCATTTTACAGATGAGGGAACTGAGGCACAGAGAAGTTAAGTGACTTGCCCAGAGTCACACAGCTGACAAGTGGCAGAGCTGGGATTTGAACTCATGAGCCCTGACTCCAAAGCCCGTGCTCTTTCCACTGCGCCATGCTGCTCCTCTAATGATGTTTATGGAATATTGAAGAGAGGGGTTATTGTGAGGTAATTGCTCATTTAGGAGATTAGCAGATCCCAACCAGTAATGCCCTGGGGTGTGATTATCTCATTAGACCTGTGGCCTAAGAGTAAATATAGAATAGGGTGGGTGTGACCAACCAACTGAATATTTTGCCAAGAGTTGTTAGGTAACATTTTTTGTGCATCCTTCTGATCTGCAGCTTGAGAATTTTGAAGTGACTTTCAAGCACACCCAAGGAGAACAATCTAGCCCCCTGTTGTGGTAGAACTGGGTTTTAATACCAGCTCCACCACTTGCCTGCTGTTTGACTTTGAGCAAGCCGCTTAACTTCTCTGTGCCTCAGTTATCTCTTCTGTAAAGTTGGGATTAATACTGTGAGGCCCCTGCTCTGACTGTTGAACCCTGAATCACGAATCTGAAACTCTGCTCCTCTAGCCACGATTCCCTTTCCCTCCTGTCATTTACCATTGCCCTTGTCTTTTATATTGCTTTTGTGTTTTCACTGTTCCATCCTTCCTTTTGTGCCTGTTGCCCAGCCCACCTCCCCTCTCCTTATCCTGTTTTGCAACCAACCACCCATTCCAACCACCTCCCGCCACTGGGTCTCCTCCAACGATTCCATAATCAGATAGGAGCAAAAAGGCAAGAGGTAGGCCTGGGGGAGGATTGGAGAAAAATGTTGGAGAAGGGACATGTCTACCAGCTCTATCATATTGTACTCTCTCAAGTGCTTAGTATAGTGCTCTGCACATAGTAAGTGCTCAATAAATATAATGGATTGAGAAGGGCTGTGAGACGAGCAAAGGAGAGCAGTAGCATCAGCCTCTTCCATTGTTCTGCTCAAGAAGGTTCATATTTCCAGAAGGGAATTAGTTTCTCAACCTATCATTTAAACATTCTATCAGGGAAGTACATAATCATAACTTCATAGCTAATTACCATGGAACTGTGGCTCCCGAATGTCTGCTCTGCAGCACTGAACTCACCCAAGTGCTTAGTACAGTGTCCTGTACACCGTAAGTCCTCAATAAACACTACTGATTGTTCGATCTCTGTCATCCTGATGAATACCAATGGTATTCTGCAGGTAGGACCCACATCCCACCTGAACAACAGAGATACAAATGGCGCAATGGCAGTAGTCCTCTGTCTCTGAGCCTGACCAGTAGCTGTTGAAATGGTTTGAATTTGTTTAATTAGTAATGATTGGTTGTAGCAGTGAAAAAAAAAAAGCTTCACCGTTGCAACTAGGATAATATCTGGCAAAAGTTGCTTTTGATTGGAGTATCCTCAAAATTGGTTTCTGGCTTCCTGTTCTTTAAAATTCCTGGCTTTGAGCTTTTCATGTTCAGATGGAGTGAATTGGAGTTAATTTTTTGAAAGCAGAAAAGTACTAAGGAAGAGACTTCCACTGTGTTTCCCCAGGGTTTCGATCTGGATATTCTGGGAGCCTTGTGTCTGACCTAAAATCGATCGATTGATCAATCAGTTGTATTTATTGAGCACTTACTGTTTGCAGACTGCTATAATAAGAGCTTGGGAGGGTACAGTACAACAGAGTTGGTACACACGTTCCCTGCCCACAAGGAACTTATGGTCTAGAGGACAACTTGCAGAGAGCCCAGCCACTTGAGCAATGCCAGTTAGTCAAGTTAGTCAAGTGAAGCAGCCAGGCTTAGTGAAAAGAGCATGGGCCTGGGAACCAGAGGACTTGGGTTCTAATTCCAGCTCCCCTACTAGTCTGCTGTGTGATTTTGAGCAAGTCACTTTACTTCTCTGTGCCTTGGTTTCTTCAACTGTAAAATGGGGATTAAGATTGTGAGCCCCATGTGAGACATGTGCTGAGTCCAACCTGACTACCTTGTATCTACCCCAGAGCTTAATACAGTCTCTGGCACAAAGTGCTTAACAGACACCATGAAAAACAGTCAGTGGAGGAAAGAGTCAATACTGCCAGGAAGGTGAATTAATTCAATGACCGTAATGCAGTAGCACACCTAAGGGCATTCAGGCAGAGCTGGTTTTAGGGGTGGGCAAAGATGGATGCCATCACATATGGCAATTGAAGGGGCCACTTATTCCAGGCCTCATTCCTATCTCCTCCAAGAAATAGAAGAAGCAGTAGCCAAAGAGCAGAGGTGATCTTACCTCTCTTTAGATTATGGGTCCCATGAGAGATAGGGACTGTTTAATTCTTACCTGCGCACAGGGCTTTGCAGACAGTAAGTGCTTAATAAACACCACTACTATTTTAACTACTCACTCCTACCAGTGTGCATGGGTGAGCAGATAAGCCTCTCAGAGCATCACGCTATTTCTCTCTTGCCCACTCTGATGGCAGAGATATTCAACTCCCTTGGGCAAGCTTGCATTCCATGCCTCAAGCTGGAGGTAGGGTTTGAAGATCCCACTGCCTGCTTCCACTACTGCCCTTCTATTCCTGAAACTGCCAATCCCAAGACCAAGCTCAGGCTGGTTTTTGACCTCAAAACCAGTTCCAGTGTCTCTATCTCTCCTGCGGGCAGTTTAAGGAGCACAATCATAATACCTTGGTTGAGATAGAGCTTTCATTCCCAAAAGTCTCTCACATTAATTAACCTCTGTTTTGCCCTCACAACAACTCTGTGAGGTAGGTAGAAAAGAATATAGCATTATCCCCATTTTACAGATGGGGAAACTGAGGTTCCAGAGAAGATAAGTGACTTGCCCACAATCTCCAACCAGGCCAGCAGATCTTGAACTCGAACATGGGTCCTCCAGCTTCCAGGACAACAATCGGCCACAACATTTTTACCTCTATTTGATTCATCAATCATTCAGTCATATTTACTGAGTACTTCTTGTGTGCAGAACACTGTATTAAACACTTGGGAAAATGCGATATAATGGAATTGGCAGATTAGATTCCTTCCCACAGGAGCTTAGAGTCTTTGGGGGAAGCAGACATTAAAATCAGTTAACTACTAAATGACTAAAGCAGGCAGCCACTACGTTTCTGAAACAACACTGACTTGCATGCCTCTCTACCAGGGACTGAAACTGCTAGTGCCCCGGGCTGCCATTTCTCGTGCCAGCCCTGCCTGAAGGGATCCTATGCATCTGAGGTCTCATTCAGTGTCAAATATGGATGAACTGCCGAGTGCATTTCAGAGGGTGGATTCTGTATTGAGAGGGTCCCATTTCCAAAGACATGGTAGATTTTCTGATAGCTAAGATGGATAAATGTGCTTTCCCAAACAGTGCTCAGAATTTCACTTGAGGACCTGGAAGTAAGTTATTTTCCACAGAACGTCCTTGTATTTACCATTATCAATGGTATTTATTAAGTGCTTATTGTGTGCAGAGCACTGTGCTAAGCATTTGTGAAAGTACGATACAACTGAGTTGGTAGAAACGTTCCCTGTCCACAAGAAGCTTATTTTGCTAACTGGGGAATGCAAGAGAGTATACTGGTATGTTGGTCTTGTGAGTACAGTGGGGCAAGAATTCTGTCATTAAACTAGCATAGCAGCAAAGACAAGAACTGCTGTTTACTGCAACCTAATTTTGACCTGTATCAAGTACTGCTCTTTGCTTAAAATCATTTAATTACCAGTTATTTTTTATTGCCCTTATACTTTGGGACTGTTCCTAGTTTTAAAAATCTACAAACATGACCAATTAGTCTTTCTCAGGGCACAGAAATCAGCCTGTTCCTTCAGCATCCCAAGGCAATACTTTCATCCAGAAAAATGGACTCTTAAAGCATCCCAGATATTCTAAACTCCTCATGCGTAGGGACTGTGTCTACCAACTCTACTGCACTGTTCTTTCCCAAGTACTTAGTATAGTGCTGTACACACAGCAAGTGCTCAGTAAATGTCACTGGTTGTTCCTTACTGAAAGCCAACAATCCAGTAAGAAAAGAAGTAGCATGGCCTAGTGGATGGATAGAGCACTGGCCTGGGAGTCAGAAGGCCATGGGTTCCAATCCCAGCTCCACCACCTGCCTGCTGTATGACCTTGGGCAAGTCACCTCACTCTCTGAGTGTCAGTTCTCTCATCTATAAAAATGGGAATTAGGACTGTGAGCCCTACATGGGACAGAGACCGTGTCCAACCTGATTATCTTGTAATAATAACAATAATAATAATAATAATTGTGGTATTTGTTAAGCGCTTACTATTTGCCAGGCACTGTACTAAGCACTGGGGTGAATACAAGCAAATTGGGTTGGACACAGTCCCTGTCCCATGTGGGGCTCACAGTCTCAATCCCCATGTTACAGATGAGGTAACTGAGCCCAGAGAAGTGAAGTGACTTGCCCAAAATCACACAGCAGACAAGTGGCAGAGACAGGATTAGAACCCATGACCTTCTGACGCCCAGGCCTGTGCTCTATCCACTGTGCCATGCTGCTATCCAAGTGCTTAGAACAGTTCCTGGCACATAGTAAGCACTTAACAAATACCATAATATTATTAAGACCACCTAAAACGTCCAGATAAGTACCCTTATGCTCCATTTGACTTTCTTTTGGGGGTCTACCCTCTTGCCCTCCCCATCCCTTCACCCCTTCCCCACTCTCCCAAGCCAAGTGTCCCTAAGCACAACCATTGTTGCCTGCAAGTCCCCATGACTGTAATCTTTGTTCAGTCCCTTCACCTCTGTTGATCCCAAAAGAGGCCAGCATGTTCACTGGTGGTTGTACTGCAGGGCATGGCCCACCAGAACAGAACAACTTATCGCGGTTGAATTTTATAATTTAGAAAGCATTCAGGTACCTGCCAGGAAGGCAGTTGCTTTTTTAAGCAGCTGGAAGCTACGGGCTGGTGATGTAACATCACTTGATCAACAGTCAGAGACAAGATTAAATATTGGTCTTTCCAGTAAACACTCATCCAGAAGACAAATTCCAAGCCCCACCCCATTCACGACAGTGAAGTTAAATATTTTATCCGATGTCTTCATTTCTTTCATCACCATTGTTTTTTCTTTACATAGAAATCACCCTGTTGGAACAGATCAATGGGGCTGATAACCTGAAGCCGTACCTCTGAACGGTCAGTTCTGGATGCCCCAAGAAAGACCCCTTTGCCCCACTACCAAGATGTCCAGAACCACATAGAACTATCCTTTAGCTCTTAGGCGAGGTGGAATACCGCGGGGTTGGTTGCAGCACATCCGCCCGGCAGGCAGGCTGGACCTCGTCCACTCTACCCGCATCTAGGGGCACCTCTCCTGGACAGGCTCAGTCATTGCAGGATGGTCAATAGTCCCAATCGAACTCAGCGTGTTGCCCAAGGAGTGATGTCAGCTGGCGTGAGTAGTTCTGCCTGCTGAGACGTCTCCCTTATCAAGCCTAACTTATGAATGTGCACTCAGTGGCTGAGAGCTTAGTATTTTGAACCCAAAGCTTACTGCTTACATCAGAAGCAGTACAACTGACCCTTTGCCCTAAGGTAAGGACTGGGGCAAGGGTGGGGGACAGCTTCTCCCTCCTCTAAACTGGTCTATATCCTGCTGGGTTAAAAGGGTCAAAGGGTATGAACGGACAGTAAGTTTTTTTGGTGTTTTTTTTTTTAATCTCAGAGAGCTGGCCTATCCCTAATTTGCTACTGATAATAGATGGGGCCAAAGGGACAATTTCCCAAATCTGACATGAAACTGCATGCAGATGGTTTGTGGTCTGAATTTCTCCCAGAGCGGCATTGTATGACAAAAACAGAGAAGTGAACTTCTTGGAAACATTCTGACATGGCTCATTTGGGTAGATAGGTTTTAAAAAGGCCCTCTTCACAGCCATGATATGTTCAAAGACGGAATTTTTCAAGTATGAAGATGGTAATAAAACCCCATGCATCCGTTCCAACAGTTTTCCTAGAGAGTGGATTACCATTCCCTCTGAGGGAGCAAAAGCACAATGGGCATCCAACTAGTTTGTTTCCCATGTTAAAAGGTGGGATAACTGGGCAGACTGTACAAACTAGATTGTAAGCTCCTAGAGGGCAGGGATCGTGTCTACCAACTCTATTGTACCCTCCTAAGTGCTTAGTACAGTGCTCTCATACAATAAGACCTCAATAAATAGCATCGATGGATGGATTGATTGATTGTGCTTCCTCCCTTCAGTGTCCTGACATAAAAGCAGGGCCTGAGTTTGTGGAACAGTCTGTACTAGCATGCTCTGGCTGTTCATATTAGAAAGTAAATCCTCGTTTGTTCTAATTTCTGGGGACCAGAAGTAGCTCCTTGGAAATGGGTAAGAGATCAAAGAATGTGGTGGCAGAATAGGAGCGGATGGGAGAAAGTCAGGGAAGGAAGGAAATGAAAGGCAAGAAGGAAAAAAAAATACAGTTGTTCCTGGCATTGCAAAGGAGGAAAGGGACAAAGGGAATAGAAAAATGATGGAGGAAAGGATGTGCAAGCATGTGTGTGCATGTGGTGTGGCATTGCATTGGGAGAGGAAAAGACAGGACAGGCAGAAAATGGGAAAGGCCCCAAGGAATGGGCAATATCTCCCTAAAAAACATTAAAATTCAGAATTGCTACTCGATACCGTGAAACGTGAGCCACCCTGTTCAGTATGCTCTTTGCTCTCTGCAGTTGTAAGCATTTTCCATGTAGTGTCAAATGATGTAGCTGGCCACCACAGAGGCAGGCAGGAGCAGCCTCAGACCAAAGCAGGGCACAAAGAACAAACTCAGCTCTCAACACTGCAACAGCGACGAGCCCTCTCATCCACTTTGTAAAGTCTCCCATCATGTGAAAGTGTTTCACATAGGTGGGATTGGAGCCAAGAGCCTTAGAGAGCCAGACTAAACCCCTCTCTGGGGAACCAAGTGCAAGGCAGAGTGTGCTGGGCCAGATTGAGAGGGAAAAGGTGGCATCTTGGAATGAAAGATGGTCATTATCTGTACCCGCAATGAATGTGAAAGGAAGTTGAGGAATTCTTATTATGGGTCCTGACCTTTGAGAACTGCTAATTAACCATTACCTACTTGATTGTAAAGCCCTTTGAAGCTGTGAAGAGCCATAGAACTGCTAAACAAATGAGAGAGCTTGAGAGGCAAAGGGGAAAAGAAGGGGCAGAGGGCATCTTGAGCAATTAAAGACCGGGTTGTTGAACAACTGAGAGCATCCTGTGCTTTGCAGCTCAACTCCCAACTTCACCTTGCCACTTGCAGGTCAGGATCCAAGCACGTGCATGTGTCATAGGCTAAGTGGATGGGATGTTTGTGGGCAGCAGCAACCCTAGAAAACATTAAACCTTCATTGCAAACTCTTTTGCTGTATATGTACCCAGATTTTTAAAAATAGTATTTGTTGAGCTCTTATTACGTGCCAGGCAGTGTACTAAGCCCTGGGGTAGATACAAGCTAATTGGGTTGGACACGATCCCTGACCCAGATAGGGCTCACAGTATTAATCCTGTTTTTACAGATGAGGTAATTAAGGCACAGAGAAGTTGTGACTTGCCCAAGGTCACACAACAGACATATGGGAGAGATCAATTAGAACCCAGGTCCTTCTGACTCCCAGGCCCATGCTCTATTCCCCAGGCCATGCTGCTTCTCTAGGCCATGCTGCTTCTCTATGAATCACAAAGAACAGGAGGCCATCTATTGCTTCGGCCTTCAGACGTGTGCAGAGTAGTGAATCTAAGTCAAAAAAATGAAAATGTTTCCCAAGTGATTTCCCACAAGTAGGCCACAACTTACCCCTCTCAGGATCGCACCTGTTGAGTTTCCAATACTCTACCAGCCTCAACTAAGGGAGAGAGAGTCAAGCAGCAGCATACACATTCCATTCCTAGCTTGGCCAGTGGCTAGTGAATGGAAGACAATCTGCTACAAGTCAAAACTCCCCTGTGCTGTGCAGCAGTGGCATGGGAAAGAATCGAGGGTGGAGACTCAAGTTTACTGTGTGGAAGGAGGCAATGGTAAACCACTTATGGACTTTTACCAAGAAAATTGTATGGATACACTACCAGACGATTGCAGATAGAGGCGGGGAGTTCTGGGAGAGATGTCCATGGCGTTGCTCTGAGTTGGAAAGGACTCGACAGCATAAGACAAGATATGACAAAGCCATACTTAAGTAGATATCTTTATACTTGGTTGATTTCTCAGCCAGAAGTCCTTTTTAATATTTGTCTCTCTTGCTAGATTTAGGACAAGAGTTGTGCAAATTTATATCTTGTATTTTCCCAGGTGCTAAGTAGAGTGCTCTGCATACACTAAACATTCAATAAATTACCCTTGATTGATCGATTGTATCCATTTTGCACAATGAACAAAGCATGTGGTTTCTGCTCCTAAAGTCGTAAATACCAAAAAAGTTTGACATGTAAAACCCTGTACCGGCAACCATATTTCCTGACTTAAGGGAGCATTTTTAGTCATTTTAAAAATTCCCGGGTAAATGTTTTGCTGGTAAATGTTGTGCTCAGTTGGAATTCCAGCATTCTCTCCGAGACTGGAGGCCTGATATCAGCATAGAAATTCCTCTTCTCCTTTAGTGGCTTGCACAAATCAATCCAAACTGGACTGTGACCCCTTTGGGAGTGGGAGTAGTAATAATAGTAATAGTAGTGGTAATAATATTTATTAAACTCATACTGTGTGCAAAGCACTGTACTAAATATTGACATGCACACAATGGGAATGAATGGATTCACAATTTTGGCAAGGCCAGTTTTCAGGGAGTTCTTAGGGTTTGGACTTTAACTGGGAGAAATGCCAGTAACTCCAGGGGTTTTGGACTGATCCCAGGAGAACTTCCGAACCTAGTTGCCGACTAACTTTCCATTTGGAGTGTGAGGGTGAACTTGGGGCAGAATGCCAAAAAGGAGTATTTCTGCTCCTAAAGTGGTAATCCCAAAATATTTGACATGCAGAACTCTGTACTGACAACCGTATTTCCTGACTCAACAGGAGCCATTCTTAGTAATTTTAGTCTTGACTGTCTAGTACACTAGAGTGTAATTTCTTCCTAGGCAGGGCACATGCTACCTCATTATTCTGTACTTCCCAGTGCCTAGTGAAGGGCACCACACCAAGCAGATGTTCCATCAATCCTAGGGCTGCTACTATTACTACTACTGATATTAACAATTATGGTATTTGTTAAGTGCTATGTGCCAGGCACAGTACTAAGCATTGGGTGGGTATGAGCAAATTGGATTGGACACAGTCCCTGTCCCACATGGGGCTCACAGTCTCATTCCTCATTTTGCAGATGAGGTAACTGAGGCATATACAAGTGAAGTGACTTGACCAAGGTCACACAGCAGACAACTGGCAGACATGGGATTAGAAACCATGACTTTGTGGCTCCCAGGCCCATGCTCTATCCACTATGCTAAGCTGTTTCTCTTACTACGAAGCCTTCCTCTCATTTCTCCTGTGGTTATCTATTTTTGTGCCCCAAGCTGGGCAACATTTGGGAGCTTGAGCTAAGGTTTGGACAACCCGAGTGTCTTGTTCAGGTAGGTCTCTTCTCCTCTCTCACCTTTATTATATCCAGGCACACAGAGCAGTGAACCAGTCCAAAATCCCCAGTGAGCAGGAAGAGCAAGAAATGACCAAGGACCAATCAGAGGCACCAATCCCCTTGCGACCCCAGTTGTTTCCTTAATAGCCCTGCCGTCCCTTGGGAAAATCTAAATTTCCACTGGCTAAAGGAAACACTGGAAGAGCAAAAAAGCCAGTCTAGAGAAACATTATATTAAGCTTGGTCCTGTGATTTGTCACAGCTGAAATTAAACACTACAGTTGTTGTCCTCATCCTCATCACTTTCCTCAGTGCTG
Organism: Ornithorhynchus anatinus; assembly: GCF_004115215.2. Classification (NCBI taxonomy): domain Eukaryota; kingdom Metazoa; phylum Chordata; class Mammalia; order Monotremata; family Ornithorhynchidae; genus Ornithorhynchus; species Ornithorhynchus anatinus. Next base: position 43,610,560 of record NC_041728.1, read on the forward strand.
GGCTTCTCGGAATGAAAGGGATTCTGAACTCTCATATTCTCTATGAAGAGATTTAGACACACTTAAAAATCTCTTCTTCTTAGAAGGAATAACAGTAATAGTGATTGTGGTACTTAAATGTTTTAACTATGTTCCAACTACTGTGCTAAGCGCTGGGCCAGATGCAATCTAATCGAAACCTTGACTTCTACTTGGCTCATCTGTGCATCAATCAGATCAAAGAAAATCATTTCGGGGTTTATAAATGATAACCAATGGTTTTTCTTGTCTAGGAGACATAAGTTCTGGGCTGCCTTAGGTAAAGCCTACAAAAGCTTATTTAAATGCCAATTAACCCTTAATGATATCACATCAGCCTTACTACAATGAAAAGCCATATACATAACTAGAAGCAACAACAGCACCATCAAGGGAAGCAGCATGGCGTAGTAGATGGGGCATAGTAGTGGCATAGCATGGGCCTGGGAGACAGAGGACTTTGGTTCTAAGCCTGGTTCTGGCTGTGTGACCTTGGGCAAGCCACTTTACTTCTCTGTGCCTCAATTTCCTGAACTGTAAAAGGGGGATTCAATACAATTTCTCCCTCCTACTGTAAGCCCCATGTGGGACAGGGACTGTGTCTGACCTGATTAACTTGTATCTACCCCAATGCTTAGAACAGTACTTGACCCAGAGTAGGCAGTTAGCAGATACCATAATTATTATTAATTTTCCCCTACAGTGGTCATTTGGGATGATGGATATTTAGCAACATTTGAGTATGTACTGTTTATACTGGCCTGACTTGTCAAACCAGTTTGACAAGTGTTTGACTTGTCCACCGGGATTTTGATTTTTAATTCCATTTCAGAATCTCAGAGATAGACAAAAGCAGCAAGGGAAATTAAAAATGGCCTAAAGACAGCAGCCACCCAAAGGTGCAGAATGAAGAGGGGTTTAATTAATTTGATTCACACCTGTCAGATTTTATTCAGTCAACTCTAAAACAAACACTGATACAAGCTGGCAAGTCTTTGCAGTCTGTAGTGGCCCTGCAATGTACAGACAGCTCTGACTGTTTGCACAATATCTGTGCAAGGGGCTGATGCTTTGGTCATAATTTGCTGCCAAATTTTCTGAGGGTTTTTGGCACTTCAAAGGAGAATATAAAAATAGTTACATAATACTTGCCACCCGTAGCTACGTTTCCCTCTCTCTCCTAAACCCTGCCACGTTGTCTTCTCTTTGACAGGGCTTCATGATTCTCACCTGAGTTAGGCAACTTTCCCTATCACCAAAGGAGGCACTTTTTCCTAGCGTAACTTGCACAAGTAGGACATGTCTTAAAGGAAAGTTAAAACCCTGTGGAGGGTCTTTCCACGTTTTCCCAGAGGCATTTCTATCTGACCAAGCCCACTGGTTAGATTCAGAATCTAGGAATTCATGGGAAGCAGCATTGTCTAGTGGAAAGAGCACAGTATGAGAGTCAGAGGCCCTAGGTTCCAATCCTGGCTCTTCTACTTGCATGTTAAGTGACCCTGTGCAAGTCACTTAACCTCTCTATGGATTGGTTTTGTTGCTTGTAAAATGGGGATTAAATATCTGTTCTCTCTCCCCTTTGAACACTGAGTTCCATGAGGGAAATAGACTGTGTCAGACCTGATCGCATTAAATCTACTTAGTGCTTGGCACACAAGATTTCACAAATACCACAAGTACTATCATTACCCAGCTTCATGCTATACATCAGTGGTTCTTGCTCCCTGAAAGTTGTGTTTTCTGATCCTAATGTCCATTACTTAATCACATACACACACACTTTCAGAAACACAGTGGGCCCATCATCCTATTACTTTGTCCATACCAATCCATTTTTATTAGGAATAGAGAGAGTTTAATTGTCTAGTGGCTAGGGGCAGCTGGGCACAGTCAAAAAGAGACACTCCCCCACCTCGATAGTGGCTGGTCTTTCTTCCTCTGTAAAACCCTTCTGGTCAGGGACAACGGTTCCTCCCAAAACCTCCTACCCAGGTCAAATGCACAGTGACATTTTGGAAAAACAAATTAGATGTTTATCACGTGCACAGTTTTGTATATTGACCCAAGGGAGAGGGAGGGGCAAGGAATAGCAAAGAAAGTTAGCATCCTGTTACACATAATCCTCCCAAATGGCCAGACTTCATTGCTTGAATTGCTATCACACCCTAGCCCCCTTTTGTTTTGCAATAATAGAAGGAATCTTTTTTCCTTCCACTTGTATGAATCCATTTAGAAGGTATTAATGTAGTCAGAATGCATTAAAAAATTCCTTGGTGGGGTTTCCCATGAATGGCTCTGCTGACAATACCCCCATTAAAAAAAAATAAGAGCTGCATGAATGGAAAACCAGAGGTATCAGGTGAACTGAGCCACAAAATCTTTCCCTGAGAATGAAAGGTAGCTGAACCAACTGGTTACATGAATGCTTTCCCACGAAAATCTTGAGATGAGAGACATCTTCCTTGGGACGAAGTTCACATTGAAAAGCCAACCATAAGTATGTTTCCTTCTCTCTCCTACATGCCTCCACATTGTACTGTCTTTGAGAGGGCCTGATGATTCTGCCCTGAGTTGAGCACCTTTATCACCAAAGGAAGCGCTTTTTCCATGTGTAACTTATACAAGTAGGACTTGTCTTGGAGGAGACTTCAGACCCCGAGAAGGCCACTTTCTGTGTCTTCCCAAGGCATTTCTATCTGACCAAGTTCATTGACTAGAGAATCTAGGAATTCATGGGAAACAGCATTGCCTAGTGGAAAGATATGGCACAGATATGGCAGAATAAATAGATCGGATCCTTTCCTGTTTGTAGGATTTTGTTGGTACTAGGGTCAAGAAATGGGGTGATAGAAATTTGGAAACAGAATTAAAGAGAAAGGCACACAGTGGCCTTCAGAAATCCATAATTAACTGACCCATTTTTAGGTAACATAGACTGTAAGCCCATCAAAGGGCAGGGACTGTCTCTATCTGTAACCGATTCCAAGCGCTTAGTACAGTGCTCTGCACATAGTAAGCACTCAATAAATACTATTGAATGAATGAAGTTGTGGGTAATGATTATTATCCCTTTAAAGTTCTAATTAAAATGTCAAACTGAACGGTAGAATGTTTATAAAGTCCCATGTAACTTGATTATATTGGTTTATTGAAAAAAGACTTGCCTAGTAAAGACAAACTGATCCCTAAAAGGAGCCCAGAAATGCAGACTTCATTCCAGAATTACAGCTCATGGAACCCCTAGCCTTTCCTAGCCAATCATTTACCACAGTGTACCCATGCAAATTTAAGAGCTGGCTTCCCAATATGGCAAAGAAGATTTGACCCTCAGTAATCCACAGTCATAACATCGTTAGGTGAGTAAGGGAATCTTAATCCTGGCTCAATGACAAATGCATATGACAAAGGAACTCATAGTCTACACCAGAGCTGGAGCATACTGCAACAGGTTTTTATTACTGTGAGGCAGCAGCAAGAGCAGAACCATTCACCTGTCTTTCTTTATATTAGCAGGTTGCCAGAGGTGCCCCTATTTGGAAAAGTAAATTGAGGAATAAGGGATTGGGGTGAAAATGTCATCACTGTAATAGAGAGGTGTTCTGGGTGGATTTAGACTTCCCTTGGTTCATGCAAACTCACAGACTTTCAAAAGAAGGGATAATTGTTGACTTTGGGGCTAATAATAATAATAGCGATAATAACTGTGGTATTTGTTAAATGCTTGTTATGCACCAGGCACTGTATCAAGTACTGGGGTGGATACAACCAAATCAGGTTGGACCCAGTCCCTGTCCCATATAGTGCTTATAGTCTTAATCCACATTTTTCAGATGAGATAACTGAAACACAGGGAAGTGAAGTGACTTGCCCAAGACCACACAGGAGACAAGTGGCAAAGTCAGAATTAGAATCCAGGTCCTTCTGACTTCCAGGCCCATAAACTATTCACTAGGCCACATTACCTGATATTATCAAACAATCAGTGGCATTTATTGAGTGCTTACTGTGAGCAGAGCACTGTACTAAGCACTTGGAAGAGTAAGATACAAGCAGAGTCAGTAGACATGTTCCCTACCCACAAGAAACTTACAGTCTAGAGAAGGAGCTTCTATCTCTACCTCTCCATAACCCAGACACAACTAAGGCCATTTCCATCCCTAGGTATAGATTTGGCTCAAGGTGGTAACGGCAGGAAATGGCTCACTTTATCTACTAGATGAGCTACATCAACTGAGCTGGTTACTTCACTCTTCCTTATGGTTGGCAGGTCTGTGCACTAAAAAGGAGGATCGAAACAACGGTCTCCCTTATTTCCAGTTCCAGCAAAGATACTAGGAACTAATTTTTTTCATGGCATTTCTTAAGCACTTAGTATGTGTCTAGCATAGTTCTAAGCATTACGGTAGATACAAATTTATCAGGGTGCACAGAGTCCCTGTTCCATATGGGGCTCACAGTCTAAGTAGAAGGGAGTAGGATTTAATCCCCATTTTACAGAAGAGGTAACTGAGGCACAAAGAAGTTCAGTAACTTGCCCAGGGTCACACAGCAAACGAGTGGCAGAGCCAGGATCAGAACTAGGTCAGAAGGCCTGTGCTCTTTCTACTAGGCCACACTGCTTCTCAAGGACTTGATTTGGCAAGGACTTGTAACAACTCCCTAGAGCCAGCGGCTTCCAACCGGGTCACGTCCAAAACACAAAGGTGGAGCAGCGTTAAGGCAGGTTGGGCTGAAATTACGTCTTCTGAACATAAACAGATGGCTTCACAATCTCCTGGAAGTCAAACGGGAAAGGATGAAGCATGTTAAATCGATTGTGAATTTTAAATAGATGGAGGATATCTTGGGTTATGGAGTTCTTGGCTGCTGTTAGTTGTTACGGCAAGGGTTCAGGAAATGGACCGGAGACAGAAAGATTGGAATTGGCAACCTGGCTTTATTTATGGCTCAAAATCTCAGGCCAAACGGCCTGCTTGTTTCTGCCTGCCCTTAGGTGACCTCCACTATATATTCCCACTATGGTTTAGTAGGGAGGAAAGAAAGACGTTCGGTCCAATTGAGCATGTCATAGCTGTTGGGCAAAAGAAATAACTCAGGCTCCAGTTCTTCTGGAATGTTTGGACTAACAACAAGGTTTGACTCATCACATTGGTAACTTTTCTCCTTTAACATTGTTCCAGGCCTCTAAGAAATGAAATTTCCTTTGGTTAAAAGTCCTGTACCGGACAACGTGAATATACATCCCCCAGAATAAATGAAGACAAGCTGTCCCTCCTTCACTAACTAGCTCAGACTGGATCAGCTCTTCATTCGGGACTGGTGGGCAAGTGGTAATTTGCAAGTATACTGAACACCTGGTGTCTCTGCTTAGTGCTAATCACTGTAGAGGCCTTACAGACAATAGGATTGTAGACCGCTTTTTGAAAATGGGGATGCCTGGCAGGGCTTACATAGTTCAATAACTGATCCAAAAATGCTTTACAAGAGATGTATGGTGAAAAATGGGTTCCTGCATCCATTATGTCCCCTGACAGGTGTGTATTTTGGTTAATTGTGACAGTGCAGCTTTGAACATGAGGGTGATTCTTGAATTTTTGGACTGAAGAGAAAAGGTCTGTGGGCATTTGAAAAAAACCAGTATGAACTACTTGGTGATCTAGAATCAGAAACTTTATCTCTGAGAGCTCAAAAGAGAAATCCCCAGTCTATTTATTATTATAATTTACTACTCCAGGACACAGGAATGGCAACTCAAGCTGATTATTTTAAACCTCTGTAAAGCTGATTTTTAGAAACTGCACATCCACACAATCACACACACACACAAACACACACACACACTGTAACACGTGTACAAACCTATATAGAGACTTCATATTTAGAGGGGTGTACCATGTGATCAACTCTCACAATAATATCACTTTGACTTTACAATAATTAAAATGTTAAATAAGAAAGCAGAAAATGACTCATTGATAATTATGGGCATTACCCATAGTATCTGTAATTTATTTATATTAAAGTCTGTCTCCCTGTCTAGACTGTAAGCTCACTGTGGACAGGGAATGTGCCTTTTTATTGTTATATTGTACTCTCCCAAGCACTGAGTACAGTGCTTTGCACACAGTAAGCATTCAATAGATATGACTGATTGACTCTTTGTACAATTAGTGTGGTAATTATTAAGTGCCTTTTATGAGCCCAGCACTGTACTAATCACTGAAGTTATCCTGTATCCACAAGATAATCAGATCACACACAGATCTCTGTCCTAGTAATAAGAGAAGTTATATGAATGGTATAAACTATGATTCCCTGACCTTGAGGACCTTGCAGTCTATGATCCTCAAGCTTGATTAGAAACTTCAAGAGTCCCATGTTGCATCTTGCTATTTACTGAAAATTCCCAGGGCCTGCTAAAATGATCTGCTTATGCTGGGTACCCAGTTAAAGTGGCTGAATGAAAGTGAATGAATACAGTTATGGTTGAATGAAGCTATAGCATAGCCATATTGAACAAAGAAACCCATTTCGAATTAGCTAAGAATCCCATTCCAGCTCATTTTAATTCTTGTATGTGCTGCACCACTGCCTACATCCTCCCATGTGGCATTCTATGGCCCAGGGGCAACACACCTGTCAGGAATGAGAGACTGTGATTGGTGTCATCCAAACCTTTATCATTATAATCAATTCCTTGATGTACTTTCCCAGTCCTGAAGAATCAAAACCAACTCAACCATCCTCTATTTTTGGCAGAAGACCCCATCCCACTGTTTCTTTTTTTGGCTTTTTTATACAGTGGTATTCGTTAAAAACTTACTATGTGCCAGGTACTATAAGAAGTGCTGGGGTAGATCCAGGCTAATCAGGTTGGACACAGTCCCCATCCCTCATGAGGCTCACAGTCTTAATCCCCATTTTACAGATGAGGTAATTGTGGCCTAGGGAAGTGACCTAGGTCCAAGGTCACACAGCAGACAAGTGGCAGAGTTGGGATTAAGACCCATAGTAAGCACTCAATAAATATGATTGAATGAATGAATGAACCCAGGTCCTTCTGACTACCAAGCCCGTGCTCTACCCATTAGGCTATGGTGCTTCTTATGCTATTTGTAGGGGCATCTAATCACAAGTATTTCTGGCCAACATTTCCCTGACTTAAGTCCACTCATTGTGGGCAAGGAATGTGTCTATCAACTCTGTATATGGTACAGTATTTTCCCAAGCACTTAGTACAGTGCTCTGCACTGCACGGACAAACTATTTGGGAACTAGTTTGTCACAACTAGTGACAATTCTCTTAATCCTCTCTGGGTCTTAATTTCCTGAACAAAAGGGATAATAATAACTGCTTCTCTTTACCTCACCAGGAAGTTGTGAGGACAAAATGTGATAATGAGTATGAAAGAGCTTTACAAAAATAAAAATGCTCTACCAACGCAAGGAATTTCATCTCTCTTCACAAATGCTTTTTAGGGCTCTGTGAGTAGCACATTACATGGCTGCTTCCATGAATCCATTCATTCATTCAATCATATTTATTGCACACTTACTGTATGTAAATCCCTGTACTAAGCACTTGAATCCACCAAGGGGATCACAACTTCCTTCTTCCCTCTGCTAAAAGTGTTCTGGGGTCAACATCTCTGTTATCCCTGCCTTGTGGGCAGGGAATGCATCTATCAACTCTATTATATTGTACTCTCCCAAGTGTTTAGTGCAGTGCTCTGCACACAGTAAGCACTCAATAAATCCAATTGATTGGCTGATTGATCAAGGTGCATAAATTACCCTCCTGAAGGATACATTCCTGGACCTGCTCTCCCATCTCCTATTGGCTGTAATTTCCAAAAGGTAAAACACTTCAAATCTAATTAGTTAAACTTCACTCCCCGACCCCATCATTATTGCTAAGAAGAACAAGCCTATTAGAAGGGATTGAGGCAGGGTATCATTAAAATCTGTTGGTTTTTTTTCCCCTCAAAAGTATGCATTGGATTGAACCCACCTCCCTGAATTCATTGGCAACACATTTATAAGCAATTTTATCCTTTGTTAAAAAAATGTATTATTTTTACCTGGAGACAAATTTACATTTGACCAGGAACTTGGTCAGTTAGCCATTTGACTCCCTGATCACCTGGGCAAGCTTTATTTTGTGCCAATTAAGCAACTGTCCAGTTTCTCTGACTTTTCTTAGTCCACCATGTGACAAGAAGGCCCTACTGACATGGTTTTAATTTGGTAATTGTGACATTACCACAAAACATTACCTGTTTCTCCAGGACAGAGATGTGGATACAAGCATACAGCAGGTTTATCAGTGGCTCCATGGCCTTCTGGAAGGTTCTCTCAAGAATTCATCATTAACTTGATGATGATGATGGGTATTGGTTAAGCATTTACTATGTGTCAAGCACTGTTCTAAGGCTTGGAGTAAATTTAAGTTTACCACGCTGGATACAGTCTCTGTCCAGAATGGGGTTAATAGCCTAAGTAGGAGGGTGAGTATTGAGCCCCCATTTTACAAATGAGGAAACGGAGGCACAGAGAATTTAATGACTTTCCCAAGGTCACATAGCAGGCAACTGGTATAGCCAGGACAAGAATCCAGGTCAATCAAACAATGCTATTTGTTTAGCTCTTACTATGTGCAAGCACTATACTAAGTGCTTGGGAGAGTACAATAGAATTGGTAGACACATTCCCTGCCCATAAAGAGCATTAGTCCTCTGATTTTCAGATCTGTGCTCTTTCCACTAGGCCATGCTGCTTCCCTGATTTTTTAATTGTATTTGTTAAGTACTTTCTATGCATAATGCACTGTACTAAGCCCTGGGGTAGTTAGAAGGTAATTCATTCATTCATTCAATAGTATTTATTGAGTGCTTACTATGTGCAGAGCACAGTGCTAAGCGCTTGGAATGTACTATTTGGCAACATATAGAGACAATCCCTGCCCATTGATGGGCTCACAGTCTAACTGGGGGAGACAGATGGACAAAAAAAAGACAACTTAATAGCAATAAATAGAATCAAGGAATGAAACACTTCATTAACAAAATAAATAGGGTAATAAAAATATATACAAATGAGCACAGTGCTGAGGGGAAGGGAAGGGGGAGGAGCAGGGGGAAAGGGGGGAAAGGGGACTTAGCTGAGGGGAGGTGAAGGGGGGGCAGAGAGGCAGCAGAGGGAGCAAAGGGAAAAGGGGAAGCTCAGCCTGGGAAGGCCTCTTGGAGGAGGTGAGCTCTCAGTAGGGCTTTGAAGAGGGGAAGAGAGTTAGTTTGGTGGAGGTGAGGAGGGAGGACATTCCAGGACAGCAGGAGGACGAGGGTCTGGGGTCAACAGCGGGATAAGTGAGAACCGGGGACGGTGAGGAGGTGGGCGGCAGAGGAGCGGAGCGTGCGGGGTGGGCAGTGGAAAGAGAGAAGGGAATAGAGGTAGGAGGGGGCAAGATGATGGACAGCCTTGAAGCCCAGAGTGAGAAGTTTTTGTTTCATGCGGAGGTTGATAGGCAACCACTGGAAGTTTTTAAGGAGGGGAGTGACATGCCTAAAGCATGCCTAAAGCATCTGGCTTCCGTCCCCTCCACTCTACCGAGACTGCTCTCTCTAAGGTCAACCATGACCTCCTTCTTGCCAAATCCAATGGCTCCTACTCCATTCTGATCCTCCTTGACCTCTCTGCTGCCTTTGACACTGTCGACCATCCCCTCCTCCTCCATACCTTATCTCACCTTGGCTTCACGGACTCTGTCCTCTCCTGGTTCTCCTCTTACCTCTCTGGCCGATCATTCTCGGTCTCCTACGCTGGAGCCTCCTCCCCCTCCCATCCTTTAACTGTTGGAGTTCCTCAAGGGTCAGTTCTTGGCCCTCTCTGTTCTCCATTTACACTCACTCCCTCGGTGAACTCATCCGCTCTCACGGCTTTGACTACCATCTCTACGCAGATGACACGCAGATCTCCGCCCCTGTCCTCTCCCCCTCCCTTCAGGCTCGCATCTCCTCCTGCCTCCGGGACGTCTCCACCTGGATGTCGGCCCGCCACCTAAAACTCAACATGAGCAAGACTGAGCTCCTCATCTTCCCTCCCAAGCCCGGTCCGCTCCCAGACTTCTCCATCACCGTGGATGGCACGACCATCCTTCCCGTCCCGCAGGCCCGCAATCTCGGTGTCATCCTTGACTCGTCCCTCTCGTTCACCCCACACATCCTATCCGTTACCAAGACCTGCCAGTTTCACCTCTACAATATCGCCAAGATCCGCCCATTCCTCTCCACCCAAACGGCTACCTTACTATTACGGGCTCTCATTATATCCCGGCTAGACTACTGTGTCAGCCTTCTCTCTGACCTCCCTTCCTCCTCTCTCGCCCCGCTCCGGTCTATTCTTCACTCCGCTGCCCGGCTCATCTTCCTGCAGAAACGATCTGGGCATGTCACTCCCCTTCTTAAACAACTCCAGTGGTTGCTTATCGACCTCCGCTCCAAACAAAAACTCCTCACTCTAGGCTTCAAGGCTCTCCATCACCTTGCCCCTTCCTACCTCTCCTCCCTTCTCTCTTTCTACCGCCCACCCCGCACGCTCCGCTCCTCTGCCGCCCACCTCCTCGCCGTCCCTCGGTCTCGCCTATCCCGCCGTCGACCCCTGGGTCACGTCCTCCCGCGGTCCTGGAACGCCCTCCCTCCTCACCTCCGCCAAACTGATTCTCTTTCCCTCTTCAAAACCTTACTTAAAAATCACCTCCTCCAAGAGGCCTTCCCAGACTGAGCTCCTCTTCCCCCTCTACTCCCTCTGCCATCCCCCCTTTACCTCTCCGCAGCTAAAGCCTCATTTTCCCCTTTTCCCTCTGCTCCTCCACCTCTCCCTTCCCATCCCCACAGCACTGTACTCGTCCGCTCAACTGTATATATTTTCGTTACCCTATTTATTTTGTTAATGAATTGTACATCGCCTTGATTCTATTTAGTTGCCATTGTTTTTACGAGATGTTCTTCCCCTTGACGCTGTTTAGTGCCATTGTTCTTGTCTGTCCGTCTCCCCCGATTAGACTGTAAGCCCGTCAAACGGCAGGGACTGTCTCTATCTGTTGCCGACTTGTTCATCCCAAGCGCTTAGTACAGTGCTCTGCACATAGTAAGCGCTCAATAAATACTATTGAATGAATGAATGAATAAAGCATTTCTGCAGGAAGATGAGCTGGGCGGCGGAATGAAGAATAGACTGGAGTGGGGAGAGACGGGAGGAAGGGAGATCAGAGAGGAGGCTGACACAATAATCCAGCCGGGATATTATGAGAGCCTGTACCAGTAAGATAGCCGTTGGGATGGAGAGGATAGGGCGGATCTTGGCGATATTATAAAGGTGAGACCGGCAGGCCTTGGTGACAGATTGGATGTGTGGGGTGAATGAGAGAGCTGAGTCAATGATGACACCAAGGTTGCGGGCTTGAGAGACGGTAAGGATAGTGACAGGGATGGTGACAGTGACAGGGAAGTCAGGAAGAGGACAGGGCTTGGGAGGGAAGATAAGGAGCTCAGTTTTGGACATGTTGAGTTTTAGGTGGCGGGCAGACATCCAGGTGGAGACGTCCTGGAGGTAGGAGGAGATACAAGCCTGAAGGGGGTGGGGAGGGAACAGGGGCAGAGATGTAGATTTGTGTGTCATCTACATAGGGATGATAGTTGAAGCCGTGGGAGCAAATGAGTTCATCAATGGAGTGAGTGTAAATGGAGAACAGAAGAGGGCCAAGAAATGACCCTTGAGGAACCTCTACAGTTAGAGGATGGGAGGAGGAGGAGGAGCCTGTGAAGGAGACGGAGAATGAACGCCAGAAAGATAAGAGGAGAACCAGGAGAGGATGGAGTCTGTGAAGCCAAGGTGAGATAAGGTGTGGAGGAGAAGGGGATGGTCAACAGTGTCAAAGGCAGCTGAGAGGTCAAGGAGGATTAGGATAGAGTAGGAGCCATTGGATTTGGCAAGAAGGAGGGAGGTCATGGGTGACCTTTGAGAGAGCAGTCTCAGTAGAGTGGAGGGGACAGAAGACAGATTGGAGGGGGTCCAGGAGAGAATTGGAGTTAAGGAATTCTAGGCAGCGAGTGTAGATGACTCGTTCTAAGAGCTTGGAAAGGAAGGGTAGTAGGGAGATAGGGCGATAACTGGAAGGGGAAGTGGGGTCGAGAGAGGGTTTTTTTAGGATGGGGGAGAAATGGGCACGTTTGAAGGCAGAGGGGAAGTCATTGGAGAGTGAGTGGTTAAAGATAGAAGTTAAGGAGGGGAGGAGGGAAGGGGCGATGGTTTTTATAAGGTGAGCGGGAATGGGGTCTGAAGCACAGGTGGAGGGGATGGCACTTGAGAGGAGGGAGGAGATCTCCTCTGAGGATACTGCAGAGAAGGATGGGAAAGTAGGGGAGAGGGTTGAGTCGGGGAGAGGGTTGAGTCGGGGAGGCAGAAGGGGGAGGGGTAATTTGGGGGACCTCAGACCTGAAGGTTGGACACAGTCCCTGCCCCACATGGGACTCACAGTCTTAATCTCCATTTTACAGATGAGGTATCTGAGGCACAGAGAAGTTAAAGTGACTTGCCCAAGGTCACAGAGCAGACAAGTGTAGAGGCGGCATTTGAACCCAGGTCCTTCTGACTCCCAAGCCTGTGTTCTATCCACTAGGCCATGCTGTTTCTCTAAACACTATTCTAAGCAGTGGGGTAAGTACAAGTTAATTAGGTTGGACACAGTCAGTTCCAAATGGGGCTCATAGTCTAAATAAGAAGGGGAATGGGTATTTAATCACCATTTTACAGTTGAGGAAACTGAGGCATAGAGAAGTTAAATGACATGCCCAAGGTAACAGCCACCTATTGGCAGAGCTGGATTAAAAGCCAGGTCTTCTGACTCTCAGGCCCTTGCTATTTCCACTGGGTTATGATACTTCTTGCTTCTATTTATGGGAAGGGATTGCTTCTACCTACTCTGTTGTATTGTACTCTCCCAAGCATATAGTAATAATAATAATAATGTTGGTATTTGTTAAGCACTTACTATGTGCAGAGCGCTGTTCTAAGCACTGGGGTAGATACAGGGTAATCAGGTTGTCCCACATGAGGCTCACAGTCTTAATCCCCATTTTACAGATGAGGTAACTGAGGAACAGAGAAGTTAAGTGACTTGCCCACAGTCACATAGATGACAAGTGGTAGAGTTGGGATTTGAACCCATGACCTCTGACTCCCAAGCCCGTGCTCTTTCCACTGAGCTATGCTGCTTCTCTACAGAGCTCTTTCCATGGTAAGCATTTTAATAAATATCACTGATTGACTGAGTGATTGAAATCCCCCTCTCATCCTCCCACCTATTCACAATCCCAGTAGCACATGGATTTGCACCCCTCATTCCGACCCACAACATCAGTATACAGAGCTGTAATTTATTTTATTTATATTAAGTCAGTCTCCCCTCTAGACTATAAACTCATTGTGGGGAGGGAACATGTCTACCAACTTCATTATATTGAACTCTCCCTGTGAGCCCATGGTTGGCTAGGAATTTTCTCTATCTGTTGCCGAATTGTACTTTCCAAGCGCTTTGTACAGTGCTCTGCATACAGTAAGAACTCAATAAATATGATTGAATAAATGAACTCTCCCAAATGCTTTCACATCATTACATTAGATTTACATCAACATTTTACAGATGAGGTAACTGAGACACTGAGAAGTGAAATGACTTGCCTAAGGTCACTCAGCAGACAAGTGGTGGAGTCGGGATTAGAACCCATGTCCTTCTGACTCCCAGGTCCATGCCCTATCCATTAAGCCATACTGATTCTCAAGCACACTGAACTAATGTACAGTGCTCCACACACAGTAAGAGCTCAAAAAAAGTAACTGATTGATTGATTGCATCAGATTCTACCGGCTTTTAGTCAGTTCTAGTAAGGCAGGAGCACCTGATCACCACAAGACCAAATATACTTTGCGGTTGCATTTTTTTTTTTCCATTCCAGCTCCAGATTAGCGTGATGACCTTTTGCAATGTGATGTTACAGATGCCTGCCCCGTGGCACTGGTTTGGGTTGCAAACCACACTCGTATCAGTGTAATGGGACACCCGAGGAGAGCTTTGCACCAAGCAGCTGAAGGAGAAGAACAAAGTGTGAGTCCTTGCTCCCATGCGTCCTTCAGATTCGGGGGGGGGGGGGGGGTCTTAATAATAGAGCAGAGCAACGGGGACAGAATGTAGCACTGCAGGGAGGGCTGAAGCAGGGCGCAACCAGAGGTGAGGGAATCTTCATGCCCTGCTTTGGCGTTGGCATGACGAGACTCCAGTGGGAGTGGGTTTTTTGACTATTTTCAATTTGTGATTTTAAAAAAAAGTTCTAGTCATCCCATCCTCATCCCATAAAGGCAGTGATTAGTCTCTGTGGGGCCAGACTTCCAGAGAAGTCAAGACTTAGTAGAGTGCTCCAGGATTTTGCTGGACGAAGAATGGCCTAGTAAATAGAGCATGGACCTGGGAGTCAGAAGGACCTGGGTCCTTATCCCAGTTCTGCTACTTCTCTGCTGTGTGACCTTGGTTAAATCACTTCACTTCTCTGTGACTCAGTTACCTCATATGGGAAATGGGGATTAAGTCTGTGAGCCCCACATGGTACAGGGACTGTGTCCAACCTCATTAGTTTATATCTACCCCAGCGCTTGGCACATAGTGCTTCACAAATACCACCATAGCCACAATCTCTCAATTAAGGAGCCTTAAAGGAGAGCCCACGGAGCCTTTGCAGATTAAGTTCATCATTCTCAAGTTCTTTGATTGTGAGTACGGTGTGGGACAGGGACTGTGGCTGATCTGATTGTCTTCTGTCTACCCCAGTACTTACCACGTAGTAGGATCTTAATACATACCATTGTTATTTTTACTATTTTAATCTGTGCCTGAGCAGACACATGGAGGGGTTATTCCCACCTCTTCAGACACCTCCACAAGTCGGAATGGTAGACCCTCGTGCGTCCTGGCACAAAAGCCAAGAGAGCCAGTTGACATGACGAGAATGTTGCAGGCTCCTGCCAGGTCAGCAGGCAAATGACTTGGGACATTAGATCCAGAAGCTAGCCTTGGCACCTTCCACTTACACGGTGTGTTGTTTTATATAATTAACATGAAATTCTTTAGATTTCTTTTTCTTTCCTGAAATAGTCAAGGAGGCTGCAACTGGAACTGACAATTCCTGACAGCTGTGACCAATCCAATTGACTTGGTTTCAGAAGTGAGGGGGGTTTTGGCTCTCCTCCAATTCTCCCCAATTTATGAATTTCCTTCAAAGTCCATTTTGGATGGATTCCCTTCCCTAATTCCAGCTCTGCCACTTGTCTGCTATATGAAGTCACTTAACTTCTCTGTGCCTCAGTTTCTTCATCTGTAAAATGGGGATTAAGACTGTGAGACCCATGTGGGACAGGAACTGTGTTCAACCAGATTATCTTGTACTGTAAACCTAAGCTTTTAGTACATTCACTCAGTCATTCAACTGTATATTGAGCGCTTACCGTGAGCAGAGCACTGTACTAAGTGGGCAGGGGATGTGTTTGATTATTGTTATAGCGCTCAATATACAATTGAATGAATGACGAGTTTACAATGAGTTTACAGTCTAGAGGACGTACTAGAGTATAGTGTCTGACACATAGTGAGTGCTTAAAAAATACCACAATTATTATTCTTATCATTAGTATTATTATTGTTATTTTTTCCATCATATTTTGAGAGGGAGCAAGGGGAGGCTATCCAGGGATCTCTTGCAAACCATCAATATGAGTTCAGTTCTTCCCTTGCCCAATACAGCAGGGGCTGTGGGAAATTACTGGCTCCAAGAAAACAGCCACTGTACTCGGAAACATCACTGAACTACCTAGAATTCCCTCCCCATTTATGCCTGACAGGCCACCACCTCTCTCTCCATCCTCAAAGCTATACTAAAATCCTATCTCCTCTAAGAGACCTTCCCTGACTAACCTCTCATGACCCTCTTGAAACCTTATGTTGAAGCAACAGAAAAGCCCAGAGGGGCACGTTGCAAATGTCAACCATGTGGAGACTAAACTGGGCAGCATTACCGCCAGTCACTCTATTCCCCAAATTTGGCCTTTATCATCCATATATTTGAACACCTACTTTGTGCAGAGCACTGTTCTAAGCACTGGGGAGTACACATTTGTAGAAGAAGATATGTTTTCTGCCATCCAGGAGCTTACAGACTGTGGGGAGAGACAGGGAGACACAGATTCTATATAGTCAATGGAAACATTCAATGGTAACCACCAAGGCAAATGAAAAAATGAAGAAATAAGTGGAGAAATAATAATGTTGGTATTTGTTAAGCGCTTACTATGTGCAGAGCACTGTTCTAAGTGCTGGGGTAGATACAGGGTAATCAGGTTGTTCCACATGAGACTCACAGTTAATCCCCATTTTACAGATGGCACAGAGAAGTTAAGTGACTTGCCCACAGTCACACAGCTGACAAGTGGCAGAGCTGGGATTCGAACCCATGACCTCTGACTCCCAAGCCCGGGCTCTTTCCACTGAGCCATGCTGCTTCTCTAAAAAAATGAACCAATATTCATGTCAATGCTATGGGTGGCAGATGGGATAACATGACTGGGGAAGTTGGGATTAATTAGGGAATGTCTTTCTGAAGAGGTCTCTTTGAAGGTCAGGTTGGGGCCATCTGTGGGGGTGTGAGATTTACCCAGTTTGCTAGTAATAATAAAAATAGTAATAAGAAGTGCTTACTATGTGCCAAGCACTGTACTAAGCACTGGGTTAGATACAAGATAATCAGGTGCCACAGGAGCTCACAGTTTAAATAGGAGGGAGAACAGCTATTGAATCTCCATTATGAAGATGAGGAATGTGGGGCATCCAAGAAGTAAAGTGACTTACCCAAGGTAAAGCTGCAGTAACAATGGCATGGGAGAGCGAACAGATATGACCTTTGAGGCCTGGGAAGAGAATGCAGGAGGGAACGGGGGTCAACTTTGTCTCCCCCTCTTGACTATAAGCTCACTGAGTGCAGGGAATGTGTTTATTATATTGTACGCTCCAAAGTGTTTAGTACAGTGCTCTGCACACAGTAAATGCCCAATAAATATGACTGACTGACTGAATGAATTAATGAATGAATGTGGGCAGGGAATATGTCTGTTCATTGTTGTTTTGTAGTCTCCCAAGTGCTTAGTGCAGTGCTCTGAACACAGCAACCACTCAATAAATACAGTTGATTGATTGACAGGTAAGTGGTGGATCAGGGATTAGAACCCAGGTGCTCTGACTCCCAGGTCCATGCTCTTCCCACTAGATCACACTGCTTCTCTAGTCACACATAATAATAATAATAATGTTGGTATTTGTTAAGCACTTACTATGTGCAGAGCACTGTTCTAAGTGCTGGGGTAGATACAAGGTAATCAGGTTGTCCCACGTGAGGCTCACAGTTAATCCCCATTTTACAGATGAGGTAACTGAGGCAGAGACAAGTTAAGTGACTTGCCCACAGTCACACAGCTGACAAGTGGCAGAGCCAGGAGTCGAACCCATGACCTCTGACTCCGAAGCCCAGGCTCTTTCCACTGAGCCACGCTGCTTCCGCATCTACTATTGGCCAAAAAGAATATCATAATCTCACAGACTGGAAATAAGTATTTGAATTCTGGGGGCCAGAGAGGAGCCAAGAAGCAGTGTAGCCCAGTGAAAAGATCCCAGGACTAGAAGTCAGGACACTTAATCCCAGAACTACCACTTGCTTGCTCTGTTACTTTCTGCAAGGCAGTTTTCTGTGCCTCAGTTTATCTGCAAAATGTAAACTAAATAGCTGCTCTTCCTCTTTCTTAGACTGTGAACCCCATGTGGGACAGGGGCTGTGTCTGTATGTTTGCACTGTGACTACTGTACATAGCACAGTGCTTGGTACATAGTAAGTGCTGAACAAATGCCACATTATTATTCTTACATCCTAAGGAAGGCAGCTATAGTGGAAAGAGAAAGCTAAGTAACTCCTCAGGGAATGTACTGACATACTCTTCAGACTCAATCTTGGCAGTGCTTCAAGTAAAGCTGTTAACATAGAAAAGGATGTATATATTTCAAGTCAGCTAGTTAGGAGGAATGTGTAATCTTAAATATAACATAACTAAGAGAAATTATTCAGTGAATCCCAGTTGGATCACTCAGCTACAATAGAGTTATTGGCGCTCTTTTCACCCCCCAAAATATCACAATCTATAGAATGGATGGGGAAAAAATAAGTTGGAATTTGGGATGAGGACAAGGGTGAAGGAGCTGAGGAATGGGTAAAGAGAAAAGGTGGGGGCATTGCAATGTAAGAAAGTACTTTTCATAGCAAGTGGAAGAACAAGAATACTATAAATGAAGAACAAAGTGATGATTTAAATGAAATTTAGTGAGATAACGGTGGAGGTTCTTGAGGAATTAGCAACTGGGATTTGCTCTTACAGGAGTAAGAAATGAGAAGGAAGACTGTTTTTTCAGTAGGAAAACCCCCTCACTGCTGGTTGCTTATCAAATCAGTGGTTAGAGCTCAATGTCAAGGTTTTAGCCCATGTGCCTTGGGTCCATCCCCATTGATGAAGGAAACAACATGGCCTAGTGCCTAGAGCATGGGCCTGAGAGTCAAAAGGACTTGGGTTCTAATCCGGCTCAACCACTTGTCTGCTGTGTGACCTTGAGCAAGTCACTTGAGTTCTCTGTGCCTCAGATACCTCATCTGTAAAATGGGAATTAAGACTGTACGCCCCATGTGGGCGTACTGTGTCCGACTCAATTAGCTTGTATCTATCCCAGCACTTAGGACAGTGCTTGGCACATAGTAAGGGCTTAACAAATGCCACAAAAGAAAAATCTACCACAATTCTCAGTGCAAAGTGAGGGCTTAATAAATACCATTATCATGTTACTGCTTTGAAGGAGACTCAGCAGGCAAATGAGATGAATCTGGAAGAGGAGGTGAATGTGGATTTTCTTTAGCCTCCTGGCCACTGCTCCCCTGGTGCCTTCTATCTTTACTATTAGCTTACTGTTCACCATGTGCTACCTCAAGAACTACAAAAACAAGATCCATCCTGAAAAGACTAACTCCCAACCCCCACAAGCACCACAAGGATATGTAATTAAAGTCTCTTATAACCTGCAATCCTCCCAGATCAAATGATCTGTTATGAATACTAGATGGAACTTTCTCAGATGGGCTGTCATGTAAAAAAAAAAAAAACAACAATTTCAGTTTATGAAAGGAAGAAGAGGGCGTTTCTGGGAGAATTGTATCTAGTACCCTTGAGAAAGCTAGATCACTGGTTGTGGGAAGGGAACATGTGCGGCTATTAACTCTATTGTGTCATACTCTCCAAAGCACTTAGTACAGTCCTCCACACATGGCAAGTGCTCAATGAATACCACTGATTGATTGATTGTAAATTTGGACTTGTTCTGAATAGCATCACTAGTCACTCAGCAAGCAAAACTAGGCAATTTTTTAAAAATGAAATTTGTTGAGTCCTTACTATGTACCAGGCACTGTACTAAGCTCTGGGGTAGATACAAGATTATCAGGTTGGACACAGTCCCTGTCCCATTTGGGGTTCACAGTCTTAATCCCAATTTTACAGATGAGGTAACTGAGGTACAGAGAAGTCAAGTGATTTGCCCAAGGTCACAGAGCAGACAAGTGGCAGAGCTAGAATTGGAACCCAAGTCCTCTGGGTCCCAGGCTTGTGCTCTTTCCACTAGACCATGCTGTCTCATTTCTGAAAATGAGAGAATCAGTTATTTAAGTTCAAATTTCCAGACAACTGGGAAGGTTCAAACCAGAGTAATAGCACTCTTTCATTCTGAAAATAATCCTAAACATACTATAATAAGGACTGTCAGTCCCACTTGGAGCAGGAATTTTGTCTGATCAAATTGTTTTGAATCTACCCCAGTACTTGGCACACAGCACTTAAAGAGTACCCTATTGTATTCTCCCAAGTGCTTAGCATAGTGCTCTGCACAAAGTAAGCACTCAATAGATACCACTGACTGATTGATTCTCTTCTATCATTCTCCCCTTGACCTCCTTGCCTCCTAACTGCTGCATAACCTCTGCAGAGGGCAAGATGAAGTGAAAAGGAATCCAATCAACTGCACTATTTGTTAATAGCTTGGGTAAAAGGCTTGGTAGAGGAAGAACATTGCATCCACTGGATAAAATCACATTTTGGGATTGTCTGTGGATTTCAATTATCCATCCTATCCCCCTAACCCCTATTACCACAAAGTTGGCAGGACAAGGAGAATATATTCTAAAGCTGTTTTTTCTATAATTTTTAGCTCAAAACACTCATTCAAAGTCTGTCTAGAAAAACAAAGGAGGTGGTTTTGATCTTTAAACTGATGAATGCAATTTTTAACATAGAGACTAATTTAGAAGATTCTATTTCCCAACAAGACAACAACCCTTCCAGTCAAGGCCTCTGTATGGGAGGTCCTGTGGAGCATGCCTGAGTTAGAAAAACATAACTTTGGAGGGAAAAGAAGAATTATCCCCCTGCCACCTCACCACATGCTCTCCACAGTTTTGTGTTTCTTCAAAATCTCACGCCGTACGGTTCGCTACCACAGGATTAATGGCTGCAATTCATGTGGCATTTTGTGAAAGAGGGTCAATCTATCTGTGGCAAAAAGTCCATGGAAAAATTCAGAATCATCCCGGACATTTTCAAATAACACACAGCAGTCTTTGACCCAGAAATTCAAGTTTAATATGGAGAAAGAATAAGAAAAAGGCTAAATTCAAGTTTCTACAATTCAATAATTCATTGGCTTGAGAACAGGGGCTCCAGTCTAGTCTGGAGGAGGTGGCAGAGTAAGAGTATAGATGAAAAGGGAGAAAAGGAGAGAATTTTTTTTCCCAAATCCCAGCCTGAATCACTGATTGGATGAGTTCTCCCAGAATCGTATTAGCCAGACCCACCTTTAACCAGAAGGTTAAATTCCCAAAGGATCCTGGCTAGTGAAGTCTTTCAAAATTCTGAGAAAATGAAGTCTCTAGAAAAGAAAGCATTATTAGAATTGGCTTCCTCCTTCTTCAGACCTTCTTGGTCAGATTTCTACTTCCCATAGAGGCCTAGATAATTACATAACCAAACTCTGAAACATTTTCAGAACATTACACGGTATTTATACCACTGGGACTTCTGTATTTTCTAACCTTCCTAGAGAGTCTAGGCCCCAGATCATATCAGCTCATGCCCAGAAGCTTATATGAAAATATAGCAGTGAATCTTTAAATTGTCCTGTTTCAATTCTCACCTCCTGTACTTGACCTATATCAAGCAAAAAAAACTTCTCACAATTCACTTTAAAGCTCACCAAGAGCTCTCTCGCCTGCTGATTTTCTTGCATCTCCCAAAACAACCAAGCTAATCAGGATGCACACAGTCCATGTCCCACATAGGGCTCACAGTCAAAATCACCATTTTACAGATGAGATAACTGAAACATAGAGAAATAAAGTGACTTTCCCAAAGTCACTCACCAGGGAAATGGTGAGGTTGGAATTAGAACCCAGATCCTTGATTACCAGGTGAGGTCAGGATAAGAATCTAGATCCCTGACACCCAGGCCTGTTTTTCCATCACCCTGCTTCTCCACATACATAGGTTTGTGAGGCTGGAAATAGATTTTGAAGTTTGAAAGCATGGGTTCCTTTTATGCTGTTTGTTGAGATACTTTGATGAACATTTCAACCAGGTTTCAACAGATATTTTCAGAATGATTATCTGGACAGTGTTTCTCTTCACCTGTCTCTGCCTCAGGTTTATATAGTCCAGTTGTGATTTTGTGTAGCTACATATTCTATAGTATAAATTATTTATTTATATTTATCTCTATCTCTGCCTCTAAAGAATAGTGTGCCTAGTGGATAGAGCATGGGCCTGGGAGCCAGAAGGATCTGGGTTCTAATCCTAGCTCTGCTAATTGTCTGCTGAGACCTTGGACAAGTAACTTAACTTTTCTGTGCTTCAGTTTCCATCATCTGTACAACGGGAATTAAGATTGTGAGCCCTATGTGGGATAGATTGTGGCCGACCTATTCAGGATGTATCTACCCCAGTGATTGGTACAGTGCCTGGCACAAGGTATTTAAGAAATACCACAAAAAAACCCAACACTCTTTTGTACTCTATTCTCCCAAGTGCTTCATATAGTGCTCTGCACACAGTAAGCACTCAATAAATGTGTTTGATAATGATGGTGGAGCTGTTTTCCCAAGCACTCTGTGGGTTCTCTGTATTCTCTGAGGGTACCGTGTCAGTTCAGGGTTACAGTGAGTTCACGCCCCCATCCAAGCCTGTGGTCTGGCCTTGACTGGAAGTTCTCTGGAATTACTTATTTAGATTGTCTCTCTTTATTGCTGTATTGTACTTTCCAAGTGCTTAGTACAGTGCTCTGCACACAGTAAACGCTCAATAAATATGATTGATTGAATGAATGAATGAATTCACATTAATATCTGTCTCCCCTCTAGCCTATAAGCTCATTAAGGTAGTAAATGCATCTGCCAATTCTGTTGTAGTCTCCCAAGTGCTTAGTACAGTGCTGTGCACATAGTGCCCAATAAATACCACTGATTGATTGATTGATAGTTTTGAGGTTTTGTAGGATCCCAGTAGTTCTGGGGAGGTTTCTAGATCAGGAAGAAACTCTAGTGGTTCACTGCCTTTTCTCTCTTTTTTTTAAATAGTATTTCTTAAGCTCTTACTATGTGCCATACACTCTCCTAAACCCTGGGGTAGATGTAACCTAATCAGGTTGGTTAGAGTATATATCCTTCATGGGGCTCACAGTGTTAATCCCCATTTTATAGATGGGAGAAGCAGCAAGATGTAGTGAATAGAGCATGGGCCTGGGAGTCAGAAGGTCATGGGTTCTAATCTCGACTCTGCCACTTGTCTGCTGCATGACCATGAGCAAGTCACTTCACTTCTCTGGGCTTCAGTTACCTCATCTGTAAAATGAGGATTAAGACTGTGATCCCCACATGGGACAAGGACTTTGTCCAACCTGATCTGCTTGTATCTACCCCAGTATTTAGTACAGTGCCTGGCACAAAATTAAGCACTTAACAAATACCATAATTGTTATTATTAGATGAGGTAACAAGCACAGAGTTGTTGAGTGAGTTGCCCAATGTCATACAGTTGACAAGTGGCAGAGCAGGGATTAGACCGCAGGTCCTTCTGACTCCCATGCCCATGCTCTATCCACTAGACCATGCTTCCTCTCTTCAGGTATGCAGCTGCATTGATTCCGCTCAGATCCTTAAACCATTTTTTTCTCCTCATTACTGAGCCACGGTGGTGGGGTGTTTGTCTTTAAGAGATGGGTGTGGGGTTAGTAGGCTTCCACTAATGCCCTGAGCCTGCAATAAGTCACTGATTATGAAGTCAATTATGAAGCACAATAGGGTTTGCTCAGGAGAGGGGAGACTTCTCCAGCGAAGTTCCTGTCCCTCTTTCTGTGAGTTGTTCTTCACCCAGAATCTTATTTATTCTAGAATATGATGTTGACTGCATTTCTAGTCAGCTCAAACGCAATAAATGTTGTTCTCTGAGTAGCTGCAGTTCTCTGTATCACAGAGTCCTGTTACATAATGTGATTTATTATTTTCTTTGTACTTGGGAGTTTTCTCTTGGCTCGTACATCACCCAATTAATAAAGCCCACCAGTGTCAATGGCTCTGGGCTTGTTGATAATGGGAACCATCAAACCAAATCTCAAATTCTGTGTCAACCTTCTCCTCCAATGATGAGTCTTTTTTATGGTATTTGTTAAGCACTTTCTACATGCTAGGCATTGATCTAAGTGCTGGGGGAGTTACAAGATAATCAGGTTGGACACAGACTATGTCCCACATGGGGCTCACAGTCTTAATCCCTATTTTACAAATGAGGTAATTTAGGCATAAAGAAGTTAAGTAACTTGCCCAAAGTCACACAGCAGATAAGTGGTATTAGAACCTAGGTCCTTCTGACTCGCAGACCGGTGCTCTATCCACTAAGCCGTGCTACTTCCCATACTTGAGTCAGTCAGGTAAGATGAACATTCCCCAAATATTCAAGTTTGCTACTGACTGGCACTAGAGAACGAGCTGCTTTTACTTATGGGCAGGTTTTGAGGCTGAATTCAGCAGGATGTGATGATGATGATGATTATGGTATTTGTTAAGCGCTTACTATGTGCCAAGCACTATTTTAAGCACTGGGGTAGATACAAGGTAATCAGGTTGTCCCACATGGGGCTCACAGTCTTAACCCCCCTTTTACAGATGAGGTAAAGTTAAATTAAGTGACCCGCCCAAAGTCACACAGCTGACAAGTGGCAGAGCTGGGATTAGGACCCACGACCTCTGACTCCCAAGCCGGGATCTTTCCACTAAGCCATGCTGCTTCTCCTTATTGTGATTCTTCTTGTGATATCAGATTCCCAGGTGCATTGAGTGTATGAAGGCACCAGTAGATAGATATTCACTCATTTGAGGGAGGGAGTGAGGGCCAGTGGAAAAAGCATGGGTCTTCATGTCAGAGGATCCAGGCTTGTTGACCATGGGCATGTTATTTAACCTCCTGGACCTTAGTTTTCTCATCTGCAAAATGGGTATAATGAAACCTGCCTCTCCGCACCAGAGAGGAGATGTAAGAATGAAATCAGAAAAGTCATAAGGAAGATCCTTGGGAAAATAAAAGTACTATATAAATTCAATGTACTACTTACCTTCCCTGTGTGGGCTTTTTGCATATTGGTACTAGTAGGAGGAGTGACTAAGCCTTCATTTCCCTGTCTGCCTTCCCTTCTGTGTTGATTATGCACTTGGCTGTGCACCCCTTAAACACCCCAGTCCCTCAGAAATTTATGTCCATATCCTTACATGATATAATTTCCTCTATTCACAATTTAAAGGCCTGTCCCCAACCTGGAAATCATAAGCTTCTTGTGGGCAGGCAATGCATCTACCAACTCTATTGTACTGTACTTTCCCAAGGGCTTAGACCATTGTGGTTGGACACAATAAGCACTCAATAAGTACCACTGATTGATTGATTTTTTGATTAATCCCCATTTTGCCGATGAGGTAACTGAAGGACAGAGAAATGAAGTGACTTGCCCAAGATCGCGCAGCCAACAAGTTTCAGTGCCAGGGTTAGAACTCCAGTCCTTTTGACTCCTACGTCTGTCCTTTATCCACTAGGCCATGCTGCTTCCTTTGAATTTCCACCTTTTATTCACCCCGCTCTCAGCACCGCAGCACTTACTTATATTATTGTCTGTCGTCTCCTCTAGACTGTAAGCTTCTTGTCGGCAGGGAACATGTCTACCAACTCTGTATACCGCACTCTCCTAAGCACTTAGTACAATGTTCTGCACACAGTAAACAGTCAATGAATGAAACTGATTGATTGATAGATCTAAGTTCAATAAACTTATGACAACGTCATGATTATTGAATTGGCACCACTGCCAAAAAACAAGCAGAAGAAACACTTCAGAAGCAGCATGGCCTAGTGGAAAGATCGCTGGCCTGGGAGACTGAGGACCTGGGTTCTAATCCTGGCTTC
Source organism: Ornithorhynchus anatinus (assembly GCF_004115215.2). Taxonomy (NCBI): domain Eukaryota; kingdom Metazoa; phylum Chordata; class Mammalia; order Monotremata; family Ornithorhynchidae; genus Ornithorhynchus; species Ornithorhynchus anatinus. Next base: position 43,636,252 of record NC_041728.1, read on the forward strand.
ATCACATGTCTACTGGATGGCCTTGGGCAAGTCACTTAAATTCTCTGTACCTCTTACCTCATCTGTAAAGTGTATATTAAGATTGTGAACCCCATTTGTGACATGGAATGTGCCCAACCTGATTATTTTGATTAGCTCCTATCTACCCCAGAACAGTGCCTGGCACATAGTAAGCAATTAACAAATACCATTTTTAAAAAAAATACCAGCTCATCTGTCGATGATTTAGCAAATTATATGTAGTTTGGCCATGTCAAAATGTGTTTTTTTAATAAAGGAAAAAAATCTAACTAAAAAGTATGAGCCAGTACATTTCCAAGCAGCTTTAATCAGTACAAAATCTGACTTCTGGCTACTTCTAACAAATCTCTGTAAGGAAAATTCATGTCTTCAATCAAGGAGCAGCACCCTATCCTAAGAAATAGGAAAGTCATTATTTCTGTGCAGGTGCAGTTAAGGGAATCCCAGGAGATAAATTCAAGAAGTAATAACTTTCATATGCAATTGTCTGCCAATTTAGACCATTCATCATCTGGTGTTTCACATCATGTCTTTCCTAGTAGTGGTTAGGGAGAGAGAACATTCCTTGGAAAAATATGTGGGTGGGAAGCTCTGATTTAGTTCCTCTGTAGACTTAAAGTTCTTTGTGGGCAAGGATCATGTATATCAACTCTATTGTACTGACCTCTCCCAAAAGCTTAGTACCATGCTCTACATACAATAAGAGTTCAATAAACATCACCACTCATTCTTTTTATGGTATTTGTTAAAAGCCTACTCTGTGCCAGACACTATACTAAGCACTGGGATGGATACGAGACAAGTGGGTTGGGCACAGTCCCTGTCCTACATAGGGCTCACATTCTTAATCCCCATTATATAGATGAGGTTACCGAGGCACAGAGAAGTTAAGTGACTTGTCTTAGTTCACAAAACAGACAAGTGGCAGAGCCGGGATTAGAACCCAAGTCCTTTTGACTCCCAGCCCCAGGCTCTTTTCATTAGACCACACTTCATCTCCAAACTGCCATGCAGTGAGTTCCTTCTTTGCTGCGAGATGAAAATCTAAAAAGGGACTTTCTGTCCTCATGTTACTTATTAAACATCATTTATGACAGAGAAAATTGGGGGGCCCTTAGCAGGAAGATTACTGCATACAGTATTACATTCCCTATTACAGGGGTAAGGGTAAATCCCATTTTCCCAGAATATCATCGTTTGGGATTTCCCTTTAGTCAGAGGGGGATTTCCAGGGACAAGGACTCAGCGAGGCCTAGTGGGAAGCAACATGGCCTAATGGAAGGACCATGGGCCTGGGAGTCAGAGGGCCTGGGTTCTAATCCCAGCTCCACCACTTGTCTACCATGTGACCTTGGACAAATCATTTAACTTCTCTGTGCCTCAGTTACCTCATCTGTAAAATGGGGATTACTACTGTGAGCCCTATTTGGGACATGGACTGCATCCAACCTGAGTTTCTTGTATCTATCCTAGCTCTTAGTACAGTGTCTGGCACATAGTAAGCACTTAACAAACAGCATTAAAAAATAACATTGAAAAAATAAAAATTCAGGTATTGAATCCCCATTTTAAGGATAAGGAAATGGAGGCTCAGAGAAAATAGTGATTTGTCCAAAGAAACGCACAGGCAAGTGGCAGAACCAGAACTAGAAACCAGGTCTTCGGATTCCTCCAAGATGATGTTGCTTGTCCACATGTGCCATTTTGCAGAAATATGCCATGTTGGCCCTACCCTGGAGCATTTCCCTGGGGGAAGCCCTGACTTTTCAACCTGCCCCAGAGCCTTTTCCTTCCTCTCCCAAGCCCCTTAGAATGTAGGCACTGCATATAATAATACTAATTATGATACTTGTCAAGTGTTTACTATGTGTCAGGCACTATTCTAAGTGTAGGGGTAGATACAAGTTAATCAGGTTGGACACAGTCCCTGTACCACATGGGGCTCATGTTCTTAATCCCCATTTTACAGATGAGGTAACTGAGGCCCAGAAAATTGAAGTGACTTGCCCAAGGTCATGAAGCGGACATGGGGTGGAGCAGGATTAGAATCCAGGTCCTTCTGACTCCCATGCTCTATCCATGAGCCAGGGAACTGGGTGGCAATTCAAGTAAAAATAGCTGATGCTAAGTCATCTGATGTTCCATCTACACTGGACAGGGGGTAAATACGCTGGAAACCATGCTTTCCAGTATACAATGAGAATAACCAACACCCTAGTTCACTATAAATTAAACAGTGGCAACACATACCAACATTGAAGAAACACCACAGGGCTTCAAAGTAAGATAAGCATCATGGTCTTCAAAAAGAAAGGTAAGGAAATTCCTTGGGGTTGCCTGGGGCTCTCATTTATCTCGACTGTTGACAGGATCAAGTGGCTACCATATTAACATGGTATTTCCAGAAACACAAAGGGGCTTTAGACTGAAATTGGAAGCAGTTGAGGTCTTTGCTGTATGTCAGACACAGAAAAAGTGTAGGGGACAATATAGTATGAGAAATGATAGTATTTAAGTGTTTACTGTATGCAAAGCACTGAGTAAGAGTTGGGAAAGAAGAAGCAGTATGGCCTAATGGAAAGAGCACAGGCCTGGGAACCAAGCCACTTCCATTGGCTTTAAAGGACTCAATCATCTTGAACCCAACTATCTCACCTTGCTGCTCTCCTACTATAACCCTCCATGCACACTCTACTCCTCTAATGCCAACCTACTGACTACACCTCGATCTCGCCTATCTCACCACCAATCTCTCGCCCCCATCCTGCCTCTGGCCTGGAATGCCCTCCCTCTTCATATCCACAGACAATCACTCTGCCCACTTTCAAAGTCTGATTGAAGGCACATCTCCTCCAAGAGGCCTTTCTTGACTAAGTCTTCCTTTCCTCTTCTCCCACTCTCTTCTGCATCGACCTGGCACTTGGATTTGCTGTCTTTTTTTAACATCTCCCTCAGCCCCACCACACTCATGTACATATCCATAATTTATTTTGTATTAATATCTGTCTCCCCATCTAGACTGTAAGCTCACTGTGGGCAGGGACTGTGTCTACTAACTCTGTTGTATTGTTATACTGTACTCTCCTAAATGTTTAGTACAGTGCTCTGCGTACAATAAGCACTCAATAAATACTTAGAAACGGTCTTAGACAGGGTCCCTAGTCCTCAAGGGACTCATGATCTGAGATTCAAGAGCAACCCACACATAGGGAAAGAACAAAGCAATAAGTACACAAAATCAACATAAAAGATGAGGACAGGGATAAAGACAAAAAGAAAAGAAAATAACTGAATTATAAACCTTAAGACAGAGTCATAATGATGAAGGATCCCTTTAAGAACAATGAATTGTTGATATTGATAGCGGATTGCCCAGTGCTACTGGAATCTCTTGTTCCTGCCAGTCATGACCTCCTCTGGCAGGGAATGTGATATGATAGAGTTGGTAGACACAATCCCCCACCACAAGGAGCTAACCATCTATTGTCAAGGGTGAGCAAAGGTGTTTACATTTCCTGCCAATGCTGTGTCATGCAGGTAGTTGCCTTGTTAACCCCTCCAGACTGTAAGCTCACTATGGTTAAGGAACGTGTCTATCAACCCTGTCCTACTGTACCCTCCAAAGCACTTAGCACCGTGTTCTACACATAGTAAGATCTCAATAAATACCATAGTTGAAAACGATGATGATGGTAGTGGTAGCTGTTGTGGTCTTTGCCTTCCACATTAGCGGACTACTTTTCAAGAGTCCAGCTGGGGGTAGCCACCTCTCAATAGGCCCATCAATCAATCAGCAGTGGTTTTTTTTGAGTGCACGCTGAGCATGAACCACTTTACTGAGAGGTTGGAAGAGCACACAGAGGAAGACCCATATGTCCTACTCTCCAGGAGCTTAAAATCTGAGAGAATGGACCAAAATCCTATTATTACATTTGTTAAGCACTTACAACATGTCAAGCACCGTACTAAGGGCTGGGGTAGATATGAGATCATCAGTTTGGACACCGTCTCTGGCCCACATGGGCCTCACAATATAATAGGAAGGAAAGCAGTGACTTATTCTCCATTTTACATGATGAAACTGAAGCACGGAGAAGTTAAGGGACTTGCCCAAGGTCACAAAGCAAGAATTGCTTGAGATGAGATTAGAATCCTGGTCCTCTGGCTCCCTGGCCCATGCTCTTTTCATTAAGGCCTACTGCTTCACATATGCTTATTCTATTATAATCTCCCAAGAGCTTAATATGGTGCTCTGAACACAGTAAACACTAAATAAATAGCATTGATTGATTGATTGAAGCCCAGCTGTAGTTCCAAGCTATCCAAGTGGAAACGTACATGTTCCAGTATGGAGCCAGGGAGGGGCTTCTTGGGAACAGAGATCCCTACATCTCATTTCCAAATCCCAAGGAAGATTTGGAGAGCACCTCTTGAGCCCACCAAAGGATAAGAAATGGAATCCAGGAGTGCTCTGATACCCCTCAAGCCAAAATTGGGGAATATCTCTTCTGTCATTTTGGTAGACTGTGATCACTGCAACAACACTTAGAACATACATAGTTAGGCTTTCAGTCAGTCAATTCATCAGTAGTATTTATTGAGGGCTTACCATATGCAGAGCACTGTACTAAGCACTTGGGAGAGTATAACACTACAGAATTAGCAGACACATTCCCTGACCTCAAGCTTACTCCATTACAGCCCTCTAGCCTGGAAGCTCATTGTGGGAAGGGAATGTTGTTATATTGTTATATTGTACTCTCCCAAGCACTTAGTACAGTGCTCTGCATATAGTAAGTGCTCAATAAATATGATTGATTGAAGTCCAGATTTTCAGGGCAAGATATATGAGGGGTATGATTGCTGGCAGGATACACAAGTTTATGCCAGGGGATAAACTGAGGTATTGTCATCACGAGGGGCAGAAGGAATGTTGAAAAGATACAAATCACCAAGGCAGTACAGCTGTGGACAGCTGGAAAGAGAGCAGTAGAGAGTCCAGACTGGGTGTGCCAAACAGAAATTGAGAGGCTCTGGGAAGATCGTGATAGCAGGAAATAGAAACAAACGCTGTGCCAGACACTTTAAATAGCATGACTGGGACGATCTTTAGACGTGCACAGAGTGCCTGGGATGGACAGGCACCCATCTGTTTTATCAGTCACACCCACACTCAGACTAATAGGGCTGTCAGAGCAACATCTGAAAATCCAAAAGACAACTAACCCACCCACACAAGCACAGGCCTGTACCTTTAGTTGTATTACTGAGAAAAGATTTCTATGTATTCTGTGCTTGTGTCTCCTATTGGTAGAGCAGCATGAAGGAATTAAGTAGTTAACTCCAGTGTTATAGAAGTGGCATATCATGGATTTGAAAGTGCAGTCCAAAGAGCTGTTTGAAGGAGAAATGGAAATCAATAGCTCAGTAATACTAATCCATTGTAGAACTGCAAGAGAACAAAGGTGCTGTGAAATGAAAGTGTCTGTAATCCCAATCTCCAATTTTAATCAATATTGATAGCTAAGAAGTAGCATGGTCTAGAGGATAGAGCACCGGCCTAGGAGTAAAAAGGACTGTAAGCTCATTGTGGGTGGGGAATATGTCTGTTTAATGTTGTATTATACTCTCCCAAGTGCTTAGTATAGTGCTCAGCACACAGTGAATGCTCCATAAATACAATTAAATGAATGAATGAGTAACCTGGGTTCTAATCACAACTCCACCATTTGCCTGCTGTGTGACCTTGGGAAAGTCACTTCACTTGCATGAAGAAGCATGGAGAAGAGGCATTGTGCACTGGCTAGAGCAAAGGCCTGGGAGTCAGAAGGTTGTGGGTTCTAATCTCGCCTCTGCCACTTGTCTGCTCTGTGACCTTGGGCAAGTCACTTAACATCTCTGTGCCTCACTTGCCTCATCTGTAAAATGGGGGGATAGGGGACTGTGACCAACCCGATTTGCCTGTATCCATCCCAGTGCTTAGTACAGTGCCTGGCACATAATAAGTGCTTAACAAATACCATAATTAATTAATTAATTAATTCACCTCTCTGTGCCTCAGTTACCTCATCTATAAAATGGGGATTGACTGTGAGCTCCATATAGTCCATGGATTTTGTCCAACCTGACTAGCTTATATCTACCCCAGCATTTAGTACAGTGCCTGGCACATAGTAAGGGCTTAATCAATCAATCAATTGTATTTATTGAACACTTACTATGTGCAGACCACTGTACTAAGTGCTTGGGAGAGTACAATATAAAAGGATTAGCAGATACATTCCTTTCCCATAACGAGTTTACAGTCTAGGGATGGAAAAAAAGTAACTGAAGAAGTACAGTGCTTTGTGCACAGCAAGTGCTGAGTAAGTACAGTTGAATGAAGAATATTCCTCGAGATCTTTTTGTATCATATCATATAGCTGAATAATTGATCATCTGACAAATATGCATACTACAGACCTGGGTACTTTAAGTAATATCACATCTTGTCATAGTTGATATTTATATGCCACTTAAATAACTATGGTGGATTAGGGGTCAAAAATAAATAGTCTGTAAGGAAAGTTCCCTGTAAGGAAACTGGTAGTGTAAAAGTGTTGGAGATCCTGGTGACGGGTGGAAAATAGCATGATATAGACAGAGCATATGAAGGTTATTCTGTCCAGTGACTTGCACAACCATCCAAGCAAGGAGAGATACAGAATTGGTCAAGAGAAGGCCACAGATTTGTCCTGGCTCAACTAACCTGGAAAATACTTTCTCTGCTGATATTCCTGTTGATATCTGTAATCCCCACTTTAACAACAAGAGCCAACAACTGTCATTCCTCTCACCAGGGCTCCCTAAGCCATCTGACCCATCCAAATATCTCCACCTATGCAAACACGTTCAGATGAAGTTCTGGTTTCAGCTTTTAGTTAGGGGGAAAATCGAGTGAACATTTTTATTATTGCTGTAGTTATTCTCAGCATAATTTGCATTAATAATAATCGTGGCCTGGTAGAAAGAGCAGGACAGGGAGTTAGGAGACCAGGTTCTAATCCCAACTCTGCCTCTTGCCAGCTGTTCGACCTTGCGTAAATCACTGAACTTCTCTATGCCTCTATTTGCTTTTCTGTGAAATGGGGAATCAATACCTGTTTTCCCTCCCTCTTAGACTGTGAAACCAATGTGGGACAGGGGGTGTGTCCTATCTGATTGCTTTGGATTTACCCCAGTGTTTAGCACAGTGCTTGGTGCATCATAAGCATTTAATACTACAGGTATTAATTTGTTTTGATACAAGTTAATCAGGTCCTACACAGGACTCTCAGTCTAAGTAGGAGGGACAATAGATATTGAATCCACATTCTGCAGATGAGGGAACTGAGGCACAGATAAGTTAAATTACTTGCCCAAAGTCACAGTGGACAAGTTATCAATGGTATTTATTGAGGATTTTCTGTGTGCAGAGCACTGTATTAAGCTCTTGGAAGAAGAGATTACAACACAGTTAGCATACACATTCTTTGCCTACAATGAGTTTACAATCTAGAAGAGCCATTAGAGGACAAGTGATGGAACTGGGATTAGAACCAAGTCCTCTGACTCCCAAGTCCATGCTCCTTCCCGTAAGCCATGTTACTTCTCAAATATGCCACTATCCCAGTCATTTATTTATGTTATTTCATTTTTGCAAGTAGAATTTCCCAGTAAAATCAACTCTTGCCTAGAACTAAATGAGGCTCCTGTAGACAGGCATTCAACTCAATAGATTAGTAAACTATAACAGGATGCATGGCGGCAAGGGTTGCTGGATTGGAAAAAGAGTGCCCCTTTTGAAGTGTCCAACTATGGTTAAGACCTATGGCCGGAAATAATAATAATAATAATAATTGCGGTATTTGTTCATTCATTCAATAGTATTTATTGAGCGCTTACTATGTGCAGAGCACTGTACTAAGCACTTGGAATGAACAAGTCGGCAACAGATAGAGACAGTCCCTGCCGTTTGACGGGCTTACAATCTAATGTTTACTAAGTGCCAGGCACTTACTGTACCAAGCCCCGGAGTGGATGCAAGCAAATCAGGTTGGGCATATTCCCTGTCCCATTCAGGGCTCATGGAGTGCTGTTACCCCTGGAGTGTCGAGGTTGCTCACCCTTACACATCTGGAGGATAGTCACATTGTTATATCAGTAGGGCAACGGTGGTGGTGGTGATGGTGATGGTGATGGTGGTAACACAGTTAGCTACTGTATTTTTGTGCAAAGTCACTTGTACCTTCCTGATCACCAAGGGGAAAGCAGTACCTACCCACAAGACATTTTCACCAAGGTATCAATGTGTGTGTATGTGTAGAGGGGGGAGGGGGAAGTCAGAGGTGGAGTTCTGGTGGGCTTTATTGTGTTACCTCAAATTTAGCACAACAAAATCTGTGTTTGGGATTGTGCCCCCAGAGCAACTACTCTGATATATTTGCCAAGACAACACAGCTGCTGTTGTTCCTTGGGTTCACCTCCTTTTGGGCCAGCAAATAGGGGCTCTCATTCATAATGTGGGAGAGGGGGTGTCAGGAAAATACTTTGAAATTGGAATTAGGGTACCTCAAGTCAAAACTGTTTGTGATGGACCTATCAGGCTCTGGCCACAGAAGCATACTTATTTTGAATTACATCTGCCATATGATTTTTATTTCAAAGTAATCCCGGGTCTGTGTGATGCAAACCTACATTCTGCTGGAGATAATTTTGCAGAATCAATGTTACTTAATGCTTCCCTCCTAAAAATTGTCCAGGTTAGTTCCCACAGGAGGATTTGCTCCTGCAGTTGTAGGCTTGGCCACAATTCAGAGAAAAAAAAATTAAGGAGACATGGGATAGGCAGATATGAATAGGGATGAGATTACGTCTTTGTGTCTGCTGATTTGCTAGAAGCCTGCTTGACTGACAGTGACTGCCTGGGGATGCCCCTTACCAGCCTACCCGAATTCTGTGCTCTGCCCTGTATCCTCCCAAAACAGCAGGGGGGTGTAAAGCCAGCATTTTTGGCTTTCCCCCTATAGGCTGCAAACTCTTTGAGGGCAGGGAACATGTTTACCAATTCGATTTTATTGTACTCTCCCAAGCTCTTTGTACAGAGCTCTGCAGTAAGTACAGAATAAATTATTATAATTATAATGGTATTTGTTAAGCTCTCCCTAACTGTCAAGCATCCTTCTAAGTGCTGGGGTAGATACAAGAGCTTAGTACAGTACTCTGCATACAGTAAGTGCTCAATAAATACAATTGAATGAATACAAGATAATCAGGTTGGACACAGTCTGTCCTACATTGGAATCACAATCTTAATCCCCATTTTACAGATAAGGCAATTGAGGCAGAGAGAAGTGAAGTGACTTGCCCAAGGTCACACAGCAGATATATGGAGGATCCCAGGTTCTCTGACTCCCAGGGCCATGCTTTTTCCACTAGACCACGCTGCTTCACATAACATACCAATAAATACCACTGATGGATTGATTGATTCCCCTCCTCCAGGCCTGTCTACCAATCAGGCGAGGAGGACTGACAAGATTCTGAATGCAAGTTCTTGGGTGGGACCAATTGTGTGAGCCTACTAAACACTAGCCTTGTCTTCACTAGTTTTATCTAGTCTTATCCCTTCAAGACTGTAGGCTTGTATGGGCAAGTAATACATCTACCAATTCTGTCACACTGTACTCTTCTGAGTGCTTTGCAAAGTGCTCCGCACCCACTAAGCACTAAGTGCATATGACTGATTGATTGTATGAGGCAATGTCTGATAATGTTTGCTTAATGCTTACAGTTAGGTTTTAACTGTTAGAGAAAGAGGATAGGGAGAAGGAGAAATATATTTTGGTTACTAAAGGTATTTTTTAGTAGAAAATTTATTTCAAACAATATGAATAGCCTTGGGCAGTCCCTGGAAGCTTCCAGGGAAGTTGGATTGGCATAAGAGCTTTACTTGAGTGGCATCTCACAGAGATTGGATCAGTCCCTCTCTTGAGGGAGACATGAGGTTTGGAAAGGAAGTTTTGTAATGCCAATTCCCTTTTGGCTATAAAAACCTAGGTTGGCTTTTCATCAAACCTATCGTTCATTCATTCAGTTGTATTTATTGAGTGCTTACTACTTGCAGAGCACTGTACTAAGTACTTGGGAAAATACAATACAGCATTGAAGAGAGACAGTCCCTGCCCACAACGAGCTCAGAGTCTAGAGGACTATCAACAACTAAAGGGGTTCAAGAGGCAATCAAGAGAATTAAAAACTTAGCAAAATAGAGGTTGTGGTGCTATTAACAAAAATGTGAGATTTCCTTGGGGGGAACAGAGAAGAGAAAGGATGATGAATGGTCGTAATACTATCAGTTTAAAAACTGTGAGGTGCTTCCATGGTGTAAGGGGAATGTGCAGAAGAACAGGATGTGAAAATTCACCTCCTTCACCGCAAGCACACAGCCCTTAAATCCTGGATGCTGCTTCCCCTCTCCAGCACATCACCTCTGGTGGTTTTGCTTAGAATGAAGTGGGAGGAAGCATACATATCTTGCCATCATTCAATCAATTCCTCGTTGTGTTTGTTATGGCATTCATTAAGTGCTTACCTTATTCCAGGCACTGTCCTAAGCACTGGAGTAGAGACAAACTAATCAAGTTGGGCACAGTCCATGTCCCATATGGGGCTCACAGTCTTAATCTTCATTTTACAGATGAAGTAACTGAGTCACAGAGAAGTGAAGAGACTTACCCAAAGTCATAAAGTAGACAGGAGGCAGAGCTGGGATTAAAACCCAGGTCTTTCTGGCTCCCAGACTCATGCTCTTTCCACTTGTATTTATTGAGCACTTACTGTGTGCAGAGAACTGTACTAAACACTTGGGGAATACAGTACAACAGCACTGGCAGACATGTTCCCTGACCACAATTTGTCTAGAGGGGGAGACAGCCATTAATATAAATCAATTATGGAAATATACATAAGTACTGTGGGACTGAAGGAGGGGTGAATGAAAGGTGTAAAACCAAGCGCGAGGGCGATGCAGAGAACACAGTTTTTGATCTATTGTAGATTAATAGAGGATAGCACCCTTTCACTGACAGTATCTCATTTATTTTCAAACATTCTTGAAAGACAAGTCCAGATGGTGCCTGACACTGTTACATGTGCATTCATTCATTCCTTCATTCAATCATATTTCTTGAGTGTTTATTGTGTGCCGAGCACTGTATTTAGTGCTTGGGAAATTACAATTCAACAATGAACTGATACATTCCCTGCCCACAATGAGTTTATAGTCCAAAGGGGGAGACAGACATTTAAGCCACATGTCCCAGCTCACTCGTTTTACTGAGTAAAATATGAGCCCGTCATTTAGACTGTGAGCCCTTTATTGGACAGGGATTGTCTCTATCTTTAGCCAAATTGTACATTCCAAGCGCTTAGTACAGTACTCTGCACAGAGTAAGTGCTCAATAAATACTATTGAATGAATGAATGAGCAATTGCTCATTAGTAAAACTCAGGAACAGAACTGCACCAACCCCTTCATTCAGGTGAGGAAACCAAGGCACCGAGAGTTAAACAATACCTCCCAGGTCATTGCATCAGTCAAAATCAGGATTAGAACTCAGCTCTCCCAACTATGAATGAGTGCTGAGTCTCTCTACTGGACTCCACACCTCAAGACGCAATTCACAGGTTCCAAGTTTTCTCTGCTTAGACCTTTCCACTTCAATTTGAGAAATCCATTTCCCTCCCTCCAGATTTCTTGTGGCTTTTTTCCATTGTTATGAAAAAAAATGGTGGAAAATTTCTTCTGGCACATTTCAAACAATTCTCTCTGAAGAACTCTGTAATTCTTAACTTCCCACACTGTATTATTGAATAAACAAACATAAGTTGCAATGCAAGGCTAACCGGAAGAATCCCCTTCTAATAAATTCATTGGCTGCATATACAAATGAGAATCAAACAAAACTGGAGGGAGTCACGCATGCCCATGGAATTCCACTCTCCAGCTCTTACCTGCATAGAGTTGAGTTTTAGGTCCCTAGCAAGCCAGGAGCAGCGTTCTCTGAAGTCTGTCCTCACGGCTGTGAAATTCAGCTTCCAGTGACGTGTAACTTTATCAAAACTGAATTAAGCCTGGGCTAAACAATTTCCCACTGGGTTGCCAACTAAGACATCCTCATTCCTCCTTAGACATTTCTCTGAATGGATGTACTGAATGTCCTCTCAGAGTTCTCAACCATGGAGAGTTATTTTTGATCCAGAGCCTTTCCACTGATTGCCCTGAGGGTAGACATGTCATCTTATCATATTACCATTGGAATCTCTTCAGACTGTGACCCACATTCTCTTAATAGGGCAGCCAAGCTGCTAGATCTAATCACCTTTTCTCCTCCCTTGAAGAACTAGTCACCTTGTAAGGTCACCCACCACTGTGTGTGGGTCACGAGATGGCCCTGTGCCCAGCCTGGCTGGAATTGTTTAGCCCAACTTCATGGTTCCCCAAACTCAAATGTGTCTACGGCTAATGAAGATGAACTCATCTGTGAAATTCACAAATCCTAAGGGTGGAGCTAAAGCTGGATCATTCTTCATTAGAGAAAAATGATTTGACTCAGTATTTGTCTTTTAAGAACACCTCTCTTTGGTCACTGAGGTGGCATAGAGTGTCTGAAAGTGACTCATTTTCTTTGCCGCCCTGCAAAATGGAAATATCGATTCTAGTGGTCTCAATTTCTTTGGTATTGGAGAATTGCCATCAGTAGTGGGGTTCTTTCTTGTGCAAAAGTACATTTTATCCTTCGGGTTAACTTGAACAACTAACATGGTATTGCTTTAGATGAAATTTCATAACAAGAGGATGCAATTATCATTCTGACAAGAGAGGACAATTTCATAGATACATGCCTATATAAAAGTATATAAAACCTTCGATGAATGGCCTACTTTTTGTTCACCATTATTACTTGGAAAGAAATTCAATCAAAATTTCTATCTGACATATAAGCTAAAGACCCCATTATGACTGCTACTAGCTTCAGGTTTCTTGATGGTAAAATCTTTGACTTTACTTTGTTCAAAGACATGCAAGGAATTACCTAAATTAAGAATCACTCTCATTGACATTGCATTCCAATATTTTCACAGTGAAAAAGGAAAACATTCATATATATTGCCTTGGGCCTGCTGGATGAAGGAAAGCATTCAGTTCTCAAAATAGAATTCTTTCTATGGCATCTTGATCCATTTTTGTAAACCAATATGCATATTTTGGAATAAAAAGTTACTGTTACAAGGTGTAGATGTAAGAACATATTGGACATCTTACATAATACCTTGCATGTATTCGGCACTTCTATTTTTACAGATCAATGATCTCATTTGACCCTCACAACTCCCTCTGAGGAAGGGAGAGGCAGGTAGTGCTTAGACTGTAAGTTCGTTGTGGGCAGGGAATGTTTCTGTTTTGTAATATTCTATTCTCCCAAGCACTTTGTACAGTGCTCTGCAAACTGTAAGAGCTCAATAAATACAATTGACTGACTGTATTATTATGCCCATTTTACAGATAAGGAAACTGAGGCCCAGAAAAACTGACTTACCCAAGGCTCTTAGAGATGCTCACACCCACTGTGTGGACTCAAGGTGGAGGTCATTTAGAATGCTAATGGAAAAGACCATATGGGCTAATATGTATAGGGAAGAAGTAGCTTGTATTTCATTCATTCAGTTGTATTTATTGAGCACTTACTGGGTGCAGAGCACTATACTAAGTGTTTGGGAGAGTACAAAATAACAATAAATGGACACATTCCCTGCTCACAATGAGCCTGTACTCTAGAGAGGGAGACAGGCATTAATATAAATAAATAAATTACAGTGCTGTGAAGCTGGGAGAGGGAAGATTAAAGGGAGCAAGCCAGGTTGACGCAGAAGGGATTAGGAGAAGAAGAAAGGAGGGCTTAGTCAGACAAGCCCTCTTGGAGAAGAAGTGCCTTCAATAAGACTTTGAAAACGGGGACAGTAATTGCCTGTCAGATTTGAGGAGGGAGTGTATTCCAAGCCAGAGGCAGGACGTGGACAAGGGGTCAGCAGCGAGGCAGACAAGACAGAGGAACAGTGAGAAGATTAGTATTTGAAGAACACCTATATTATTCCAAAACACTTTCAGATTAACTATGATGATAATGACATTTGTAAAGTGTTTACTAGTACCAAGCACTGGGAAAGACAGATTCTAGACAATCAAGAGTGACCGGTCCCTTTCCCAAATGAGGCTCACAGTCTAAGGTGAGGAGGTAGAACAGGGATTGAATCTCCATTTTACAGATGAGGAAACTGAGGCACAGAGAACTTCAATAACTTGACCTAGGTCACCCAACCCGTGGTAGTCAGGATTAGAACTCATACCCTATGGCTCCAGACCCATTAACTATCTCATTTTATCCTGGCAAGATAGGGAAGCAGCATGACCTACTTAAAAAAGCACGGACCCGGGAGCCAGAGGAACTGGGCTCTAATCCTGGTTCCACCACTTGTCTGCTGTGTGACCTTAACTTCTCTGTCCTTCAGTTTCTTCATCTGTAAAATGTGGACGTAATAACTGTTCTGTCTCTTACTCTGACAGTGAGCCCTCTATGGGACAGGGACTGTGTCCAATCTGGTTATATTCTATCTATTCAAGTGTTTATTACAGTGCTTGGCACATAGTAAGCATTAATAAATACCAAATGACCACGGGTCTGGGGGTCAGAAGGACGTAGGTTCTAATCTTGGCTCTGCCACTTGTCTGCTGAGTGACCTGGGGCACTTCTCTGTGCATCAATTATCTCATCTGTAAAATGGGGATTAAGCCTGCGAGTGCTATGTGGGACATGTACTGTGCCCAACCTGAGTAGCTAGCTTCTACCTCAGTGTTTAGTAGGATGCCTGGCTTACTATGGATGCTTACTATGTGCAGAGCACTGTACTAAGCGCTTGGAATGTACAATTTGGCAACAGATAGAGACAATATATATACATACGTTTGTAAAATATAAATATAAAATCAAAATATATGACAGATATGGACAGCAAGAGAGTAGAAGGGCATGTACATAAGTAGATTTGATTAGACTGTAAGCCCGTCAAACGGCAGGGACTGTCTCTATCTGTTGCTGACTTGTTCATTCCAAGCGCTTAGTACAGTGCTCTGCACATAGTAAGTGCTCAATAAATACTATTGAATGAAAAGTAGGGTACTGTGGGGTTGATGCTGGGATGAATATCAAAGTGTTAGGAGGATATGAACACAAAGAGACGTAGAAGGCAGGGAGAAGGAGAACAGAGTGGGGAGATGAGCAGTTAATCTGCCAATCTCCAATTTTAATCAAATTGCTCTGATAACTGAGAAGCAGCGTGGTCTAATGGATAGAGCACGGGCCTGGGAGTCAGAAGAACTGTAAGCTCATTGTGGGCAGGGAATATATCTCTTTACTGTTGCACTGTACTCTTTCAAGTGCTCAGTACAGTGCTCTGCACACAGTAAGTGCTCAGATACAACTGAATGAATGACATGGGTTCTAATCACAGCTTGACTACTCCTCTCCTGTGTGACCTTGGGCAAATCACTTCACTTTTATGTGCCTCAGTTATCTCATCTGTAAAATGGAGATTAAAGATGGTGAGCCTCATGTGGGACAGAAACTGTGTCCAACTTGATTGGATTGTATCTGTCCCAACACTTAGTGTCCGGCACATAGTAAGCACTAAACAAATACCATTAAAAAACCCCCCAAATATACAATGCTATGCTGGAAAAGTTAAAATTCATTCCAACCTCAGTATAGTTAACAAATAAATTACTGATCAACTATCAATGGCACTCATTGAGTGCTTTTTATGTGCAAAGCACTGTACCAAGAGCTTGGAAGAGTACACCCAACAGAATTGGCAGACACATTCCCTGCCCACAAGGAGCTTATCAAACACGTGAATCTTTATATACATATTTAAAAGAAAACTCCAGTCATGGACATAAAAATGTAATACTTTTATAGATTTTGAATATATATATAGCACATGTATGTACATACATATATATTTTAAAACTTCAAAAACCAAAGGCATTGTTATTAGTGGCATGTATACCAAATTAATATAAAACGGTATTATATGATTTATATTCACACAGAGCAAGACAAATAAGAAAGAACAAATCCACACAATTCCAACCTAGAAAACTAGCTTTGGGTACACTGTAGGCGTTTCAAATCCACTGCCTTATCTCTTTTAAAAATTATATTGCAGTTTCTTAGTTGCATACAGACAAGATTAGTTGGGATAGAGAAGTTACCCATTGAAACAGCATGGCGTAGGGGATAGAGCACAGGCCTGGGAGACAGAAGGTCATGGATTCTAATCCTGGCTCCGCCACCTGTCTGCAGTGTGACCTTGAGCAAATCACTTCACTTCTCTGTGTGTTAGTTACCTCATCTGTAAAATGGGGATTAAGATTGTGAGCCCCATGTGGGGCAACCTGATTATCTTGTAACTGCCCCAGCACTTAGAACAGTGCTCGGCACATAGTAAGTACTTAACAAATACCATTGCTATTTTCATCATTATTATTAATAAAATCTCATCACTTCATAAAAAAAATTTTCTTTCTCTTCAGCTGCTTAGAACCTTGGATACTCTGCAAGTTAGACTAGTAAATAGGTTCAAAAATGTATATGAACCACATACTCACACATGCTAGCTACAAATTCAATTTTTCATAAGCATCTACCCAGGGGAGATTGTAATAATGATATTAATCATTTTAATTAACTGAATGGCATTAAAAGGTCGACACTGAAAGTGAAAAAAATCCCCAAACTCAAAACCCTAGAAAAGATCCTTTACAAGATGATTTCATTACCTAGTTCGGTCTTTCAATGTATGTCATCATCAATGTTATTTATTGAGCACTTACTATGTGCAGACCACTGTATTAAGTGCTTGGGAGAGCACAATACTACAGAGTTGGTAGACATGTTCCTTTCTCATAATGAGTTTAGATACTAGAGGGGGAAAATTAATCAGGCCAGATACAGTCCCTCTCCCACATGAGGCTCACAGTCTAAGTAGAAGGGAGAACAGGTATTGAACCCCCATTTTGCAGTTGAAGAAACTGAGCACTGAAAAGGTAAATGACTTATCCAAGGCACACAGCAGGCAAGTAGTGGAGCTGGGAATATAATGAAGATCCACTGGCTCCCAGGTTAATTTATCCAATATTGAAGCATTCTTAATTAACTGTACTAATATTAATATCCCATGAGAATGTTAGCTCCTGGGGAAAAATTGTTTTAATATAATAAATCATGTGAAATTATCTTGGAATGAGATCACTGGCAAGAAAAACAAGAGTTGCAGTACAGAATTAGATGATCTTTGACATGATCATTCACAAAAGAATCTCATTACAGAAGAGTCAAAATGCTGAATATCCTGTTCAAAAGATAATCCTAATAATGACTTTAGAATTTGGATCTACACTGTAATTACTGCCCAACTACTGATAAGCTGACACAAACAAAGGAGGTGCACTTGTGAAAGGTTAGAGTTGTGGCATTAAACCAATAGGAGAACATTCAAAATGAAGAGTAACATCTTGAATTTTAAATTACTATTCCATACTATGTGGTAAAAGATTCAAACCACAGGCATTCTCTTATAATATAGTACTTGTACTCTTGCAAACCCTGTGTCATCCAAAAATTGTCTTGAGTGAACAAATGTTTCAGTGAGAACGAAAGGTTTAGGAGAAAGATGGCTTCTCTCACACTGGGCAAAATTCAAGCAGGTGGTTTCTCGGTTATTTCCTTGACACTTATGAGTGGCCACTAGCCCCTTACAGGGAACCAATCTGCACTGCTGAAGTCTGTTTCTAGTTTACGATTAAGTTGAAATAGTTGTGCTTGGTTCCCTCTGCACTCCTAATGACCTTATGTTCAGATTACAGAGCTGCCACAGGATCCTGTCATTTGCTCGAAACAGTATTCCTGACAGAGCAGTAGTGAAATAAAGCAATTGCTATGTTTGCCTATTTTTCTGAATTGTTTTATCCATATTGCACCTTATACAGTCCCATTCAGGCCCATACTCCTTTGTCTAACCCAGGTGCCTTTTTCAACTATCCCTACATTATTTCTCTTAAAAGGTCCAAAAATTAGAGTTACCTGACTTTCTGTCCTTTTCAGTTTAATCCAAATGCCACCAAAATGTGCACAACCTTCAATAGCTGTAGCTTCCTTTCACTTCTGTTTAAATAATCTTTCATGGATGAACACTGCAATTTAACGTATGAACTGTGATGAAACTGTAGCATGTAAACATCTATTTACATCACTTTGAAATTATGGATTAGACAACTACAATAGGTAGCTGATGGGTATTAAAGTTGGTTATTTACTTAATTGCATATCTGTTTACCCACTAGGATGCTGTGGGACACTGTGTGCAGAATATTGATAATTAAGATCTTCAAAACGATCACAAATTTCTTAAGATCTATCATAAAACATGCAGCCAGATAATATTTTAATTAAAACACCTCCTTAAATTGCAGACATTTAGGAAGATTCTTATTATGGTGAATTGGCATAATTCATTCTTTAAGAACATGTAAGCTCATCCTCTAGACTGTAAGCTCATTATGGGCAAGGAACATATCTGCTAATTCTGTTATATTGTAATAATAATAATAATTATGGTATTTGTTACACGCTTACTTTGAGCCAGGCACTGTACTAAGCGCTGGGGTGGATAAGAGCAAATCAGGTTGGACACAGTCCCAATGCTCTGCACATAGTAAGCGCTCAATAAATTCCACTGTTTGAACATGAAGAGTTTCAAAGTGGACATATATACGGGCACATTTGTTGTTTTTTTCTGAAACTGACTTACTGCACATATGTACCTGCTGCTTTTTGAAAATAAAGACCTAGATTTGAAATCTCTCTAAACAAATACATTATGAGAGTTTTGTTTTGTTTTCTAGACCTTTAATTCGGAAAGAACAAAATAATATGCTTTTGGTCTAAAATCTTTATGGGTATGTTTGTACATTTTTGAACTATTGTCCCAAACAACAGAGTTGGCAGACACATCGTCCCCTGCACACAAGGAGTTTACAGTCTAAAGGGGAGTACCTTCTACTTTATCAATGCTGTGTTGAGCATAACTTTAAATAATACTAATAGTAATGATAAAGATAATGGTATTTGGAAAGTGCTTACTATGTGCCAAGCACTGTTCTAAATGGTAAGGTAGGTAGGTACAAGATCATCAAGTTAGACTCAGTTCCTGTCCCACACGAGGCTTACAATCTAAAGGGGAGGGAGAAAAAGTATTTCATTCCCATTTTACAGATGAGGAAACTGAGGCACCAGAGGAGTCAAGTGACTTTCCCAAGGCCACAGAATAGGCAAATGGTGGAACCACGATTAGAATGCAAGACTAATCAGGGATTAGTTTATGTACTGAGAGAAATGGATTTCAAACTCCCATGGATCAACCACCATAAAGAACAGATATGAAAAGGGGGAGGCAACTGCTTCTTGGCTTTCTTTGGGGTGACATAAAATAAATCAGGAAATAATGCAGCCGAAGGATTACCCTTAGATAAATACTCCAAGCAGAGATGGACAACATTCTTTCCCACTCACAAGAACCCTATCCTTTTTGAAGTGGCCTGAGGGCAATCCGGCCATGCAGTTCATTTTACAGTCCTCCCGGAGCCTTTCCGACCACTCCACCCCTGCCATGACCATCCTATCACCTTTGGAACAATCTCACCACATCTATGGTTCCTGAATTTTCTACATTCAGACCTCATAAAAGGTTTCTCAACTGGAAAAGGGGAAATATTTCCACTATGCATGTTGGATTTATTGGCTCCTGCATTCGCCAAAGCCTAGAATGAAATTTTGCCAGCGGCATGAGGTTTCCTAAAGTCTGCAGCTGTTCTGATGAGACAGCCCTGCCAGTGACGCTTTGGGCAGGAAGTGCCTCATTAGAAGTGATGCATCCATTTTGCTCAGTCTAGCAAAAAGTTCACACAGAGAGAAGTCCTGGACTTTGCTGACTTCAGCCCCACTTCTGGCAATACTTTCTCTCCCAAGCCACAGCTCAGAGTTCTGGGCTAGGGAAGACCATTGAGCTTCCATTACCTAAAGTTTGAAGGTCAAAGAGGAGAAGGGGAGAAGGGGTGGTGGAGAATACCAAGACATCAATCGAGTTGCTAGCTTCATTCAATGTTGGCTTACCAATAATAGAAATAAAATGGAAACCAAAACTGACCAGCAGGCTTAGGACACCCAAACTGAAAAAGTATCAGAAATGAGATCATTTTGTAGAGAGATTTTGGCTGCCTGCAGAAATAGTCATTAAGTCACTTTCATCAGAAATATATATTTACAGCCTACATCAATTTCAGCTGTGTTTTTCCTGATGTGGGCTTCCAGGATGTTGAGGCAGATAAGGAGAGTGTTGCTTTTCTTCCAAGTAAACAGTTTATAACTTGCGTGTATCTGAAGACGGTCCAGCCTTCTCTGGACACAATATCATTTTTCAGAGCCCCTGCTATCCTCTTTTCCCTTATCCAACTAAGTGTTCAGAAAAAATGGACAAACAAACTCTAAACTGAAATTACTACTACCCCAGGGATGCGAAGGAAATAATATGCAGCGTCGGATCTGATAATAGCCAGCTTGAAGAATTTCAAAACCAGCTTGAAATGGGGTTATTAAAAAGCTGGTTTTAGGATTTGACCAGCCCAAAGAAGATCTTCTGGCTTTGAGGGAAAGTGGAGGCAGAAATGGCTTCTTCTGTCATTCCCAAAGTGTATGTTCAAGTTCTGAAAATTGAGGGGTTGTCAATTTGATTCCCAAGAAGAGAGAAGAAGTAAAGATAAGGTTGCTCAGGGGATACTCCCACACTTGATAAAATCCTAAGGTAAACATCATTAACTTTCTAAATACTGATTGTAATTATGCTTAGTAGCTATCATTATCCTTTAAAGGAAGAGTTGCACAACCAGCTGATCCTTTTTCCCCTGGTCTGAAGAAAACTATCATTTCTTCTTCTTCTACTTTGTTTTCTTTTTTTTAAAATGGCATTTGTTAAGCACTTATTATGTCCTGGGCACTGTATGAAGTGCTATGGTAGATAAAAGATAATTACGTTGGATACAGACCATGTCCCACATGAGGCTCACAACCTTAATTCCCAATTTACAGAATCCCAGAGAAATTAAATGACTTCTCCAAGGTCACACAGCAGACAAGTGGTGAGGCCAGGATTAGAACCGGTTCTTCTAACTCCCAGGCCCATACCTTATCCGCTAGGCACACTGCTTCTCAGTCCTTCTAGGCCAAAAAAACCCCACCAGTTGGCAGCAGAACCAAAGAGCAAGAAAAGGAAGGTAGAAATAGAGACTAAACATGCTTAACAGTAACACCACTAATGAGGGAACGGCACTATCAAAAACTTTAAGTTATAATGAACACATTTAGGTCAAGTTTTTTCTATTAAATTGCACTTGAATATTGGTGGGTTTAACTGCTTTGCAACTGTAAGTGGACTATTGGATCTAGAATTTCTCAGGAGAAAAAAGGTCAAGTTCAGTTTGCTTAGAAACTGACCCTTTCAATGTTTACTATGTTTAAGACACCTAAGGTTTTGGTTATTTGTTTAGGTAGGATCTGAAAGGCAATAGTATCTTTAAGGAAAGATTAAATCAGTCCCTGAAAGGGATTTTCAACTGGTGGCCAATTAATGAAACTCCAATGTTATTCTCTCCTAGAATGAGCTGTGTTTGTGTATGTGTTTACTTTCAATTATATCGCTTCACTTGTTTGTAACTTAACCTTCTTTTCAGATGGTTAAAGGAGTTTTGCTTGAGGCCCGTATTTTGCTTTCTTTGCTGGTGAAATGTCTCAGCCGGGAGAACATGGAAAATTGCTTCATTAACAAGGCCTCACAATTTTCATTTTTGTTTAAATAATGCCAATCAGCAACATTTTGCTCCAAGGATAAACACTGAAGTGTCACATCACGTCAGTCTATAGAAGAGTAATGGGCAACAGATTTATTGCATCTATATTTATCAGATGTCTATCTTGACCACTCACAATATCTCCAAATATGTATAAAATCCTAGTTTTGATGACTCCCAATTGAGATATGCCAATAATTTCATTTTCCAAATGGTAGGTACACAACTATAACTTGAGAAACATAACATTATTGTAATGTTATAAATATCTTTCTATTTTAACCATAAAAGTCATTTCTATTTGCTTTTGTCTCCTGCCAACATTTTCAGAGGTATTAAAATTCTTTATTTTGAAAGATGGAAGGTACTAGATTATATACTGCTTCTGCTGTTCTAAAAAAAGTATTTAGCTATGTTTTAAATTCTACTTAATTCCTACTGGGAGCAATACAGGAAAGTTCACATCCTCAACTATTGCACAACCTCAGTCCACAAGACCGAGTCAAAGTATGTCGGAGGGAAGAGGGATTCCCAGCTTTCAATTCTGCAGGTAGTCCAGTGTTTCTGGATTTTAATACTTGGGGACAGTGAAAGAGTTAGCCCTATCAAATTAAACTCCTTCTTCAGTGATTTGGGAAGCAGGAATTACAACAGCCATGTGAATCTCAAATATCTTGTATTTGTTTTAACTGGATGAGATCATAACTTAAAAGAGAGTGAAGACAAACAGCATAGTCCATGTTGGAAGAGCTCCAACACTGCTTTCTACCAGGATGTCTTTTCATGTCACATGTACCTGCTGATGTACCTGCTCTCTTCCAAGATATCAAATACATTTTTTCTAAAATGGTGGTACACCATTTATCCCAGTTGACTTGGGTGCATGCAGTAAATTTTACCCCATCTTAAATGACGGTACCAAGTCATGTACCACATAAAGGTCAGAAACTTGTGCATTTTGGAAGTGGGACATAACAAAATCTTAAAGTTGAATGTGACAGTCATACTGGATTTATAAAGCATTTTATGAGAGTAAACCCAGGTTATGGTTAAAAATTTTCCTCTAAACCAAGGGAAGCAATTGTCTCCAGCAGAGAAGTTGCCCCTCTGAAGACCTATGTGGGAGCCACTTATTTCTTTCCAAGAGAAAATCCTGGATATGCTCACTTGGGGAGGGGTACAAATATGTTCCCAAAGAAGGAATCTGAGGGAATATTTTCCTTGGCTACATACATTCTTGGCTGGTGGAGGAGGAAACAGTTGGAGTTGTAGCTGGGGGTTGTATGGATAAATTCCACATTATTCTTGCTTTTCTCAAAAACATGATTTGTTCAAAAATGCAAATGTTCTCATATTATGTGTCGAGGTCTGATGAGATAATGTTCAGCAGTGGGGATCACTGCAATCAGATGGGTAAAATTAAGACACTAATATGAATCAAAATTGGCCTGGCACGTTTCAAAAATACTGCATGCACACCAAAGTCAGAGAAGCAAGTGTGAAAAATATATATATTTCATAGTTGATAGGAAGAGAAATAAAAGGCAATAAGTCTTGTAAGAATCCTCTATGGGATGAAGGACAAATTTTTCACAGGATAATCTATAAACCCAACCTCATAAACACAGCATTCTCATTGTGAGACAGGTTGACCTTCTTCATGAGTTAAAAACATACGTGGAACTGTAGCAACCAAAAGAAAAGTTAGTGGTTCTGGGAAATGGATGCACAAAATGTTATATAACCAACTGGGTTTCAACCTTCGAGTCAGACACCAGTCAAAGGAAAAAATACAAGTTCTGCCAATGGGAAAAACATCAAGCCAGAATTCTCCAGCTGCGTTTCTCCCTTCTTATTGCCTTCAACTTCACTGGGAGCACTGGATGCTTAGAGAGATAGGAGGCCAGGAACATCTGGCTGCTGAAGCCAAAAAAGATCAATCTGAAAATGACATTTTGGAACAGCCTCACTGGGGAGCAAGGTTGGTCAACTTATTCTGCCCCAGTGTCTCAGGTAACATGGTCTTCCAGCTAAAGCTCAAAGGGGGCTGATGTTATGTGTAACTCTGGTTACACTGCCAGGGTGAGTCAAGGAAAAAATTATCTGGCTTTGAAATATACAAATCAAACTATTAATGTTTCCTCTAACATTCTTTTGTGATTTCCTAGTCATGCTAATGGTAACTGAAGAGATAGGAAAAATCCTCAGAGGAGACAGGTTCCTGGACCCAGTTGTAAAGACAGAGAGCCAAAGATTTCCAACAAAATTCTACTCACAAGTGTTGACTTTACCTTTGAAGTTGTTGTGTGTTCCAGCTTCAAGGTCATACATTTTCATTCATTCCCACAGCAGTACAATACACTGTTTTGCCATTTAAAAACTCATTCTCTGTTAGGCCTTCCATAGTATAGTTAACTCACACCCATAAATGCTTTGAAGTGACAAATAATGCATATTCTCAATATCCAGGGGTTTTCAACCAAACTATCAGAATGTAATGTCTAACTGGGGGTCTGATTAAAAAAAAATTACCATTATCTCAGTGCATTTATAGTTGGTTTAGTTGAGGCTCTGCTCTTGTTAAACAGCAGATTTCATGATGTCCAAGCTTCCTGTCACTCCACAAAGTAAATAACCAGTTTCATTACCTTGCTTTTCCTCCAGGATAAAGAAACTCTCTGCAAAACTCTTTTGTTTCTCCCTCCTCTCCTTCTCCGATAGGTCATGCCGCTCCAGAGAGCTAGAATCTCTTGGTGCTTCCTGAACATTTATTAAAAATAATGATTCTCCCACCTGGCAAACAGACCATGATAGCTACACAGCATTCAGTAAACACTCTTCCACGTGTTTACATATATATTCTATGGGAATGTGCAACCGAACTCATACACTGCAATATCTGATCCATACATCCCATCCTCCATTGGGCAAGGAGTGCAAGACCGCCACTTTAAGTCTATTAACCATTATTGCTGCACCACTTCAATCTATTCAACTATGGAATGCAAAAATGCATTTTTTACTGGACACCAGAATTTTAATGAAATGCAAAAAATATGAAACAATATTGACCTTATAATACCCACCCAAAACAGAAAGCAACCTGACAGTCCTGCTTATTTTAAAAAAACATTTCCAGGCTTTTTCCTGCCAGCACCCTCCATTTTCAAAGTTCCTTCAACAGACTTATTGTCAAAGATCACAGCTCAGCCTGTCTGGGTGCAGAATCTTTCTGCCCCAAACTCCTAAAATCTTCTCCCTGTATAGTCCCCTTTAGTTGACCTGCCATGCTTCCTCATTGTGATTTCATTCCCCCTTGATGGGTCAGTAAAATAGCCCTCTTCATAGAGGGAAGAAGTGGATCTTTTATATGTGAGAAAGACTGACACACTGCAACTTAATGTATTGATAAAATGTTCTAGGGCATTTGGAGGTTTGTAAACTCAGTTTTAAAAGTTATTTGAGAAAGCAGCATGGTCTAGTGGAAAGAGTATGGGCCTGGAAGTCAGAGGATCTGAGTTTTAATTCCAGCTCCACCACTTTTCGGTTGTGCGACCTTTGGCAAGTCATTTCACTTCTCTGTGTCTCAAGTCACTCATCTGCAAAATGGGGATTAACCACTTGTTTTCCTTCCTCTTCCTCTGTGAGCCTTATATGTGGGACCTGACTATCCTATATCTACCCCAGCACTTAGTAAAGTGCTTGGCATATAGTTAGCGCTTAACAAATACCATGATTATTATTTGGGTGTTGATTAAATATGACATTACACTTAACCAGGAATAGTACAATGATCAATCTCCTCTGGAAAGGAGAACCATGGCTATTACAGTGGCTTGAGCAGATCAAAGAACATGTGAGGTAATGACTGAAATGATCCCATTGGTTTTCTTGGCACCAAGAACATATGAACAATGCTACAAATTACTGGCTATGCATTACTGGTAATTTGGGCAACATCTATAAATTCTTTATTGCTATGAAAAATGGATGATTAGAAATGGACTTTTCAAAAATAATTATGCAATGCTGCATGTAATAATATATTGTTGAGAAGATAGATAACCCATTTCAAGGCATTTGTAAAATGGACTGCAGAAAATTACATATGTGTATCACCATGATAACACATAATTTATTACCATAGAAGAACACACTGTCAGATCCATACAAATGTTACCTGAATCTAACATATTAGCAATTGTTGCACCCTCCCACCCACCCCCTGGAGAAAGCTTTATGTTTTAAATTCTTTACCTAGTAACTTCTGAGAGGTCAATATTTTAATTCTGGGCTTTAATCATAGAACCTGAGTTGGCCACAGCTGAAAAGAGCAGATCCCAAGAACAGAAGCAAAAGCTTGGATAAGTGTTAGCTGCAGCATTATCACAGTGGAGCCGGAGTAACTGGATTCATTTAGAAATCACTGGTTCCTCATTGAAAGTAGTTAGATTACATTTTGCATTTGCCACTTGTCCTAATATTTATCCTTTTCGGCTTGTGAACTTATCCCATTCACAGAAATATTCCTGGTGACTTCCTTGATGGCAGCTGCTTCCAAAGTAGGCATCTTTTTGATAAATGCTGGAAAAGGAATAGAAGAGACTGAAGTAAACTTGAATGAAAATAACCCAAAGGTTGTTCAAAGATTAAACAGTTAATCAGGTTCAAACAGCTAATACTCTAATGCATTAGTGTCCATTCAGCACAAAGATTGTTTAATAGTTTAGTGAGTGTGCTAAACCATATTATTTTATTATGATAGCTTTGGTAGTTGTGGAAATGGAGAACTATATGGTTGACTGAAATACTGTAAAAATGAAGTTCTATAATATGATGCAAGCAATTGTCAAGAGATGGCCTGTTGGAGATTTTCTAGAGATGAATTGTACACAAGAGAAAAGGGGTATGCAATGAAATTTTTAAAAATGATAAATCAGAACAAAATATTTTATTTGCGGTCTATGATGAACCTATAAAATGTTCAGCTTTAGAAGCAAATTCCAAAAGACTTCAAATGTAAGAAAATTAACAAGACTTGAGTTGGTAAGAGATTAATTCTCAAAGTTATTACTACAATGGTCAGGAAGATGTTTCAGCTGTTGTAAATTATTATGGCATTTTCTACAGGTGAACAATGCCCTCACCTCCTTAAAGAAGAGTGTATTCCTAGCCAAGAATCCACTCCCCAAAAGCCTGTAGGACTGAGGCGGGGGGATCCCCAGACACACAAGGGATCCCTGTAAGGGTGGAAAAAGTTGGGGAAACTTCCAAACTCATTCTATCTCATTATTCCCCACTCTCTCTCACACACACAAGCCCAAATTTTTCTCCATCTCAGTTTTGGACAGTTGTGAAGTCTCAGCTGAGTAGTTTTCAGCCAATCAAATCATCACCATAAATAATGCTACTTTCCAACAACCTATTGCCAGCAAAGAAAGCACTGGAACCTGAGGGGTATGATAAAAGAAATAGAAGAAAAAAATCCCGGGTTCGGAGGAGCTCACAGTGTAATGAAAGAAAAGAGGCAACAATGAAGGAACATAACAAATGGAAAAAGTGTAAAAGCATCAGTAACAAAAATATCTATATCTATATATAGAGGGATATCTATCTACATATAGTGTGTATATATCATTTGTATAAACACAACACAAACTTACTAGTATGCACATTTAGAACTGGCTGAGGAGGCAATAGTGAATTGTGGCAATATAGGAGGTGGGTTTGGAGGGAAGGGAGGAATGTAGTTTGGCAAATATAATGTAGACTGGAACGGGCATTCTAGTAACAGTGGACTGGTGTGAGTGACGGTAGCCAAGAAGTAGGAGAGTTGAGTTCAAGGATGATGATGGGTTGATTGAAGGGAATCCCGAGTTGGGATCTGGAGAGAGGAGAGGACCATTCAAGTATGAGAAAGCAACTGTTGGAGAACTTGGGACCAGATGGTTCAGAGGCAAAAGCAGATGTGGGAAACAATTGGCAACCACTGTCAGCTTTCAGGGAAGGGAATAAAATGATTTGAGAAGAGTTCCAGAAAGACTTCATGTTATTGCCTAAAGGATAGCCTGGTGAGAAGAATGACTAGAGGCAGGGATATCAGCAAATAGTCTACTACAATAGTGTTTGCATGGAACATTGAGAGATTAAACTAAGTTAACAGTTACCATGGAGAGCAATGAACAGACAGATATGAGAAATGGTACAGAGGAAAATTTGTCAAGATTTGGGAACAGATTGACTCGGGGGAGGGTGAATGGAAGAAAGGAGACAAAGATGGTTCCAAGTTTGGATGGAAGCTGGAGGGGCAGAGAGGGTCAAGAAGTAAGATATGTGCATATTCAGAGACAGGGAAAGCAGTCATTGGAAAGCAAGTGAAGATATCTGGAAGAGATGGGAGAAAGGTCAGGAAGACTTTTCATAATGTAACAAAGGATGAAGTCTGAAAATCTGAAAGGGAAGGGGTAGTTTTAGCCTTCTCAAGTAGAAGGAACAATTCATCTTGAAAGATAGCAGTGCAATGGAGAAGCATGGGGATGGATATAATGCATTAAAATAGCCTGGACCTTAACAATCAATTTTCTATGGTATTGGTAAAATGTTTACTATATGCCAAGAACTGTACTAAGTGCTGGGGTATATACAAGCTAAACAGTGTGGACATAATCCATGTTCCAAACAGGACTCGCAGTCTTAATTTCCATTTTACAGATGAGGTAACTGAAGCAGAGAGTTTAAGTGACTTGCTCATGATCACACAGCAGACAAGTGGCCAAAATGGGATGAGAACTCATGTTCTTTGATTCCCAAGCCTGGGCTCTTTCCACTAGGCCATACTGCTTCCCTAATTGATCAGGAAGTCATCAAGAATTTGGAGAAAGGATGCTATCCCAATTCCGGTCCTACCAGCCACCACAGCTGCAGACTTTCAATCAATCGTATTTATTGAGCGCTTTCTGTGTGCAGGGCATTGTCCTGAGCACTCGGGAGAATAAGACAACAAAGTTGGTAGACACTTTCCGAATACACATCTAGCTTAAGGTCTAGAAGGGGAGAGAGACAATAAAATTAATTACAGACATGTACATAAGTGCTTTGGGGCTGAGAGTGGGGTGAATAAGGGGTACAGATCCAAGTACATAGGTGATGCAGAAGGGAGAGAGAGTAGGGGAAATGTGGGCTTAGTCAGGGAAGGTCTCTTGGGGAAGATGTGCTGTTAGTAAGGTTTGGGAGAATAGTGGTTTGTTGGATATGAAGGGAGAGGAAGTTCCAGGTCAGAGGGAAGACTTGGGCAAAGAGTCAACAGTGAGATAGACTGTGAGCATGTTTTGGGCAGGGAACGTGTCTTCTAATTCTGCTGTACTGTAGTCTCTCAAGTGCTTACTACAGTGGTCTGCATTCCCCCTCCCAGCCCCACAGAACTTATGTACATATCTATAATTTATTTATATCAATGTCTGTATCCCCTCTAGACTGTAAGCTTGTTGTGGGCAGGGAATGTGTCTGTTACATTGTTATACTGTAATCTCCCAAGAGCTTAGTACAGTGCTCTGCACATGGTAAGTGCTCAATAAATATGATTGATTGATAGATTGCTCTGCACATAGTAAGAGCTCAAAAAATACCACTGATTGATTGATAGATGAGATTGAGGTACAGCGAGTAGGTTAATCATTCAATCAATCAGTCAACCATATTTATTGAGTGCTTATTGAGTGCAGAGCACTGTACTAAGTTCTTGAGAGAGTACACACAACAATGCAACAGATACATTCTCTGCTAGAGGGGGAGACAGACAGAAGAGTCAAGTGTGAGGGCTGGGTTGTATAGGAAACCAATGAGGTAAAGGTAAGTAGGGGATAGCTGATTGAGTGCTTTAATGCCAATGATAAGGAGTTTCTGTTTGACGTGGAGGTGTAGAAGCAATCATTTTGACCCTGGTAATACGTTACTCATGGATTAAGCTTGACAAAAGTCCCAGACATTAGAATTAGGGTTGTCTCATTAGTACTGAATGCTAAATCTGAAGTAAAAATACTTTTTTGTGGGGAAATCAATTTCACTCACCAGTAATATTATGGTCAAAGTACTGTCCTGAGAGAGTTGATTGTAAAAAATGAATTTTTCCTGAAATAGGCAGAAAAGTCCACAGTTGAGGAGAAGGCATTGGCCTAGACTTTTTGTTTTTCTAGGAAGAGCTACCCATGTGTATCTAGTAATCTTGAATGGAAGTTAGAAGGCTTTTTTCAAGCATTTTATACCAGAGGAGCTTTATATATGTCTTGACAGTTCTTTTGATCAGCTTCAAAACACAACTGTATGGAGAAAGCACATTTATTTTTAAATAAAAGTCAACTGAGGCAAAAAAGAACAAGTTCCCAACGTTACAAAGCCTAAACATTGGTAAAATTAGGGCCCTAACATTCAGATCTCCAAATTTCTACAGGAAACACTAGGAAAAATTCTTTTCTCCATGAGAAATCCCAATGCCTTTCTGGCTTATTTTTAAATTTAGTTTGAGTGAGACCATACTCTCTCAAATGTGAAAAGATTTCTTTTTTCCAGGGATTCCAGGAGTCATCACAGACTACCACAGATTTCATTTAAATACAGGTCAGTCCCATTGAGTAAAGGCCCTGTGTTGTTGCTGGGTCCTGTTATTTTAAAGGCAGCATTGCAAGGAGACAAGTGGTCAGTCTTCACTTATAAAAAACTAAAAGCTGACATTATACATCTCCCCCTTCTTTGCCCAGTGTCTGCGGACTGAAGTCCTGGGCATCCAAATCTTCTTAAAATAGGATACTGAACTGGGGCCATCCCTCCTACCCAACCAGGATAATTAAAGAGTGATCAAGGTGCAAAATAATGAATTTCTGTATTTGTATTTCTAATTCCAATATACATTTACAAATTTCACTTTTTTTCTTCCACTCTGTCAGAAGGATGCTACTTTTAAAAAATAAAAGTGACCTCATGCGAATCCAACAATAATAGCTTCTTCAAATGACTAATGTTGGATCATTCAAGGGTCCACAAATTAAGAAGTATTTTCCTATTTCCTTTGTTTCCCTCATGGTCAAAGATTCCACACTTGACTTTGGCTGCAGCCCTAACACAGCATGGAACTGGAGCATTTGCCTGGCAAATGGACCTCACCTTTCAGTCCCATAAGCAACTCTGGCTCCAGCTGCACCCAAAAGGTGAGAGACCGAAGTGGGTGGTCCCAGGAGGGGCCCTGCCCTGGTCTGAGACAGTTCCTAGGTCTTACTTGTGCAAGATGACCTAAGGCCAGGTCAGGTTTGGGGCTGACTCAGAACTTCAGGTGAATTGAGGGCTGATCTCAGGTTTGCACTGGACTAAACCAGTTCCCCTTCTGGAGCAAGCCTAAACTCAAGGTTTGGTTAAAAGCTGCATCACCTAGACCAGGGATGACTCTGAGCTAGGTGTGACTTCCTGAAAACACACAGGATTTTAGTCATTATTTTTTCTAATGGTATTTGTTAAGCACTTACAAGGTGCCAGGAAATGTACTACTCACTGGGATAGATACAAGATAATCAGATTGGGTATAGTCTTTGTCCTACATGGGGCTCATAGCCTTAATCATCTGTAAAATAGGGAATAAAGACTAAGAGCACCATGTGGGACAGGGACTGTGTCCTATATGATTAACTTGTATCTACTCCAGGGCTTAGAACAGTGCTTGACACACAATAAGCACTTAACAAGTACTTAACAAGTACTATTAACCCCCATTTTATAGCTGTGGTAACTGAGGCACAGAGAAGGGAAGTGACTTGCCTATGGTCACACAGAAGACAAGTGTTGGAGTTGAGATTAGAACCCAAGTCATCCTGAATCCCAGGCCCATGCTCTATCCACAAGGCCTCGTTGCTTTACATTTTCATGGGAACCCCCTACTCTCTAGAGAAGCAGCATGGCTCAGTGGAAAGAGTACGGGCTTGGGAGTCAGAGGTCATGGGTTCGATTGCCAGCTCTGCCCCTTGTCAGCTGTGTGACTGTGGGCAAGTCACTTAACTTCTCTGTGCTTCAGTTACCTCATCTGTAAAATGGGGATTAAGACTGTGAGCCTCATGTGGGACAACCTGATTACCCTGTATCTCCCCCAGTGCTTAGAACAGTGCTCTGCACATAGTAAGCGCTTAACCAATACCAACATTATTATTAGGGAAGCAGCGTGGCTCAGTGGAAAGAGCCCGGGTTTGGGAGTCAGAGCTCATGGGTTCTAATCCCGGCTCTGCCACTTGCCAGCTGTGTGACTTTGGGCAAGTGCCTCAGTTATCTCATCTGTAAAATGGGGATTAAGAGGGAAAGGGACGCTCCAGTCATATTGGGGAGTCGTGGGGGTTCTCAAAACCCCTTTACGAGGATTCACCACTCTGTCTTGGAGAAACTATTGAAATCCATGGAGCAAGAGGACAGATCTCATTGCTCCTTTCTCCAAATCGGAGCCTGGATGCCAGAGGCTTGGGGCTTCTGCTGGTTAATGGAAAGCTTCTGTTCAGCCCCAAGTTGACTTGGAGAACTCTTCTTGCCTCCACCCAAGGAAGAGTTGGGCCTTGTGCGATAGACTTTGAAAGCTGTTGTGTGGGGATCGTTTGCTGTCTTGGGTTTAGAGAGGGATTGGGAAATCACTCAAGAAAGGAAGCATGTCTGGGATTCCAAAGACATGTCAAATACTGGTGGTCTTGGCAGTGAGTGATTTAAGGGACGATGCCAGAAGCTCTCTGAATAAACTTTTCTATAATTCAAATGAAACATAGATTCAGTCAGAAACTGACAAGTGCTCAGGATGACCCTAATTCTGCCCATTCCTACCACACACCACACTACCACAAGAGCACTGAATATCAGAAAACTCCAGGGGACACAACGGTCACAATTGTGTGAGGTCAAAGAGAAAAGCTGCTATTTATTTTTCCGAGTCCCTGAAGCAGCTCTGGCCTCATGGCCTAAAAATTTTAAAATGTAAATCAGGGTAAGTAAATCAGGGTAAGTCATCCCTTTGGGGATAAATAAAACATCTATAGTTGCATAAAAGAGGCCTATCTGGAAAAGGAAAATCACTGTGTGACGAGTGGTCAAGAAAAGAAGGCCAATACTGACAAAAACTGAAACAGAGGACATTTTTTTCAATTAACATGTAGGAATTGATTTTTAAATGTTCTTCAGCTGGAGTCTGCACTCCTGAAGATCTACAATCTGCACATCAAAATTCAGATGGAGAATCAACAGTGCATGAGTTTGTACCCAGGGCAAGGCTGTTCAACATCAATTTATAAAGTATGCACATGTATTTACATATATTGTGAACGTACAATATTGAGAATTGGCACTGAGGATACCAACCACTGTTTACTCTGACCGCACATTATCCAAGACTTACAAAAGTCCAAATTTATATTGTTTGGGCTCCAAACTGAGTTCTGATCTAATGAATAAATTGTAATGCATGATTATGTGTGTTCTTGTCTAAAACTTCAAGACATTTTATTAATAATAATAATAATGCTTGTGAAGTATTTACAGTGGGCCAAGCACTGAGCTAACACTGGGGTAGATATACCACAATTAGATCAAATACAGTTCCCGCTCCATATAGGTTCTCCCAGTTCAAGGGTGTGGGAAAATAGGTTTCCTATCTGTATTTTTATAGATGAGGAAACTGAGACACAGAAATGTTAAATCAATCAATCAATCAATCATATTTATTGAGCACTTACTATGTGCAGAGTACTGAACAAAATGCTTGGGAGAGTACAACATAACAGAGTTGGTAGATATGTTCCCTGCCCATGATGACCTTACAGTCTAGAGCGATTTTACAGTGTAGAGGGTGACTTTCCCACGGTCACACAGCAGGCAAAGGACAGAGCTGGGATTAGGACCCAGGTCTCCTGACTCCCAGTCCTGTGCTCTTTCTACTAGGCCATACTGTTTTTTCCCACTTAAATCACTTTCCTTCTGAATAAAATACTCTCTCAGAATATCGGCCCATTCAGCCCAGTCTTCTTCTCTCTGCTAGTAACTCCAACATATGTTTAGAACAACAGAATTGGTAGTTACTCACTGTGTCATCCATTCTCATGGATAGAATGCTTTTTTAAATGTCCCAACTTTTTCCTGCAATAACATATTTACCACTTTTGTCCATGAATTCATTCATTCTTTCAATCGCATTTATTGAGTGCTTACTGCGTGCAGAGCACTGTTGCTTACAGCTTTTAATCTTACATAGATTGCCTGCACAATTTATTATGGTAATGGATTTCCTTATTCTATTTATGTGTAAATTAGTGTTTTCTCTTGTTTGGTTTGGAAGTTAGCACCTTTGTCTTCAACAGGCCTCCAGCTCATTCTTACAGTGTGAAATTTAGTGAACACCTAGTTTCTCTCTGTTCACGTTATTTGTTTTTTTGGAAACTTCACCTTGTGGTCTCACTCAGTCTTCCTTCTTTCCAGACTAAAGGGTTCTCTGATCGCTTTGGGCAATTCTCTCTGAAAGATGCTCAGAACCCCCTGATCATTTTCTACTCCCTTTGCTCTACCTTTTCCAGCTCTGTTATGTCCTTGCTGAGATGCTGAGACTAAAACTGCTCACAGAATTGCAGTTGTAAATACAACATGGATTTAAAGTGCTTTGGGTTTTGTTTTCTCTTCTCTTCCTGATGATGCTCATAACTGTGTGGTCCTTTTTGGCCGCTGTGGCACAGAGCCCACAGTTTGAAGGACAGCAAACAATGGCTCGAAGAATTCTTTTTCTAAGTTGTGACTAGTAGTTCAGGGCTCATCATCATGCAGATGAAGTTTGGATTCTTTTCCCTAGTGCAATACCTAAAACTTAGTTGCATTGTTTAGTGCAGGAATCTTATTCCCAGGGTGCCTTGTAAATGGTTGACTGTGCAAAATATATTTTAATGACAGAAATGATCACAGATCCATGAAGACCAGACATAAAACTGGTCCATTAAGCAAAAACCTATGGTAAACACTCTTTTCCTGATGACTCTAATAAGCATCTTCATAGGTAGAATTCTGAATTGCTAGGCTTTGAAAACTCTTTATTTCTCAGGTTCTTTCCAGTTACTTTATTCTGGATAAAGGTTTCATTTTAGAGTCTTCCTGGTGAAACCAAGCAGCCAAGTGGGGTGGGCTGGGAGGAGGGGGTGGCTTCCCGTTACCCCCACAGACATGCCAGCTCAGATTGCACTAGTGTCCTCCAGGACCCCTGAGGACCTTTTAGTTCACCACGTTTTAAGGGCCTGGTTAGAGCACCCATATTATCTAACTGAAACCTCTCTCCTAATCTACAAAGGCCGACTAAAATTATATCTCCTTCAAAAGCTTTCCCTGACAAATCCCTGATCTTTCAATTAAATTTTACATCCCTTCTGCATCACTGAAGCAATTGAGTCTGTACCTGGTAAGCACTTAGGCAGACGCCCCCAGTCTCTCTCCACACACACACACACACACACACACACACGCACACACACACACAAACCCCCACACCCTCCCTCCGAATATCCCCAACCTTTAATTTATTTTAATGTCTATCTCCCCTCCTGGACTGTAAGTTACTTCAGGTCAGGGATCACATCTACTTATTCTATCATATTTTCTCAAGCACGTAGTACAGTGTTCTGCACAGAGTAAGTGCTCAATTCTCAATGAATACCACTGTTTGGTTTCCTAGGAGGATTTGGGAACACTGATATTAATTCCACTTTCAACTTTGTACCCTAGGTAACTAATAGTAGTCACCTGCAGTTGTGCCCAAGTCAGATTTGGGTTTTGTGGCCTATAGAATTTATTGCCCAAAGTCTCTTGTCTAATATTAAATTTTCAAAGGACTCACTTTATCCAGGCCATTTGGTCACATTCATCAAGCCCCTGTCAGATAAAGTCAAGAAAAAAAAACTGGATTGCCTTGATTTACTCATAGATTGTTGTCCTCTCCTCACAAACTCAAGAAACAGATTCAACCTTTCTGGTTTCTGGTGGGGTAGAGACAGAGTTTACCCTCCCAATAAGCTTGAGGTGGGCAGGTAACATGTTTACCAATTCTGGTATATTGCACTCTCCCAAGTGCTTAGTACAGTGCTATGCTCACAGTAAGCATTCAGTAAATATCATCGATTGATTGGAATTACCTTTAGTGTTCACCTGGGCTTCTGGACAGATATCAAAGAACTGATGACCAAAAGAAAAGGAAAGATTGGAGAGGAAAATCAAACTAAATAATGTAAATGAGGATATGCTTTTGGATCATTCAGCAATGAAAGATAGAGGAAAGGATGCAACAAAACTGGTAATTTGCTATTCTGCTCAAATATGTCTCAGGCCATCTTTCTAGAAGGATTAAAAAGAATGCTAGGTCTATTCCAAAATGGGAGAAGATACATTAAGCTACCCAAAGAAATGGACCACTGTCTACTTTCCACTGGAACTTGTGTGACATGGATTCCCAAAAGAGGATATTCTCTTTGAACTCTGTTTTGGACATATCTTAGTGATTTAGTCAGAGCTTTTTCCTAATGGAGCTTCCACCCTCAAGAAGCACCAAGACTTAGAGAGCACAGGCCTGGGAGTCAGGAATTGTAATTGTAATAATAATTGTGGCATTTAATAAGAACTTACTATGTGCCAAGCACTGTACTAAATGTTGCAGTAGAACCAAGGTAATTGGGTTGGACACAGTCCCTGCCCCACATAGGACTCACAGTCTTAATCCCCATTTTACAGGCAAGGTAAGTGAGGCACAGATAAGTTAAGTGACTTGTCCAAGATCACATAGCAGACAAGTTGCAGAGCCAAGATTCAAACCCAAGTCCTTCTGACTCCCAGGCCCATGCTTTATCCAATAGGCCACGCTGCTTCTCTAAGATCTGACGTGAGATCTAATCCTGTCTCCACCACTTGCCTTCTGTGACCGTGCCTCCATTTCCTCATCTGTAAAATGGAGACTAAAATACCTGTTCTCCCTCTTCCTGCCACTCTGAGTCCCAAGGGTGACAGAGATGGTGGCTGACCTGATTGTACTGTATTTACCCCAGCACTTAGTAATGATAATAATAAATATGGTATTTGTTAAGAACTTACTGTGTGCCATAATTTTTTATTAAGTTCCTTGTGGGCAAGGAATGTGTTTACCAACTCCACTGTACTGTATTCTCCCAAGTACAGTGCATTACTCTGCACACTGTAAGTACTCAACAAATGAGAAGGGAAGCAAGGGAAGCAGCATGGTGTAATGGATAGATCCCAGGCCTGGGAGTCAGAAGGGTTTTAACCCCAGATTCACCACTTAACTACTGTGTGATCTTGGGCAAGTCTCTTCACATCTCTGTGCCTCAGTTACTTCACCTGTAAAATGGTATTGAGACTATGAGCCCAATGTGGAACAGGGACTGTATCCAACATGATTTGCTGGTATCTACCCAGGGCTTAGTACAGTGCCTGGCACATAGTAAGCGCTTAACAAATACCATAATTATTATTTTCTGACTGATATGCCAAGCATTGCACTAAAACCTGGAGTAGATACAGGATGATCAGGTCAGACACCGCCTCCCTCTCTCACGGGGCTCATAGGCTAAATAAGAAAGAGGACAGGTTCAATATCCCGATTTACAGATTCAGCTACTGAGACTACACAGTAGAAGATGAGAAAACTGAGGCGCAGAAGTTGAGTGACTTTCCCAAGATCAGACAGCAGGCAAGTAGCAGAGTTGGGAATAAATTTCAGGTCTTCTTGACTCTGAGTCCTGTGCTTTTTCCTCTATTCCTCGTTGCTTTGTGAGGGTGGAAGCTCCATTATGACAAAGGCCAAACTTGAGCCCTAAGACATATCCAGAACCCAGGTCCTCTGACTCCTGGGTCCACGCTCTTTCCATTAGGCCAAGCTGCTTCTCAGTAGAGAATAAGCCCTTAACAAATGCAACCTTTATTATAGTTCATTCTGATCTTCATTAAATCCTTATTATGTGCCAAATAGCTGTACAAATCAGACCCGGATCCTGTTCCACCTGGGGCTCACAAGCAAAGTAGGGGTAGACAGATCAAAATAATGATAGCGATAGACTGCAAACAACAACAACAAGCAGTAGAGTCGACAAACCAAGAGCACAATACCAAGACAGGTAAATTAACTATTTTGGGAACAGGGAGTCCTCAGGTTCCCACTGCTCTGGGCAAACATTCCTCAGTTATAATCTACCTCAGCCTTCCTCCAGAGTTTGAAAGATGTAATGGGAGACAGGATGAGATAGGCAAACTAACAGCCTCCATAAATGTGCACAGAGAAGTGTGATGATGAGACTGCCTGAGAGGAATGAGACTCGCACTAACACCTAGGAGGTGGGGGTTGATAAAGGAAAAACTGAGGTGGTTTGCCTTAAACTACTATTACAGGATGGAAGGCATACTGTTTGGCAGACTGAAGGAGGGAGATTATCCATGCAGACAGAGTGGCCAGGGTAGAAGCTCAAGGACCAGCAACAAAATGGTAAACAGAAGGTGGAAGGTGCAGCCTAAGCAATCAATCAATCAATTATATTTATTGAATGCTTACTGTGTACTAAAGCTGTTGGGAGAGTATAATAAAAAAAGAGTTGGTAGATATGTACCCTGCCCACAGTGAGCTTACGGTCTAGAATTTAGAGGGGAGCTATGAGGGAATGGAGAGGACAGAAATGGTAGGGAGGGCTAGTTGGTGGAGGGCTTGAAAAGCCATTGATAAAGTTCATTTGGGATCCATATGGGGATGGTGAAACATTTGAGGAAAGATTATTAAATGGTATCCATTCAACTAAGTAACTGAATATTCATCTGGTGGCAAATATGAAAAACTCTTTTATGTTGTCCCTACTAGAGACAATATGAGAAAGGAAAGTATTTTTAAGTTCTTTAAGTACTTGTGTAAGCACTCTACTAAGTGTGGGAGATATAAGATAATAAGACTGAACAAAGGCCCTCCACATGGCTCACAGTCAAGTAAGAGAATATCAGGTTTTGAATCTTCATTTACTGATGATGGAAACCGAGCCTAAGAAGTCAAGTAACTTGCCTAGTGTCACATAACAGACAAGTGTAGGAGCCAGAACTAGAACCCAAATCCTTTTACTCTCAGAGGAAAAAGTTCTGTCAGACAAATGTCCTAAAATTCAGAATTCTTTCAAGTCTCAGAAATACAGGTAAAAGATTCTACAGACTGAGATTCCACCAAAATGTAAGTGGTCAGAACAGGGAAGGGAAATATCCCAAATGTTTAGATAATGCAGTCATTATTTGTCTAACCAAAATGCATTTTAGTGTAAACTTAAGCTGAGCATGCTTATTCACAGTCACTGAAGGAGGATGGAAGTAAAATGACATTCCACAGACTGAAAGTTATACAAACCGACAGGTGATGCTGTGTCAACCCATGAGTTTGTTTCGTTTTGTCTGTTTCGAAGGTAAGTGGACAATAAAGAAGAAGACTACCCAAACCCTGCCAGATAACAGACACAGATAATTCATCAGGAGGCGTAGATTTCACCATCTAACCAGCTGAGGTCCCTTGGGATTTCATCAACTAACTTAATAATTCAAAACTAGTATTAATTCATTTAGAAGCTCTATTCCACATGAATTCTCCAATCAGTATGCATTTTACCATTCGGGTGAGAGTTGAGATACCATCTATTCTAAATCCATTCTTCTGTGATTCTGATTTGGTTTTTCAGCTTGCTTCCCCAGGAAGATATGCCCGCAGAAAATAACAAAGGGTTCAGGAGGCTTTAGGATACTTGCTGAATGATACAGGCCCATGATGGACTTACAAGAGAAAACGTCTAGAAGGTTATTACTAAGGGATGATATGAGGAAGGGCAAACTAACATACTCTTCCTCCATCCTCTACACTTTAAGCTCATTTTGGGCAGGAAATGTGTCTACCAACTCTTGCATTTCCCAAGTGTTTAGTACAGTGCACTGTAAGAGATCAATGAATATCACTGATGATGATGAAGGACACTTGTCATCACTACTAGAGCCAGAACACTGGCTAATGCACCAATGTTCTGAACTAATGTTTCATTTCTTCTGTTCCTACACAAAATCAATCAATCAAACATTTATTGAGCACTTATTGTGTGCATAAATTGTACTAAGCACTTGGGAGAGTATGATTTAACAGTATAACAGAGTTAGTAGACACAATTGAAAGCTGGCATCCCTTCCTGAGCAGGTTGAAA
Source organism: Ornithorhynchus anatinus (assembly GCF_004115215.2). Taxonomy (NCBI): domain Eukaryota; kingdom Metazoa; phylum Chordata; class Mammalia; order Monotremata; family Ornithorhynchidae; genus Ornithorhynchus; species Ornithorhynchus anatinus. Next base: position 43,676,569 of record NC_041728.1, read on the forward strand.
GAAATGAAGTAGTAAGATACCATTTGGGAAAACATTCACTCCCCCAGTCCAACTATTTGTCATCTTTAACACTGAGACAGTCATTTTCCTGGAACAAAGAGGTTCAAAACAACACACAAATTACAGAAATATTGTTTACTTTTTAAACTCTTACTCTACACTACAATTTTTTCAATTACTTTAAACCAAGTTAATTGTGGCTCCCTCTATTCACCCATTTCTGTTCAGGGTTTTTCAGATTAAGCTAATTCTATTTTAGCTATCTTAAAGTTTGACCCAACCATCAATTTGCGTGAATGTATGTGGAGTAAATAATTTTTCAATTTGCTATAAATGGCAAGGCAATTTACAAAATTGAAATCAGGTTGAAAGTTGACACATTCGTAAGTCTCTGCAATCACCCTTACATTATTTATGGCATTATAGTTATTTTTTAAAAATGCTAAATCTGGATTATTTTCTGAGAAGATCAAAAATGGAAGGCTAGTAAAGAAAGAGGTCTTTAAAAAGTGCGTTTTACTTGTCCAAAATATGAAAAGTCAGGTTCCACACTTAGAACTTCCAAGTCGATAGATTTTACGTGTCACTAAACATTTGGTACTGTGATTTTGTTTATAATCTACCTAAAATCTTTAAAAAAGAGTACCTAAAATCAAAGATCCCCTATGAGGTGCACTTGATTAACATTAATCAGGACCCTACAGAAGAGCACCAAAAAACAAAACAATTGTGCCTGCCCATACGTGGCACCCAGAAGTCTTACAATGTTTGCACTTTCCCTCTGCTCCTTTTCTAATTCCCTGCTTAAAGAAGCACCCAAACAGCTACAAGGGGAGAATTGATATGGAGTAGCTCTGTAGGGGTGAGCACAAACTCTTCTTCCTCTCAACATACCTATATGAGGAGTTCTGCAAGAGTAGTAGATGGGGAAAGCAACTGAACTAGCTGCATTGACTCTGAATTATTTCCAGGATAGTAAGTCCTCTCACCACCAAACTGGCCTCAGAGACCACAGGCTCAGGATAGTGTTTGTAGGGACAAGTGACACAGTCCTTCCTGCATAAGCCTGCTGAGACATCTTGGACAGACAACTCACTCTTGACCTATAGGGGGCTAACATGACTACTATATTATTTTCGACTCTCCCAAGCCCTTAGTGGTGACCTACACACATGAGCGCTCAATAAATACCACTGATTGATTCTACACATGGCATAGTGCATAGAGCACGGGCCTGGAAATCAGAAGGTCATAGGTTCTAATCCAGGATCTTCCCCTTGTCTGCTGTGTAACCATGGCAAGTCACTTCACTTCTCTGGGCCTCAGTTCCCACATCTGTAAAATGGGGATTGAGACTCTGAGCTCCACATGGGACAGGGACTTCCTTCTTTCTTTCTACTGCCCACCCCGCACGCTCCGCTCCTCTGCCGCCCACCTCCTCACCGTCCCTCGGTCTCGCCTATCCCGCAGTCGACCCCTGGGCCACGTTCTCCTGCGGTCCTGGACTGCCCTCCCTCCTCACCTCCGACAATCTAATTCTCTTTCCCTCTTCAAATCCCTACTTAAATCTCACCTCCTCCAAGAGGCCTTCCCAGACTGACCTCCCCCTTTTTCCCTCTGCTCCCTCTACTCCCCCCTTCACCTCTCCGCAGCTAAACCCTTTTCTCCCCCCCTTTCCCTCTCCTCCTCCCCCTCTCACATCCCACCGCCTCAACACTGTACTAATCCACTCAACTGTATATATCTTCATCACCCTATTTGTTTAATGAGATATACATCACCCTGATTCTATTTATTTGCCATTGTTTTTATGAGATGTTCTTCCCCTTGACTATTTATTGCCATTGTTCTTGTCTGCCTGTCTCCCCCGATTAGACTGTAAGCCTGTCAAAGGGCAGGGACTATCTCTATCTGTTGCCGATTTATACATTCCAAGCGCTTAGTACAGTGCTCTGCACATAGTAAGCGCTCAATAAATACTATTGAATGAATGAATGAAAGGGACTGTGTCCAACCCGATTTGCTTGTGACCACCCAGTGCTTAGTACACTGTCTGGCACATAATAAGCACTTAAAAAATACTAAAAGCACTTAATAATACTATTATTATTACCTCATCTGTTCAGATAACCACAGTAAAGTACTTCCACTCAGGATGCTGAACCTTCCCTTGGCTGAGTGAAAACAACAAACACTTCCCTAAATCTTCCTAATATTTAAAGAAAGGCTGTAAACTCAGCCTCGGTGGTAGACTTTTCCACTTGTGTTGGTTCATTTCAACAACACAAATTGGGCATTTTTCACATGATGAATTACACTCTGCTAAATCACACTAATTTTCCTCACATAATTTTCAACATCGGCCTCTACTAAACTGTCGATATAAGAAGTGAAGTGAAAGCTCTTGTGATTGCTCGATGGGGTGTTACACATTAACGCCTGAAGAAAAAAACAAGGTCCTCTTTCTGATTCATTTGGACTTAGTGTGAAATAGCACAGGTTTTAAATCTCTCTTAGATACTAGTAGGCCACCCATTGCATATTAAAACATGTCAGATTATTTAGTGTAATTTACATCTTCTAGATTGATTTGAAGACTTATGACTAATACCAAAACATAATAATAATAATAATAATGATGGTATTTGTTAAGCGCTTACTATGTGCCGAGCACTGTTCTAAGCGCTGGGGTAGACACAGGGGAATAAGGTTGTCCCACATGGGGCTCACAGTCTTTATCCCCATTTTACAGATGAGGGAACTGAGGCACCGAGAAGTTAAGTGACTTGCCCAAAGTCACACAGCTGACAAGTGGTCGATCTGGGATTCGAACCCATGACCTCTGACTCCAAAGCCCGTGCTCTTTCCACTGAGCCACACTGCTTCTCTGAAACATGAATGTGGCAAGAGCTCCACACTGGGAAACATGCCAGGAAGGGGTAAGGCAGGAGGAGGGAATTGGACATGGAGGCTAGCTGGTTAGAGATGGCCTTGGAAAGCTTAGGGAAACCATTGGTGGGGCCGGGAAGAGTGCTGGTCTGAGGAAGGCAGAAGGTAGGTCAGATTTAGAGAGCAACTGAGGAGGCCTTCCACTGCTAGTACTCACCAAAGCTTTCTGGGGTCTTCTTCCCTGGCCTCAAGAGGCAGAATGCTGATTTGTACAGGAATGTCTGCATGTCAACAGCAATCTCCAATAACCAAACAATGTCCATTTATTTATTTATATTAACATCTGTCTCTCCCTCTAGACTGTGAGCTCGTTGTTGGCAGGGAATGCTTGTTGTTGTATTGTACTCTGCAGTGCTTTTCACACAGTAAGGACTCAATAAACTACATTGAATGACTATCCAAGGCAATGTGTATGTGTGTATATATACAACATATATATATGAGTGTGAGTGGGTATACTTTCTTCTTCCAGCATGCAAGTTTTTTCAACACGTTTTGACAGGAGAATTAGAGAACTGATTTGTACTGATGTACTTCTACCTGGATACAACACAACTCAGTTTTGGAAGAAAGGGGTGTGTATGTGCATTGTTTGTGGAGTCAGGTACAGACTGAGAAGTACAGTGCAAGTTTTCCTTAATATGGAGTTCTGTAAGAATCCACTACCCAAGTTACAGAAGAACTCTCTTACTCTGTTATATTGTACTTTCCCAAGCACTTAGTATACTTAATACTGTGTGCTCTGCACACAGTAAGGACTCAGGAAATACGATTAATTGATTGAACTTTCTCTATGAACATTATATATATATAAATATAATATACATATATATAAACATAGACATGTATGTCTATAAATGTCCTGTGTTTTCAAAGATGGAGCCGCTGACATTAAGATCCAGTGTCAGCGAGGGTAAGTGTGAATCCCAATCTTGAAGATTTCAGACACACCCCGTGATACACACAAAACTCAAAATGCTGTGCTGATTATATTTGTTAAGCACTTATTATGTGTCAGGCACTGCATTAAGCGCTGGCATATGCACCTAACAATTTCTCCCAACTCTGTACTGCATTCTATCCAGACAAAAGCACTTCATAGGCAGAATTTTCACTAATTCTGCCATCATGTACTATCACCACCCATTTTAGCAGAACTGTCTTCATGAGGTATACTCTCTTACTTCCACACCGCACCCACTCACACAATCACATACTTAATGAGACCAACTCCCAGCTAATAAGGGTGGTTGGAGACCATGACACTTCAAATAACATATATTTAGAAAACTTCCTATGAATATATTGGGATGTGTGTGTATCTATAGAGAGACAAAGAAACCCACACATGCATAGATATTCCCCAGCATTTCTAACTCAGAAATCAGAAAAAAATTAAACCTGCATTATATTATCAGGTGGGACTGTTGCTCCAAGAAGCAAAATATTAATTACTGCAAGTGAGGTATAATATTTACACAGAATTTTCTTCAATGGTAAAAATTTAACCTAGAGACCAAATAATTTCCAGAGTGAAGTATTATTGCCAAAAGAAATAATGATCATTTGATTCCTGGGGATTTGGGTGAAAACTGAGATATCTGAAATTTATTTTCAGGGAATAAAACAAAGAAGACATTTGGGCTACAATTTCATCATCAACAAATATGTTTTGCAGGAGCAATGAGGTAACATCCTGCTAATTACCATATTTCACCTGCTAATGACCATATTTCAACACTTACAGTTTGAGCTTGAAAGCATCGAAGTTGATAAAAAGTTGCTGTGTTCCCTCCAACTGGAGGAAAGTTCCACCTCTCGAACACTGGAAGAATCTGAACAGGCTTTTGCATCCTAAGAGAAAGAAAAAAACACTATGTTTATGCACCTCACTGAATGTTTACATATCTAAAGAAAAACATGCATAAGCCTTGCTTTTCATTTCAATTTCAATTCATTTAAATTATCCTTTATTCTCTCATAAGCAACTGTGCATGATGATTCTTCATATTTGGCTGACACCAGGGAAACTTGACTTTTTCAGAGGATTTACAGACCCAAATTGATGTTTTTTCCCCTTTATCACTTCTGTATCCTTTTAGGCAACTGAAAAGTTCACTGTAGAATCACTCCCTGCTGCCCACCACCCCTTGGCCCTTCACCTTCATTATTCCTAGGTTTTCTGATCCCTGCGTATCCCAACATGGCCCCTTCCACCTGTGCCCTCAGCCCCCTGCCACTGTAACCATCGAACTACTACTCTTCAAAGTTTAAGTAGGGACTTCTATGGCTTCTGCTCAAGCTGTGAGCTAGTACTATAGCTTCCAGCAGAAAGAGGAAGGGAAAATGTTAGTTGGAGGAAGGGGAGAGGCAATAGTACCCCTACGGCCAGATCTATAATAACAAATACAGACCCATTCCCTGCCCACAGTGAGTTTACAGTCTAGAGGGGGAGACATTAGCATAATGGATAAAATTATAAATATGTACATAAGTGGGAAGGGGGAATAAATAGGGGAACAAGTCAGGGTGGCACAGAAGGGAGTGAGAGAAGGGGAAAGGATAAGCAGCATGGCATAGTGGTTAGCGCCTGGGCTTGGGAGTAAGAATGTGGGTTCTAATCCTGACTCTGCCACTTGTCTGCTGTGTGACTGTGGACAAGTTACTTTACTTCTTTGTGACTCAGTTCCCTCATCTGTAAAATGGGGATTAAAGACTGTGAGCCCTATGTGGGAAAGAGATTGGGTCCAATCTGTTTAGTTATAATCTACCCCAGTGCTTAGTACAGTGCCTGGAACATAGTAGGCAATTAACAATTACTGCCATTATTAGATGACACTGATTAATAACTGCAGTGGTGGCGTAGGTGGATGATATGAGGCTTCAGAGAAGGAAAGAGAGAGGGATGGGGAGGTGAAATGGTGCAAAAGTAATAATAATAATGCTGGTATTTGTTAAGCGCTTACTATGTGCCGAGCACTGTTCTAAGCGCTGGGGTAGACATAGGGGAATCAGGTTGTCCCACGTGGGGCTCACAGTCTTAATCCCAATTTTACAGATGAGGAACTGAGGCACAGAGAAGTTAAGTGATTTGCCCACAGTCACACAGCCAACAAGTGGCAGAGCTGGGATTCGAACTCATGAGCCCTGACTCCAAAGCCCGTGCTCTTTCCACTGAGCCACGCTGAAGGAAACCAACTCCTTCCCCATTTCCAGTGAGACTTGGCCGGTGGGAGAAGATGAGGCCTTTGTATACAGATATCTCACCCCCAACTAGAAATGAGTTTAAGCTGTTTTTCTATTAGAGGTGACTGGAGATCCTCGAGGATCTCTGTAGTTAACCCCAGGAGATGCTGGTTGTGGTTAAGGGCAGAAAGTGGAAAGCAGATTAACTCTGGGCTCTCTTAAGCAGCAAATGATTAATGTGATTTAGCAGCTCATGAGGGTAATCATTTCCATCATCAGTCTGAATGAAATAGGAGATTTCAGAGTCATCTCGTACTTCATGGACATGCCAAGTGCTGAGAATGCCCAAACTAAATTCTGCTAACTTGAAAAGTGTAAATATTTGAGAACTAGAGGCATGTCACTACAGACGAATATATCCAACAATAACAGCAGCAATTGTGGCATCTGTTAAGCACTTTACTACATGCCAAGCACTGTACTAATGCTGGGTAGATACAAGATAATCAGTCAAACGCAGTCCCTGACCCACATGGAGCTCCCAATCTAGGTAGGAGGGAGAACAAAAATTGAATGCCCATTTACAGATGAACAAATTGAGGAAAAGAGAAGTGAAGCAACTTCCCCAAGGACACACAGCAGGCGGATGCAGAGTCACACTAGAATCCAGGTCCTTTGACTCCCAAGGTCTTGATTTTTCCACTAGATAATGTTGCTTCTCAATACTGTGTATTGTTAAGTGCTTAGTATTTGCCAGAAACTGTAATAAGAACAGGTATATACACAAGGTTACGGACAGAAAAGGGAGCTTTCACTTTACCACCTGAACAGGAATTTTGGAGAGCCCAAATCTGTCCTTTTTCTCAAAACCTGGTTCCCAAGAAGCTATTCAATTAATAAATACTTATTGATTGGTATTTATTGAGCCCTATGTGCAGAGCACTGTACTAAGTGCTTGGGAAAGTACCATACAACAGAATTGCAATACAGTTCAAACAAGAGACATGCAGCAGAATCAAAGACAAAACAATGAACCTTTACCAATGGTATTCCCAGATGGGAAACCCTTCAACTGGGAAAACACAACAAATTCAAACAAGATCATTTCAGACCAGCTCTAAACCACGACAGAATTGCTCCTCCACCAACTTTGTTTATTGCCAGCAACTTTCTTTTGAGCTATGGACGTTTATGACCAATGCAATTTTCCATTAGTTCTTACTGAGTAATGTAATTTAGCTACGTATCAGGAAGAAAAGAGAATGCTGATATTCAAAGCCAGCTTATTTTGAAATAGAGTTTCTCTACAAAAACAAAATAAAAAACTTGAATGACCATCAAAAGCACTCAGGATTTCTCAAGAAGAATAAAAATGATTGCACCCAAAGTCTTGAGTTAATGCTCTACAATATTTGTCTAGGAAATCCCTACAGAAGCAGTCAAGGAGCCTTCCTGCAAAGCTTCTATTTATTCAGTGTTCTTGCAAATATACCACAGTTTTACAAAACAACACAAAACTAATTATTTCATTGACTCTTCAAGGAACCACACATTCATCCCCATAGAGCAATGACAGAACTGAAAGCTAACAGAACTGTTACACTGTGTTGACTTTCCTAAAGAAAAATTAAGCTGTGGACTTATTTATTTATTTACTATTTATTTATTTTAGTTTTAAGAAGAGACTCGCCTACATCTCCCCGCCAAGAACAGGTAAATATAGCAAATTAGTGATGGACTGCCCTGGAAAAACCTCTTCGTGAATATGAAACATTTTCTTAATTGAAAGGAAGATATCTCTGTACTCTTGTCCAAATGCTATAAACTCAGCACATTATCTTCTGCATTTATATATTTTTCATTCCCATGAAAATGAAGAAAAACTGAACCATATCTAGCTTAGTTAAGCATCTCAAAAGAAGACCATCTTGATCCCGCCAACCATTTACTATTGGCCCACAGCCCTAATAGCAACATTCTTTAGTAAGGTATAAAAAAAGTGTAAAAGTCAGAAGGACTTGGGTTCTAATCCTGATTCTGCTACTTATCTGCTGTGTGACCATGGGCAAGTCACTTAACTTTGCTGCCCAGTTATCTCATCTGTAAAATGGGGATTAAGATTGTGAGCCTCATGTGGGATAGGGTCTGTGCCTAACCTGATTAGCTTGCATCTACCCAGCATTTAGTATAGTGCCAGGCACATAGTTAGCGCTTAACAAATACTATTAAAAAAAAACCCTGAACTCCATTACATCCAGTGCCCTTCTAATGGAGTGAGGGTCCTTAGGACAGGGATCATGCATACTGGTGTGATTAAACTCTCTAACTCTTAGTACAGTTCTCCTCACACCAGAGTGTGTAATAACATCTACCTATTGATTGACTGGACTGTGTTCTTAAAAATAGTGATAATAACCATAATAATCAATCAGTGGTATTTACTGAGTGCTTACTCTTGTAGAGCAGTGTACTAAGCACTTGGAGAGTACAATACAATATAATGAGCAGACATGTTCCCTCACCATAATGAGCGTACAGTCTAGAGGGTAATAATGATAATCGTGGCATCTGTTAAGTGTTTACTCTGTGCCGGGAATGTACTAACTACTGGGGTAAATACAAGATATTCAGGTTGGATATGGACCCTATCCCACATGGGCTCACAGTTCCTGCCAAACCCCAAGATAAGGAAAGCTTACATTGTAGTATTCCTTGTGCTCAGCGCATGTGTATGTAGGTTGACAACTCTTCCTCCTGACACTATGCTGCTTCTCGATTGATTGAAACACACACTACATACATACATGCACACACTGACACACATTCACATATGTGCAAACACACGTCTCTAGGACATCATTTCTGGACTGCCTTTGTCAACCTCTATTTCCCCCTATTCTCTTTGTTCTGAAGGAGAACTTCCTTTAAAATGGAGAAACTTAACCCTATACAAGCACCTGACATGCAGTTCCTGTTGTCTTCACTTAGTGGAGGTGGCTCAGGGTCTTTTCTTAGAGGGTGTTCCCCTCGAGAGTAAATTAATTTTCCATTTTTCCATTCCGCATACTCTCCATTTAGTCCAAACTGAAATTCCTAACCCTTCAAAGGAATGAGGCAAGTCCACCACAGCTCCCTTAAGAATACATCTATTCAATGAAACAGTGTCATACACTGAGAGAAAATTCTTTTTTGATGTTTTCAAATAATAAATCTAGCCCAGAAACAAGATGTAAATCCATATGCTTTTCAGCTAATCAAAACGTTCAGCCTCAATCAAGTTCAATCGTAGATGGATTTACTGACTCACTACAGAACTGAATTTGACATGTTGATCATAAAGAGGATGAAGCACTTCTTCCTTTGGTTTATCCTGATTTACTCACACTGTATTTCACTGACTACCAAAAATTGTAAAGGAAGAACTAATCACTTCAAACTGTATGCCCATTAATCTCTGCATCAAACAGAAACACATTCAATAAATCTATCAGTTGTAATTATTGAGGGCTAACTCTGTGCAGAGCGCTCTAAATGTATAAGAAAGTTTGATATGATAGACTTCGTAGACATGATCCCTTCCCCCAAGGAGCTTACAGTATACAGGAGGAGAGAAACATTAAAATCAATTACAGATTGGGAAAATACTAGTGTGTAAGATATGTATATAAGTCCTACGGGGTGGAATCCGAAATTTAAGGAGTACCCAGCTAAAGTGTGGAATCGAAATGAGCCTTGAGGGAAACGTTTGAGGAAATGTTTATTAGGAGCTTTGAATGTGGAGAGAGCATGGACTAGTGACATAAGTGAGAAGTTGCAGACCTGAAGACGATGCAGTCAAGGTGAGGAAATAGATGAATTGGTAAAGAGAGTATGCATTGGAGGAACAAAATGTGTGGATTGAATAATAAGGAGATCAAGGGGTAAAATAGGAGATGATGATACTGAAGCCTAAAGCCAATGACAAGGATTTTGGTTTGTCACAGAGTGATGGCAACCACTGGATTTTTAGGATGAGAACATGGACTGAAATTTTCAATAGAGTGAAGTATACTGGAAGAGAATACAAGCAGGACACGAGTGAGGTGTGACGCAGTATTCAAGGAGGAAATGAGTACTTGATAAGAAAAGATTATAGAGATATTGCAAAGGTAGGTCCAACCACATAGATTTAATGCTAGATTAAATGTGCAAGTTAATGAGATGTGGAGATAATGCCAAGGTCAGGATTGTGAATAAGGAAGATGCTGTTGCCTGCAGTGAAAGGGTTGGGTGGAAAGAAGAGCAATTTTTGGACAGTTAACTATCATTTTAAGAAATCAATGCATTTCTTCCCACCACTAACACCAAAACTACTTACTGTACCTCAATCTCATTCCTCATGGTCAACGCTTGCTCACTCTCTCCCTTCTGGCTGGAACTCCCATCCCTCATATCATACCCATCCTCTTCTCCCTCTTCTGCATTCCCTATGCACTGGGTCCAAATTCCCTAGGTACTTTGATATTCACCGCACCCCACTCGCACCCCTATGGCACTTATGTACATGTCTCTATGCTTTGTTGCTTCTCAAAGCTGTAATTAATTTTAATTCCTGTCTACCCCACTAGATTGGAAGCTCTTGGATAGGGATCATGTCTACTAATTCTATTGCCATCTCCCAAGTGTTAGGTAGAGTGCTCTGAACACACTAAGCACTTAATAAACACCATTGAGTGGTTGATTGATTGTAAAGTACAAAAATCCTTACTAATGTTCATTTTTTCTAGGCTTAAGTCTAGTTTTTGCCTTCTATGAATTCTGGGTTTCATGTGTTTGTTTAACTATCTCTACTTCTAACTTAAATAGTATATACTGAGTGCCTAGTGTAGGTAGAATATTGTACTAAGAGTACAGTGAAATCAGGAGACACGGTACCTGCCTTCCAGTGGCTTACAATATAGTGGGGAAATCACACTAAAATAAAATATATGTAGAAGGGAAATAAGAACTCAATTTTAATGCAAGGTGATCTGTGAGTTAGTCAATAGCATTTATTCATAGGCCACTGTTTACAAAACTCCAATATTCTTTCAGTAGGTTTCTATTGTTTTCAGCATGTAAATGCTTCTTAAACAGTTGTTTTAAATTGGAAAACATACCACACTAAGCTGACCTCTGATGATAAATGTTTAATGATGCCTATGAATTCTTCCCTTAGGAATACTTCAAGTTACAATTTTATTGCTGTAAATTATTTTAATTTATCCAAATGGAAAATCTTCTGCCATCACTCTTGATAGACTTTAAAGTGAGGTTAATTCCTTTTGGACTTTGGTGCAATCCTCCATGTGTTTACCAATAGAAACAAATTCTGCACTGAGAGACAACTGTTTATGCACTTTCTCCCTTAAGTAATCAATAAAATGAATACTTAACACAGCCAAGGAGCTTAGACATCTTTTTATCAACCTCTCCCTGCCATGAGAGGCTGTGATTCACTAAGACTCTACTTCCTGCTCTTGCTCAACCAGTGTAAATTTATCTTCACAAGATAAATATCCCCTAACCAGTTTTTATTCACTTGAGTCTGTAGCCAAATCTTTGGAAAACCCAAGTAAATTTTCAACTGCCCCTTCATCACTATTTTTCCAGGTTTTATCCAAGTTTTCTTACAACTCTAAAGATAAGGAAGATCAGGTTTCCTCTTGAGAAATCATGTATTTTTGTCTTATTCAATTATATTTATTTCCTGCAGGCTTTAGTCCTCCTTTAAGGATAAGTATTTTGGTATGGTGGTTCCTCTTCTCCAATCCTTTAAGCTTTACTTTTAGTAAGTTCACTAGGTCTTTAATACTTCAGCTACGTAAAAATATTTGTTCCAATTCATTACTTATACATTTATAATAGGAGGCAGGGAATGTGTCCGTTATATTGTGCTCTATCAAGCGCTTAGTACAGTGCTCTGCAGACAGTAAACTCTCAATAAATACTACTGACTGACATGTACTGCTTCCTTCTACTTTTTTCGTATTTTCACAAGTGCCTAGTATCTGCTCTGAACTCTGCTGATCTTGGGCAAGCCACTTAACTTCTCTGTGCCTCAGTTACCTCATCTGTAAATGGGGATTAAGAATGTGAGCCTCACGTGGGACAACCTGATTACGTTGTATCTACCCCAGCGCTTAGAATAGTGCTTGGCACATAGTAAGTGCTTAACAAATACCATAATTATTATTATGAGAAGCAGCGTGGCTTAGCGAAACGAGCATGGGTTTGGGGGTCAGAGGTCGTGGGTTCTAATCCCACCTCTGCCACTTGTCTGTTGTGTGACTTTGGGCAAGTAACTTAACTTCTCTGTGCCTCAGTTACCTCATCTGTAAAATGGGATTAAGACTGTGAGCCCCACGTGGGCCAAGCTGGATTACTTTGTACCTACCCCAGCGCTTAGAACAGTGCTTGGCACATAGTAAGCGCTTAACAGATACCATTATTATTATTATTATTATAGTATGCAATCAAATTTTGTTGAGGAGGAAGCTGATGATAGTGAAAGTACAGGAACTGTGTTACCTTTTTTAATGCTATCATTATTATATTTGTTATATTTGTATTTGTTAAGCACTTACTATGTGTCCAGCACCATTATAAGAACTGGGGTAGATACGAGTTAATCAGTTTGGACACAGTCCCTGCGTCTCACTCGGGTTCACAATCAAAGTAGAGAGGAGAATGGGGATTTATTCTCCATTTTATTAATGAAGAAACTGAGGGACAGAGAAGTTAAAAGTCTTGCCTAAGATCATATAGCAGACATCTGGTAGAGCAGAGATTAGAACCTAGATCCTCTGATTCACAGACTCGTGCTCTTTCCAGTAGGCCACACTGTTCCTCAGACCGTGTTCTAAAATATTACACTGACTTAGTAAAGTGTTAGTGCTTAGCTTTATTAGGAGTTCATCTAAAATAGTAGGATGAATAAAAAAAATAATATTCTGTCTACAGTCTCCTTAAGGTGTATCCTTGTGACTTTTCAATAAAATTAAAATAGCCTAAAGGCCAAAAATTCTTACTTTAGTACTGCGAAATTACATCAATACCAAAGGTACAAAAACATAAAGAGTCTCCCAACAATGAAGATTTGGATACATAATGGACTTGCTCTATTCAGGAAATGAATCACATTTCTCAGGACACTAGATTTCTCTAAATATGCAGGCTTTCATGATTTATTTTGAAAATAACATTTTAGTTAGTCTATACCTTCCTAGAATGAATATGATTAAATGATCAACTGTTACCAATAACAAATCCAACAACTGAATGCTCTGTTATAGTAGAGAGTCAATGAGTGGAGTGCCCCAAACTAACTGGAAATGTTTTAGAGGGTGCTGTGTGTATGGCAGTATGTCACGACCTAATTCTCAAACACTGCAATAAGCTCTGCTAGAGAAATGACACACAAATTCGAGGTGAGATAAGACCATCATCTTCAAGAAGAATAACAACCATCTCCTCTTCAAACATAAACTCCTTACAGTTGCCTTTAAAGCATTCAATCACCTTGCCCCTCCGACCTCATCTCACTGATTTCCTACTACATCCCAGCCCCACACTTAGGTCCTCTAGTGCCAATCTACTTACTGTATCTGGATCTAATAATAATAATAATAATAATAATAATGTTGGTATTTGTTAAGCGCTTACTATGTGCCGAGCACTGTTCTAAGCACTGGGGTAGATACAGGGTAATCGGGTCGTCCCACGTGGGGCTCACAGTTAATCCCCATAGGTAACTGAGGCACAGAGAAGTGAAGTGACTTGCCCACAGTCACACAGCTGACAAGTGGCAGAGCCAGGATTCGAACTCATGACCTCTGACTCCCAAGCCCGTGCTCTTTCCACTGAGCCATTCTAGCTCACTGCTAACCTCTCACCCATGCCCTGCCTCTGACTTGGAACACCCTCCCTCTTCATACTTGGTAGAAAATCACTCTCCCTACCCTCAAAATCTTATTAAAAGCACATCTCCCCAAGGGACCTTTCCCAACTAAGCCCTCATTTGCTCTTTTCCCACTCCCTTCTGTGACACCTTTGTATTTGGATTTGCACCCCACTGCACTTATGTACCTATCTGTAATTTATTTATTTATTCTTACTCTCCCAAGAGCTTAGTACAGTGCACTGTACAAGTATGTGCCCAAATGAATATGATTGCTTGATTATGTACATATCCTTAATTTATTCATGTATATCAATTTCTATCTCACTTTCTAGACTGTACACTTATTATAAGCAGGGAATGTGCCTACCAATTGTACTGTACTCTTCTAAGCACTTAATACAGGGTTCTGTACACAGTAAGAGCTGAACACATACCATTGATTGATTGGATGATTGATTTACTGATGGGCACTGCAAGAATTGATATATCCCATCAAGCCCTTTCCTCATCAGCTTCCTGGGAGAGAGAAGCATTGTTACTAATTCAGCAGGTTAGAAGCATTATTAAAAGATTTTGAAATAATAGCCCAGAAATTGCTGATGACTGTACTCTTGAGGCTATACATATAATTATGGATTTTAAGAAGAGTAAGACGACACTGATTATGAATTGCTTGCTGTGTGACCTTGGGTAAGTCACTTAACTTTTCTGTACCTCAGTTACCTCAACTGTAAAATGAGGATGGAGTCCTTCTCCCTCTAATTTAGATAGCAAGCCTCATATGGGAGAGGGGCTATGTCTAATCTGATTTACTTGTACTTACCTCAATGCTAGAACATTGCTTAAAACATACTAAGAGCTTAAAAATTACCATAAAAAAACTTTGTCAACTGATAAATACGAAGAAAACCAGGGGTATGCACTACCCTGAGCCCAGGAATCTCTATACTCCTTCGTATAGTTCTACCATTGGCAACAATGAAATATTATATGTCTGAAGATAGTGCTTCATATAGTCCTCAATAAATGAATTGAGTAAGCACTCAATAAATACAATTGACTGACTGACTGAAGCTCTTTGAAGTTGCGATAGTGTCCCACATTCTACATAACATGAGACCTGGACCTGTTATAGAAGACATATTCAGATTCCTGAGAAGTTTTCTCAATATCATCTATGAACCACAGTCAACTTCAAAGGGTTGGGCAATTAATCAATCAATCAGTGGTATTTATTGAGCGCTTACCATGTGCAGAACACTGTACTAAGCACTTGGGAGAGTACAATACAACAGAGTTAACAGACATAGTTCCTGCTCAGAATGAGCTTACAGTCTAACAGGGGGAGACAGTCATTAATATATATAAATATTTTATAATACACAATTTAAAGTGATGCACATTATTATTACAAATATATGTGCAAGGTTATCAACAATAAATTCTTGGCATTCAGTTAGCTCACCAGGATTGAGGCAATGCTCTTTGCCAGGAGGCACATGTGAGGAGAATGGATGACCGTAAGATCATCCAGCAGCTTTGTAGGATGAACTGAAAAGGGTGGACATATGTTGAGAGTGCCGGATAAATGATTTACAGACAGAGTGAAGCACAGACTCAAACAATTTGAAATAGTCGATTGTTCGGAGGCCAATGCAGAAGCCAGACCAGCTGCTCAGTGGTTCCCAGGAAAATAGTAGTGGTAGAAATCGCATTTATAGTGAACCCACCGAATGCTTGGGAAATTATAAAACAAGGAAGAGATGTGTTGCCTGTCCATAAGAAGCTTACACTCTAAAAAGGAAGGTGGACCCAGATATTTGCAAATAGACAAATAATTGAAGGTACAACTGAATAAACATATTAAAAAGGGTGGAGGAGGAGCATAAATAAATACACAAGTTCTAGAAAGACAAGGGGGTTGAAAAACAGAAACAGACCCTGAGACATAGGTGACATCAATCTTGCATACTTAGTTCGGATCTCACTGTCATTCTCAAAAATGGAGAGAGGATCTATATACTGCTCTTTTATATTCTAGAACACTCTTTTGAGATGTTTTTAAATACTCTTCCATACAACCTCCTGTTTTCCAGCATCTTGAGTCAGATAACCAACCCATCAACCACCTCCAGCACTTATGGACCTTAATAGGCACTTACTAAATGCTGTTACTATTCCTGCTACTACCACAATATGCAAATGACTGTGCTCTAGAGACACATTCCCAAAAAGACAAGCAAAAGATTATGAATCGTTTTGCAGATTCAGAGAAACACTTTGGTTGAACAATAAGTCTGACGAAATGAGGTGCTCTGCAGTTCTGGAGTAACACTGTGATCCAACAGTATGTCGGAAGAAAACGGAGGGCATTTACTTGACTGGACCCACAAAGTCCTAGACACAACTAGAGATTTTCAATGGCAACCAAAAGCTTAAAGCAGCTACCAAATCCATCAAGGAGTGTTATGCCTATGAAGCAACACTGTTTGGACAAAGAGAAAAACTAAGCCAAACAGTCAGCCAGGTCTTCAGGATCAATCAATCAATGGTTTTACTGAGTACTTACTTTGTGCAGAGCACTGTATTAAGCACCGGGATGAGTACAGTATAACAGAGTTGGTAGACACGCTTCATGCCCATGAGGAGCAGAGGGGGAGACAGACATTAACATAAATAAATAAATTGCAGATATGTACATTAGTGCCATGGGAGAGTGCAGAATAGAGGGTAGGGCATCAAGGGGTCTTTATCTCCATATCAAGTCGAAGGTTTGCAAAGCTAGTATGGTTTCCAGCTTTCTACAAAGTCTGCAAGTCTGGTGTGGTTTCCAGCTTTCTAAATACCTGTATCTACTCCAGAAGGACCTGGAGCTGTTTCCTCAGCGTTCACTACAAACCATTCTCACCGTAGATTACCCATCTTAAAGTGCTGGAGTGCAATGAGCTGACCAGCCTTCAGGCAGAGCTCAAAACCATTCAGTTCTGCTGGGTTGGATAAGGGAAGAGAATGGATGACAGCAGAACACCCAACCAGTTGCTGAATAGGGAAATGAAAGGGGATACAAGCAAATCTGGATGGGGCTAGGGGAGAACTACGTAATTGGTGAAAAATTTATGAAGCACAGTCTCAAATGATGCAATAAAGGAATGGACTCTTAGGAGACTGACTTCATGAGCACAAATAGGAGAGGGGCTCTGCTGTCCTGGAGCCAAGACTTCAGAAAGACTGGAATACTAAGGAAGCAGCTTGAAAACTGAGATGGGCCCAATGTGGGATAAACTCTTTAGCGAAGGAAGGATGGACCCTCACATGAAAACAATAAGATAGGAAAGGTTGGTCTGGTATATTGAATGCATAAGACCTCATTATCAGTAGCAGTTTCTTCAAAATGAAAGACCACTGATTTCTCTCTCTCTGTCTCTCCACTCCCTCAAGTCCCCACACATATGCACATGCATGCACGCACACACACACACACACACAAATATCCCATGATACACCTGGGTTATATTTCTTGAAAATGAGGCTGCACTGTGAATGGACATATCATGAGGTACATTTCCCCATACACTTATAAGCAATTAGGTTTCAATAAGCTAGTTGAGGGCAGGGAACATGCTTGCTACCTTCTGTAATGTACTTTCCCAAGTGCTTAGTACAGTGCTCTGCATGTAGTGAGCACTCAATACCATTTATTGATTGATTCCAGAAGTAATGTCAACATAATGGCTAAGACCTGAGTTAGGAAAAATTACACTTCAGGTCCACTTCTCCATTCATAATGGCTTTCCTGTCACCCCTCATATACCCTGAACTTAACTGCTTCTTGTCCTGTCTCCCCACCCCTTTCTTCCCTGTCCACATGCTCCAATATTTTCTTTATGTCTTAAGTTCAATCACTGCAGATGATTTGATTCTCTCTCCACCCCACCCTCCCCTCACCCTGATCCCTTCCTCCCCCCCCAAGTTAGAATCCTGTGTGGAACACTCCTGCTAACTGAACCCCAGGGTTCTGGCCCCACCTGCTGATACCTATTGGTTTGTGACAGCTACCTCCCTCTCAACCTGCTCTTTGGCCAGCTCCAATATTTTCCCGGACACCATACGCTCAGCAATCTCGGCAACCAAAACCCTGGGGTTCTGCATTCAACCAATAAATCAAATAATGATATTTATTGGGAGCTTACTAAGCACTGGGGAGCGTGATCAAGCAACTCTATTTATTGAGCACTCACTGTGTGCAGAGAACTCTACTAAGCACTTGGGAGAGTACAATTTGATAGCATTAAGAGTCCTATAGACTGTAAGCTCATTGTGGAAAGGGAACATGTCTACCAACTCTGTTATACTGAACTCTCTTAAGTGCTTAATATGGTTTTCTGTACACAGTAAGTGCTCAATAGACACCATTAATTGACTGATTAATAGACATGATCCCAGCCCACAAGGAGTTTACAATCTAGTGGGGAGCTTACAAATAGAAAAAGCAACAGAATATAAGGATATGTACATAAGTGCCAAAGGGGTGGGGTGAGTATCAAAGCACTTATCCATGTACATAAGGAATGCAGAAAGGAGGGAGGATAGGGTGAGAAGATGAGAGGTTAGTCAGGGAAGTCTTCCTGGAGGAGAGATGTGACTTTAGTAAAGCAAAGTAACCACTGTAACTGCCCGTTTTTCCTCCCACCCGTGAGGATCCCTGTTCTGGGAATGTTCCATGTGTGCTAGGCTGGGGATAAAAGCTGTTGCTTTGTGCTCTCGGCATTCCCCACCTCCCCACACCTCCCCCCCATACACCCCTCCACCCCGACCCCTGCCAACCAGCCACGCTGCCTCCCCAGGAACCGGCACCAACTCTTCCACTCTGTTGCCATCGAGGAAACTCCACCCCGTCCTGCCTGCCACCGACTCAGCAGGAAAGAGAAAAACACTCACAGCATGAGGCCTCCACAAAGCCACAGCATGGGGCCCCCACAAAACCTCGGGAAGACTGGTGGCTGCTCTAAGTGGTTGTCGTGGCTACGGGTGTGCCTTGGACTCTGAGTTTGACACTCTGCTTATCTAGCCATAGGACCCTGCCGATTTTTGTTATTCTTTTACGTATTTGCCCTTGTTGGGTATTAATACCTCATCATTTCTGATGAGTCTGTCTTCAGTCCCTCTCACCACTTTTATTCTCTTAGACTGTGAGCCCCCCTAGGGACAGGTACCATGTGTAATTCTGACCTGTGTATTCTATCTCAACACTGAGCACGGTGCTCTGTACACACTAAATGCTTAATAAACACTAGTAGCAGTAATAGTATTTAGCAAGTGCTGCTATCATTGCTATATGATTTTGGTAGAGCTCTGACGATGGGTAGAGTGGTGGTCTGTTGGATATGAAGGGGGAGGGAGATGTAGGCAGAACTGAGGACATGAGCAAGAGGTTGACAATGAGAGATGAGACTGAGGTAGGTTGGTTTTTAGAGGAGCGAAGTGTGCTGACTGAATTGTAGTAGGAGAGGAAAGCAGGGAGGTCTTGTGGGAAAGAGCATGGGCCTGGGAGTCAGAGGACTTGGGTTCTAAATCCTGGCTCTGCCACTTGTTTGCTGTGGGACCTTGGACAAATCACTTCACTTCTCTCTGCCTCAGTTCCCTCATCTGGAGATTCAATATCTGTTCTCCCTCCTATTTAGACTGTGGGACCCAATTATCTTGTATCTACACCAGCACTTATTATAGCACCTGCACAAAGTAAACATTTAACAAATATTATTAATATTAATATTATTATTATTATTGAGTTCAGGAGGCTAGGCTGCTCTCAGTTCTCCCTTTCTCCCTGGAGTTCCACTCCTGAGTACAGCAACGCTGATAACTTGATGCCCTCTTTTTGCCCCTCCATACACCTCCCCTTCAATGGGGAGACTCCCCACTGGTCAGTCCTAAAGGCTTTGGGATCACTGTCCTCTTGGACTGCTCTCTGGCCAGCGCTGACTTTCTTGCATCCTGTCCTCGAGCATCTCCATCTCTCATGTCCCAGCAAAGAAATGCCAGAAGCCTTGGTGTAAAGCAACCGGCCTCTTTGCCACAGACACATATGCAATGGGATTCTCAATCCAAGCAGTTCAGATTACATGTGCTGAAAGGGCTGTTCAGACTGTGATTCCATCCAGGCAGAAGATAAAAAATTGGCAGGATTTAAAATAAAAGTTAGCTGTACTCCTCTTGACTAGAAATTTACAATCTGGTAATTTTGTCATAGTTCTGAAGGCAGAGCTAGTGACATATTGCTTGTGAAACAGGAAATTTCCCCCCCAAAGGGTGGGACAATGTGACCTGGTGGAGCACGGACCAGGAATCAGAAGGACCTGAGTTCTAATATCAGCTGTGCCATTTTTCTGCTGCGTGATCTTGGGCACATCCCTTATCTTCTCTGTGCTTCAGTTAGCTCATCTGTAAAATGGGGATTAAGACTGTAAACCCCATGTGGGACATGGGCTGTGTCTGAACTGATTAGGTGTATCTACCCCAGTGCATAGCACAGAGCCTGGCACAGAGTAAGCTCTTATCAAATGCCATAAAAAACCCCAACAACTTTAAAGGGAATGTTTTGGTCACTTCATGCAATCTATAAATGTATTTGGCTTGGATACTGTTTAATGGGAGCATTTATTTTAATGAATTTTCCCATCCCTGTAGACAGCACCATCATCCTTCCTTTCTCTCAAGCTCGTTATCCTCAACGTATCTCTCTCATTCAACCACACATACTCAATCTTTAACTAAATCCTATTGGTTCAACCTTCACAACATCACTAAAATCCATTTCCTCACCATCCAAACTGCTGTTAATCAGCCCTTATCCTATCCTGCCTTGATTACTACATCAGCCTCCTTGCTAACCTCCCTGCATCCTTTCTCTCCCCACTTCATGCCATATTTCACTCTGCTGCCTGGATCAATTTTCTATAGAAACATCCAGTTCATGTTTCCCCACTCCTCAAGAACCTTCAGGGTTGCCCATCTACCTCAAACAAAACAGCAATTCCTTACAATCAACTTTAAAGCACTCAGTCACCTTGCCCTTTCCTACCTCAATTCACTACTTCTCTACTAAAACCCAGCCTGCACACTTCACTCCTCTAATGGCAACTTACTCACTGTACCTCAGTCTCATTTATCTCACCACCCCACCTCTCACCCACATCCTGCCTTTGGCCTGGAACACTCGCTCTCTTCATATCCAACAGACAACTATTCTCCCCACATTCTAAGCCTTTTTGAAGGCACATTTCCTCCTAGAGGCCTTCCCTGACTGTACCCTCATTTCCTTTTCTCCCACTTCCTTCTGCATCATCCTGATTTGCTCCCTTTTTTCACACTCCCAAGAGCCCCACAGCCTTATGTACATACCGTAATTATTTATTTATAGTAAGTCTTCCCTCTAGACTGCAAGCTTGCCTTCGGCAGGGATTACGTCTATCAACTGTGTTACATTGTATGCTCTTAAGTGATCAGTACAGTGCTCCTGCAAACAGTGATCACTCAGTAAATATAATTTACTGATTGACTTTGATTTTATCCTATTCTCTAAACAGCTTGACTCCCTTAAAGAAACAGCATATTTGGAGAGTGGCTATCAAAGTGATCAGCATCTGGGAATCTTAATCTGCCTCTTGGAAAAACAGGTAGAGGAAAATAAAAACTTTTCTGTAGGCCCTTTAAAAGAATGGAATACTTTTTTTTTAAGTGTATTTGGAACAGATAAGACAGTTTCTGAAGAAAAGAAATGCAGGCAGTAAAGAGGGATTTCTTGACTAAGCCACACTGATCAGTGAAATCTGATTAGCACTGTTCTGTTACTTGCTTTTGAACATTTTGTTCTATTTGAAACAGCTGTGACAGCAAAGAAGGCTGTATGGCGTGCAAAAACCCAATTAGGCCTGACCAAAGGGAAGCCATGAAATGCTCCTGTTGTCTGCAGAGACACAGAGAAAATATTGTTTTAGATTCCGCTTTGTATTGGATTCTTAATATAAACTTTCAGATCTGCCTTGCCCAGTAAGCTTGGTCAGCTTAGTACAATATTGCATTATGCTCCCGGCCATTGTGGAACTTGGTCCCACTCAAAATCTAAACAGGTTTCTAGAAATCTGATCATTTTTGCTCTGTTGATTGCCATGGGAGAAAACAGCAGGAGGTCGGGCTACAGTACTTGGCCTGAAAGAGAAACTGACTTGCACACTTCCTGCTCACCCTTCACTACAGAAGCAGAGTCTGGTCATATCAGATGGTTCATTGGCTTCTTACAACAGTAACAACACGATGCGAGTTGGTTGCCAAAACAGCTCTGCTGCTCCAGCAGTTATTTCTCTGGCAATCGGGCTACAGGGCTGGTTCTGTGACTCTAAGGTTAACCGGAATACAGTTCTAAACAGTATATAGATATTATATTTCTCTATCCCTTGTATTCATACACACACGTACTTTCCAAAAACAAATATATGAAATGTGGAGCGGGTCCAACTCTCAGATAGCTCAACTAAGACTTTTCCCTCCAATGTATAAGGAAAAGGAAATGAAGTGTAGACTTCAAAATCAGTAATGGGCACAGTAATCTATAAATTACAGAGGCTGTTGGCTAGTACTTGGCTCACCAATTTTCAACCATCTATGTTGTTTAGCATTGCTAAACCAAGTTCTTTGCCATATTTGATTATTATTATTATAACATCAATAATACATTTTAATAATAATGTGATATTTACAGTGCCAACCACTGTATTAAGGGCTGTGATAGATTCAAGAAAATCAGGTAAGACGCAGTCCCTGTCCCATATAGATCTCACAGTCTAAAAGGGAGTAAATCTACGATCTCTATGCAGATGATTCTCAAATCTACATCTCCAGCCCTGATCTTTCTCCTTCTCTGCAGCCTCACCTTCCTCTTGACTTCAGCACATTTCTACTTTGATGTCCAGCAGACACTTCAAACTTAACATTTCCAAAACACAAATTCCTTGTCTTCCCACCCAAACCCTGGCCTCCCGCTGTTTTTCCCATCAATGTACTCCTTCCTGTCTCACAAGCCTGTAGCCTTGACATTATCTTTAACTCATCTCTCTAATTCAATTCACATATTAAATCTGTCACCAAAATGTGTTGGTTCAATCTTCATAACTGCTAAAATCCAGCCTTTCTTCTCTATCTAACCTGCTGCTACACTGATCCCAGCACTTATCCTGCTTTGACTACTGCATTGATACTTTGCTGACCTCCCTGCCTCTTGTCTCTCCCCATTCCAGTCCATACTTCGATTTGTTGCCCAGATCATTTTTCTAAAAAATGTTCAACCCATGTTTCCCCACTCCTCAAGAACCTCCAAGGGTTCATCCACCTCCACATCCAACAGAAACACCTTATCATTGGCTTTAAAGCCCTCAATCACCTAGCACCCATCTATGTTGCTCTGCTGATTACAACCCAGTACAATTACTTTGCTCCTCTAATCCCAGCCAATTTATTGTAACTGGAGTTCCTCTTATCTTGCCCCCTACCTCTTATCCACATCATGCCTCTGGTCTGGAACTTTCTTCCCCTTCACACATAAAAGAACACCAATCTCCCCATCAAAATTTCATCTTCTCCAAGAGGCCTTACCCAACTAAGCCCTCACTTTCTCTATTCCCTCTTTCTTCTGTGGCACCATTGCAGTTGGATCTCTATACTTTATTCATCCCACCCTCCAACCCCCAGCACATATATATATATATCTGTATGTATGCATATATCTGTAATTTGTTTTAATGCCTGTCTTCCCCTCTAGACTGTAAGATCCTCGAGGGCATGAAATATGTCTAACAACTTTGTTATACTGTACTTGCCCAAGTGCTTAGTTTTGAGTCCTGCACACAGTAAGCACTCAATAAATAAAACTGATTGACTGAGGAAGGGAAAGTAGGCATTTAATCCTAATTTTATGAATGAGGGAAGAGGGGCCCAGAGATGTTAATTGACTTTCCCTATGTCACACAGCAGACAAGTGGCAGTTCCCCTGATTCCTAGGCCTTTTCATTAGGTCACCACATAACCATGCCTTTATTTACCTGAAAGTTACTTATGAACATCATCATATAGCTCTAAGAAATCATCCAGCAAACAAGGCTCCTTTTTCAAACATCTAGAAATAACATCCTCTGCCTCCTCTCAAACCTTCTTCTCAGTAATGAGTTAATTTAATATGCTGTTTTGCATATGAAGGCTATCCGAATACACTGACACACTAAGGATCTACTCTCCCAAACTTTCCAACATTGCCACGTGGACTTTATCTAGATAAAAAACTACATTCAGCCAGGTTCATAAATGCATGTTTGTGAATCTTATAAATTCAGCTCTGCCACAAAAAATGCTTTTACTCTAAATTTTAGAGAAGACACTGCACTTTTAATGACTTAGAGATTATCTGTAATTTATCTATATTAATGTCTGTCTGCCCCTTTAGACTGCAACCTCTTGGTGGGCAGGGCATATGTCTACCAACTCTGTTGTACTGAACTCTCCCAAGTGCTTAGTATGGTGCTCTGCACACAGAAAGCGCTCAATAAGTCCCACTGACTGATTGACTGATTGAACGTTTGACAGTGCGAGCCTACGTGGATATGGTGGGCCATGGTTTTGAAAGAAATAACATGAGCACATGCACACAGCATTGGAATACATGAGTCTTAAAACTACAGCGTGAGTTTTCCTGAAGACCAGGCTTTGCAAGAGCATAAACCTTATGATATAGAAGTGAATATATATTATCTCCACTGCAAACAAAAAATAAATATATTATATTTGACATGAATGAAATCCCCATTTCATGTTAGATGTGTTTTTAGTGAGGTGATCAAAAAAGCACACTCAGTTTACTAATTAGTGAAAATACTTCATTTCTGAAGCACTGAAATAATAGCAGTGTGGGGAAACAGAACCATAATATTTTCTTTATAATCCTGTTCTACATTCAAACCTTCAAATCTACTTCCCAAATTGTCATTCTGCTTTCCCATTTAGTTGAATGTCAGCCTCTGTCATAAACCACACTTCATTCTCTCCTCCAGCTGTGAACCTAATTTAAAAATGGAACTCAAACTAGATTACTCTACTTGCTGAACATGTTAAACATTCATAACTTTGCCATATGTTGTTATGGAAATTGCACTGATTTATACCTATTCGTGTGTCACTAAATAGCACTGATTCACCAGATAACCAAACAACTGTGCTGGGAAGTAATTTGTTTCTAAATGCTTCATTTGCATCTAGACCTCCATTGACCCAAGGTGCAGGGGCCTGTGTTAGAGCTTCCTTGAGAGATCCATTCAAAAGATCTATGGTTTCACAGTTAGTAAGCAAAGACATATGAGAGCTGCAGGTAGATGAGATAGGGAAGACATCCATCTTTGGGAGCGGGAGGGATAGGAACTTGACAAGATTTGTGAGCCAAAGTCATCTTTCAACTGGGAAAACTGGGTTGAAGAACCTTGACAAAACAGGCGCTCTAGATGAATGAATTGAAAACAGACTGAACCAAAGGCAGGCCAAAGGGTGCGAAGTTCAATTCATGACAAAAATCAAATAAAGAGTCATTACTTTGAAGCTCTGACTTCTGTGCTTTGGAAGCATCCAGTTGCTGCTGAAGAGACTCTATAATCTCTTTGTACTTAGCATATCTTTCTTCAATCACCTCTCTTGGATGATAGTGGTCCTGGAAACAAAAGCAAAGTTGTTTCAGTTCCATTGGATTACAGTAATTGGCTAAGGAGGAAAACCAAAAACACTGAAATCTTAACAAGAGAAGGGATACTCTGGGACCAGGGCAAACTGGGAAGTTGATCTAAACCAACTGGAGAAATGGTCCCATGAAACAGGGTGAAAACCTAGAGCGATACATCAAGGTGATGCAATTAGGGCCAAAAAACAAACACTATAATCAAAGGACAGGGAAATCTTACCCAACCACAAGCCAAATCACAAATTGTCAATCACAAGCTAAATATGAATTTAAAAAGGTAACATTGTAATTATTAAACATCAACATGTTCCTGGGGCTTAAAAGATCAGTAATATGACAGGCAGAGGGCAGGTACTAATAATTCTGCTACAGTCTGCACTAATCAGACGGTTCTTAGAATAGTGTGTAGAATTTTAAAAGAATATGGAGAAATTAGAGAGGAACCCCATAAAAGCATCAAAAATGATTTAAAGTAATCAACTGATGGCATTTATTGAGCACTTAGTCTGTACAGTGCAGTGCCATGCTTGGGAAAATACAACTGGGTTACAATCCCTGCCCTTAAGATTTTATAGTCCAGAGGAGTGGGGCAAAAACACAGAAATAATCGGGGTCATTTAATCTGGAGAATAGAAAGCAAAGGGCAGGGTTAATTATCTTCCAGTGCTCGGAACACGAGTAAGCACTTATTAAATACCACTGATTAACAAAGAAACTTTTTACGAGTATGCTTAACAGTTATTATCTCTGCCCACATAGAGTTAACAAGAGGGAATGGGTATAAAATGGAATCACTATGACCTAGACCAAAGAACACCGTCCTGGGTTCTCATCCCAGCTCTGGCACCAGTCTGCTATGTGATCTTTGGACCAAATCACTTAACTTCTCTGTGGTCTCAGTTTCTTCAATGGTAAAATGGGGATTCAATTCCTGTTCTCCTCCCTACTTAGACTGTGAGTCCCAGGTGGGACAGGCACTATGTCTTAACTAATTGATTTGAACCTACCACAGAGCATAGAACAATGCTTGCTACATAGCAGGAGCTAAACAAATGCCGTAAAAAAAATGGAAGGAGAATAGATTTTGGTTGGATATGAGGAACTTTACTTCAAGTGCAATAAGACATTGGAAATGAATAACTGAGGAAAATTGAGGAGTCCCTATCCCTGGAGACGCTTAAGGACAGAATACAAAGTCACTCACCCTATCTGGTTTAAGTATTCCGTGGCAGAAGGTAAGGACTGGGTCATATTAACTCTTCAGGTCCTTTTTGGGTCTATCTCTTTATGATTTTGCACAACGCAGAAGTGAATAATGAGGTATTTGGTACTAGGATCATAGGAACTCTATCTGCTTCCTTGAAAGAAATGAAAAGCTGCATGGACAAATAGCTAGAGCATGGGCCTGGTAGTCAGAAGGACCTGGGTTCTAACTCTGGCTCCACCACTTGTCTGCTGTGTGATCTTGGGCAAGTCACTCAACTTCTCTGTGACTCAGTTAACTCATATGTAAAATAGGAATTAAGACTGTGAGCCCCATATGGACAGGTACTGTGTCCAAACCTGACATCTTTGTACCTACCCAGTGCTTAGTACAGTGCCTGGCATAGAATAAGCGCTTAACAAATACCATTAAGAAAATGAGGGAAGTCAATTACAAGCTAAAGAATGACAATGGGAGTTTATTCTTTCCTAAACTGAGATCCCAAATACAGTCTATCCAAACTGGACTGGATGATCTCTTCCACACTCTAGGAAATCAAATCACACAATTATTTCCACAAAGGTAGTTACCTGAATGGTCACTCCGGGGGTGCTCCATGGGCCGATATCCTGTTGTGGATAATCTTGGGAGAAATATTGCTAAATTTAAAACCCAGGGCCATTTTCCAATCAATCAGTCAATCAATTCAAATGGTATTTATTGACCACTTACTGTGTGCAGGGAACTGTACTCAGTACTTGGGAAAGTAAAATACAACAGAGTTGGTAGACATGATCTCCTCCTACAAAGAGCTTAGAGTCTAGAGGGGGAGACAGACATTAAGACAAATTACAGACAGGGGAAATGGCACAGTATAAAGATACGTAAATAAGTCCTCTGGAGCTGAGGGAGAGGTGAATATCAAATGCCAAAGGGGTCTTTTGTTTTCTTATTACCAGAACCACCAAACCAATAACTTCTTCCACCCTATAACAAAATTATACTGTGTGAAAATTTTGGAAGAGCCTATTAAGGACCCTCATACTTCTTCATTAACAGAAAAAACAAGATTCTGATATAATTAGGTTGATTTAGTGGCTTAAAGGAAGTAACAATACTGTTCTAAACGATACCTCTTTGAAACAAAGAGAAAATGTCAATTAGCCACAGGTTTGAAGGCAATCTAGCTGGAATGAAAAACCTTGAGGAAAAAAGATAACAGGCTTTGACATCTGAGGGAGGTAAAAGATTCCTGAGATATACAAATGAAAAGTATTCCCACCAGAATCTGATGCCAAATGAAATCCATGGAGTGTACGTCATAGGCTTGTCATTAGAGACCTTTCTCTTTTTGGAGGAAAACATGTCTTTCAAATGTACTATTGTAAAATGAAATGGAAATGAATCTGTGGTTTACTACATCCAGTCTGACCTTTCTCACTCCTGTGAGATGGGAGGTGAGATCTTTGAAGGGCAGAGAAAGAAATGGCTGCTCTAGTCTCCCTTCTCTTCTCCACTTTTCCTCACTCCTAGTTGACAGAAGATCCCCAGGGGCCAGACAACCACTGGCCACCTGATCAGTCTTTCTAGCCACCGTCCTCCCAGGCAGGAGGGATTAGGTTTGCTACCGCTTCATATAACCTCCAAATTTAGGTAGGCAAACATGCTATAAAACCCTAATAGGAGATAGTTCATTTTACCGTGGGATCTGGTATAATGCTGCTTCATTATGGACCCTAGTTTTTTTTAAGTGGGTGACAAAGGGGAGGTAAATACTCAAGGACTCTGGGCACTGGAAAAGGGAATCCCTTTGTCTCAGCCATTCCCAGCCCTGGAGATTCCCATTTTCCTTCCTTAACTCTCTGTGGGCAGGGAATGTGTCTACCAACTTTGGTTGTATTGTACTCCCCTGAACACTTAATACAATGCTCAGTGCCTCTCCTCCGCCAGGGCAAAACTTCTTCTCCTCTCCTCATCGACACCCATGCCCGTCACCCCCCGCCGATTGTTCCGGACCTTTAACTCTCTCCTTAGGCCCCCTGTTTCCTCCCCCTCCCCCATCTCTCACCCCCAATGATTCTGGCCACCTATTTCCTCACGAAAATCAACACAATCAGGTCTGAGCTCCCCAAAGTCACCCCTCCGCCTCTCCCCTCCCCCCTACCAACCCTCTCCCCTACTTTCCCATCCTTCCCCTGCAGTATCCTCAGAGGAGATCTCCTCCCTCCTCGCAAGTGCCACCCCCCTCCACCTGCGCCTCGGACCCCATTCCCTCTCACCTTATTAAAACCATTGCCCCTGCCCTCCTACCTTCCTTAACTTCTATTTTTAACCACTCAATCTCCAAGGGCTCCTTCCCCGCTGCCTTCAAACATGCCCACGTCTCCCCCATCCTAAAAAAACCCGCTCTCGACCCCACTTCCTCCTCCAGTTATCGCCCTATCTCCCTACTACCCTTCCTTTCCAAAATCCTAGAACGAGTCGTCTACAATCAATGCTTAGAATTCCTTAACTCCCATTCTCTCCTAGACCCCCTCCAATCTGGCTTCTGTCCCCTCCACTCTACCGAGACTGCTCTCTCTAAGGTCACCCATGACCTCCTTCTTGCCAAATCCAATGGCTCCTACTCCATTCTGATCCTCCTTGACCTCTCTGCTGCCTTTGACACTGTCGACCATCCCCTCCTCCTCCATACCTTATCTCACCTTGGCTTCACGGACTCTGTCCTCTCCTGGTTCTCCTCTTACCTCTCTGGCCGGTCATTCTCGGTCTCCTTCACTGGAGCCTCCTCCCCCTCCCATCCTTTAACTGTTGGAGTTCCTCAAGGGTCAGTTCTTGGCCCTCTTCTGTTCTCCATTTACACTCACTCCCTCGGTGAAGCTCATTCGCTCTCACGGCTTTGACTACCATCTCTACGCAGATGACACGCAGATCTACATCTCCGCCCCTGTCCTCTCCCCCTCCCTTCAGGCTCGCATCTCCTCCTGCCTCCGGGACGTCTCCACCTGGGATGTCGGCCCGCCACCTAAAACTCAACATGAGCAAGACTGAGCTCCTCATCTTCCCTCCCAAACCTGGTCCTCTCCCAGACTTCTCTATCACCGTGGATGGCACGACCATCCTTCCCGTCTCTCAGGCCCGCAATCTCGGTGTCATCCTTGACTCGTCTCTCTCGTTCACCCCACACAACCTATCCGTTACCAAGACCTGCCGGTTTCACCTCTACAACATCGCCAAGATCCGCCCTTTCCTCTCCACCCAAACGGCTACCTTACTGTTACAGGCTCTCGTTATATCCCGGCTAGACTACTGTGTCAGCCTTCTCTCTGACCTCCCTTCCTCCTCTCTTGCCCCGCTCCAGTCTATTCTTCACTCCGCTGCCCGGCTCATCTTCCTGCAGAAACGATCTGGGCATGTCACTCCCCTTCTTAAACAACTCCAGTGGTTGCCTATCAACCCTCTGCTCCAAACAAAAACTCCTCATTCTAGGCTTCAAGGCTCTACATCACCTTGCCCCTTCCTACCTCTCCTCCCTTCTCTCTTTCTACCACCCATCCCGCACGCTCCGCTCCTCTGCCGCCCACCTCCTCACCGTCCCTCGGTCTCGCCTATCCCGCCGTCGACCCTGGGTCACGTCCTCCCGCGGTCCTGGAACGCCCTCCCTCCTCACCTCCGCCAAACTGATTCTCTTTCCCTCTTCCAAAACCCTACTTAAACTCACCTCCTCCAAGAGGCCTTCCCAGACTGAGCTCCTCTTCTCCCTCTACTCCCTCTGCCAGCCCCCCTTTACCTCTCCACAGCCAAACCCCCTTTTTCCTCTTTTCCCTCTGCTCCTCCACCTCTCCCTTCCCATCCCCACAGCACTGTACTCGCCCACTCAACTGTATATATTTTCATTACCCTATTTATTTTGTTAATGAATTGTACATCGCCTTGATTCTATTTAGTTGTCATTGTTTTTACGAGATGTTCTTCCCCTTGACTCTATTTATTGCCATTGTTCTTGTCTGTCCATCTCCCCCGATTAGACTGTAAGCCCGTCAAACGGCAGGGACTGTCTCTATCTGTTGCCGACTTGTTCATCCCAAGCGCTTAGTACAGTGCTGCTGCACATAGTAAGCGCTCAATAAATACTATTGAATGCTCAGCACACAGTGAGCACTCAATAAATACCACTGACCATTCATACCCTTTGGCATCTGGAATTTCTTTCCTGGGAGAAGTTGGTAAGCTAACATTGCCTTGGTATCCACAACACCGCCATCGGAGCATTAGTAGGAAGGAGAGTGAAGGGAACATTGAAATAGCTGGAGAAAGTGAGAGGGCTTACACCAAGTCTTGTGGGGAACACACAAATGGCCTGGAGCCTACTCTCTGACTAATTAAATACCGGCGATAGGAAATTGAAGACAACTGTGAGGTCTTCAACTCTGCGAACCCCAAAAGAGTAAGTAGACATAATGCCCAAGTTCCTGTAGGTAATCCCTCTGTCTCTCTCTTGTGCTCACTTTCTCTCTCGCTGTCACACAAACACACACACACACAAGAAAGCACATACAGGGGTAGACAGACTGAAAAAGATATATATAGAAGGACACTAGACCGTAAACTTCTTGAGGACAGGGACATGTTTTTTACTTTTATGTTCTGCATTCTGAGGCACCTAGCATGCCTCAAGTAAGCTGAGACAGGGATTCCATCCTGGCTAATTAACTCATATCTACCACAAAGCTTAGAACGGTGTTTGACATATAGTAAGCACTGAACAAATACCATTAAAAAAAAGGAGCCTGGTTCCCCGAGGCTGTGCCTTTTAGGGAGAGATGATAGTTTTTCTCTGCTTCTGCTTTGCCCAAACTCCCTACTGTCATTACCTCCCAGAGTCCTTCCTGGCCTGTACCAACCCCAGAAACCCAGGGACACCCCACCCCAAATGTTGTCGACTGAAAAAAGATCCTGCAACTGGGGCCAATCGGTCACAGATCTGTGATATTAAATTACTTACATAAGCTCTTGATATAACTGCATAAGCACTTTGACAGAAAAAGTGCTCTATAAAACCAAATTACTATTATTATTACATTTCATATTGAGACACATGGGCGGTGTTGACAGAAAGTATTGTATAGGAGGCATTTGAGATTGACAGATTTTATCTTATTTACACTTCTGCACAATTTAATTTCTAAAGTTTAGAGTATGAAAATAGATACAAGTAATTGAGAAGTGTGATATGCAAATATTTTGTTCATTAAATGTCTTTCAGAACCTTATCGATGATTGGCCTGTAGGGAGAAATCCCAGACGCTAAGCAGATACTACTGCACGAGGCATGCTGCAGGGGAAACTGCGTAGCAACACAGCTTTCTTAAACAAACAGTCCTCTGGCATTTGTTGTTTAGGACTATAAGTCATCTCTAAAATCACCTTCAGTTATCAAAAGGAATCACTTATCACAATATCCATGACCTGGTCTACTTATGGACTAAATTTTCCAGAGCCTGTACGTTCTTGAGATTGTATTTTCCTAAGATTAACTAGATGAACTAACTCCAATATGCCAAATCTATTCACTCAAAGTGGTAAATAAAACCCACTGTGAATAGATGTTGTGTGGATATTGCAATCTGACTTTCACTAAGGTCTTTTACTTTCTTCCTCACTTCTTCCTTCATCCTCTGGGTTCATTAAGAGGATGTCAAGGGTTCTCATCCCGGTAAAAATATAGAAAGAGGCAAGCCAGAAAATTCTCACTCCAAATTCTTTGAAATCTTCCAGAAAGCTCAGTTTCTCAGGAACGGATTCCAGATGGTCCAAAGCCACTCGGGTACTCTGAAAAAGAAAACATAAGGAAACCAAACATAAAACTTTGATCAATGCTTTCCAGTATCTTAAGTCAGAAATAGTAAAATCAGTTTTTACCAATTGGTACTCAGTGTATTCTGCATATGGAGACAGATAAAAAATGCATCAGAAATCTCAGTAAAACTTCATTTTAAAATTAATCATCATATAATGCCACCTTTTAGTTGGTTTTGGCTCTCACTGTGTAATTTAATATACTTTTTAAAGACCTCCATACAAAGGAGATCTTTCCACAGGAGCTCCTCTGATCTGGCCCCCTGCCCCCTCCCCGCCCCCCACCACAACTCCAAATGTCTCCCTTCAAATTTGTAAGAGGCTTTACTAAAAAATATTTTTAAAAGAAATTAATTTCCCTTTAATCGCTTTCCAAAATGAATGTGTGACTATTTCTTAGGTAAACAGCATTATCTGACACATAAAATTTCAAATAGAACATTTCATGTAACTATTAATTTACAAATCTGAACCATATGTGAACATAAACTGCAGGCTATTATTGATAAACAGGCCAATTCCCAGAGCTCATATGTCTTCATGAAACCAAAATCTGCCATCGGAAATAGAACTGGCGTTCCCAACAATGCTTTTTGTAAAATGAAGACAAAGTAAAAACATTTCCAAAGGTTTAAGAAAAATACTGTCCAAAATTAAAATGTTGATGACTTAAGATACAGACAACCATTAGGATTGGAGGGTTGACAACTTTTTTATTTCTCTAGCCATAGGTTCAAATCCAGTCAGTCTTGGGATTAATCCAAAATCAAAATAATCAAAAAGTTAATAGTGGAGATATATTGGCAACTCCTCTAACTGATCTAATCAAAATCTCACTGATCGAAAATCTATATTAAATAATTACCTCCACTACAATTAGCTGCATTATATAATCACAAGGAAAAGAACAGAAAAATCAGTTCTCGGTCATGCTCCTTAGAGAATAGGTTTGAGGCTAATCAGTCAATCAATCACTCAAGGTATT
Organism: Ornithorhynchus anatinus; assembly: GCF_004115215.2. Taxonomy (NCBI): domain Eukaryota; kingdom Metazoa; phylum Chordata; class Mammalia; order Monotremata; family Ornithorhynchidae; genus Ornithorhynchus; species Ornithorhynchus anatinus. The sequence continues at coordinate 43,710,443 of NC_041728.1, forward strand.
ATCAAAATGAAAGCGGGTTTTTACAGCCAGATATGTGCTTTACTGGTTTAGTTAGAAAAGGATTTCAGTCCTACTGTCAGTTTGTGGTCGCTATCTATCAAGAAGTACACTCACGTTTGAAAGATAGAGCCATAAATAAATGCTTTGGTGATTCAAAAAGAATGAATTCCAAGTTTATTTGCTTCTTTATAGGCAGGACTGCTACTGAACCCTTCTATCTAGGTAGTACCCTGACCAATGGTGCATGAAAGCATGGAAGAGATTATCTATAAATGCAAAAGTATGGAAGGCATTTGGATTGCTTGTTGGTCTTTTCAATTATACTTGCACTCTTGGATACAATCTCACTACTGGGAGCATGACATTTAAACATGAAGAACAGCAGGGATCCCCAGAGATTCCACTACAAGGATGCTCACAACATCATGGAAATTCAGTTATTGGTAGGCCTTAGACAACCCATCTCTTATTTTTTTGTTAATCCATGGGCCTGATATCATAATCTGTTGAAGAGCAGCCAAAAACAGTTCTGGTTATCTCCTGCACAGCCCCCAAACTACCTCAGGGCATCCTTCTGCAGTATATTTTGACTTTTTAAAACCTGTTTATGTTTTGACTTGGTTTTAGTTTGGTTATGGTTGAACTTATAAATTTTTATTTTTTCCAATCAATTTGTTTTTCTTTCCCAGACCAGGGGTTGACATTTCTGAACCCCTGGACTCCTTGTTATAACAGCATACCACAATAGGCCTAGAGACAGATATGTCATATTGGACCATTGCCCCCCGCCACCCCCCCACCCTTCTGTCTTAAAATAAAGTTTTTTTCCCCTTTCTTGTTATTTCCGCAATTACAGGAGATCTGGTGTGTCCCTGTGAACCAGAAGTTGAAGTCTTCAAACTTCCCTTCCATGTGTTTCTGTTTTGATTTATAGTTTGTTCCTTTCATATAGAACTTCCAAATCATTTAATTCTCCCACAGAATTGGCCCAGTACAAAGAGCATGGGTCTGGAAACCAGGAGACAGGGGTTCACTGTTATACAACCTTGGGTGATTCGCTTAAACTCTCTGAACCTCAGTTTTTCTGGGAATAAGCTGCTTGCTCTCCCTACCTCTTAGGCCATGAACCTCATGTGGGAATTGGTCCTGGTCTGATCCAATTATCCCAAATCTACCCCAGCACTCAGCGCGTTGCTTGGTCCACAGTAAGCACTTAATAAATACCGTAATTAACCTACTGTTTTATAACCTAGCCTTCAGTTTACTTACTGTCTCAAACTCGGTGACTAAGACATTTGCACACGACAGCAGAGATTACATCTACTCATCCTATTGCACTCTCTCAAGTGCTGAGTACCATGTTCTGCCCCCAGTCGGTGCTCAATAAATGTGATTGATTGTAAGGCACATTAAGTAAACGGAATGGTGATCTCTAGAGTTGACTGTGACCAACTCCAAGTGAAACTACTCTGTGCTTTCAGCATACATGAGATCTCTGGGTGCAAGTCTGGCCTTTTTTTGTTGTGGGATTCTGTTACTTTGGCCCAACAAACTGATACACTTAAGCAGCATGGAAGTAGGTGGAAGCAGTATGGCTTAGTGGACAGAGCATAGGCCTAGGAATCAGAAGGACGTGGATTGTAGTCCTGGCTCTGCTGTGTGACCTTGACCAAGTCACTTCAATTCTATGTGTCTCAGTTAACTTCATCTGTAAAATGGGGATTAAGATTGTGAGCCCCATGTGGAACAGGGACTGTGTCCAACCTGATTAATTCGCATCTACCTGGGCTCTTAGTATAGTACCTGGCACATAGTAAGCACTTAAATACCATCAAAAAACCCCACATCCTAATGTGTGCATTTGGGGCTGGCATGGGGTCCTGAGGCTTGGGCTCCACCTTGCATGATGAAAGTCTCATTTGCACTTCACTGCCTGATCCCAGAGTGCTATGGAGTCAGCCCCCACAAAGAGATTAATTAAAATGAATGACTTGTTGAAAGAGAAGTGCTTCAAGACTTCATACCTACTACTTCTGGGAGGTTTCCTAATGCAAATCTGGGGAATTGTATGAAGTGGTTATTGCTTCTGAAGTGTCTGTTGATCAAAATCAAAATAACAAATGCCAACATATATATATATATAAAATCTGCCTCAGTTTCCTCATCTGTAAAATAATAATAATAATGTTGGTATTTGTTAAGCGCTTACTATGTGCCAAGCACTGTTCTAAGCGCTGGGGTAAACACAGGGGAATCAGGTTGTCCCACGTGGGGCTCACAGTTAATCCCCATTTTACAGATGAGGGAACTGAGGCACAGAGAAGTGAAGTGACTTGCCCACAGTCACACAGCTGACAAGTGGCAGAGCTGGGATTCGAACTCATGAGCCCTGACTCCAAAGCCCGTGCTCTTTCCACTGCGCCACGCTGCTTCTCAAAAATGTTGGTATTTGTTAAGCGCTTACTATGTGCCGAGCACTGTTCTAAGCGCTGGGGTAGACACAGGGGAATCAGGTTATCCCACGTGGGGCTCACAGTCTTAATCCCCATTTTACAGATGAGGGAACTGAAGCAACGAGAAGTTAAGTGACTTGCCCAAAGTCACACAGCTGGCAAGTGGCAGAGCCGGGGTTCGAACCCATGACCTCTGACTCCAAAGCCCGTGCTCTTTCCAGTGAGCCACGCTGCTTCTCGACTAAACCCCAACCTCACCTAAATAGACTGTGAGCCCCATGTAGGTCAGGGACTATGTCCAACCTGATTGCCTTGCATCTACCCCAGCACTTATTTTTATTACTATAATGACTCTTGAAAGCAAGGGTCAATAGGGATGAAATGGTATAAAGAGAGAGGCAGGGTGGTCTAATGGATACAGCACGGGCTTGGGAGTCAGAAGGACCTGGGTTTTAAGTCCAGCTCTGCTGTCTGGGCAAGTCACTTCAATTTTCTGGGCCTCAGTTACCTCATCTGTAAAATGGGGATTTAGACTATATGTGGGGCAGGGACTGTGTCCAATCCAATTGGCTTGCATCCACCTCAGCACTTAGTACAGTGCCTGGCAAACAGCAAACTTAGCTTAAAAAACAACTTAAAAAAGAGAGAGAAAGAACAATTTAAGAGTTCAAGAAGAGTCTCTAGAGAGGAAAGGTACTTGTCCTCCATATTGTTTAGAAAAGTGCTCAGCGCTTAGAACAGCGCTCAGCACTTAGAGCACTGCTTGGCACAAAGTAAGCGCTTAGCAAATACCATCATTATTATTACACTGTTGAAAGCATAATCCCTTAAGATTCACTCAGTGTGTACAAGGTAGAGTACTGAAACCCAAGCTCTACCCAAAACCATTTCCGAGCAAGGTGATTAGATTAATTTAGAGTAACCACAAAATCCAATGCTGCTGCAAAAGCATGAAATTCGGGAGACCTGGCTTCCAGTCTCTGTGGTCACTACAAACTACCAAAGCTGTCAGAAGCATATATCGGCTCTGACAGTAAAGGAATTACTGAGTTAATCAACGAAGAAGGAGCTACAGCAAATGCTTTACTGCAAACAGAACTGCTAGAGCAATCAGCAGCATAGAAAGAGCAGAAAGTGAATTAATCTTTGTTTAGTCCTAACTCATATCCAGGATGTGGAAGAATGAATAATTCCATTCAGCAACAAAGAATGTAGCAAATAAAAATTAGGGGAGCGATTACTTGCAATTCCCTGCCTTCTGCTGCTTGTACAGCAATGCACAATGGTGGCTCTAACCGGCTGGCATTTTTCAACAACTCCCTTCACTTTGCTAATGTAGAATTGTTCTGACAGTACTGGTTAACAAACTAACAGTGACATCATTAATATCCTTGTATATATTGTTGAATTCAACTGAATCCTGAAGTTATGTTTGGGAAGGAAAGCAGAGGAGGGTCTCTCCTTTTAAAGCCTCTTTTTTCAAAAACACTTCTTTCTATATTGCAGACAGTACCTACATGTTAAATAAGTAAGTAGCCAGGGAATTTATTTAAGTTTGAAGAAGAATTTCAGTTTAACCTGGAGAATGATCAGATGCAAACTTTTGGTGACAAATGACAGAAAGGAGGACCTAAGTAAACAAATATTCACAGAGGAGAAGGGTGGTTTCATTAAACGGTTACAGTAACTATCTATCTGGTGGATGACGATTTACGTCAAATACAGTTGAATCAGATCCTCAAGGGTTTTCTGCCCAAACTGGGTAACACATTGATGAAGGCTGACCAAGCACGTTTTGTTTTGTTTTGTTGTCTGTCTCGCCCATTTAGACTGTGAGCCATTTGTTGGGCAGGGATTGTCTCTATCTGTTGCCCAATTGTACATTCCAAGTGCTTAGTACAGTGCTCTGCACATAGTAAGCACTCAATAAATATTATTGAATGAATGAATGAATGAATGAATGAATGAATGAAAGAGGACAGGCTAACCAAAACTGCTGTTGATTGTATGCCTCCTCAGATTTCTCAAGTGCTCAAAGATATGTGTGTATGGAAAAGAAAAATCCAGTCTTGTCTTTCGAGATACAGTGATTCAAGGAAGACCTAATAACCTGCCTCCCACTTAGAAGTGAAGAGAGATTTTATGGGGTGTATTTGTATTTAATGCTTGCTAAAATAAAAGACCAGCCAACATTCATAGACTGATAAGACATCAGCTACAGAGCAATGGTACAGCTTTCTAAGAGAAAGTGCCCTTGGGATAAGTAAACGACCATTTTGTTTGATTAAATTTATGCTGAAGATCAGAAAAACACTTAAACAATAAACACTGTTGAGCTTCAGAATAAATTCCCCAGGGAAGTAGATGAAGCTCTATTTCTTGAAACTCTGAAACAACGGAGGAATGGCTAAAGAGATTCAAAACTACATTTTAGAAAATAAGGCACAGTTTTGAACTGTAATTTCCCAAGCGCTTAGTACTGTGCTCTGCAAACTGTGAGCACACAACAAATATCATTGATTGATTTATTGATTGATAAGAAATCAGTAGCAGTGAGACCTAGTGGACACAGAACCGGCCTGTAAGTCAGAAGGACCTGGACCTTAATCCTGTGTCCACCACATGTCTGCTTCATAACCTCAGACAACTTGGATCTCTGGGCCTCAGTTTCCTCAGCTGTAAAATGGGGATTAAGACAGTGAGCCCCATGTGGACCCGGACTATGACCAACCTGATTAGCTTTGTATCTACCCCAGTGCTTAGAACATAATAATAATAATTGTGGTATTTGTTAAGTGCTTACTGTGTGCCACGCACTGTACTAAGTGCTAGGGTAGTTACAAAGCTAATCAGGTTGAGCATAGTCCATGGCCCACGTGGGGCTCACTGTCTTAATCCCCATTTTACAGATGAGGCACAGAGAAGTAAAGTGACTTGCACAAGGTCACCCAGCAGTACAGTGCATGAAACACAGTAAGAGCTTGATGAATTGCATAAAAAAAAAAAGGAAGCTGAATAAAGTAAGTGTTCCTATGTCTTTCACCACTAACTTCTTGGAGGTGACTGAAGTGTCTGCTGGGCTGTAGATTGGGTTGCCCACCAATTACGGCACACCGACAGCCACAGTTTACTTGTTTGCTCTGTTTGCAGAAATGAAGGTGACATTGGCGTGTCATTCACATCATGCCTGAAATAAATTCTAACTGCTTTCTTTATTTCAGTAAGAACCAACAGTGGGGAGAGGGAGATAAGAGGAGGGGGAAGGTGGAACAGGGGCAGGGGAATGGAGGGAAAGGGCAAAGAGTATAGTAAGACAGGCCCACTGGGACACAAAGGAAATCTTAGTGGGACAGCATCAAGTCCAACAGCCACATTTAGCTCTGAATGGCTACTAGCTCGCTTGTCCCATGGTCTCATGTCCGGTAAGGACTCTGTCTGATCTGGTTATCTTGTATTGAATCCAACATTTAGCACAGTGCTTGCCACACAGAAAGCACTAAAGAAATACCACAGCCATTACTTATTATTAGAGCCAATAGTCCCTCAAAGCAAATCTACTACCTCTCCCTGTGCTTTGGGCCCTATCTCTTCTCTTCCTTATAAAAAACACTTGCACCACTCTTCTCTCCTTGAGCTCAATCTACAACCACTCACTCAACGATTGCCCCTTCCCCTCTGCCTTCAAACATGGTCACTTTTGCCCTCCCCTCCCCACAAAACCTTCTCTGAATCCATCCAGTCATCATCCCACCTCCCTGCTCCAATTTTGTCCCAAATTCCATGAACGGGAAGTCAAGCCCAACCATCTCCACTTCCAACTCCCTTGTTAACACTTTCTTTTATAAATGTCATTCAAACTTGGTTTTATTGATGTGATTTTCCCCTGGTTCTCTTACCTCTCTAGTTTTTTTCTTCTCAGTCTCTTTTGCTAGATCTTCCATTTCTCACTCCTTTGTGTCCTCCAGGTTCTGTTCTAAGCCCCCTTTTCCCTTACTTTGCACACACTCTCTTGGGGAGTTCACCCCCTCCCCTAGCTAATACAAGCAAATTGGGTTGGACATAGTCCTTGTTTAAGTCTTAATTCCCATTTTACAAATGAGAAAGAGGCAAAGAGAAGTGAAGTGACTTGACCAAGGTTATACAGCAGACAAGCAACAGAGCCAGGATTGGAATCCAGGTGTTTCTGACTTCCAAGCCTGTGCTCTGACCATTAGGCAATGTTGCCATGAACTCAATTCAACAAAACTATTTCGCTAGTCCTTACCGCTCATCACCCCTGCAATCTTGTACTTCCTCCTGCATCCCGAATAGCTCCACAAAGAATGTTTCACTAGCACCTTAAACTCTTAAAATCTAAAACTCATTTCTACATCTTCCTTTCTAAATCCTCTCCTACAACTAAGTTTTCCATCACAGTTGACAACATTACCATCCTCCCTGTTTCCCGCAACTTTGGTATTAGCCTTGATTCATTGTTCACCTTCAACTCTCATATTGTTTGTCACTAAATCTTGTCGGTTTTCTACCCACAATGTTTCTCAGACCTGCTCCTTCTCCTCCATCCAAAAGGCCAGCTCACTGGTCCAGGCCCTTGTCATAGAGAAGTGGTGTGGTCTAGTGGAAAGAGCAGGTGCTGAGAGTCAGAGAATCTGGGTTCTAATTCCAATTGCCACCTGCTGCCTGTTGTGTGACCTCGGGTAAGTCATTTAACTTCTCTGGGCCTCAGTTTCCTCATCAGTAAAATGAAGAGTCAATACCTGTTCACCTCTCCTACTTAAATTGTGAGTCCTGTGTGGGGTGAGTATTGTGTCCTACCTGATTATCTTATATCTACCCCAATGCTTAATGGAGTGCTTGACGCATACTGCATGCTTAACCAATATTATATTTTTATTATTATTATGAATTCCCTAATAGACTACATTATCAGCCTCCTCATTGGCTTATCTGAGTCCAGGCTTTGCCTTTTTTAGCCTACACTTCACTCAGCTGCCAGGATCATTTTACTAAAACATCATTTTGTGGACTTCCAAAAGCCCCAATGGTTACCCATTTCTTTTCACAACTGACCAGTGGCTTTATGGCCCACCATCAGCTTTCTTTCCCTTCTTATCCACTTTCATCTTCCATTACACCCCAGCTCACACTCTTCAGTCCTCTCAAACTCACCTTCTCCTTATGCCTAATTCTTAACTCTCCTGATCTTCCTTCTGTTCCTTCTCTCCCTTTCAATCCATCAAACCATAGTTCTCCTCATCTTTGAAGTTCTTCTAAAATGCTACCTCTTCCAAGAAGCCTTCTCCAATTCACTTTTTTTACTCTCCTTCTCCCTCGTCTTCATCTCAGTACTATAGCACCACCTCTACACTTAGATACTCATAACCACCCATAGCACTTCTGTATATGTTCAGTTACGTACTCCTTAGTTGAGCACTTTACTTATCAATGAATCCTTTGTCCATTCTTTTTCCCTTCTATCTCTATTTTATGTTTGTCTACTCCACTCGATTATGAGCTTCTTTAGGGCAGGAATTTTGCCTTCTAAATATACTGCATTCTCCCAATGCTCTGCAATCGATAAATGGCATTTATTGAGCACTAAGGGCAGAGCACTGCATTAAGCACTGGGGAGAGCACAGTACAACAGAGTGGGTAGACACATTCTCTGTCCACAAGGAGCTTACAGTTTAGAGGAGGAGCTTAGAGTTCACGTAAAGTAGATGCACAAAAAATACTACTGATTGATAGTGGAGTAAGGAAGATGGAAGTCAAAGGGCTTCTGGTCCTCAATGCTTTCCATCAGAGCAAGGGCAGACCTGGATTACGGGAATCTGAAGAGAAGAATGGCAGCTGCAAAATGAGCTGTTCTGTTTTGCTTTGCTGTTTGTCTTCCCCGTTTAGACTGTGAGCCCATTATTGGGCAGGGATTGTCTCTATCTGTTGCCGAATTGTACATTCCAAGTGCTTAGTACAGTGCTCTGCACATAGTAAGCGCTCAATAAATACTACTGAATGAAAATGAGTGAAGGAGAGAATTTGCTTTACATCTTTGCTGCAAAACTGCCCTCACAATGATCCTTTCTATAACTGCCTAATGTTCCTTTGATAATCAAACAATGGTATTTGTTGAATGTTTACTATGAGCAGAGCACTGTACTAAGCACTTGGGACAGTATGATAATACTAAGTTAGTAGGCATGTCTCCTATGTTTCTGTCTTGTCTTATGCTGTGAAGTCATAGAGTGTCACTAAAGAAAATGAGAGGAGTTAAACTCATAAAAAGAGAGGAAAATCTTGATTTTGAAATGTGGGTACTGTGTGACCATTTAAAAAGTGAAACTGAAAACAAGAATTTGATCTTGCTTATTTGAACACCTTCCAACTAAGGAACAGAAAGCAAAGTAGGTGGGAATGTTGCTATTCGCCATGACTGCAAGTTGGTGCATATTTTAAAATGAAGATTTGTACTTGCATTCTTGAGATACTCCATGAAAGGAATAGGTTTTTATTTTCCATACTGTATTCAGGGTCAGATAATTAAAAGAGGGAAGAAGTAAATTAATTTAATGCATTTGGATCTTCACCACTTAGAAAATGATAGTTTCTCCCTCCTCTTTCCAAGTTTTAAACTAGTTTTTTTTTTAACTGAGCAGGGGTTGGGGGAAGGAATATGAGTCATTTCCAATATAGCCCTGGCATCAGTGTAGGAATTTTCTAGAGGAACCCATCAATCTTTACCCTGTGCCCTCTCAATGCTCCACTCCCACAACGAGTACTCATTCATATTGCACGGCTCATTTCCAGTGGCTTTATGTTCATCCAAACCTTGATGTTGCACTCTGAATTGCGATGAGTTTAATGGTTTGCCACTTCTTCCCACAGCAGTCGTTGGTGCGGAACTGTGTTTAGGTATGAAAGATTGAGAGGTACGGGAGAGACAGTGACCTCACCACACCAGATCTCTCTCCTTAAAGCCTTCTAACTACAGTCTACAGAAAACCCAAAATGGGGACCCAAGGCTCGGCAAGTTCCCAAGAGCAGGATTGGGCGGAAAAGCCACTTTACTCCAGGAAAAGAACAGCAAAGTTATTGACTTTGAAAAGAAAAAATAGAATAAAATTAAAATCATGTTTGCTTTCTTGGATGAGTGCCATATCAAATTGCAGATGCTCTATTTACATTCCACTTTGGTATCTTTGAGAAAGGTATTTCCAAGAGGAGGCAGAACTTACTGGGAATTTTTTTCACTTCCTATCCTCCCCAACCACTGACTAAACAAACATGTTTCATTACATGTTTCATTTCATTTCTTCTTCAAAAGAGGACCAGTCATAGGGAGGAAAGCCTTGTGGATAAGCATGGTCCTGGGAGTCAGAAGGATCTGGTTCTAATCCCAGTTCTGCCACTTGTCTGCTGTATGACCTTGGACAATCATTTCTCTTAGCCTCATCTGTAAAATGGGGATTAAGACTGTGAGCCCCATATGGGACAGGTACTTCTGTCCAAACTAATTAGCTTGTATCTATCCCCTTGCTTAGTCGGTGCCTGGCACATGGTAAACACTTAACAAATACCATTAAAAAAAAAATTCAGTTCAACCTGCAGAAGGACAACTGGTAGGTCCCTCAATTTTATTGTACCTATCCTCTTTTGGTACAGAAATTTTGGTTTACTTGACCCAGTTGTGTGAAATGAGAGGCGGGAAAGAGGTGAAGGAAGACAGAGAAAAAAATAAAAGTCTTAAATTACTAATTTTGCTTATATAAAGTACTTTGAAAATTGTAGACAGTAGAGAGAACTAAATAGGGGGAAGAGGACATAAGAGATGATCATAATCAACAAGTCATATTTATTGAGTGCTCACTGAGTGCAGACCACTGTACACAGTGCTTGGGAGAGTACCACACAACAGTATAACAGACATATTCCCTACCCAAAATGAGTTTACAGCCTGGAGAGGAGCTTACAGCCTAGAGGGGAAGAAAATCCAAATTAAAAGGAGAAAGGGGAGGAAAGGCATCTTTGAGTTGAAGCATGCAAGTGAAGAGCAATAGTTTGAAGATGGAGAAAGAGAACTCTCCTTAACAGGGACCAAGTGCTATATTGCATCATTAAAGCCTGGGTTTTTCTTTAATAAAGGAGATGGGTTTAGCCATGCAGAGCAAAATGTTAAAAGGGTGGTGAGAATACCTGACACAGAGGGCAATTAGGTACTGGCAATTATTTCCAAGAAAACAGAAAACAATGTGCCATAATGCATGCAAGTAATCCTGAAGAGAGCAATCATGTCCATCTGCTCATTATTTAACAGGGAACAGCGGGTACTGATACAGTGCACTGATAATAAACAATAGATGGAAAAAGCTCCAATTGCAATATCTGAGGCTGGATCCATGTTAATTTACTTAAAAGCACAGTTCTGTGTGGTGAACACTATTAGTCTTTTCTGTTTTTTTTAAAAAAGGACTATTTACTTTTAAAGAGATGGTCTAATGTTCTCAGAGAGAACGATAAAACAAATTACTCATTTTCCATTACTTCATACACACACTTTGATGTTGAAAGTGCATGTGAACAGTTAATCCTGCTATATGGACATGTTTTCAGTGATAGGCAGTTCAGTGCTATGCCGGGAGGCAGATTTAAATCAAAATCAGGCACTCTATTTTATTTTTATCATTGTGGCTTTGAGACTAAATACAAAAATAAATCAAATCACTTCTGTATATACTTCTTTTAAAGTTTGGGTTCATATTTAATGTGTTTAAACACACACAAAAACACACTCACACTTTCTCAAACAGACACATACACTTGAGGGACTTTCATGCACAGTGCTTCTTTCTTTTCCAAGACAAAACAAGTGCCTACCAGTGAGATGCAAGACTTTTTTTAAGTCATAGAAAACTGAAATACCTGTTAAGGAATTGCCAACCAACAGCACTACTCCAGATTAAAAGAACACGAAATTTTAAATGGTAATGATGCATTCTTACAAGGACTTCATTTCAACTTCATCTATAGGAAATCATAGTAATTATAATGGTAGTTATTAAGTGGTTACTATGTGTCAAGAACTGTTCTAAGTGCTGAGGAAGAGACAAGATAATCAGGTCAGACACAGTTCCTGTCCCACATGGGGTTCATAATCTAAGTAAGAAAGGAGAGCAGATATTGAATCCACATTTTACAGATGAAGTAACTGAGGCACAGAGAAGTTAAGTGACTTGTCCAAGGGCACCCAGCAGGCACGTGGGGGGGTCAGAACTAGACCTAGGATCCTCTGATTCCAAGGCCTGTGCTCTTTCCACTAGGCAATGCCATGCCTCATAAACGGTGGTCTGCAAGAATTTTCTAGATGAAATTTGGGTTGAATATTGAGTGGCTAATTAGCAAAAGATACAAGGGAGATCGATTCATAAATGCTTTTAGTATCTATTTCTTAATAAAGTTCTTCAAGATATGAATCAGATTTCTACTCACAAAGAAAGCTAATTTAAGTGTTCACTGGTGAAAGCTAATAAACCCTGTACTGATGACAGATCTGTGAAACACCTGTTTATGTAAAAGGAGGCCCAATAATTTGTGTTCCTAGAGAAATGGATGACCAGTGATATTCAAAATTACTAATTTTTGGGGAATGGCATTTGATGACTAAGCAAAAAGAGGTCCTGAAGAGCAATGCTGGAGCACAATCCTGGTACAAAGCACCTCTGAAGCTAGCATGGCCTAATCTGATCCTGCAAGACTGAACAAATCATTACCACTCAGAGAACACAGGACTGTGGGGGTTAAGAGATCTGGGTTTTAATCCTGTCTTCATCCCACTATCTGCTGTGTGCTTTAAGGGCAGTCACTTAACTCCTCTGTGACTCAATTTCTTCAGCTGTAAAATGGGGTTTCAATATCTGTTCTTCCTCATCATTAGATTGTGAGCATAGTATAGGACAGGGACTGAGTCTGATCTGCCTGCCATATAGTAATCTCTTAACAAATACCATAATTATTATTGTTATCATTATTGAGGTTCACAGGAAGAGGTGGTTTCAGAAAGCCTGCCACAATTATTAAGGATATCAAGCGGTTTCTGTACAAGAATAAATTTTTTTTAATAAATTTTTTTTAATAAAATATTAAGACTTTTCAGTCAGTCACATATTTATTGAGCACTTGCTGTGTGCAGAACACTGTACTAAAAACCTGGGGGAGTACAATATTACAATATAGCAGACTCATTCCCTACCCACAGTGAGTTCACAGTCCAGAGTGGGAGACAGACACTAATATAGAGGTTGTAGCTAGACTCCACAATCAGGAGGAGGAAGAGCAAAATGAGGATTCAATACCTGCTCTCCTTCTTACTTGGATTGTGAGCCTCTTGTGGGACAGGGACTATGTCTGATTAACTTGTATCTTCCCTAAGTTTCCCTCCCTGAGGGATGTTTAATTAATGTCTTATAGGGCAGTAGCTCCTCATAAGCCAATCAAAGGGAAGAATTGCAATGGGAGTAGGGGGACCAAGTCATTGGAGGGGAAGAAGACCTGTGGCCATTTTAGAGGCGAGAGGTTGGAACCATGTTCCTGGGAGAACAGGACACAGAGAAGACTCAGAGCTGTGTCAGGGAGGGATTGGAGATGATCCTGGGGGAGAATTAGGATACCATGAAGGTTTGGAGTCCAGAGATAGGATTCTTGAGGAGCGGGACTCCTGCCTCTGAGGGAAAGAAGAGGCACAGAGCTGCCCTGGTATCCAAAGGTCTTGGAGAGGGGGTGACTGGATCTGGGGAAGCCCTGAGAGAACCTCTAGATTATAAACTCCAGGTGGTCAGGAATCACATCTTCCAACTCTATTATATTGTACTCTCCCAGGCATACTCTTACTGTGTTCTGCACACAGTAAACCCTCATAATAAATACCACTGATTGATAACTGGAGGAATATGAGCTCTGGGACAACTACAGGAAAATGCAGAGGGTCCTGGGAGGGAAAGTATTAGATCTGGGGAAAGGCAGTTTGGACTGGAATTTTATTTGATTGCTTACCTGATTTACAATACCTGCAAGAATACTATTAAATGTTACTGAGATCTCTGATCTTGGTGTCTGCCTGCGGAACGTACTAGAGGGGAAGTGCTGGATAACGGGGAGATGCGAAGACCTGAGAAGCTATGGGAGAGGGGGAATGCTTTCTCCGTGAGCTTTTGGTAGCCAGCCCCGAGCAGGAGGTAGTAGGCCGATCCCCAATAATTCCCTCACCTTCGGGGCAGAAACTAGGGTTGGGACTGTGGGTGGACTCAGCAACAGGAGCACAAAGATCTGTGATTCTGATTTCTATACAGAGTTCCCCCTACCTATTGGTCCAGAGAAGTGAAGAACCAGAGGACTTTAAAGCCCAGGGGAGGCTAATAGGCATCCTGATGCTCCTAAAGTGACCCCTGGAGCTATTTCAGCCAGAAATTAGGGACCAGAACCCCTAGTAATATCACAAGGTCAAACTTAGAACCCCTTAGAACCACCAGGAGAGGAGGGCATTGAAACAGCATGATCTAGTGAAAGGAGTACGGGGCTAAGAGTTAGAAAAACATGAGTTTAATTCCGGCTTTGCCAATTGTCTGCTGCGTGATCTTGGGCAAGTCACTTAACTTTCTGGGCCTCAGCTACCTCATCTATAAAATGGGAATTAAAAATGTGAGTCCTATACAGGACAGGGTCTGGGTCCAAACTGATTATCTTGTATCAATCAATAAATAAATCATTGCTATTTATTGAGTGTTTTTTATATGCACAGTATTGCACTAAAGGCTTCGAAGAGTACAATACAACAAAATTAGCAGACATAGTTCCTATCCATAATTAGCTTATAGTCTCTACCCCAGCATTTAATACAGTGCCTCGCACATTGTAAGAACTTAACAAAATATCATTTTTTAAAAAGTATGAAGTGGTTATAATTGAAAAAAAAACACCCTAAAGGAAAAGGTTTTTTACACAGTGAGTAATGAGCATATGGTATTTATTACCACAGCAAATTGTATCTGCCCAAAGTAATAGAATGTTAAAAATGGGGTTTGGAAATATTCTCATATGGAAGGTCCACAATAGGTTATTACAGGAATAGTCAGGCATATGAGAAGGTACAGTCCCAATTATGTGACTGGATACTGAGAAGCATAACCAGTTGTAACCAGTGTTACCCTTGGAGGTCACTGTCACATCCAGAATGCTCTCCGGGACTGTTGCTCTGATCTGCTTTGGCAATGCTTATGTTTTTCTGTTCTCATTCTCTCCAACAACATTGAGTGGAAGTACAAATAACTGTATACGGCAGGCTATTTGGATTAGCATATTGGTTGTATAGCCACTCCCCATACCCTGAAGCAAAAGTTCCCTACCTTTACCATATGGAGAGAAATAGCATAGCAAATGTGGGAAATATGTTTTCGTGTTCCACTGCAAAGGATAAAAATGGAATGCCTTATTTCCTGAAGACCACCTAGGAAAAATTAAGTCTTTGGAGACAGAGCTGGCCTCCAGCTCAGGCAACTAGGTCCAGGAGGGTACAACTTAATCCAATTTCCAAAAGATCTTATGCCACAAAATTGTATCTTGGGGGAAACTTACATTAAAATACCAAATGTTCTGGATAGCAAGCTGCTTGTTTCCTTGACCCCATCCCCAAAATCTCTGAAAGGTCTTCAACCGTACACAAGAACCTCATGAACTGTTTATTAATGAACTTCAAGACCCAATGGGAGTTCAATTTTAAACAGGGTGGCAAAGGGAGAGAGAAAGACACTGCGAGAGTAAACAGGGAAGAGTTATTAAATGGTCAGGATGATGTAGAATTTGTAACAGTTGATTGCTTTCAGGGAGGCTAAAATTGCTAGAAAGTTTGTTAAGCCAAAAGTAAGCACTCATCCAGAGGACCAACACTGAAGCTTTGTAGGCTGATGATCAGATTGAAAAAGTCCATATTTTGCCAAAATAACTTGGAACTTTGGATTCACAAGCAGTTTAACATATTTGCTAAAGTGACAAGTGCGGCATCCTTCCATGAACACATAAAAATAGAAACTACTTGGAGCTTTGGACACTGTAGAAAACACATGGAACATGGGGTTTAAAAAAACAGGTTCACAGAAGACTTCTAATTTGGTATATTTTCACTATTACTTTTTTTACTATGACTATTTGTCTTTGACAGATTCCAGAAATCTAGTAAATCGCTGGCTATTTTTAGGTACACCTTTCATTTAGTCTTCTCACCTCTCTCTTCTCTAAGAGGGCTGGAGTCCTCAATTTGGATTTGGCTGAAGGCCACAGTAGAATCCAATTTTGCATCAATTCTTGAAAGCCGTTAAGTGGCAGGTCATCAGAATTTCCACTGGAAGGGGTGTGGATTCACAGGTATCTGTCACCTCTTAATAACAGAGTTTCTGCTACAGCAAACTTGCAAGGTTGTAGATTTCCCTGATAAAGTCCTCTTTTCCTCAGCTAGCTCTCCCTTCGGCATCATCGATTCATTTGGATCTGTGAACTTTGGACATTTGATATTCATCCCACTCCCAACCCTAAAGCACTCATGTGCATATCTTTAAATTGTATATTATAAATTACTTACTTATTAATATTAATGTCTGTCTTGCCCTCTAGACTGTAAGCTTGTTATGGACAGGGAGTGCATCTGCTAATTCTGTTGAATTGTATTTTTCCATGCACTTAGTACAGTGCTCTGCACATAGTAAATGCTCAATAAATACCATTGATTGATTGAGTAGAGATTCACCAATCTGCCCCATAACTAATTAAATATGTCTTGTCAATCAATTTCATTCATTATTAATGTGCTATTTACCACCAGTCTTCCTCCTTGATTTACTTAAAAAAAGCTCCAGCTGTGTGTTGGGAAAGACAGGATAAAGACAATTCAGCAAGACTTGAGAAACAAAGCCTTTAATTGGATAGTAATAGCAGGAGACCTTGGCTATGCCTAACAGCCTTGTTTGTTTAGCTATCTATTCCTCTTTTCACAATTCATCATATCCTTTATAAAACTGACTTAAATTATCCTTCCCATCACAGCTGAGATTACTAGGGAAGATGTGACTTGAAAACACTGTGATGTCATGGTATTTGACATTACTAATGTTACAAAATAATGCATGGAGAAGCAGTATGGCCTAGTGGAAAAAGCACCAGCTTGGGAGTCAGAGGACCTGGGTGGGTTCTAATCCTGGTTCTGCCAAGTTCCTGCTGTGTGACCTTGGACAAGTCACTTAACTTCTCTGTGTCTCAATAGCCTTATCTGTAAAATGGGGACTAAGCCTGTGAGCTTTATGTGGGGCAGGGACTGTGTCCAACCTGATTATCTTGTGTCTACTCTTGGGCTTAATACAGTGCCTAGAACATATTAAGCACTTAACAAATTCAATAAAAAAAGGGTACAGAACAGCACACCTCCTGGCTCCTCCCTACTGCTGCCTTCCTTTTCAGATGACACCAGCCCAGATGTGAGCTCTGCTATGGAGCTGAGGGAGGTGGATGGCAGAAAGCCTCACCTGGATGGGCTGCTATGGCACGTGTCACACTGGCTGGAAATCTGAGCCACAGTCTCAACCACCAAAGCCCATGGCTGTGCCCTACTAGGTTGCATAAACTGGAACCAACCCAGAAGTGACTAGAAATTCATTTCTGGGAGGGCTGTCCTTTTCAGCGATCCCCTCATCCTCCCATCTACTGCTTTGTTATCCCCGCCTACAGGATTAGGACTTCTGGAGGGACTAAAATGAAGCTTTATTTACTAAGCGCTTATCTTGTGTCAAGCAATGTACTAAGCGGTGGGGTAGATGCAAGCTAATCAGGTCCCACATGAGGCTCAAAGTCTAAGTAGGAGGGAAAACAGGTATTGAATCCCCATTTTGCAAATGAGGGAACTGAGGCACAGAGTAGTTATGTGACTTGTCCAAGGCCACAGAGCAGATATGTGGCAGAGCTGGGATTAGAACCCAGATCCTCTGGCTGGTTATCCCAGAAACAATTCAGGCCGGAGTTAGATGAGAAAAGGAAAAAAAATGGGAGACAAAGGAGACACTTAGGGAGAGATTCTATACTTCTCATAGATACTCAACCATCTGGCTGGTTCTGCTACATGTAAGTTATGAAATCTTGGGCTCATTTCTGATGGATCCGGCTGCAGGCAGGCAGAGATGTGTTAAAAGTAAGAGAAGACTCTGGAGCTTCAGGAAATCATTGAAGGATGATAGTAAATTATAAAGAATTTTTGAATACACATGAATAATGAGGCCTGGGTAGTTTGGAAAGAGACAGTAAAATAGGCTCTTATACATCTTTCTGTATAGTTCTGGGCTGTCATCAGTGGCAACCCTTCACTTAATTAAATTTTATCCCACTTTGTGGATTTTTTATTAATAATGTTAATAGTGACAATTTTACACTCTACAGAACCTTTCATCTGAGATCCAAGTTTATTACAAGCCCTCAATAAACTTTACAACGCCCTCATGTAGGTAGTGTTAGAACTATTTCAGAGATGCATGAAGTGAGGAAGGTTGAAAGTTGCATCACATGTCAAATAGTGAATTAATCATAAAGTGGAAATATAGCCCAAGGCACCGAGGCCTAATCTCTTTCTTCAAAACACTTTCAAAAAAAAAAAACAAAGAGAGAAAAAGGTCATCCATGCTATAGTCTGCTTGTCATCTTCAGAATCCTTATGAGCTTCCTTGGATGGTTTTGGCCACTGACTGATTCACCAATTTGCCCACCACTCTCAGAACTGGTATTTCTGATTCTTGAATCTACAACTAGTGTGAACCAGGAGAGTCCAAACTCATTATGGGAAGGGAGCAAGTCTGCTAATTTGTTGTATTATACTCTTCTAAATGCTTAGAACAGTGCTCCGCATATAGTAAGTGCTAATAAATACCACTGATTGATTGATATATGTGGCAAGCATTGTACTAAGCACTGGGAAAATTAATCAGGTGGGACGTAGTTCATGTCCCACATGGGGCTCACAGTCTCAGTCTCCATTTTACAGATGACATAACAGAGGCACAAAGAAGGAAGTGATTTGCCCAAGGTCACACAATAGGTAAGTGGTAGAGTCGGGATTACAACCCAGGTCCTTGTACTCTTTCCACTAGTTCACATTACTTCTGATTTTCTTGTTCATTCATTCATTCAATAGTATTTATTGAGCGCTTACTATGTGCAGAGCACTGTACTAAGCACTTGGGATGAACAAGTTGGCAACAGATAGAGACAGTCCCTGCCGTTTGACGGGCTTACAGTCTAATTGGGGGAGACGGACAGACAAGAACAATGGCAATAAATAGAATCAAGGGGAAGAACATCTCGTAAAAACAATGGCAACTAAATAGAATCAAGGTGATGTACATTTCAATTACAAAATAAATAGGGTAATGAAAATATATACAGTTGAGCGGACGAGTACAGTGCTGAGGGGATGGGAAGGGAGAGGGGGAGGAGCAGAGGGAAATGGGGGGAAAAGAGGGTTAAGCTGCGGAGAGGTGAACGGGGGTGGTAGAAGGAGTAGAGGGAGAAGAGGAGCTCAGTCTGGGAAGGCCTCTTGGAGGAGGTGAGTTTTAAGTAGGGTTTTGAAGAGGGGAAGAGATGGAGTCTACAGTCTAGAAAAGAAGATAGAAGAAATGTTGGAATGTAAAGAGAGGTACATAAGTGTTGTTTGGCTGAGGGTGGGGTGAATAACAAGTCCTTAGGGGTACAAACCTAAGTGCATAGGCCAAGCAGAAGGGAAGGTGAGTAGGGTGAGAAACAGCATGCCTAGGGAAGAGTACAAGTCTGGAATTCAGAATACCTGGGTTCTAATCCCAGCTCTGCCACATGTTCGCTGTGAGATCTTGGGCAAGTCACTTAACCCTCCTGTGCCTCAGTTCCTTCTTAGACTGTGAACCCCATGTGCTCCCTTCTATTTAGACTGTGAGTCTGATGGAGGAACCTGATTATCTTGTATCTACCTCAAAGCTTAGAATAGTGCTTGGCACATAGTAGGCACTTAAATAGCACAATTTTATTATTATTATTATTGGAAAAAGGGCTTAGTCAGCAAGACCTCTTGATGATGAAATGCTTTTAGGAGGGGTTTAAAGGTGGGGAGAGTGGTGGCCTGTAGGAAATGAAGGGGGTTTACAATCTAAGGAATCTAAAAACACAAGGAACGGAATACCTTGTGAATAGCAGCATGGCCTAATAGAAAGAATATGGGCCTGGGAGTCAGAGGACCTGTGTTCTAACCTTGTGTCTGTCTCTTTCCTCATCTGAAAATGAGAATTAAATACTGGTTTTCCTTGCCCCTTAGATTCTGAGCACTGTGTTAGGAAAGGAACTGTGTCTGATCTGATTATGTTTTATCTACCTTAGTGCTTAGAAGTGTTTGGCACATAGTAGGCACTTAATAGATACCACAGTTATGACTAAGGAACCCCATCATAGAAATCAGTTAGGTTTTTCAGGTTAAGTGGAACGAACCATTTGGCTTCCTACATGGACCATCAAGACTTATTTGGCCTATGGCATAAGTAATCAGTGAAACGTCCTCACGAATACTTCCTTCACTTAGTCAAAATGCATGCTAATGTTTTATATATTTCTATAGCTGACTATTTGAGACTAGTCCCATTATTTAAAAATACTCACACATTGTAATCCACAGAGATACAACACAGACACCATATTTTGGAAATAGAGGGCAAAGGGAAAATGTCTGGGTTGTTTCAAACGAGATCCCTCATGAGAGATTCATGAGGACGTTTTAGCTCGCCTTCAGTGTGAATATACAGAAATTATCCTAACACTGGAGCAGTGGGAAACTTGGCAGATTTGGTTTTCATGGGGTTTGTGTAAAACCTTTTTCCGGTTTCAGTTTGAATGGGTTCCCAGGAAGTGTCAAGTTTGGACAAATCCAAAATTTTACAGAGAAACTGGGCCAAAACTGCTGAGATTCACCTGATTCTGGGTCAAAACCATCCAAAATCCACTGACTTATCCATGGGGTATAGCCAACTTGACTGAACCTTTCAGACAATTTCAATGAATGGCTCATAAATGTTGGCAAAAATTGGGATCAGCCTGGCTTGGGGAGCAGTTTTTGCCTGAGCAGCTTTGGCTTCAGAAAGGCGCAGGAGATAAATTTTGCTGAGACTGGAGGTTTGGTTACTAATGGTTAGTACGAATGGAATGGAGGGAAAATGTTTTCTAATGGACATGGTATACTAATCGACATTTACAGAGGCAAGGCCCTCCATATGAAAGGAAGCTGCTTCCTGCGATATGCCAACATTAGAACAGGTATAGGCTTGTTGTGGATAGGGAACGTATCTGTTAACTCTGTGTTATTGTATGCTTCCAAACACTTAGTAAAGTGCTCTCTACACAGTAAGTGCCCAATTGATACCATTGATTGATAGTACTAGTATTTCTGGAGGATGTACCTGCTGTGGTACACTCTACTAGGTGCTTAGGAAGTACATGATAACCCAATAATCCCTGCCCCGCCCATGAGGAGCCTACACTCTAATGAGTGGAAACCATTTCACAAATGTCACCTGATGCTAAAAAACAACTTCACCTCCAAAACAACCTAAATTATATTTGGGAACATGGACGGATTAACGCAGGGGCTCCTGCGGCTGAAACTCAGGGGTCCGGGGCTGAGGGGGGATTACCGGAAGTCTTACAATGCAGCCCCGTCCAAAAACCACCTTGATAAAAAATAATAACTGTGGTATTTAAGTACTTACTATGTGCCAAGCATTAGGGAAGATTCAAGATAATCGGGCCCAAAGAGGGCTCACAATCTATGTAGGAGGGAGAACAGGTATTGAATCTCCATTTTGCAGGTAAGGGAACTGAGACACAGAGAAGTGAAGTGATTTGCCCAAGATGACACAGCAGAGAAGTGCAGAACCAGGATTCAAACTCAGGTACTCAGGTGCTTAGGCCCATGCCCTTTCCACTAGGTCACCCTGCTTCCCTGACGTCGGATGGATCAGGTTTCCCCTTCCACAATCAGTCCCTCTCTAGCAGTGGCATTCCCTCCCTCCCTTCCCTGCAACTACCACTGCAGGTTAGGGGCAATGTGCGGAAAGTGCATGGGACCTGAAGCTCCCAGCCAAGCATTAGCCACAGACGTCAGCTACGCAGGAGCTACCGCTCTGGTCAGCTCAGCTCCAGAGACCCCAGGCTCAGCCTCAGTGGGGGAGACAGACCCCAGAATCTCAGGAAGCGAGGCACAGGCAGAGAATTGCCTTCTTTTCCCTCTCCTTGCCCCATTCATTCAATTGTATTTATTGAGTGCTTACTATGTGCAAAGCACTGTATCAAGCACTTGGGAGAGTACAGTATAACAATCTTGGCCACTCCCTGCCCTGCCCCAAAACCCTTGTCTGAGAGGGAGCTGATTGGGGTGGAGCAGGAGCAGCAGTTGTGGCCCAAAGCAAGCCCTGGCCCTGGTGGCCAGTGACCAGACCTGACCCCATCCATTAGCTAACAGATCCTTCACGTACTACTAAGGTTAATTAGTTAATTGTCAGTCAGTCAATCATATTTACTGAGCTCTTACTGTGTGCAGAGCACTGTACTAAGCACTTGGGATAGTACAATATAACAATAGACACATTCCCTGCCCACAACAAGCTTACAGTCTTGTGGGGAACACAGACATTACATAAATAAATAAAATTACAGATATGCACATAAGTGCTGTGGGACGAGGGGGATGAATAAAGGGAGCAAAACAGGGCAGCACAGAAGGTAGTGGGAGATGAGGAAAGGAGGGCTTAGTCACGGAAGGCCTCGTGGAGGAGATGTGCCTTCAATGAGGTTTCGAAGGTAGGGAGAGTAATTGTCTCTGTGAAGACGGCTATGAAGAAGGAGGGATTTCCATGCCAAATGTGGGCAAAAGGTTGGTGATGTGTCTGTGAACAGCATGTGCGCACACACACACATGCACAAGTATGCACACACACACGATTCTTGGGGCCAAAGGCTCTCCTGGGAGAGTGATGCTGAAGCTAATAATGATGGTATTTGTTAAGTGCTTACTATGTGCCAGAGACTGTACTAAGCGCTGGTCCTGGGGATGGTAGTGGCTCATCACAGGGCAGGGATCCTCCCACCTCATCAAACGCAGGGCAACGTAGTGACATCTTGTGTCCCTTGGGGGTCCTCACAAATCCATTAACATGAGTAACGTGGCCTTGTTGGGGAGTGACTTTGGTACATCCTGAGTGAGAATTATACTCTGGATATTTTATGCCTCCAGGCACCATCCTAGTGAGCTTACCCTTTAAAATTAGCAAATAAAGCAGGCATGAGGCGAGAATAAGGATTTCAGCTGGGTCTCTGCATACTCTCTGACTCGGCAAAAGTAGATGAACAAGCAGCTTCACCCCTTGCCCTCTTTTGGTCTTCTGACCCTCCCATGTCTTCCATCAAAATAACCTGTTTTATAGTTCATGTAAGTGCAGGAGATATTTCTTAAGCAGCTATAAAAAGGTTAAAAGGCTAAAAAGATTGTAGGGCTTAAAATAAGATAGAAATCTGGAGGAGAGCAGGAATCTGGAAAATTCAGGTTCATAACAGTTTAAGGAATTTTCTTTAGAATAGCCATTAGAACAGCAAACTACCCTAGCAATGTCATTCTAGGGAGGAATTCTAGTTGGCTGATAGTGGCTTTGAAGTTACCCTGAGATCGTAGACATAGTAATAGCTGCACGGTTGCTGTCTGCCAATCAAGTGCCTTTCTTAAAGACTGTTTTTGGATTTTTTTAAAAATACTCCCATCCCTTACATGCATGTACATATCTGGAACTTATAAATTTTAATATCTGTCATCCCCTCCAGACTGTGAGCTCCTAGTGGGCAGAGAACAAGTCTACCAACTCTATTGTATTGTTGTACCAACTCTCCCAAGCATAAATGAAGCAGCGTGGCTCACTGGAAAGAGCACGGGCTTTGGAGTGAGAGGTCATGGGTTCGAACCCCGGCTCTGCCACTTGCCAGCTGTGTGACTTTGGGCAAGTCACTTAACTTCTCGGTGCCTCAGTTCCCTCATCTGTAAAATGGGGATTAAGATTGTGAGCCCCACGTGGGACAACCTGATTCCCTTGTGTCTACCCCAGCGCTTAGAACAGTGCTCGGCACATAGTAAGCGCTTAACAAATACCAACATTATTATTATTATTATAAATGCTAATTTGTAATTACTGCAGTACTTGGAACAGTGTTTGACATATAGTAAGCACTTGACAAATACAATAATAACAATAAAATAATAATAAATACCATTTGTCTGCCTAGAGCTCTCATTTGATACTTTTGCACATTTTCCTAAATTTTATCCCTCCTTAAACAATGGGGAAATTTATTGGAATCTCAATGTCGGCATGAGATTAAGATTTGATGCTTATGTAGAGAGGCAGGGATAGTCATTATCTCAAATGCCTGAGCTAATTATAAAAGGAACAAAGGATTTCCCTTCATCATCATCATCATCATCATCATCATCATCATCAGTATTTATTGAGCCCTTACTGTATGCAGAGGATTATGTACTAAGCACTTTGTAGAATACATTATAATGGAGTTGGTAGACATGATCCCTGGTCATCAAGAGAAAACACAATTCTCATGAGACCAAGATGTTTGGTACTGTGCCTGGGCTAAAAGCTCACAAGGAATTTTCAAGATGTCTGAAAAGTCTTCTTAGTCATCAGGAAAAATTGTGAAATTCTGAAACTGTGTAACTAATATTTCTGGCTATAAAAGTAGTAAGAGAAGTAGTAATAATAATCACTGAACTCCCATTACATGAACTGTATAGTACTAGGCATTTGAGGAGTCAAAAAAACAAAAATGAATGACACATGCTTTGCTCACAGTTATCTTATACTCAGCAGGGAAGACCTAAAAATAGGGTTTTTTAAATAGATAACATATTTACTCACATAACTGCCCCACTTTTTTTGCATAAGTTTTGCAACTCCAAAACAGAGGAGAGGCTATTAAGCAACGAATTAGGTCTAACAATAAAGGGAGCAGGAAAAAAAAGAAGAGTAGAAAAAACAGAAAGTCTGTGGGCTAGAAGGAAGATAAAGAGGAAGGAACATAGCCTAATGGGAAGAGCAGGAGCCTGGGAGTCAGAGGACCTGGGTTCTAATCCTACTCCTACTTGCCTGCTGTGTGACCTTGGGCAAATCACTTAACTTCTCTATATCTCAGTTTCTTCAACTCTAAAATGGGGATTCAATATCTGTTTTCCCTCCAAACTTACAATGTCAGCCCTGTGTGGGACAGGGATTACCCTGCATCTACCCAAATGCTCAGAACATTGCATGACATACAGCAAGCACTTAACAAATACCATTAAAAAACATAAGCAGTACTTGAGACTGTGTTTCTAACATTTATGGTATTTTTCCAAGTGCAACATGCAAAAGGCACTTAATGAATTATCTCCCCAAACCCTTCTTCTTTTCATTCTCTGGAGCTCGCATGTTTCAGTGAAGGAACTACCAGGTTTGAGCCTGAATCTGCAACATTCATATGTTCTGAACCGACTTATACTTAAACTATGAGCCCCATGTCGGACAGGGACCCTGTCCCAACTGATTAACATATATCTACCCCAATGTTTAGAACAGTAGTTGGCGCCCAGGGCTTAGAACAGTGTTTGGCACATAGTAAGCACTTAAATACCATCATCACCATCATCATCACCACATAGTAAGTGCTTAACAAGTATTATAAATATTGTTATTATTATTGGTCTTCCTACCCTTTTACATGCTGCTACCATTACTTAAAAAAGTAATAATCTCTTGATTTCCTCCCTTAAAATCAGGGGATGGGGCCATTATGCAAATAAATAGAAAAATAATTTACAAGTGAATAAAATGTGTTAACGCAAAAACACACCTACAGAAGTGTGGCAGATGGGTAGTTCATAAGTGCTCGAGATGGCTGGTGGGTTTATATGATTTAGGGTTCAGGGAACCAATCAGGAAAGGTGCATCCTAAGTCTACTGAATAGAAAACATCTCAGCATTTTTTTCCCTATGTTATTTTTTAAGCATATACTATGTGCCCCGCACTGTAATAAGTGCTGGGGCAGCTACAAGCTAATCATGTTGGACAAAGTCTGTTCCCCATATGGGACTCACAGTCTTAACCCCCTTTTACAGATGAGGAAACCAAGGCACAGAGAAGTGAAGTGACTTAACCAAGGTCACATAACAGACAAGTGCCAGAGTCAGAATTATTCATTCATTCATTCAATAGTATTTATTGAGCGCTTACTATGTGCAGAGCACTGTACTAAGCACTTGGAATGTACAATTCGGCAACAGATATAGACAATCCCTGAGCAGTGACGGGCTCACAGTCTAATCAGGGGCTCACAGTCTAATTGGGTTAGAACCCAGGTCCTATTAACTCTCAGGCCCGTCTACTTACTAGGCAATAATAAGGGACATTATTCAAGGGACTAAAATACAACAAATTGCAAAATATCTGAATTCTTTCTAAAGGCTCCAAGAGGCAGATGCATGCACCCAGCAGTGGTACAAAGGGAAGATCATCCCTTTAACACCTCTGTCCCTGTTCTTTCCCTGAACAAGTTGTAAGCTCAATTCCAGCCGGGGAATGTGGTATGCGAGGCAGTGAATCATCATTCCCCCTATTTGCATCTCTAGGCTTAACATACAGGAAGGCTCAGGGAAGAAGGTTTACTGTTCCACTCCTGAGAGAATGGCTGGATGTGTCTACTGCAAAAACTCCTCTTGGCTTCAAAGCTCTCCATCACCTTGCCCCCTCCTACCTCACCTCCCTTCTCTCTTTCTATTGCCCACCCCATACACTCCGCTCCTCTGCCGCTCACCTCCTCATGGTCCCCCGTTCACGCCTGTCCCGCCGTCGACCACTGGCCCACGTCCTACCGCCGTCCTGGAATGCCCTCTCTCCTCACATCCACCAAACTAACTCTCTTCCCCTCTTCAAAGCCCCACTGAGAGCTCCCCTCCTCCAGGAGGTCTTCCCAGACTGAGCCCCCCCTTTCCCTCTGCTCCTCCTCCCCTTCCCCCCTAACTTCTGCTCTTCCCCCTTCCCCTCCCCTCATTGTATATATCATTTATTACCCTATTATGTTAATGAGGTGTATATCTCCATGATTCTATTTATCTTGATGATTTTGTTATGTTTTGTTCTGTTCTGTTTTGCTTTGTTGTCTGTCTCCCCTGTTTAGACTATGAGCCCATTACTGGGCAGGGATTGTCTCTATCTGTGGCTGAACTGTACATTCCAAGCACTTAGTACAGTGCTCTGCACATAGTAAGTGCTCAATAAATACTATTGAATTAATGAATACTCCTCAGCTCTGTCCAACCCCAACAAGGTATTCCCAGAAGAATTCATGGTGTAAGGGTGACCAGGGAAGACAGATGTAATAATGTTGGTATTTGTTAAGCGCTTACTATGTGCCGAGCACTGTTCTAAGCGCTGCGGTAGACACAGGGGAATCAGGTTGTCCCACGTGGGGCTCACAGTCTTAATCCCCATTTTACAGATGAGGTAACTGAGGCACTGAGAAGTTAAGTGACTTGCCCAAGTCACACAGCTGACAAGTGGTAGAGCCGGGGTTCGAACCCATGACCTCTGACTCCAAAGCCCGTGCTCTTTCCAGTGAGCCACACTGCGGGATGTGCAACCCGTATGGGGAGAAGGATTAGAGAGACATCCTCTATTGCTACCTTTCCTGCCCCTGTGGACACTTTGGTGAGTCTTGTCTTGTTTTATGCTGTGGAGTCGTTTCCGACCCATACCGATAAAACGGACACATCTCTCCCAGAACGCCCCGCTGTGCATCTGCAATCGTTCAGGTAGTGTATCTTTAGAGTTTTCTTGGTAAAAATACAGAAGTGGTTTACCATTGCCTCCTTCCACGCAGTAAACTCAAGTTTCCACTCTTGACTCTCTCCCATGCTGTTACTGCCCACAGGTGAGTTTTGACTTGTAGCAGATTGTGTTCCACTCCCTAGCCACTGCCCAAGCTAGGAATGGAGTGGGTATGACTCTGCTTTACTCTTCCTCCCATAGCCGAGACTAGTAGAGTACTGGAAACTCTCCAGGTGCGACCCTGAGAGGGGTCTTTGATGAATGGCCTATCATAAATCCATGGAGGACATCTTTCTAGATCCCGCAGACTGGACTACTGGAATCGGTACTAACAGTGTGGCATATTGGATAGAGCAATGGCCTGGGAGTCAGAAGGACCTGGGTTCTAATCCCAGATCATGTCTGCTGTATAAGCTTGGGCAAGTCACTTCACTTCTCTGTGGCTCAGTTCCCTCATCTGTAAAATGGGGATTAAGACTGTGAGCCCTATGTGGGAAAGGGACTGTGTCCAACCCGATTATCTAGAATCTTTTATATATCTCAGCACTTAGAACAGTGCCTGACACATAAGTACTTAACAAACACTGCAATTACCATTATTATTACTTGAAGTTCACATCTCTGTAAAACCTTAGGTAAGCAGAGAAGCCACCATTTATGACTGAGACCTACAGAACAGACACAGCAAAAGCAACAGAAGAAGCAGGGTGGCCTAGTGGAGAGAGACCAGGCCCGGGAGTCAGAAGGATCTGAGTTCTAACCCTACCTATACCACTTGTCTGCTTTGTGACTTCAGGGAAGTCACAACTTCTCTGGGCCTCAAATACCCATCTGTTAAATGGGGATTAAGACTGTGAGCCCCATGTGAGACATGGACTGTGTCCAACCTGATTAACTTGTGCCTACTCCAGCCTGACACGGTGCCTGACACATAGTAAGCACTTAATAAATGCCATTTAAAAAAAACAAAACAGAAGACACCACATCAAGGCTCAAAAAAATGCAATCCAGGGTACAACTGGCCCCACAGTGGATACCATCTAGTCCATCACCAGGTCCAGCAAAATTTAAAAGGACATAGAATAGCATCATTATTGCCCCCTAGACTCTAAACTCCATTTGGGCAGGGAATGTGTGAACATGTCTATGTTGTACTGTACTCTCCCAAGTGCTTAGTATAGTGCTTTGCATACAGTCACAACTCAGCACATACCATTTGCTTGACTAATACCAAAATTAAAAAAATTAATTTATCTAATTTATCTGATGTGCCCAATTATTAGGCTCATTTTATAATAAATATAACAATTTTATTGTTAGGTATTGTGAACATGAAATGCTTTATGTGGGGGCCTTCCATAGCTTATTCATTCATTCATTCAATAGTATTTATTGAGCGCTTACTATGTGCAGAGCACTGTACTAAGCGCTTGGGATGAACAAGTCGGCAACAGATAGAGACAGTCCCTGCCATTTGACGGGCTTACAGTCTAATCAGGGGAGACGGACAGACAAGAACAATGGCAATAAATAGAGTCAAGGGGAAGAACATCTCGTAAAAACAATGGCAACTAAATAGAATCAAGGCGATGTACAATTCATTAACAAAATAAATAGGGTAATGAAAATATATACAGTTGAGCGGACGAGTACAGTGCTGTGGGGATGGGAAGGGAGAGGTGGAGGAGCAGAGGGAAAAGGGGAAAAAGAGGGTTTAGCTGCGGAGAGGTAAAGGGGGGATGGCAGAGGGAGTAGAGGGAGAAGAGGAGCTCAGTCTGGGAAGGCCTCTTGGAGGAGGTGAGTTTTAAGTAGGGTTTTGAAGAGGGAAAGAGAATCAGTTTGGCGGAGGTGAGGAGGGAGGGCGTTCCAGGACCGCGGGAGGACGTGACCCAGGGGTCGACGGCAGGATAGGCGAGACCGAGGGACGGTGAGGAGGTGGGCGGCAGAGGAGCGGAGCGTGCGGGGTGGGTGGTAGAAAGAGAGAAGGGAGGAGAGGTAGGAAGGGGCAAGGTGATGGAGAGCCTTGAAGCCTAGAGTGAACCTAGAGTGAAGCCTAGATTTAGCTTACTAAATCTAAGTAAATGGCTCTCCCTGATTATTACTTCACCTTACCCAAAAAAGAGTGAAGGTCTCTAATGAAGAAGAGGAAAATGAAAATGCGTTCCATTCACATTTATGAACTCTCTGCCATGGTCACCAGATGTAATAGGAGTCAATGCCTGTTGGATGCATTCTTTCAAGAGTATTAATATTTGATTAAGGCCACCTAGATTTCCCTTTTTCATTTCAAAACAGATTGCCATCTCTTTTCTGACATTCACGTAACCTCAAATATTCTTGTAAATCTGCTAATTCAGCTTTCAGAGGATTACTAGATGGAAAATATAACCTATAAGCTGAAAGTCAACACGCTTTTACTTGAATTTGAAACTTCGAATTTGAGGTGCTGATTAAAAGCTGGTGGATACAGGATCTTAAGTCACGGCCCTGTAAGTAACAAAACACCTCGGAACATAGCCGTTAGAAAAATACAGCACTCATTATTCCACATTATAATTTTAAAAATTGGTCAGATAAAATGTTCCAATTGCCTTTAAAGCAAGAGCCCAGGTTTGCTATTACCTGAGCAGAAACCATAGGGTCAGTCCATTTATGTGTCCAAGCCTCTCCATGGGATCCATTAGCAAGGTCCAAAGAAACATTAAATAGGGAATATTTTGTCCAACTGGAGCTGAGCCCGGATGAATAGTGTCCAGGCATAAGACGTTGGCTATAGAAATCTAGAAGGCTTGAATGAAAACACTGGCACTGAACCACCTTGTGACCCTCCACTGCCAGGGTCATGGCATTCCATGGTGTAGGGACTTGCAATTAAGATGATTCTTCTTTCATTTTCACCAGATTCAATCTAGGATGAATACCTTCTATGTTTTAGCTGAAAAACAAGCCCAAGAGTGGTAGAGTTGAAACGCAGGTAGATTCTTATATGCCCAGGGCTATAGAAATGAGAGTTCAAACCCTTGTGAATTGAAACCAATACTGAATTGAAAACAGAGGAGAGAAAAGAGGATCAATCAATCAATTATTGGTATTACTGAGTGCCTATTGTGGGCAGAGTGTAGTACTTAAGCACTTAGGAGAGTACAATATGATAGAGTCAATTGTCCCAATCCCTGCCCAAAAAGAGTTTACAGTCCAGAGGGGAAGTGTATAGTCTAGAAGGAGAAATAATAATAATGATTATGGTATTTACTATGTACTTATTGTGTGCCAGGTATTGTACTGTGCCAGGCATTGTACAGCACTATGAGGTGGATACAAGCTAATGGGGTTGGACACAGTCCCTTTCCCCATGTGGGGCTCTCAATCTTAATCCCCATTTTACAGGTGAGGCATAGAGAGGTTAAGTGACTTGCCCAAGGTCACACAGCAGACAAGTGGCAAAGCTGGGATTAGAACCCATGACCTTCTCACTCCCAGGCCAGTGCTCTGTCCAAGCCATGCTGCTTCTAGGGGCACACAACTGGTGAATTATTTTACCCATATGATTCCCAAATATAGTCTGCTTGCTAGTTTTAGACAGACTTTAGCATATGAATGGTCAGGCATTTAGTATTATACTGTCTCTGGTTGTGGCAACTGCTCTTCAAGATAGATGTAAAGAAGACTATCCAAATGAAAGCATCAAAAATAAAATAATTAATGAGGTAGCCTAAAAAAGCAAACTGCAGGGTGACTGTTGGTAAATTATAAAAATGATAGGAAGGATAATAACAGCTGTTTTCCAACTTCATGGGGGACAAAATAAAAAATAAATGGGTTTATATTAGTGCATGTGAAAAATTGAATTAGCATAGTAAAGAACTTCTTATCTGTATAGCCTATTAAACCTTTGAACAGACTTCCAAGGGAAATTGTGGAAATCCCATCCGGAGAGCCCCTTTAAGAGAACAAAAACCATCACGTATTTGGGACACATTAGGATGGATCAGATTACTTGAGGCCTTTATCAATTCTATGATCTATAAGTGCAAATTCATAAGCACATTATGAAATACATTAAATATCTTTACCACTAAGACTTGCAAAGCCAACTGAGTTCATCATATATGAGCATGAAAATAACTACTAAGCATTTTAGTTATTATGAAAGAGTTTTAAAATCATTATTGCTATTTAAAATACCTAATAAAGCCAGTCTGATTAAACCATTTTAGTGAATCAATCAATCAATCAATCACAGGAAGCAACATGGCCTAATAGAAAGATCATGGGCCTGGGAGTAAGACTATCTGAATTCTACTTCCAGCTCAACTTTGTATCTGCTGTGTGACCTTGGGAAAATTACTTAACTTCTCTGTGCCTCAGTTACCTCATCTGTAAAATGGGAATTAAGAATGTGAACTCCATGTGGAAAATGGAATGTG
Organism: Ornithorhynchus anatinus; assembly: GCF_004115215.2. Classification (NCBI taxonomy): domain Eukaryota; kingdom Metazoa; phylum Chordata; class Mammalia; order Monotremata; family Ornithorhynchidae; genus Ornithorhynchus; species Ornithorhynchus anatinus. The sequence goes on from NC_041728.1 coordinate 43,742,274, forward strand.
TCCAACTTTATACCTACTTCAGTGCTTAGTACAATGTCCAGCATATCGTAAGTGCTTATAAAAACCATTTAAAAGAAATCAATCACTGTAATTTATTGAGCATTTACTGTACGCAGAGCACTATACTAAGCATTTGGGAAAGTATGATGCAATAGAATGTATGTACACATTCCCTGTTTTCAAGGAGTTTGTAGCCTAGAGGAGGAGACAGACATCAAAATAAAGTGGGTGTAACTATCAGAGGCCTATGTCGGGGAGAAAACTAGTTTTGTGATGAGGAAGGGTGCAGGAGAGAAGATGGGTTATGGTTCAAGATTGGGATTTCAGAATTAGTGAGCTTAGAAATGGTACAGGGTTTAGAATGGCAAAAGGTCTATTGATGATGAGATCCTTTCATTCATTCATTCATTCAATAGTATTTATTGAGCGCTTACTATGTGCAGAGCACTGTACTAAGCGCTTGGGATGAACAAGTCGGCAACAGATAGAGACAGTCCCTGCTGTTTGACGGGCTTACAGTCTAATCGGGGGAGACGGACAGACAAGAACAATGGCACTAAACAGCGTCAAGGGGAAGAACATCTCGTAAAAACAATGGCAACTAAATAGAATCAAGGCGATGTACAATTCATTAACAAAATAAATAGGGTAACGAAAATATATACAGTTGAGCGGACGAGTACAGTGCTGTGGGGATGGGAAGGGAGAGGTGGAGGAGCAGAGGGAAAAGGGGAAAATGAGGCTTTAGCTGCGGAGAGGTAAAGGGGGGATGGCAGAGGGAGTAGAGGGGGAAGAGGAGCTCAGTCTGGGAAGGCCTCTTGGAGGAGGTGATTTTTAAGTAAGGTTTTGAAGAGGGAAAGAGAATCAGTTTGGCGGAGGTGAGGAGGGAGGGCGTTCCAGGACCGCGGGAGGACGTGACCCAGGGGTCGACGGCGGGATAGGCGAGACCGAGGGACGGTGAGGAGGTGGGCGGCAGAGGAGCGGAGCGTGCGGGGTGGGCGGTAGAAAGAGAGAAGGGAGGAGAGGTAGGAAGGGGCAAGGTGATGGAGAGCCTTGAAGCCTAGAGTGAGGAGTTTTTGTTTGGAGCGGAGGACGATAGGCAACCACTGGAATTGTTTAAGAAGGGGAGTGACATGCCCAGATCGTTTCTGCAGGAAGATGAGCCGGGCAGCGGAGTGAAGAATAGACTGGAGCGGGGCGAGAGAGGAGGAAGGGAGGTCAGAGAGAAGGCTGACACAGTAGTCTAGCCGGGATATAACGAGAGCCCGTAATAGTAAGGTAGCCGTTTGGGTGGAGAGGAAAGGGCGGATCTTGGCGATATTGTAGAGGTGAAACCGGCAGGTCTTGGTAACGGATAGGATGTGTGGGGTGAACGAGAGGGACGAGTCAAGGATGACACCGAGATTGCGGGCCTGCGGGACGGGAAGGATGGTCGTGCCATCCACGGTGATGGAGAAGTCTGGGAGCGGACCGGGCTTGGGAGGGAAGATGAGGAGCTCAGTCTTGCTCATGTTGAGTTTTAGGTGGCGGGCCGACATCCAGGTGGAGACGTCCCGGAGGCAGGAGGAGATGCGAGCCTGAAGGGAGGGGGAGAGGACAGGGGCGGAGATGTAGATCTGCGTGTCATCTGCGTAGAGATGGTAGTCAAAGCCGTGAGAGCGGATGAGTTCACCGAGGGAGTGAGTGTAAATGGAGAACAGAAGAGGGCCAAGAACTGACCCTTGAGGAACTCCAACGGTTAAAGGATGGGAGGGGGAGGAGGCTCCAGCGTAGGAGACCGAGAATGATCGGCCAGAGAGGTAAGAGGAGAACCAGGAGAGGACAGAGTCCGTGAAGCCAAGGTGAGATAAGGTATGGAGGAGGAGGGGATGGTCGACAGTGTCAAAGGCAGCAGAGAGGTCAAGGAGGATCAGAATGGAGTAGGAGCCATTGGATTTGGCAAGAAGGAGGTCATGGGTGACCTTAGAGAGAGCAGTCTCGGTAGAGTGGAGGGGACGGAAGCCAGATTGGAGGGGGTCTAGGAGAGAATGGGAGTTAAGGAATTCTAGGCATCGATTGTAGACGACTCGTTCTAAGATTTTGGAAAGGAAGGGTAGTAGGGAGATAGGACGATAATTGGAGGGGGAAGTGGGGTCAAGAGCGGGTTTTTTTAGGATGGGGGAGACGTGGGCATGTTTGAAGGCAGAGGGGAAGGAGCCCTTGGAGATTGAGTGGTTAAAAATAGAAGTTAAGGAAGGGAGGAGGGCAGGGGCGATGGTTTTAAGAAGGTGAGAGGGAATGGGGTCCGAGGCGCAGGTGGAGGGGGTGGCACTTGCGAGGAGGGAGGAGATCTCCTCTGAGGATACTGCAGGGAAGGATGGGAAAGTATGGGAGGGGGTTGTTGGGGGGGAGGGGAGAGGCGGAGGGGTGACTTTGGGGAGCTCAGACCTGATCGTGTTGATTTTCGTGAGGAAATAGGTAGCCAGATCATTAGGGGTGAGAGATGGGGGAGGGGGAGGAACAGGGGGCCTAAGGAGAGAGTTAAAGGTCCGGAACAATCGGCGGGGGTGACGGGCATGGGTGTCGATGAGGGAGGAGAAGAAGCTTTGCCTGGCGGAGGAGAGGGCAGAGTTAAGGCAGGAAAGGATAAATTTGAAGTGTGTGAGGTCGGCTCGGTGCTTGGACTTTCGCCAGCAGCGCTCAGCAGCTCGAGCATAGGAGCGTAGGAGGCGGACGGAGGAGGTGATCCAGGGCTGTGGGTTAGTGGAGCGAGAGCGGCGGAGGGAAAGGGGGGCGAGAGAGTCGAGATGAGTAGAGAGGGTGGAGTTGAGAGCGGAGACCTGATCGTCGAGAGTGGGAAGAGAGGACAGGGTGGCAAGGTGAGGAGAGATGCTATTGGAAAGACGGATGGGATCGAGAGAGCGGAGGTCTCTGTGGGGCAGTAGCGAAGATTTGCAGGGAGTCCAGATCCAGCAAAGATCCAGGGAGTCCAGGTGAGCAAGTGGTGAACAAATATGGTGGAAAAAGAGGCCTTCCAAGTTGAGTGAAAGGAGGCAGCTGGGATGACATTGGGAACATTCACAAATCCCAGACATGAAAAGTTATCACTTTGCTCAAATTTTTAAAATTACTGAAATGTTAAATTTGTGATCTCCTGTTAGGAAAACAACTAGCCAAGGGTAAATTAGTTATACCTGTCATGGGTAATAACAATTCAAAGGGCCTATTAAAACCAATGATATTTGTAAAATTAATGCCTATCCATGAATATGCCTCGACTCCAATGTAGGTTTACTCTTCCAGCAAAATCTGGTCTAAAATTGATCAAAATCTTTTTGCAAATGGCTCCTGACATTTGATTTTTTCCCTGAATCCTCTCTCAAACACTATCTCATGTGCATAATGGTACTATTGATGCATTGATCAGGAAACTTGTTGGTTGGGGGTTTATTTTGAGAAAGCAAATATGAAAAATTTGTTTTGAATTACACCATATGTACTTTAGAAAACAGATGAAACACATTTTCAAATGGCAGCTCCAAAGTCTACTAGCTTTGTTCATGTCTCATTTTTTCTGGCATCATGAGTGAGACTATTTAATAAATGAATTTCAGAGTACTCAGACCCCGATATATAAATGGTCCCACAATCTCACTAGACTAACAACCAAATTATTGTGGGTTAATTTCACTAATTAGATCTGCCAAAATAAAGGACTTAAACTGCAATATAATTAATCCTTAGGCAGTTCTGAACTGTCAAATTTGCTTTAATTATACAAAATGTTTTCACATGAAATCTATTCACCAATATAGCTTTCATTGACAATTTTGTTTTTTGCCTACTGGACTGTAGGTGAATTGTTAGGACTGTTTTCTAGATAGTATCTTCAGTGGGATGCTATAAAAAAGCAGAGCATGAGAAAAGAAAGCATAGGATATGAAAAATGGATGGGATAAAAACAAAACTTACTGATTCTAAGGCGATTACATGATCCTGCAAATAAAACAGAATATGTAATTAGAACATTGACATTTCAAAGAGTATTAATTTGGCTTAATTTAGATGATGTTTTCACTTTTGGCCTTCATACTGTTTTATAAAAATGCAGAACTAAGAGCCCATCTACAGCCACACTCACCATAGCAAATTAGCAAATTAAGCAACATAATAGACTCTCCTTCTCCTTCAGGCAATCTCAAATTGTCCAATTTTCTTCAAGGTTTTCATTGCTAATTTGTGGATCAAAGAAGAAAAACTGGAATTTTCTAATCTTCTCAACTGAATTTATATTTCAGACACTATTCATAACTGAGTTTTAATGATTCAGTAAAGGCAACTTTTTGATCTCTAAGATTTCCTTTTAAATGGTATTTGTTATGCACTTACTATGTGCCAGGCACTGTACTAAGCACTGAGGTAGGTACAGGAGAATCAGGTCGGACACAGTCTCTGTTCTATGTAGAGCTCACAGTCTTAATCCCCATTTTACAGATGAGGTAACAGATGCCCAGAGAAGTTAAATGACTTGCCCAAGGTCACACAAGTGGCAGAGCCAGAATTAGAACCTAAGGCCTCTGTCTCCCAAACCCATGCTCTCTCCACTAGGCCACATTGCTTCTCAAGTTTCTTTCTAGATGTCTCAGTCACACAATCAAAAAACAATATGTGGGAAGATAGAGAGATGGATAAATAGATAGATAGATGGTAGATAGATAGACACATAAACACACAATGGAAAAACTGCAAAAAGCCTAGCCCAACATTGATTTAGTTTACCTTTCAGCTAAGTTGGAAAAACAAAGCTATGGCTTGCTTTCATTTAAGCATTTTGGTGTTCTGGGATAAGGTTTCTAGGATAAGGAGTTGAAAGAAAAATCTTATTTTAGATCTTTCTTATAAACACCCCACCAAATTTAGAAATGGCACATATACTGATCTCAATTAGATTTACACTGAGAAAGGTGACCTTTAAAGATGCTGAAGTTCAAATCACACAGGGTTTCACCATTGAAAATAAATCTCTGAACTGCCAGAGCCAGAGCTAGCTGCAAATAGTTGTTCTTTGTGTTCAAAGATGATGTCAAGTGAACAAACAATGATAATTATTGGACACTTACTTTGTGCAGAGCTCTGTACTAAGCACTTGGGAGAGTACAATGCAACAGAGTTGGTAGACATGTTCCTTACCTATCAGGACTTTACATGCTAGAGGTGGGGACAGATATTAAAATAAATTTCAGAGAGGGAAATGGCAGAATAGAAGGGTGTTTACATAAGTGCTGGGGTGAGGTGAGTATCAAAGTGCTTAAGGGATACAAGTTCAGGTGATGCAGAAAGGAAGGCAAATATGGGAAATAAAGGCTTAGAAAAGACCTCTTGGAGGTGATGAGGCTTTATAGGGCTTTTTAGGTGGGGAGAATGGTGGACTGTCATATATGTAGTGGGATGAAGCTCCAGGACAGAGACAGGATGTGGGCAAGGGGTTGGCGAAGAGATAGATGAGATCTTGGTACAGTGTGTAGGTTGGCATTAATAGGTTGGCATTAGAGAGCAACATGGCCTAGTGGCAAGAGCATGGGCGTAAGAGTCAGAGGACCTGGGTTGTAATCCTGACTCCTCCACTTAATCTGCTGAGTGACCTTGGGCAAGTCACTTCACTTCTCTATGCCTCAATTACCTCATCTGTAAAATGGGTATTAAGACTGTGAGCCCCATGTGGGACAGGAACTGAGTCCAACCCTATTATCTTGTATTGACTCCAGTGCTTAGAACAGTGCTTGGTACATAGTGAGTGCTTAACAAATACCATAATTTTTTTAAATGTTGATTTGTGAACTGCACAGTACAGACCTATATTCCTTCCCTATAAGCGCCTGTAAAGATTGACTTTTATAAGGCTTTTGCACTTCTTTTTCTACTTTGCTCCTTTCCAGGTCACAAGGGAGTTAAATGAACAAAGCTAGTTCAACGCCTGGCACATAGTAAGCACTTCACAAACACTATTTAAAAAAAATAAGATGGAAAGGTGGGACTCGGATATTAACTGAGGAAAACTTGGAAGGGGATTTAATTTAACATGATTCATTTTGACCATTTCTTCAAAGATAAATGGAGAAGAAAACACTCAATGGATATATGTTCCACCTTGAACACACATATATTGCTGGAGTCACTATTTCCAAAATTAAAGTGAGGAATTTTGGAACTTGGATCAGGCAGATTCATTTTTAATAGCGAAGTTATTTCTTTTTATAGCTATCCTTAGAGAGAGGAAAAAACCTAATTTTCATAATTGCTCTTTCATCAGTTATTTCTGTAATGTCACATTTCAAAGTTTCATAATAAATGTATACGAGGTCCCGATGGGGGCTCCTGGCTCTTATCAGGTTTCTTCTAATCCCAGCTCTGTCACTTGTCAGCTGTGTGACTTTGGGCAAATCACTTAACTTATCTGTGCCTCAGTTACCTCATCTGTAAAATGGGGATTAAGACTGTGAGCCCCACATGGGACAACCTGATTACCTTGTGTCTATCCCAGCGCTTAGAAGAGTGCTTGGCACATAGTAAGCGCTTAACAAATACCATCCTTATTATTCCCCTGCATCTGAGAAGGAATAATTTGCTTTGTTTTACTGTCCCAAAGAAGCCAAACCAGGAATAATCAAAATAGATCAGGTAAAGATAGAGATGTCCTAAAGCTAAACCCACATTTATAGGAAATTTTTTTAATGATATTTTATGGTTAAGCACTTCCTATGTGACAAACACTGTTCTAAGCACTCAGATAGGTACAAATTAATTAGGTTGGACACAGTCCCTGTCTCTCGTGGGGTGCGCAGTCTAATGAAATGATCATTTAACTGTTCAAAATATTTATGACTCTTACATGGTCCTTAATTTACCATGACATTTCAACACATAAATTTGATAATTCCCCACACAGATCAATCAATCTTATTTCTTGAGTGCTTACTGTGTGCACAGCACTGTAGTAAGTGCTTGGGAGAGTACATTGTAACAGGGTTGGTAGACAAGTTCCCTGGGCACAGTGAGCTTACAGTGTAGAGATGTGTCTAAAACAGATGATTTTTCAGAGAGACACAAGAAGCGCCTTAATTCTCTCATTACCAAGCCACAAACTCCTAATGTCGCAAAAGATCTTGAAATCACCTGTTAGTCGATAATTTTCTGCTTAGTAAAGTGCTCAGCACCCAGCAAATGGTCAACAAATACAATTGTATTGATTGATTAAAGTACGTGCCATGGTCTTCTAATACTAAAGTTTTGGCCTTGTTTTAAAAGAAGAATCGCTAGCTTGTTCTGCAAATGTCTTAGCTTAATGGAAAATCTCAAGTTTACAATAATTTGAAAGAGTTATTTTGGGATGCAGCAATCATATCTTATTCACTAATCTACAACATTTGAAAACAAGTTTCCCCATAATTGACACAAATAAGAAGGGACCTCAGTGTCTGAATTTCTTTTGAACCAGGAGGTAGGCATTAGATGAATCTGTTCTGAAATTGAAGATTGGTAGTTCTTTCTAACTGCATATTTGAACTGACTAGCAAACTAGGGTATATAATTAGTCAGTGTAACTCAATTTAAGATCCACTCACAAAGCTGTGAACTATTATTCCCACTGAAAATATCTTAACTGTCTACTTTATGATCTTATAGAGTAACTACAATTCCTATAATAATGTATAATAACTTTAGTGTGCCTAAAATTATAATTACACCAGAGTTACTCCTCCCCTGTTGTGTGCATTTCTTCTCTTTATAGATATTGGGTCCACATGCTGAGCCTGCAGCTTTTATTTTGTATTTTGTATTGCTTTGATCTTAGGAATGGTTCCTGCAAAATGGAAGAGTAAAGAGAAAAAAGGAAAGACCAGTGCTTGTAAAAGGTTGAGAAAGCACTCACTGTGATTACATTTTTGTAAGAAATACGACCAAGTGGTACACAATGTAATCAAAAATTGGAATTCTTTCAGGGGGAAAAAGGGCAATTTTAATCTCTGAGGGTTTTATTCTCATCTCTTTCTTAACTTACACATTTTTTTTTTACATAGGAACTCTCCTACACCAAAGAAACTTCTGTGACTGGCAATTTAGGACAGTAGGTAGGTGGAACTCTTTGCTGCAGGTCATACTTTAGGTGCCTGGATACTTCACAGTAGGGTGAGACAGACAAGATGGAGACAGTGACAAAAAGGATTCATATAAATGAGAGGAAGGGAGAGGGAGAAAAGAAGAGAAAAAAGAGGGAGAGGAAGAGAGAGGGACAGGAAGACAAAAATTGGGAAAGAAGGCAGAGGAAATGTTTTAAGGACACAGGAAAACAAAGCCTCATATAATGCTGCATTCCAGCAGAAAACTGGGAGTTTACCGAAGACAGACCAGCAAGGCATACTACTATCAAAGAAGAAGTTAATTTCAAGCAAAAGCTTCATATGAAAAGAGAACAAGAAGAGGAAAGAGAAAACAGTTTCAGGCCCTGATCACACTAAACATGATGAAAAAGGGGCAGCCTTTCTGTGTACACAGTGAGGCCAGAAATGTTGGTTTCTGAGCTAGATTTTTTGGCCACACCTAGTCCTTCCCTAAACCAGCCATACATCACACTCCTCCTTTAAGCAGCAGATAGTCACTATTGGAAACAGAATAGCACAGGGCTGGCAGTCAGAAAGTCATGGCTTCTAATCCCGGCTCTGCCATTTGCCATTTGTCTGCTGTGTGACCTTGGATAAGTCACTTAACTTCTCAGTTCCCTTATCTGTAAAGTGGGGATTAAGACTGTGAGCCTTATATGGGATAGGTACTGTACCCAACCCAATATCTTGTATCTACCCTAGCAATTAGAACAGTGCCAGATACACAATAAGTGATCAACAAATACCATAATTACTATTATTATTATAGAAAGCACTTAACCAATACCACAATTATTGTGATGATTATTATTACCAGAATACTGAGCTTCATGGACCTTTGCTCTGACCTTGAAATGGCATTTCTTATGTCCTTAACTGTCAACCTCAAAATCTACCTTGTCATAAATAGCCAGTGCAAAATTTTACATCTCACCCTAAAGATCATCAAACTGGCTACTTTCCCAGGGACACAGGAATCCCTATTAATGACAGCACTATGGGGGAAAAGCTGGCTGCCACTGAAGCCATGCACAGGCTGAAAATCTGGATTAAAATCCAGGAGGTCAAAGATAAAGCCTAGAACGGAGCCAAAGCTAGGGTCTCGATTAGCTATCATCCAGACCATGTCCCCTCTCGTCTTTGCCTTCTCCTTCACTGTGTGTCTCAGAGTACTTGTTGCTATGTCAGGAAGACAATATTGGATGGAAAACCAGATTGCCTACTCCCATTTGTCAATCAGCTACTTGTCCTTAGTTGAGATACTGATGATGGAGAGATTTGGTTTGAAAATATTGAGTAAAGAACTCCCCAAATCGACTATCTGGAAGGTGAAAGAACAGATTCAGCTCCAAAAGGTGATAAATCTATTCAACAGAAGGTACATCCAGAGATACTGGCCATCGGCTAAGATGAGGTATTTTTTAGTCTCCAACCAATTATTGCTTCTTTTAGTGAGAAAGGGCAGTAGAGGTTTTTCTAGATTATTATTATTTTTTTTTGCTAAGAAGCCTGAGATATATGTGTTATAGAGGGGAATGAAGAAAGCGCCTCCGGGTCTTCAATCAGCTACTGGTGCTTTAGTTGAGATTCTGATAAGGCCATCTCTTCTCTTCTGTAGGTTATCAACCCCTTCACCATAACTGCAACCCTTTTTTTATTAGTCACTATAATGATAATGATAATAGGATTTACTAAGTTCTGGGGCAGACATTGGATAGTCGGCTCAAACACAGTCCCTGTCCCACATTGGCTCACGTTGCTGGAATCATGAGAATGTTACTTGGGCACTGGCCACATCAATTCACTAGGAGACTGTCCCCAAAGGCTGAAGACTGTATATGGGATGGAATGTACAGTATAATGGGTGGAGTTCTAGACTGTAAACTCGTTGTGGGGAGGGAATGTGTCTACTAACACTCTTGAACTGAACTCTCCCAAGCACTTAGTACAGTGTTCTGGACATGATAAGTGCTCAATAAGTAGGATTGATTGATCGACTGATTGAAAGGATGAGAAGTTTTAACAGTTAGGAACCTGTAGATATAACTGGAGACATCAGAGGGGTGGTGCTCTCCGGAATTCACATGTTATAAAACTTGATTTATGTTCACTTCAAGGATCCAACTTCTCAAAGACTATTCAAACTGAGTGCCAAAAACACTGAGGGTGCATCTGTCCCCATTTTGTACTCCAGGACAGAGCCAAAAGGTTCTCCAAGTTTACATTTTCCTTTAAAGTAATGAAGAATTACTTTCTTCAAAACACATGTGTACCATCTGGTGTGTAGGTGCATGCTCTTAAAACACAACTTGAAGAAAAGAAAATGAAATGTGAAAGAACATAAAATTCCTTTTCTTTCTGAAATGTCCAATTCCTCAGTGAAGTTATATTGGAAGTTTTAAGCATAAAGGAACTTGTTCAAGAGAGTTCTCTGCAATGAATGACATCTGGACTGGGGAACAACCTCCAGATATTTGCAGATATAGTCAAGGCTCTGATAGTGGTGAATGGCAACATGGATGACAATAGTTGCAATAACAAAGACTGTCTTCCTAAAACCAAGCAGCTTAGTTGGTTGGAAGGAAAAGCTCAGTGTAACAAAACCTCCCAAACATCCATTCCCTTCAAAAAGATTTAGAGTTTTTAAATAGTCCCCAGTTGTGAGGATACAGGCATATACATGTATATATATATATATATCTGGAACATATTTTGGAAAGCCTAGGTAAGTCAAATATGGTGATTAAGGCATAATTTATGAAGAGATTTTTGCCTTGCAGAATTTGTGCTTGGGAAATAGAGGTGTTTTTCATTTTCAGGTTGTCAAAACTTATTTTGTTCAAGTGAAAGGCAAAATTATAGAACAAGACTTCTCTAATTTGAACAGTGTTGGCAGAACAGCTGGTTATATACCCTGAGGCTGGCACTTTCTTCATTCCCCTCTATAACACATATATCTCAGGCTTCTTAGCAAAAAAAAATAATAATAATCTAGAAAAACCTCTACTGCCCTTTCTCACTAAAAGAAGCAATAATTGGTTGGAGACTAAAAAATACCTCATCTTAGCCGATGGCCAGTATCTCTGGATGTACCTTCTGTTGAATAGATTTATCACCTTTTGGAGCTGAATCTGTTCTTTCACCTTCCAGATAGTCGATTTGGGGAGTTCTTTACTCAATATTTTCAAACCAAATCTCTCAAGCCCCCTCATTTTTCTCTTTCCTAATCAATCAATCAATCAATCAATCAATAGTAGTTATTAAACACTTACTGTGCAGAGAGCTCTGGACTAAGCACTTGAGAGAGTACATTATTACAGAATTGGTAGATACATTCCCTGACCACAAGGGGCTTACAGTCTAGATGGGGAGACAGACATTTAAATAAATTGTGGATATATACATAAATACTGTGGGGCTGAAGGTGGGGTGAATAAAGGGTACAAATCCAAGTGCAAGGGTAATGCAGAAGGGAAAGGGAGTTAGGGAAATGAAGGTTAATTTGGGAAAGGCCTCTTGGAGGATATGTGATTTTAACAAGTCTTCGAAGGTGGGAAGAGTGATTATCAATTGGGGAATGGAGTTCCAGAGGTAGAACATGGGCAAGGAGTCAGGGTGAGGTAGACAAGATCGAAAGACAGTGAGTAGGCTGGCTCTGAGAGGAGCAAAGTGCTGGGTTACATAGGAAATCAGTGAGATAAGATAGAAGGGAACAATGCTAAGGAGTTTCTGTTTGATTCAGAGGTAGATGGGGAACCCCTGGAGGGTCTTGAGGACTGGGAAGGCATGGACTGAATGGTTTTGTAGAATAATCCAAGCAGCTGAGTGAAGTATAGATTGGAGTGGGGAGAGAAAGGAGGCAAGGAGGTCAGAAAGGAGGTCAAGGCAGTAATCAAGGCAGGATAGGATAAGTGTTTGGATCATCTTCGCAGCACTTTTGATGGAGAGGAAAGGGAAGATTTTTAGCAGTGCTGTGGAGGTAGAACTGACAGGATTTGATGACGGACTGAATGTGTGGGTTGAATGAAAGAGATGAGTCGAGGATAATGCCAAGGTTATGGGCTTGTGAGTCAGGGAAATGGTGGTGCTGTCTACAAAGATGGGAGATAGGGTTTGGGTGGGAAGATGAGGAGTTCTGTTGTGGATATGTTAAATTTAAGGTTTGTTTGCTTAATGGTACTTGTTAAGCTGTTTACTAAGTGTCGAATACTGTTCTAAGAGCTGGGGTAATTCAGACACAGTGCCTGTCCTGCATGAGGGCTCAGTCTTAACTAGGAGGGAGAACAGATATTGAATCTCCATTTTACAATTAAGGAAAATGAGGCACGGAGAAGTTAAGTGACTTGCCCAAGGTAACACAGCAAGCAATTGACAGAGCAATAGGCAGAACTGGGATTAGAACCCAGATCTTCTTATTCCCAGGCCTGTGCTCTTTCCACAAGGCCACACTGCAGGACATCCAAGTAGAAATGTCCTGAAACCCAGAGGAAGTACGAAAACATAGGGAAGGAGAGGGGTCAGGGCTGGAGATGAAGATTTGGGAATCATCCATATAGAGATGGTAGTTGAAGCCAAACAAATGAGTTCTCCAAGGGAGTGGATGTACATGGAGACTAGAAGGGGACCCAGAACTGAACCTTGAGGGACTCCCAGTTCATGGGTGGGTTTTTAAATAAATATTCATCCATACTCACTTTGAATTTACACAATGATATATATCTTTTCTCAAAAGACAAAGAGATCCAAAAGCTAAGGTCCTTCTGCATAGGCTGTATGTGTGTGTGTGTGTGTGTGTGTGTGTGTGTAGTCCTTATGATCTTCAAAAATAATTTTATTTGTGAATAAGGAAATTGAAGAGAAACATATTACGGGACAAATTCAGTGAAATTCATGGTCTTGTGGAACCTTAACTTTAGAATTCCACAACTCTGGCCTGCTTAAATTTCATTAATGCTCTCACTATATTTAGTTCAACTATTCTTTCACTGACATTATTTTGCTCCATCATAAATGGGAAGATTGAAACTTAAATAAGTCTTATGCTGCATTCCATGAAACAATGCAGGAGTTTTTTAAACTTATCATTATCATCATATGATAAACATTCCTGACTATTAAGAAGATACTTAACTGATTTTTCTTCCAACTGGGATTCACTTTCCTTGCTCAGTGAACTCTATTATCTTCCCAAGTTGGAACTTTAGAGGGTACCTTAAACTGTTTGAGAAACAGAAGTAGAAAAAAGCAGGAGAGTTATTTTACTGTTAGGTAGCTGCAAATACTGAACTAAGAACAGTAACTAGAATAATGAAAAGGTAGTATTCATAGGAATGAAGAATCTTCTAATGTGCATTTTCCCCAGTCTATTAAGGGGAAAAAGCATTTCCCATCACTGATTTTTTTAAGGACACTTTAAAAAAAAATCTTTCCACTCTACTTCATACAGGACCATACCTGAGGTTATTTACATAATTAGGAAGTAAACTAATTCTAGGTATCTATTTGAAAGTAACTACACAACTCTCAGTCCCAACTCTCACATTACTTCACACACCCCTAGAAGGAACCAAATGTGTCAAGTGAAACTATTAAGAAGTATTCAATGACTATGAGTGAAGAAAAACAGATATGATTGCTTTCATTCTTTACAATGAATTTCACCATAAAACATTCTTGGGTAGGAGGGTAGAGAGAAAGATAACTTTGTTTTCAGGTCAGCATTAGCCAGTTAATCAAAAATGGGTGAATAATTGAATAATTAATAACTTAAATGGCCGCTGAATGGAGAGCTGAAATTGGGAAACCGAAAGTAGGAAGGCAGAGGGAACGTTTTAAGAACACGGTGAAACAAAGTCTCAGGCAAGGCTGTGTCCCAGCTGAAAACTGGGAATCAACTGCTGAGCAGAGACCTGCATGGCACACTGCCATAAAGAAGGGAGCAAGAGCTTCACATGGAAAGGGAGATTATCAATCAGTAGTACTTACTGAGCGATTACTATGTGCACTGCATTGTACTAAGCACTTGGGAGAGTACAACAGAGTTGGCAGACAAGTTCACTGACCACAGCAAGTTTACAGTCTAGAGGGGGATACAGACATCAATATAAATGTTGGAAGCAGCATGGTCTTGTGGTCAGAGCAAGGGCTGAGAGTCAGAAGGACCTGGGTTCTTATCCCAGCTCTGCCACTTGTCTCTGTGTGACCTTGGGCAAGCCGGTTATCTTCACAGTGCCTCAGTACCTCATCTGTAAAATGAGGATTAAAACTGTGAGCTCCATGTGGGATACAGACAGTGACCAACCTAATTAGCTTATATCTACCCCAGTGCTTAGTACAGTGCCTGGCACATATTAAGCGCTTAACAAATACCATACAAATTTTTTTAAAAAAATTATTATTTAAAGATATGTACACAAATGCTGAGGGGTTGAAGGAGATGAGGGAGATGAGGGAGATAAGGAGGCAAAAGAGAAGACAGAACCAGGTTCTGCAAACATTAAGCACAAGCAACAACTAAGGAAAAGTTTTTTACATTCCCAGTGTGGTTGGAACTATGGATTCAGCATTGGCCGTTTTGGGCAAACACTCACTCATCAGTGAACTTAAACATCAGCAGCATCTTCTTCGAATATGAGGAACGTAATACATATACATATATATATCAAATTATGTAGTAATATGATGGTGGTATTAAGTGCTTACTATGTGTGAAGCACTGTTCTAAGTGCTGGGGTACATACAAGCTAATCAGGTTGGACAGTCTCTGTCCCATATGGCACTCGAAGTCATAATCCCCATTTTACATATAAGGTAACTGAGGCACAGAGAAGTTAAGTAACTTGCCCAAGGGCAAACAAAAGAGAAGTGGCAGAGCCGGGATAAACAGGGTGACAGAACCCCAACTGATGCATTTTTTAAATGTAGTTCTTTACATTAATCAAAACCTGGAAAATAAATTAGAGGCAACTATCAAACAAGGGCAAGAATTGGTTGATTTATAGGTATTTTTGGCTCAAACAATTTGTTTTTGCACAATTTTTGCAGGCTCAATTCTCCTTCTCATGTTTGTAAAGGCACCTGAAGGAAGAAACTCTTCATCCGTCTGTCCCCCTGCCTTGCCTAGGCTCACAGCCAAAGCAAGATTTGCCCACCCACCCCATCAACCTCTCTTGTGCCATGTCAAAAGCACTGCATGAGCCATAAAATTGCTGCCGGGCGGGTGGGGTGGGGTGGGTGGGTACTCAAAGCTTTGTCTCCACCACACCTAAAGTCCACCCACTTTAGGCAGCTAAATTGTACAAAAGAGCAGTGCTTCTGCATACAGGCTAGCCTCGTTCTCTGAGAAGCAGCATGGCACAGTGGATAGTGCACAGGCCTGGGAGTCAGAAGGTCATGGGTTCAAATCCTGACTCTGCCACTTGTCTGTTATGTGACCTTGGGCAAATCACTTCATTTCTCTGTGCCTCAGTCACCTCATCTGTAAAATGAGGATTGAAACTCTGAGCCTCACCTGGGTCAGGGACTGGGTCCAAACCAATTTGCTTGCATCTACCCTAGTGCTTAGTATAGTGCCTGGCACATAGTAAGAGTTTAACAAATATCACAGTTATTATTACTGTTATTATTCTCTACCAAAGGAGCAGTGAAGTCTAAGGCCTCCACTGCCTGCTCTTCTCCCACACTGTGGAGAATGGAGAACATTTTGTTGAGGGATTTGAATTGCACTGTTGCCTAACATTTTTTTCTCCGGTCTCCTAGCCCTTTTTTAGTCACCTTACTGAATTTGCTGAATAAGCTAAAGAAAGGTCAAGGTTCAGAATGGGAAAAAAAAAAGAATCGGCTTTCAAATCTGCTGGGTCACATGTGTTTCTGCATCATGACTTCAAAGCTGCCCACCCACTCCAATCAGGCATGAAGGTGTGTTCACCTACAACACACACACACATACATACACACACATTCCTCCCACAGCTGCCACTTGGATGCTATACTGTTTGGCTTCAAGTTCAGTTTTTCCAGTATTTAAAAAACAGCCACAAAGACTGACTCCACTTGATGTCTACTCCCAAATGTGAGCCATTTCAAGTCACCTCTAAAATGTAATGTATTTTCTCAAAGTCCACTTTTCTTCCCAGTTGTTAATATAGCACATTTTATCCTTTGATATTCTGTTAATAACTAGACAGGGGAAAATGGATCAGAGAGTTCCAAAAAAGATGGAAAAAATCCATTTTCCTTGGGTCCTTCAAAAAACATCAGATTCACATCCTTTAAGTACAAAAAAAGACTCACTCCACTTTTTAATTTAGAGGAAAAAATACAGCCCAGAAAAAAAGAAGGTGGACCTGGGGAGAGATGGAGGAAAAATTTAATGACAGCCTTCTAAATAAATCAAGGAAACTATGAAAAGAAGTGAATGGCTTTCCACTCTAAAAACCACAAAAGTGAATAAGCTTCAACTGTGGCAAGAGGCATGTGGATAAACCAACCCAAATAATCTCTCAATGATGATTTTTATTAAGCATTTACTATATGCCAAGCACTATGCTAAGTACCGGAATGGATGTTTTTTATTCCATTTATTAAGCGCTTACTATGTGCCAGGCACTGTACTAAGCACTGCAGTAGATATAAGATATTCAGGTTGGATACAGCCCCTGTCCCACAATGAACTCACACTCTTAATCCCCACTTCACAGATAAAGTAACTGAGGCACTGAGAAGTGAAGTGACTTGCCTGACGTCATACAGAGGACAAGTAGTGGAATCAGGATTGGAACCCAGGTTTTCTGACTCCCAGACCCTGACTCTTTCCAGTAGGCCACTACTTCTCTATACTAAAATTGGATTGTACACAGTCTCTGATCTACATGAGGCTCACAGACTAAAAGGGAGGGAGGAGAAGTAATTTAACCTCATTTCATAGGGGAAGAAGATGAGACACAGAAACTGACTTGTCTAAGGTCATTTAGCTGGAAATTTAAGGAACTGGGACTTGGACACTGGTCTCCTCACCCCGGGGCTTATTCTCTTTCCACAAGTCCATGCTGCCCCCAATACTGCCTCTGGATATCAAGAGAAAAATGTAGGTGGAAGATTCCAAAATAGTAAATACAAAAAAAAAGTCTCGAATCTATCTTTGCCACTAACTTTTGGGGTTGGATTAGGTATAATCCTGAATGGATTTAGAAGCAGACCAGGCGAAATTGGATCCGGCACTGGGCCAGCTGCAGATGCAGTTAGTTTAGTAACCTCTTGACTGGCTAGGATCCTGAAGACAGCAGCATGTGGGAATTCCTGAGTTTATCTACAGCTGGCTCAGAGTCAGTTAGGAGACGCCACTGACAGAAGTTGGAAGTGCAACCATTTCCTGTCTTAGCCCCTTCTCCCTCCACTATCTCAGATCTACAGACTATTACAAAATATCAGATTCCTTTAGGCCAAAATAAACACCTGCTCCTCATAGAGAAGGATCATCTAGTTATAAAAACTAAAAAATAAATGAAATATTTAATTTAAACAATATCTATAACCTCCATGTCCAGGCTAAAGAAACTGAAAATATCATTTTTCAAAAGGGGAACATGGGAAGTTGAAAGACATTAAGAAGGAAGAGAACTGAAGGCCTGTGCTGTTTTTTGTTGACTAGTTTCATCTAAATGATCACTTGAAACTTAAATCCTGATTTTGTTCCCAATGTTCCTTAGACCATGCCACCCAATGAAGAATCCCATTTAAATATTTTGAATGATTGAGAATATGTATATATGTGTGTGGGTGAATATACATATATACATGCCATTAAATATGATTGACTTTCCT
This sequence comes from Ornithorhynchus anatinus, assembly GCF_004115215.2. Lineage (NCBI taxonomy): Eukaryota > Metazoa > Chordata > Mammalia > Monotremata > Ornithorhynchidae > Ornithorhynchus > Ornithorhynchus anatinus. The sequence goes on from NC_041728.1 coordinate 43,760,234, forward strand.
CAACTTCCTAGATGGAAAAAAAATTCTGTTGTGTTTGAAATCATTGAGAAATTCTACAGGAAATGTCTAATGACAAATAAGTTTTGGGACATAATTTATGACATATCTGCACTTAAAACTATTTAAAAATTCCCCAACACCTAAGCAACTAAATTAATTTTTACAAAACCCAGCAGGAGTAGTAGTGGTATTAATGGTAGTAAGTATTTATTGTCTGCAGAGCACTGTACTAAGTACTAGCGGGAACTAGTCACGGTCCCTGTCCCACAAGGTCTCACATTCTAAAAATGGATCCATTATCCAGATGACTTAAAGAACCAGTCACATTTTGTAATAGAAGATGATTCTGCTACTTATCTTCTGTATTTCCAGCAGGATATATTATTCTTTAGGCATCCGATTTTCAAGTTTTATTTTGTCATAAATTTGAGTTTAAAATTAAGTTGCAAATTATAAAGTGATAAAACTTAATGACCACTAAAATTTCAATTGAAGTGCAGTTTCCTGTGCTCAGCTTCCTACTCTCCTGAGGCCTCTGGATGTAGTAAATTGAGAAGGGCCTGTCTAATTGGTGGAGACCCCGTTTGGCCACTGCTGCAGGCTGCTCAATTCCATCCCCATTGTAGATTTCAAGCCAAAGGTAAGGCTGAAAAGGCCATTTTGGAAAGTGGATAATTGTAATGAGCTATCAAGTTCTCTAGCCCACTTCCCAGCCAGAGACATATATTTACCTACATCCCTCCAGAACTTCCTGCATTTTCACAGGTGAAGCTATTGATGGTGTCAGCCTAACCGTAGGTGAAGGTATAGCTGAAAACACTGATGGTCAACTGAGCCTCTCATCTGCGCTGCCAGTGGCCAGTGGAGCCCTGGGCATCCAATATTGATAAATTGGATACAATAAATCAATCAACCAATTGCATTTACTGAGCACTTACAGTGTGTGCACAGTACTGTACTAAGTGCTTAGGGGAGTACGATAGAATTTGCAGATACAACTCCTGCCCTCAAGGGGCTTACAATTTAGTGTGGGAAAATGGACACTGAACTAAATTACAAGCAGAAGAAGAAACCAGGAATAAAGATATGTACACAAGTACTGTGGGAAATTGGGGAGGGGTGAATGCCTTAGGACTTGGATTCCCAAAAAAGGCATTGAAACTATTTGAAGAAACTGGGGATGATGATTGGGCTCGCCAAGATGGGGTAAGATGATGAGGATCGAAAGACATGTAACTATAGCTTCAGTCGGTGTCTGTGTTTGTACCGCTTCCAAAGAAGCACCCACCGCATCTGTTATCTGACTGATGACAATGTACCTGCTGGCTTTCGAAATAAACTTGACTTGTTGTAGGCAGGGAATGTGTCCACCACCTCAACTGTGGGCAGGGAGTGTCTCTGTTTATTGTTATATTGTACTCTCCCAAGAGCTTAGTACAGTGCTCTGCACACAGTAAGTACTTAATAAATACAATTGAATGAATGAATGAATTGTACTCTCTCAAGTAATTCAATTCAATCACATTTATTAAGCACTGTATTAAGCACTTGGAAGAATACAATACAACAATAAACAGACACACACTCTGCTCAGAAGAAGCTTACATTCTAGAGGTGGGGAGACAGACATTAATATAAATAATTACAGATACGTACATAAATGCTATGGGCCTGGGAGGGAGGGAAGAACAAAGGAAGCAAATGAGGGAGATGCAGAAGGGAGTGGGAGAAGAGGAAGGTGGGGGGCACTTAGTCAGGGAAGACCTCCTGGAGGAGATGGAACTTCACTAAATCTTTGAAGGCGGGGAGAGTAGTTGTATGTCGGATTTGAGGATGGAGAGCATTCCAGGCCAGGGGCAGGACGTGAGCAAGGGGTCGGCAGCGAGATAGGTGAGATCAAGGCACAGTGTGAAGTTTAGCATTAGAGGAGCAAAGTATGCAGGCTGGGCTGTAGTTGGAGAGTAGTGAGGTGAGATAGGATGGGGCAAGGTGTTTTAAAATCAATGGTGAGGAGTTTTTGTTTGATGCAGAGGTGGATGGACAACCACAGGAGTTTTTTGAGGAGTGGGGTGACATGTCATGAATCTATCTGTAGAAAAATGATCCAGGCAGCAGAGTTAAATGTGGACTGGATTGGGGAGAGGCAGAATGCTGGGAGGTCAGCAAGGAGGCCAATGCAGTAATCCAGGTGGGATAGGATAAGTGATTGCATTAACATGGCAGCAGTTTGGATGGAGAGGAAAGGGCAGATTTTAGCGATGTTGTGAAGGTGGGACCAACAGGAGTTAATGATGGATTGAATATGTGGGTTGAATGAGAGAGAGGAGTCAAGGATAATGCCAAGGTTATGGGACTGTGAGATGGAAAAGATGGTGGTGTCGTCTACAGTGATGGGAAAGTCATGGGGAGGGCAGGGTTTGGGTATATGGTACCCTACTCACATTTGGCACATAGTAAGCTCTTAACAAATACCATCATTATTATTACTATCATTATTATTAAGTACCATTGATTGATTGATTGACATTCTATACCAAATGTAACTGAGTGTAGTGAGTGGCCCTGAAACCACCACCATCCCTTCCTGCTCCCCAGAGAGAACAAAGGATATCTTCTTAATGGTATGATAATTCCAGTGGAGGAACATACCATAGAAGTTTCCAGAGGCAGGCCACAAGAAGTGGATCGCAAGGGAGGCTAGGTTGGTACCGTCAAATGTAGGTGCTCCTCGCACATATGATTCCTATGTTAGGTTCAGACCTCATATAGAGACATATAGAGGGTTGAACACTACTACAACTTGGTTTGAAGAGGGATGCACCATTGTCAATGAACTCTTTCAGTCTCCCATGCTGGCCTTTTTTATTCCATTTTCCTCATCGGAGAGCACAGTGTCTAGATAGCCAATAGCTGAAGAAAATAATTTAATTGGGTCATGTGTATGGTTTTCTGCTTAGAGTGTGGTACATAATCTATATTACACTCTCTCTTAACGACTACTCTTGGCACCCTACCCTATAGAAAGCACAAGCTAAATTAAGGAGTTTGCTGTTGTTGTTTATAGCCAAAGAATCAGAGAATCCACCAGTCTTAATTCTCTCTGATCTTTCTCCTACTACTGAAGGCTAGAGAATTCAACTTCAGGATGAAAAATCAGGCCCCAGGTTGGCAGAGTCACAGGGACTAAAGTTCTGAGTACCAGCATTTCCCAAGAACTTCTACTGCATGTGTTTTCTCACATGCTGTGGGGAAATCATATGGCATTTTAAAGACATCTCAAAATGGCTGGGTTATCTGTAGGGACATGAGACCTGATTTTCCAGTGTATGAAAACAGGAATCACCACCCTCAAATCTCCTGCCTTCGTACCGGGGCTATTGCCACTGATCTGGATTCCTACCACCATGCAGGATTCCAGGGGGATACTGGTCTACCCACATCTACTGTGTGCAGTGCATTGTACCATCACTTGAAAAAGAAGAGTGGAATGAGAAAGTTTGATCCCTGACCTCACGGGGCTTAAAGTCTAGCAAATATGATTCATAGTGATTCATGTGTCTCTAAGTTTCCCCTGGACATGTTTCCAAATGTCTTGTAAGATGCTTTGCTGTTGATAGCATTCTTTGTGTTGAACCATCCCAGGCTGTTTAATCACTAAAAGGGCTCATCCGAAAGACTGTACCTGAGAATCATAATGTGCTCAGTATTCTTCCATCATAAATCAGGGGAATAATGCCTTTAAAAATATGAACATCATTTCCTTCATTACTAAAGTATTTCTCAAAGTAATATGGCCAAAAGTGCTCCACTGACAACGTTCATATAACACTTGAATTGTTGATCCTAAATTAGAAATGTTTCATTGTTGTTGTCATTCATAGGCCACTCTACCAAAGGTGGACTTTATAGCTCCTGAAATAAATAAGCTTGTATTTGCAAATTCTATTCAAAAGCCAGATACAAAGCTAAATCTAAAATCTAAAATGACTAATGTGGTCTTTCACTGGTTTGGTTTTCAGAATGTAGTTGCAAGTCTCTGGCCAAAGCTAGCATGATGAAAAATGAGCAGAGGAAAATTGTATTCATAACTATCAAGTCAGATCTCTACTTCAAAACAGCATTGGAATAGACAGAGAGCCATATTGGCAGCAGAGGAGTGACGAACTTTTCTCCTGTTCCACACCTCCCACCCAGAAAACAGAATGTCTTTTCCAGACACACAGTATTTAGAGGCTGACAGCAGTGAGTACTTCACAACATTTTTAATAATTAAGCATGCCCCTTACTCTATTGGTTGTACTTTCTTTCTATGGGCAGTTTGCAATGCAGTATGGGAGCAGGAGATAGAAGAACCAAAGAAAAATCAGGCCCACTTCTAGCCCACTGGGTTTGGTTTTATGAAGGAATAACATAGTCAAGTCTTGGCAACTTCAAAAATGAGAAACCACTGCTCCATACAGGACTGAGGATAAATATGACTCTCTCAGTGGCTGTATTCAGTGCTTCTCTTGGCTGGCATGAGGTAAAGAAGAGAACTGTGTGTTTATAAAAGGTTCTTAAACTCATGTAAATGAAATGGCAATATTGCACCACACATGAAGAAGCAAAGACAATACAATTTTTGAACAACAGACACACAGTATATCTGCACAAAGCCAGGATAAAAATGAATGTCCCAGAAATGAGAAGACAATGCTAAGCCTCAGTTAAAAATGGGATCATCACAGGACTGCATTTTAAAACCACACATAAGAGTGGGTTGCCTCCATTGTTTATAATTCGTTAAAAGACCGAAAACAACATTTCTCTTCCTCCTCCCATGTTCTTTCCCATTTATCAAACCCTGCTAGCTTCCTCTCATTTGTTGAATAGAGATTAATTTACTCTATTGCTCACTGGGTGACCTTTTCCTTATTATTTTTCATTTTAAGGGCCACTGAATTTAAAGTTGAAAATCACTTCAAATCTTTTAGTGAGAGCAGGGCAAAAAATAGGGAAAAGCCATTTTCATATAAGTCAATATGACTTCATTTTCTAAAAATGGAATTTTGCAGAACTGCAGCATTTATTCCATTTAGTGGGTAAATGTGCCTAGACGCCTGTAATAGATGCAATAAAAACTGCAAACAAATGGAATGGAACTCAGGACACTGGGGAAGAGAAAAGGCTTCAAAATGACTCACTCTTAGGTGGGGAATTGACAATGCTTAATTGAGCAGCATTTTTTCTTTTCGAAACCCAAAATTCCAGATTGTCTAGAGTTTGGTGAATTTAGTTAGGCAAGGCATTGATTGCAATAGTGAGCCAAACAGCTCCAAAGGCATTTCTCTTTTGCCTAAAAATGATAAAAAAAAGTTTAATTATATTTGTTAAATGCTTATTATCTGCCAGGCATTGTACAAAGCATTGGGCAAGCTAATTAGGTTGGGCATGACCCACGTGGGGCTCAGAGTAATAATCCCCATTTTACAGATGAGGTAACTGAGACACAGAGAAGTTAAGCGACTTGCCCAAGGTCACACAACAAGACACATGGTGGAGCTGGGTTCTGACTCTCAGACCCATGCTCTTTCCACTAGGATACACTGCTTCTCAACAAGGGAACGAAATGGTCCTTTGGGTGGATGTATTTTAGGCAGGGCCTTTGCCTGTAGGAAACATTTTATAGTAATCTGGGTGGGGTATCGAGGAGGATTGATGCTTCTTCAATCCTCTCTTCTCCATTTCAACCCCAAGGAGAAGGGGGGAGCTCAGGCCTGATTGTGTTAATTTTCGTGATGAAGTAGGTGGCCAGATCGTTGGGGATGAGAGATGGGGAGGGGGAGGAACAGAGTTAAAGGTCTGGAACAATTGGTGGGGGTGATGGGCATGGGTGTCAATGAGGGAAGAAAAGTAGTTCTCCTGGCAGAGGAGAGAGCAGAGTTAAGGCAGGAAAGGATAAATTTGAAGTGAACAAGGTTGGCTTGGTGCTTGGACCTTCGCCAGCAGAGCTCAGCAGCTCGAGCATAAGAGCGAAGGAGGCAGACAGAGGCAGAGATACTGGGCTGCGGGTTAGTGGAGCGACAGCGGCATAGGGAAAGGGGCGCGAGTGAGTTGAGATGAGTAGAGAGGGTGGAGTTGAGAGCGGTAACCTGATCATCGAGAGTGGGAAGAGAGGATAGGGAGGCAAGTTGGGGTGAGATGATTTGGGAGAGACGGATGGGATCAAGAGAGCGGACTTCTCTGTGGGGGAGTAATACAGATTTGCAGGGGGAGAGAGTATGAGAGAGGAGGCAGGTGAGAAGGTTATGGTCTGAGAGAGGGATTTCAGAGTTGGTGAGGGTGGAGATAGTGCAGCGGTAAGAGATTGATGAGATCAAGGGTGTGAACAAGTTGGTGAGTGGGCAAGGTGTGGTGGAGCAGGAGGTTGGCAGAGTCAAGGACTGATAGCAGGCGGGCGGCAGAGGAGTCACCGGGTACATCCATGTGGATGTTGAAGTCTCCGAGAATCAGAGTGGGCAGAGAGAAGGGGAGAAGGAAGGTGAGAAAGGGGTCAAGGTGGTTAAAGAAGTTGGAGGTGGAACCGGGGGGCAGTAGATGACAGCTACAAGAATCTGGAGGGGGTGGTAGAGGCGAATGATATGGGCTTCAAAGGAGGGGAAGGAGAAGAAGCAGAGGGAGGGATAGTGCGGAAACGGCACTTGGGTGCGAGAAGGAAGCCAACGCTCCCTCCTTTCCCCGGTGAGGCTGGGGGAATTGGAGAAGGAGAGGCCTCCACTGGAGAGAGCAGCAGAAGAGACCATAGAAACTCTGGCTTTACCATGGCAAGACTACTGTATTAGCTTCTTGCTGGTCTCCTACCCTCCAGTCTCCCTCCCTTTCTAATCTATACTACACACTGTGATCATCTTCCTAAACCATTATTCAGCCCACAACTCTCCTCTCCTCCAGAAGCCCCCCCTGGTTTTCTGTTACTTTTGATGTCAAAGAAAAACTCCTCTCAATCAACTTTCAGGATCTTATCACCTGGCCCTACTTTACCTTACTACCTTTACCTACTTTACCGAGAAGCAGCGTGGCTCAGTGGAAAGAGCACGGGCTTTGGAGTCAGAGGTCATGAGTTCGAATCCCAGCTCTGCCACTTGTCAGCTGTGTGACTGTGGGCAAGTCACTCAACTTCTCTGTGCCCCAGTTACCTCATCTGTAAAATGGGGATTGAGACTGTGAGCCCCACGTGGGACAAGCTGATTCCCCTGTGTCTACCCCAGCGCTTAGAACAGTGCTCTGCTCATAGTAAGCGCTTAACAAATACCACCATTATTATTACCTTTCTGCTCCCTTCTCCCACTCTTCCACAACTCAATGAATTCATTTTTCCCCAGTCAACTGTTTAACTGTTTAAACTCATTCTTGACTCTCCCACCACCATCCCCTTGCTCACATTGTTCATCCAGCTTGGAACTCACTCATTTTCCACATCAGGTAGACCATAGCTCTCTCTAAGTCCCACGTCCTCCAACAAGACTTTCCTCATTAATTTTCCAACACTTAGCGGTGTCATATCGTTAATGAATCAATGGTATTTTTTGAGCATTTACTTTGGGTAGACCACTATACTAAGTGTTTGGGAGAGTATAATACAAGAGTTGGTAGTTGCTTTCCCTGCCCATAAGAAGCCAATAAGCTCACAGTCTAGGAGGGAGACAAAGATTATTATAAATTTCCAATACGTACATAAGTGCTTTGGGCTGAGGATGGAGGGAATAAAGGTCACAGATCTAAGTGCAAGTGCAATGAAGAAGGGAGTGGGTGAAGAGGAAATGAGGATTTAGTCAGGGAAGACTTCTTGGAGAAGATATGGTTTTAATAAGGCTTTGAAGTTGGGGAGAGTAATTGTTTAAAGGATACGAAAAGAGAAGGAGTTCCAGGCCAAAGGCAGGATATGGATGAGTAGTCAGTGGTGAGACAGAGAAGATTGAGGTCCAGTAAGTAGGTTGGCATTAGAGGAATGAAGTGGGAAAGCTGGGGTGTAGAAGGAAATCAGAGAGGTAAGGAGAGAGGGGGCAAGGTGATTGAATGTTTTAAAGCCAGTGGCAAGGAGTTTCTGTTTGATGTGGAGGTGGATGGGCAACCACTGGAGGGTCTTGAGAAATGGGGAAACATGGACTGAATTGTTGTGTAGAAAAATGATCTGGGCAGCAGAGTGAAGTATGGATTGAAGTAGGGAGAGACAGGAGGCAGGGAGGTCAGCGGGGAGGCTGATATAGTAATGAAGGCAGTATAGGATAAGTGCTTGAATTAAGGCAGTAGCAGTTTGGTGGAGAAGAAAGAATGGATTTTAAATGGGTTGAGGATGATGCCAAGATTATAGGCTTGTGAGTCAGAGATGATACAGTAGTGTTGTCTATGGACATGGGAAAATCAGGGGGTAGGAAGATGAGAAGTTCTGTTTTGGACATGTTAAGTTTGAGGTGTTGGTGGGACATTCAAATAAAGATGTCCTGAAGGCAGGATGAAATGTGAGACTAAAGAGAAGGAAAAAGATTGGGATGAAAATGTAGATCAAAGTGGAAGCCATGGGAGAGAATGAGTTCTCCAAGGGAGTGGGTGTAAATGGAGACAAGAAGGGGACCCAGAACTGAGCCTTGAGGGACTCCCCCAGTCAGGGAGTGGAAGGCAGAGGAGGGGCCCCTGAAAGAGACTGAGAAGGAGCAGTCAAAGAGATAGGAGAACCAGGAGAGGACAGTGTCAGTGAAGCCAAGGGAGGATGATGTTTCCAGGAGAAGGGGATGATCCACAGTACTGAAGGCAGCTGAGACGTCATGGATGATTAGAAGGGAGTAGAAACCATTGTATTTCACAAGAAGGAGAGCATTTGTGACCTTTGAGAGGGTGGCTTCTTTGGAGTGAAGGGGGCAGAACCCAGATTGGAGGGGGTCAGGAAGAGATTTGGAAGAAAGGAAGTGGAGGCAACGAGTGTAGGCAACTCCTCAGTCTTCAGCTACTTCAAGCAATAATTAACTTATTTATTCATTAATGTTTGTTCATTTTTGATCCTTTCAGTTATAAATACTTTTATGCTTGTCTCCCCCATTAGAGTTGGCAGGGAACATATCACTCGGTTATTCTTTACTTTCCGAGCACACAGTACAGTGCACCATTCATTCATTCATGCATTCAATTGTATTTATTGAACACTTACTGTGTGCACAACACTGTACTAGGCACTTGGAAAGTACAATTTGGCAACAGATAGAGATAATCCCTACCTAACAATGGGCTCACAGTCTAGTAGGGGGAGACAGACAACAAAACAAAACAAGTAGACGGGAATCAATAGCATCAAAAGAAATAGAATTATAGATATATACACATCATTAATAAAATGAATAGAATAATAAATATGTACAAATATACACAAGTGCTGTGGGGCAGGGAAGGGGGTAGAGCAGAGGGAGGGAGTAGGGGCGATGGGGAGGGGAAGAGCCAAGTGGACACTCAATAGATACTACTACTAGTATTACTACCTCCTCTTCCTCCTACTACTACTACTCATTCCCTGTTCTGACCTTTGCCCCTGCTATTTGAAGCCTGCCAGCTCTGTCTGCTCATAGGGAGAAAGAGAAGAGCAATCTGAGAGCTAGAGGTGCAGTTTAAAGGGGAGAAAAGGGATGAATGGTATTGCTCTGTAAGGCAAAAAAACAAAAACAAACCAAAAACCCTTCCCGCAGCACTGCCCATAAAACAAGGATTTGTGAAAATGGTGAATGATGGGAAAATATTTAGTATGCTCCTTGGGATTTCTAATCCATTCCAAAGACCTTTGGAGGACAGTCTTGTACTTTCTGTTGTATGGGAGGAAGAAGCAGATTTGGCAAGGTAAATTGAATTGCCCAAGGTTACACAAGTCAGTGGCAGAGCCAGAACTAAGAGCTCCAAGGTCCCAATTCCCAACTTCATTTTGGTCTATAACGTCATCCTGCTGTTCTAGACTATTTTCTTTCCCAGATTTCAAAATTCCACTACATAAATATGAGATTCCATCATTGCGCATAGGTTAGCAGCCTTCCTCAAACTGTGGCCTATAAATGACTACAGAAACATTGTAGCTTCCCAAGAATTTTACTGTTTTCAACAATTAAAGGATTTCTGTGGAAAGCTTCAGCCAGAAGCCTTCTATTGTCCTGAGTCTACCACCAAGACAGGAAAACTATGGAACATCATTAATCCTATTAGAGCTTTGGCCTCAAACACTAATGGCCACCCCTAAATGCCAATGTCTAACTCCTTTGTCATTGGACTACACACAAGTGATGTATGCTTATAAAACCTCATGACAAGAACTTCAGGGACACTTGAGACTCCATTCCATGGAATGTGCAATTTTCCAAAACTGCTGCCTGAACTCATAAACAGGTGAGTAGGATCATGAGTAGTTAAATTAGATGGGATTATCGGGTCTGACTGGAGTTTGTATGGGGCACATATCAAATGTCCAAAAGTCACAAATCCAAGTGCATAGACAATGGAGATGGGGGAATGGGTCGAGGAAAAGAGGGCTTAATCGGAGGGCCCTCTTGGAGAAGAGGTGTCCTCAACAATGCTTTGAAGGTGGAGAGAGTGGTGGTCTGACGTATATGGAGGGGGAGGGAATTCCAGGCCAGGTGGAGAATTTGGAAAGAGATCGGCGGTGAGATAGATGATATAGGGGCACAATGAGTAAACTGGCGCTGAGGAGCAGAGTGTGTGGTCTGGGTTGTAGTAGGAATTTAGTGAGGTTAGGTAGGGTGGGGCAAGCTGATTGAGGGCTTTAAAGCCAATGGTAAGGCATTTCTGTTTAATTTCTCTTTAATGATGAGCAACCACTGGAAGCAAGTAATTACTAAGTACGACACACTCATACAATTAGAAGAAAGGGCAAAATCTCAAATAGTAACAATAAAAAATAGAAAAGTATTACATAATTACACCTACAATTACTAAACTAGTTAGATTAGTTGCCAAGACAGAGTCAGGAGGAGAAGAAGAGGTAAGGTTTCATATTAGACAAGCATTTTTACCAGATCTTTGATGGAGAGGAGAGGAATGGTTTGTGGAAGCAGTGGGAAGAAAGACTTGCAGATGGGTGTAAGGGACTGAAAGTGGGAGAATCTAGTATGGGAAATGAGAAGCCTTGAAGAAAGACTCGGAGCCTGGGAGTCAGAGAATCTGAGTTCTAGTCCTGGTTGTGTCTTTTGCCTACTGTGTGACCTTGGGCCAGTCACTTAAATTCTCTGTGCCTCATCTACCAAATGGAGATTCAGTGCCTGTTCTTCCTCCTCTTCAGACTGTGAGCACCATATGGGACCTGATTATCTGGTATCTGTCCCAGCACTTGGTACAATTCTTGGCACCAAAGTAAATGCTTTGATACCACAATTATTAATACCATCTTTCCACTTGGATTTGCTCCCTTTTTTTCACCCCCCACTCAGCTCCACAACACTTATGTACATACCAATTATTTTACTTATTTATATCAACGTCTGTTTTCCCACCCTGCACTGAAAGCTTGTTGTGGGCAGGGAACATATCTATCAAGTCTGTTGTACTCTCCCAAGCTGTTAGTACTGTTAGTAGCTGTTAGCAGCTCTGCACTTAGTAAGCACTCAAAAAATTCCATTAATTGTTTGATAAACCTCGATATTGAACATTATCCTGTCTGAGAAACTGGTTCAGCTTTGGTCTCCTGGACGTTCACAGGACTCTCAATTTTGCTCCTGACTAGATCTTAGAATTCCATATTTTCCTTTGGTGATGTCAACATAAGGAGGTTGGTAATTCTAGTCTAGTCTAGGAAAGAGCTCGGGTTTAGGAGTCAGAGGTCATGGGTTCTAATCCTGGCTCTGCCACCTGTCAGGTGTGTGACTTTGGGCAAGTCACTTAACTTCTTGGTGCCCCGGTTACCTCATCTGTAAAATGGGGATGAAGACTGTGAGCCTCACGTGGGACAACCTGATTACCCTGTATCTACCCCAGTGCTAAGAACAGTGCTTGGCACATAGTAAGCACCTAACAAACACCAACATTTTTTTTTTAGTCCTAGTTTGCTGGTAAACAGAATATTATTATTATTATTATTATTATTATTATTATTAAGTGCTGTCGAGTCATTTCCGATTCATAGAGACTCCATGGATATACTTTCTCCAGAACGCCCTGTCTTCTGCTATAATCTGCAACCTTTCTAATGGTTCTTCCGTTATTGTTGTTATGGTCTCTATCCATCTAGCTGCTGGTCTGCCTCTTCCATGTTTTCCCTGGACTTTTCCTAGCATTAGTGTCTTCTCCACAGAATTATTCCTCCTGATTATGAGTCCAAAATATGCTAATCTAAATCGAGTTACTTGGCTGTCCAAAGACCACTTGGGTTTAATTTGCTCTAAAATCCATTTGTTTGTTTTTCAGGCAATCCATGGTATTCGCAAAAGCCTTCTCCAACACCACATTTCAAAAGAATCTATGTTCTTTCTATCCTATTTTTTCACTATCAAGCTTTCGGATCCATACATTGTCACTGGAAATACCATAGAGTTGACAATTTATATTTTTGTGGCTACTGTAAGATCAGCACATTTCATGACTTTTTCCAGGGTTTTCATAGCAAGTCTTCCTAACATTAATCTTCAGTGTATTTCTTGGCTACTAGTTCCTTTATTACAGATTACTGATCCTAGGAGAGAAAAATTGTCAACTATTTTAATCTTCTCTCCATTCACTACAAATCTGTTAAAACTTCTAGTTGTCATGATCTTTGTTTTCTTGACATTCAAATATAGGTCCATATTTTTGCTAACTTTTAATAATAAGCCCTTCGAATCTTCTTCACTTTCTGCTAGTAGGGTTGTATCATCAGGCTAACAAATGACAACCCCAATTTCATTTTTTAAATTGGTATTTGTTAAGTGCTTACTATATGACAGGGACTGTATTAAGCAGTGGAGTAGATACAAACTAATCAGTTGGACACAGTCCATGTCCCACATGGGGCTCACAGTCTTAATCTCCATTTTACAGATTAGATAACTGAGGTTCAGAGAAGTTAAATGACTTCGTCAAGGCCACACAGCAGAGAAGTGGCAGAGCCAGGATTAGGATCCAGGTCCTTCTAAGGCAATCTTCTAAGACAAGCATCTTATTGTCCCATGATTTGGCCTCTCTAGGTGGTTTTTTCTTGCTTTGCTCTGAAGGAAAAGATGTGCTGGAGAATTTCATAAACTTCTTGAGGTTCTGTTAAGTCATATGGAAACAGTGCAACAGAATCTACTCCAAGAGCAGAGATTCACACTAACTCTGAAAATAACCAAGTGCAAAGACAAGGAATTTTCTAAGAAACCTCAAGGTCAAAGAGAGTCATTGACACCAGGGACATCCCACTCCCACCTTCCCTGGGGAAGTTTTCTGCCAGCTCTGGAGGTAATGAGCCGTTAATGCCAAGGTTTAACATAGCTTTAAACCAACTCAGGGCTGAATTAAACCACACCTTTTCCAAATGGAAAATTATGCTAGATCAAAGGCTGGATAAATGGTGAAACTATGAAAGACTCAGATCAAATTCCCCAGAAAATTAGGAAAATGTGTATCCGTGAATGTTTGAGAGAATTAACTAGGATGCAGAAATCCACCTGGGCAGGGATGAGGCTATTAACAAGTGAGAGATGCCCTTTCAGGAGATGTGGGGGAGAGGAGAGAGAGATAAAGTGAGATAGACAGACTATTGAACCATTAGCCATTCCTCAGAATCGAGATAGAACCTGAAGGAGAAATTCTAGCTTCAATATTCTCCAAAAGCATCACCATGGCAACCTCAATTGAAAAATGGCCCAAGGCAGTCATTTTGAATTCCCTTAAAAGCCCCAGGGCTCCTTGAATGTCCAAAACTGAGCTCCTCATCTTCCCTCCCAAGCCCTGTCCTCTTCCTGACTTCCCTATCACTGTGGATGGTACGACCATCCTTCCCGTCTCTCAGGCCAGCAACCTCGGTGTCATCTTTGACTCGGCTCTTTCGTTCACCCCACATATCCAATCTGTCACCGAAACCTGCCAGTCTCACCTTTATAATATCGTCAAGATCCACCCTTTCCTTTCCACCCAAACGGCTATCTTACTGCTACAGGCTTTCATAATATCCCAGTTGGATTATTGTGTCAGCCTGCTCTCTGATCTCCCTTCCTTCTGTCGCTCCCCACTCCAGTCTATTCTTCACTCCGCTGCCCGGCTCATCTTCCTGCAGAAACGCTCTAGGCATGTCACTCACTCCCCTTCATAAAAACCTCCAGTGGTTGCCTATCAACTTCCGCACAAAACAAAAACTTCTCACTCTAGGCTTCAAGGCTTTCCATCACCTTGCCCCCTCCTACCTCTCCTCTCTTCTCTCTTTCCACTGCCCACCCCGCACGCTCAGCTTCTCTGCCACCCACTTCCTTACCGTCCCCCGTTCTTGCCTATCCTGCCGTCGACCCCTGGGCCACGTCCTCCCGCGGTCCTGGAATGCCCTTCCTCCTCACCTCTGCCAAACTAATTCTCTTCCCCTCTTCAAAACCCTACTTAGAGCTCACCTCCTCCCAGAGGCCTTCCCAAACTGAGCTCCCCTTTTCCCTCTGCTTCCCCTCTACCCCCCCTTCACCTCTCTTCAGCTAAGCCCTCTTTTCCCCACTTTCCCTCTGCTCCTCCCCCTCTCCCTTCCCCTCCCCTCAGCACTGTACTCGTCCGCTCAACTATATATTTTCATTACCCTATTTATTTTGTTAATGAGATGTACATCACCCTGATTCTATTTATTTGCTATTGTTTTAATGAGATGTTCATCCCCTTGATTCTATTTATTGCTATTATTCTTGTCTGTCTGTCTCCCCCGATTAGACTATAAGCCCATCAAAGGGCAGGAACTGTCTCTGTTAGTGATTTGTACATTCCAAGCACTTAGTGCAGTGCTCTGCACATAGTAAGTGCTCAATAAATACTATTGAATGAATGAATGGCCACCATTGATACTAAAACAACAGAAAGAGATTGGTGGGGCATGTTAGGAAGGATGTCATCCCTTTAGATGCTTAGAGAAGCAGAGCACAGGCTTGGGAGACAGAGGTCATGGGTTCTAATCCCAGCTCCACCACTTGTCAGCTGTGTGACTTTGGACAAGTCACTTAACTTCTCTAGACCTCAGTTACCTCATCTGTAAAATGGGGATTAAGACTGTGAGCCCCACGTGGGACAACCTGATGACCTTGTATCTACCCCAGCGCTTAGAACAGTGCTTGGCACATAATAAGCGCTTAACAAATACCATCATTATCATCATCACTTAGATGGTGTCCTTGATCTTTCACGAGTTGATCTTGGTCTGTGAAGTAGGGTGGTACCAATCCAGAAGGAGGACCCCATAAAATAATTTGCATTATATTACCCAAGATGCTGAGGCAAACAAAACCGCCCACCCCCAGCCACTCTTTCAAGGATTCTTAGAGTAGACTTGCTCCAAGAGATATTAGGAACAACACAGTGGTCAGAGGTGAAAGATTGTGCTTTTCTGGAAATTAATGACTTTGAAAGTAAACAGGGATGGGAGACCTTGGGCATTTGAGAAGTGTCGTTGGACAAATTATTCAACAGCTTCTATAATTATGCAGGAAACATTGTAGAGAGAACTTGACATACAAACATCTTCGACTGAATCAAGTCCTAGACTGACCCAGGAAAGAAATTTGACTCTGTGTAACTGTGAACAGTCCAAAACAGGAGATATCAAAGGTGATGACCAGCCTCTGACACTCTCAAGACAGGAAGGAAATAGTGGGCCCACCTAAAGTCAGATAAATCAATCAATAATTCATATTTTGGGGAGGCTTACTGTGTGCAGAGCACTGTACTAAATGCTTGAGAAAGTACAATATAACACTAAGCAGACACATTCCCTGTCCACAACAAATTTACAGTCTGGAGGACTGTATGATTATAGAGGCCTGTATTATCCTTTGGAGAGTTGGGAGAGCAAGTGAAAGAACTGGAGAGGGTCTTGCATCAGGCCCAGAGCCCAGTGGAGTGCAGTGGGAACTCTTTTAGCCATGCATAAATCCCTGCATCCTCTATAGTAACCAATGCCCTTATTCAAGAGGACAGTTGATGTTCCAATATGGGGAGTCAATCTGAAGGCTTCAGTTCAGGGGGAGTTAGAAGATCTGGGTTCTAATCCCAGAAACACCTCTTGCCTGTGTGACCTTGAGCAAGTCACTTTATTCATTCATTCAATAGTATTTATTGAGCGTTTACTATGTGCAGAGCACTGTACTAAGCGCTTGGGATGAACAAGTCGGCAACAGATAGAGACAGTCCCTGCCGTTTGACGGGCTTACAGTCTAATCGGGGGAGATGGACAGACAAGAACAATGGCAATAAATAGAGTCAAGGGGAAGAACATCTCGTAAAAACAATGGCAACTAAATAGAATCAAGGTGATGTACAATTCATTAACAAAATAAATAGGGTAATGGAAATATATACAGTTGAGCGGACGAGTACAGTGCTGTGGGGATGGGAAGGGAGAGGTGGAGGAGCAGAGGGAAAAGGGGAAAAAGAGGGTTTTTAGCTGCGGAGAGGTAAAGGGGGGGTGGCAGAGGGAGTAGAGGGAGAAGAGGAGCTCAGTCTGGGAAGGCCTCTTGGAGGAGGTGAGTTTTAAGTAGGGTTTTGAAGAGGGGAAGAGAATCAGTTTGGCGGAGGTGAGGAGGGAGGGAGTTCCAGGACCGCGGGAGGACGTGGCCCGGGGGTCAACGGCGGGATAGGCGAGACCGAGGGACGGTGAGGAGGTGGGTGGCAGAGGAGCGGAGCATGCGGGGTGGGTGGTAGAAAGAGAGAAGGGAGGAGAGGTAGGAAGGGGCAAGGTGATGTAGAGCCTTGAAGCCTAGAGTGAGGAGTTTTTGTTTGGAGCGGAGGTTGATAGGCAACCACTGGAGTTGTTTAAGAAGGGGAGTGACATGCCCAGATCGTTTCTGCAGGAAGATGAGCCGGGCAGCGGAGTGAAGAATAGACTGGAGCGGGGCGAGAAAGGAGGAAGGGAGGTCAGAGAGAAGGCTGACACAGTAGTCTAGCCGGGATATAACGAGAGCCTGTAGCAGTAAGGTAGCCGTTTGGGTGGAGAGGAAAGGGCGGATCTTGGCGATATTGTAGAGGTGAAACCGGCAGGTCTTGGTAACGGATAGGATGTGTGGGGTGAACAAGAGAGACGAGTCAAGGATGACACCGAGATTGCGGGCCTTTTACTTCCCTGTGCCTCATCTGTAAAATGGGTATGAAATACTTGTTCTCCCTCCCTCTTAGACGGTAAGCCCTAGGTGGAACTGGCACTTAGTACAGTGCTCGACACATAGTAAGTGCCCCACAAATATCACAATTATTATTATTATGGTGGTTAACAGTTTCCAGAGGCAGATTGGATCACGGATGTTTACCCCAATTGACATGGTCCAGTGGTGGACTCCTAATAATCCTGCCCCAGTCAAGTTGCATTATGCCAGAAGGAAGAAGGACAGACTGGGTTCTTTTTCCGGAAAAAATAAGGCAGAACTGCTCTCAGTCAATCAATTGTATTTATTAAGCACTTACTGTGTGCAGAGCACTGTACTAACTGCTTGGGAGAGTACAATATAACAATATACAAGAGACACATTCCCTGCCCACAGCGAGTTTGCAGTCCAGAGTTTATAGTCTACAGTCTCTCCAAAATGAGGAGGTCAGCTATGGAATGTGCCATGTGCAGGGCCAGGAACCTACTCCCTGGCATAAAAGGAACTGTTGGCAGTAGACAGGGGAACTCTGGCACTATGTTTGCGCCTTCCATCGTCTTCTTGTGAGATTGTAACACCCAGGAATTGGGTTTTTTTAATATATTTCTACTAGGGACTGAAGGTGGAAAAAAGTTTTCAAGATTCAAAATGTAAAAATAGACCTAATGATCCTTTAATTTGGGATTTGAAGATTCAAAAGGAGGATTTTTTGGGGGTGCAATTAATAAATGTACTTTACCTGCAGATGTTCCATTTCCTCATCTCTTCGGTGTGACTTCTCCAGCATATCTAAACAATAATTTGATAAAATATTTGAATTCAACCAGAAACAAGTTGGTTCTGAGTACAAAATTCAAAATCAACAGAGAAGCTTCCTAAGAAGACAATACCAAGTCTTTATCTGGTATGCCAATTTAAACAGCCTTTTGAACTGATGGAAGGGGCAGCAATGTAAACCCAGTGAAGCAAAGACTGGCCAGGGATTAAGAACTAATTGACTGCATGATCCTGTGAGAACATGGTTTTGCTCAAGAAGTCACAGAATGATGCCAATGTCTTTTTATTTAGCTGAGTGCTTAGATAACTTAGATAACTTAGAATCAAAGAAGCAGCATGGAGTAGTAGAAGCAGCATGGCATAGTCGATAGAGCATGGGCTTGGGAGTCAGAAGGACATGGGTTCTAATCCCAGCTCCGTCACTTGGCTGCTGGGTGACCCTGGGTAAGTCACTTCACTTCTCTGTGCCTCAGTTACCTCATCTGTAAAATGGGGATTGAGACTGTGAAGCCCAGATTCACAGGGACTGTGTCCAACTTGATTTCCCTGTATCCACCCCAATGCTTAGAACAGTGCTCTACACATATTAAGTGCTTAAAAAACACCATTATTATTATTATAACTTAGATATGGACAAAAATCTACCAGTTTAGCATTTTTATAACCAAACTGCAACCTTCTGGAATCAAATAAGCATTTATTAATGGAAGTGGAGACACCATCTATATCATAGAGCCACAATAATAATCACTTCACACTAAAAAGAAGGGTAAAGAAGACCAGAAAATTTAGAAAGTACTTGGGAGAAATCTGCGACTGAAAAGAGAAATATTCAACCGATTTGAGCTCCATCTTAGATTGCATGTATGGCCATGCTGTCTCACTGTCCTACATTCATTTATGAACATACGCTACAGGAAAATGCATTCGGCACTGAGTATTCTCTGCCCACAGCTATACCACCCCATGCTATGATCTTATTAGATTTCACAAGTTAAAGAGGGTTGGCCTGAACCAGTATTTGGAGGGAACCTGACAAGAAACACCTACTGCAGTATGCATTAAAATAATGTCTACCATACCTCACTGATAGAGCTCATACAGATGTCACACTGGGAGAAAGGAGAATATAATGCATTAAAATATAACAAACGTCAGAAAAATGTTTTTATTATTGCTATTATGGTATTCGCTATGCACTTACTATGTATCAAGCACTGTTGTAAGCACTGGGGCAGATACAAATTGATCAGGTTGGACAAAGACCCTGTCCCGCAAGGGCTCACAGTAAGAGGGGCAACAGGTATTTAATCCCCATTTTACAGTTGAGGAAAATGAGGCACATAGAAGTTAAGTGACTTCCCCTAAGTCACATAGCAAGCAATTGGCAGAGCTGGGATTAGAACACAGGTCCTCCCACACCCAGGTTCATGGTCTTTCCACTAAGCCACGCTCCTTCTCATAAATAAACAAATGTTTCAGTAGACACTGCACTGGGTCCAGAAGGAAACAGTACATTCCGTGGGTGGCAGAGTTACATAACATTATTTTACAGCATTCAGCAGGCAGTACATCAAAAGCAGTATATGTCAGGAGACAGGATGATGAAGGAAGCTTAATCAGTCAATTGTATTTACTAAGCGCTTACTGTGTGCAGAGCAAGTGTACTAAGTGTTTAGGAGGGTACAATACAACAGAGTTGGTAAACACGTACCCTGCCCATCATGATTCATTGACTAGATGCCTTCGCAGTTATAGTACCTAGAGAAGCAATGATATATAGACTGTAGACTGTAAGTTCTTTGTGGGCAGGAAATATGCCTTACTCACTCTGCTCTGATCTCATCTATCTCACTGCCAGCCCCTTTCCCACATTCTCCCCCTACTCTCTTCCACACCATATATGCCAGACCACCACTCTTTCCATCTTCAAAGCATTACTAAGGTCACATCTCATCCAAGAGGCCCTTCCTGATTAAGCACTCTTTTCCCTGGCTTGCTCTCTCTTCTGCATCTTCTATGCGCTTGGATCTGTGGCATTCAGTATTTGCCCCACCCCCAACTCCACAGCACATACTTATCTTAAAATTATATATTATATATTACTTATTTATTCATAGTAATGTCTGTTTCCCCTTTTGGATTGTAAGCTTGTTATGGGCAGGGAACATGTCTGCTAATAGTGTTATATAGTACTTTCCCAAGCGCATGGCATAATGGATAGAACACGGGGTGGGTGGCAGGAGATCATGTGTTCTAATCCTGGCTCCACCATTTGTTCACTGTGTGACCTTGGACAAAGTCACTTCACTTCTCTGGGCCTCTGAGCGGGGAGCAGCAAGGTGTGGTGGGTGTCTAAGTTGTGTATGGCTCTGACAGTGTGTGTCTGTTTCTGTTTTCATCTCTCCTTTCCCTAGTTTCTGCTCCCAATAATGGGCTACTGTCCCCTTTCTGCTCACATCTGCTACAGTGGCAAGCATTTAACATAGCTAATTCCATTCACCAATTCATCTCATCTTGTTCTATTACATTATAATATATTAGATTGCTCATAATTTGGCATGAGAGGTGGAGGGTTTTCCCTGCTACAAGTTAGTACATAACCGATAGTCTTTGGGCTTATTATCAGTCTATATAGAGCCATGCTGGCTCTGAAAAGCGCTTCCCCATGATCTGCCCACCTTCTTGTGTATGTGCCTCCAGAGCACAATTGTCAGCCTTTACCAGCTCCTGGATGACTGGCAAGTTGCTTTCAGTGAGGCCGCTCTTCTGCTGAGATGGAAGAGTTTCCAGGTGGATCATGACAGCTCCCAGGTCCCCTGCTACTTCATCAAGCAGCAGAGTTATAGATAAAGTTGAAAAGCGTTGGACCTAAACAGTTCTGGTGGAAGGGGAAGAAAGGGCCTGATAATGATAGTAATAATAATTTCTTTCCCCCTTCCGTTACAGAACCAGAATTGGATGCCTTCATGACCAGGATTCCCATTTTAATCACCCAATCCCTACGCTGCCTCAGCTCCTCCTGCCAAGTTCCAAGGCTCAGAAATGATGTCCGTGTTCATAGGGACATGGGAGGAGGCCTCAAAGGCTCTTGAGACAGTGTGTGGAGGGAAGAGTTCCAAGAACCCCTCTGAAAAGTTCTCCAGGTTCAGGCAGACTTCAGCAAAGTGCTACAGATGACATCGTGGCATCCCCTGGATGTCCTGTGTGTGACCATGTCAGATAACCGCAGGGGCCACCAGTGCCCATCCTACTGAATGCTCATCAAGGCTATGGGCATGAAAAAGTGACACCTCCAAGATGGGTTTGATGAAAATGACTTGGAGAAAAACAAAAACACTCGCAGCCAAGAAAGAAATGCATCATCATCATCATCCAGATCATTACGGTCATGACAGCAGAAGAGCCTACCTAAAGCCTGCCTAGTAGCCTAGTAGCCTGCAGATCAAGCTAAGGAACATGTATGACCAGATATGGGATGCCATGGCTATGTGGTTAGTTGAGTTGAAAGGGCAGCAGTGTGGCCTCCTGGAAAGAGCACAGCCTAAGAAGTCAGAGGGCTTGAGTTCTAATCCCTACTTTGCTTCTTGCCTCCTATGAGACCTTGGGCAAGTCACTTCATTCTTTATGCCTCATTTTCCTCACCTGTAAAATGGAAATGAAATGCCTATTCTCCCTCCTATTTAGACTGTGAGCTCCATGTGGAACACAGACTATGCTCAACTGTATTATCTTGAATATACCCCAGCACTTACTACAAGTTCTTGACACAGAGTAGGCCCTTAACAAATCAATCAATCAATTATATTTATTGAGCACTTACCGTGTGCAGAGCACTGGACTAAGAGCTTGGAAGACTACACTACAAGAGAGTTGGTAAATCCAAACCTTGCCCATAAGGAGTTTACAAGTCTGCAGTCTATTATAACTCCTTTCTAGGGACTTGACATAGAGACATCTTAATGTTCCAGATAAAACTTTTTGATACACTAAGAATTGCAAAATTTGAAGTGTCTCAAGCAACAGCCAGCCTAGTTTTCAGTAGCTTACATGGTTGCAGCTGCCTGAAGAATATTCAGGTTTCCCCACCAAATAATGATCTGAACAAGGACATGTCATTGTTATGCTCTCAGGGGCACCCCGATGCCTTTTTTTAAATGGCATTTGTTAAGCGCTATGTTCCAGGCACTGTACCATGCACTGGAGTAGATACAAGGTGGGACACAGTCCATGTCCCACATGGGGCTCCCCAATTTACAGAAGAGGTAACTGAGGCACAGAAAAGTTAAGGACTTGCCTGAGTACACACAACAGACAAGTGGTGGAGCCAGGATTAGAATCTGACTCCTAGGCCTGTGCTCTTTCCACTAGGCCCTGCCACTTCTCTAATTTTTCTAATTTTACAGAGAGAAGAAGCTGTGGAAAATATAAGTTGATTTGGGTTGGTCCTTGTGGAAATGTAGGTAATGGCTTTTTAGCTTTCCAATCGTATATTATATAATTATTCCTCCCCGCTTCACGCACCCCACTCCAACACATTTTCAAATATATCACTATTTACCTCTGCATTTACTTGGGTAAATGTATGTGGAACGACATAGGGATTTTAAATTATTTTGTTGAAATAGTCCTACTTGGACATTGTTATACAAAAGCACATACAAAAATAGGAGAAGGGAAGAGACTACAGATGTGTGCTATGCATAAGGTTGAGTATACATAAAGAGGGGACAGCAGAAAGTAATTATCGCCACTTGTTACAATGAACCTTTTTGTTGTTATTTGTCCTTAACAGCCTTTAGTGTCAATGATCTGCACAAAAGAGCTAGAGAGCTTCTCTCTTTTCTTACTCTCCATTGGCATAGTCAGGATTTTCTTGATTATCCTTTGGTTTACTGTTCAATACAAACAGCAATTCAACTGCCATGCAAATTGCTGTGGCCAAATGCACTTCCATCAACATTAGTTAATGAAAGAATTTTTGGTTAGGAGGGCAACAGCCTTGTATATTTTCATTGGACATGATTCAGGGTCCTAACTGAGCTGGTACAAAACCAGCCAGAGCTCCAAAAAATTCTCATGCAGAAAGAAGAAGGCCATCCAGGATGAAGACTTGTGAATCTTCCCTAAGGGTCCATTTTATCCCCTGGAAATTTTTAATTTTTTGTTAATAGCATTTGTTAAGCACTTACTATGTGCCAGGCATTGTATAAAGTGCTGGGGAGATACAAGCTAATCAGGTTGGACACAGTCCACATTCCTCATGGGGCACACAGTTGTAATCCCCACTTTACAGATGAGGTACCAAAGGCATAGCGAAGTGAAGTGACTTGCCCAAGGTCATGCAGCAGACAAGTACTGGAACTGGGATTTGAACCCAGGTCCTCTAAATCCCAGGCCCAGGCTCTTTCTACTAGGCCACACTGCTTCTCCATATTTACTGTATTCCAATGAATTCAAAGTATTCCACTATATCCTGGAGATCCTAGAAAATGACTAATTTTTGAACTAAATCAGTCACAGAGAGTCACCCTGAAAATTTCTCTAGTTCTCCAATCCAGAGGTACTCAGGTAAGAAGTCATTTAACAATTTATTTTTTTTAGATTTCCCTTAAAGTACAGCAGGTCACTGCTCAGCATCAAAAACATATTCCCTCATATATTCTTATTTTCTCAAGCAGACATTTAACACCATACCATTAAAGTAAAAAAAAAAAAAAAAGAACTGACTGTAATTTTTGGTCCACAAGAAACTGATGGAAAGAAAAAACAAGACAACCTGTAAATAAGGCTCTCATTGAAGAGTCTGTTTCACATATAGAGCAGGTCAAAAGTGTTTAAATGAATATGTGGCAACTGAACAGAGTTTCTAAACTAAAACATTTGTCAGCACATTTTCCTTCTGTTTTATTAGTCCAGTAAAAAAATAAATAGTATTATAATGAGGCGTTGCTTAAGCCCAAAGAATTCAAAAACAATCTCATGCATTTCAGTTGTGTTTTAATAGCACCCAAAATCAACAGCAAATTCAGGATACTGTGTGGAAAATAAAAGATCGTAATTTAAAACTTTAAAAAAAAATACATTTTGGGCAAAGGTTTAGTCCTCCACTTTCAGCACTAAGGAGTTACATACTGAGAAGAGTCAAATCATCTAGGTTTATATCTCTGTACCACAGTGATAAACTTTGATCGGCCATTACCACATAAAACACCCGGTTTACGAAGGAAGACTACATTCCAGAAGTACGAACGTGTCTGTAGCCTGTACCACTCTAAAATGGCAAGCTGGCCTACAGAAGGCCTCCAATCTGTCCAATAAATGAGCGATTCATAGCCTGCTGCTTGTTCCGGTACAGTGTCCATGAAGGCATTGACTGTCATCATCATCAATGGTATTTACTGAATGCTCACTATGTGCAGAGCACTATGTTTAGCATTTGGGTGAGGACAGTATAACAGTTGTTCATTGTTCCTATTTGTTTCCTGCCCATAAGGAGCTTAGAGTTTAGAGGGGAGACAGACATTAATATAAGTAAAGAATTTGTAATATAGGGAGAAAGAAGTTGAAATCACTAACAAAGAGTGCAGCTGCCAGAATGTAATTCAAAAAACAGAGTCCCACCTCCCATCACTCCAACTCTCAAGGTCAAACAGCCCAGAAGGGCAAATGCGATTGAGTAAGATTAACCCCCAGTTGACAGGTCCTCCCCGCTCCATGCCTGAGGGATTGACCCGTGTGTCCCAACAGTACTCTGGTGAAGGACAAACATCAGCACTGGAGTCCAGCTTAGAGGTCAGGGCTCTTGTGGTCTCAGACTGGACCCTGGGCTCAGGCCAGTGGAGTGTGAGCTAAAGGACCACCCACCCCGCCTCCTCAGCTGCTTTTTTGTTTTTATGGTATTTAAGTACCTATGATGTGCCAGGCACAGTATCTGTCCCACATAGGGCTCACAATCTTAATCTCCATTTTAGACATGACAAAATTGATGCACCGAGAAGTGAAATGACTTGCCCAAAGTCATACAGCAGACAAGTGGCAGAGCTGAGTTCAGAACCCAGGTCTTTTTGACTACCATGCCTGTGCTCTATCCACTGGGCCATGCTGCTTGGGCAGGGCTGGCCGGCTGGGCCGTCTTGGGGCTACTCCCCTTGCGGGAGGTTCCAATCAGGGCATTGCCCACTCTGTGGCCCACAGACACCCCAGCAGCCATGATGGCAATTGAGGTAATCAGTTTGGGCTGCCCTGAAGGGGTCCCGCGGGAGCAGCCGAGTCCATGGGTGGGAGACGAGCTGGGGCCTGGGCATGGGATTTAGAATGGGTGGCTGGGCGTATGGGCAAAGCAACAGAGTTACTTTGACTTTTCTCCTCTTTATCAGCCACTCAATGGTATTTATTGAGCGCTTACTGTGTGCCGAAAACTGTATTAAGTGCTTGGGAGAATACAACTGAGTTGGGAGACATGATCTCTGTTTTCATTCGAGCAGACTGACTGCTTTTGAAAGATCACATTTTTCCAACCTCTTATTCACAAAGCTGCTACACCATGGAAAAACTATTCCATAACCCGTATCATTCCATTCATGGGCTCAACCCTGACTTGGAGAGATGCTGAGGTGTGACACTTGGGTTTAGCTTTATTTAAACTCCACACACCATTAAATCCTATCATAAAAGAGTGGAACCCATGAAAATAGGAATGGATTTACCCTGGTATTCCATGGAATTACATCCTGGTCTATGCTTCAGCCTTTTTATAAATTAGAAATATCAATGCCAAATCTCTCATTCTCCCTGATGCCACAATCAGTCAGAAAACAAAGACTGTGTTCTCTTTCATTGAACTCTCTCAAGGCACTGGCTTCTCTCAGTTTTTCCTCTTCCACTTAACCTCTTTTGGTTTTTCCTTTCCACTTAACTAAAGTCCAAGTTCTTCAGTGAAAATAGGGTGGTTTCTTCATACCATAGGGATGTAGTAGGAAATCCATTCCTTCCTTCCTTGATGTAATTGAACAAATCCTTGCCAAGCAGTGATTGGGTTGCAACTCAATGGGATCAAAGGAGGCAATAAGCCCCATCTTTGCTCAATCCCAGCCTGTTTGTTTGTTTGTTTTATGGTACTTGTTAAATGCTTACTACCTGTCACACACTGTTCTAAGTGCTGGGGTAGGTAGATGTCAACTAGATTGGACACAGTCTCTGTCCCGCTTAGTGCTCAGAGTCTTAAGTGGGGGGAAAACCAGGTATTGAATCCTCATTTTAAAGTTGAGGAAACTGAGGCATAGAGAAGTGACTTGTCCAAGGTCACTCAGCTAGAACTTGGCAGAACCACTGTAGAGCCAGGATTAGAATTCAGGTCCTCTGACTCCCAGGCCCGTGCTCTTTCCGCTAGGCCACACTGCTTCCCATCAAAGTCAAATCAATACCACTACAACCGCATTATTAAGCACCTACTGGGCATTAGGCACTATACTACGTAGTTGGGCAACTACAACATTTACAAGACACAAGACCTCCTGAGCTCAAGAAGTTTATAATCATAAATACTTCGTTTTACAGAAAGGGAAAGTCACTTCAGATCTTGCCGCTTCCAACTCTGGAACTTAGGTCACAAAACATTTCATTAAGTTGCTTCTGATCAAATTAATCAATGGTATTAGTCCGAATGAGACTGAAAAGGCCCCATGTAGTGACTGTATGTTCTGTTGCCTTTTTTACCCCTGCTCCTCCTTCCCTGCTAAAATTTCTTATTAATTGTGGTTTTTGTTAAGCACTTACTTTATGCCTGGTACTATATTAAATGCTGGGGTGGATATAGACAAATCAGGTTCGACAAAGCCCCTATCCCACATGGGGCTCACAGTTTTAATCCCCATTTTACACAAGAAAAAACCAAGGCACAGACAAGTAAAGTGACTTGCCCAAGGTCACTCAGGAGACAAGTGGCAGAGTTGGCATTAGAACCCAGGACATTCTGACTCCCAGGCCCTAGCTCTATCCACCAGGTCATGCTGCTCCTCCTTGCCCTCTTTTTGCTTCCATAGTCACAAGGAAAAATTGACACCTATGATACATAAGCAGTTCCATAATTGAGTATTATTACTTACTCCCCACTATTTGATGCTATGTATCTTTATTACCTCTCTTTATTTTGCAGATGAAGGAAACCCTAGGGTTCCTGAGCCTGTTGACCGAGGGCTAGGAATGAAATGTTGGTTAGGCAGAAGTGTTTTTGGCACCACTCACACATAAGGGTAGGAATTCACTGTCAATAAACAGAATTTAAAAATAGTAGAAATTGAAAATAATTTTAAAAGGGAAGTCATTTCCAATGTGTAAATGTAAAACATAGCAAGGAGAATTCTTTGAAGCTAATGTTTCCCTTAGAATTATATTCCAATGGCTTCATGGCCAATCTCACAGGTCATTGTTCTCTTTAATTAGTAGCTTTTGCTTAACATAAAAAAGCCTAAAGTAATTTTAATACTGATTACCACTGACCAGCATATTAACAAATTGTTATATTAACACAGCCCACCTTACACTGCCTGTCGTAAAAGGTTTGCCTAGCTTTCTTTCATGGATTTTAATTAACTACCCCCACCCTTCCTGCTCATCACTGTGAGTGGGGTGGGGGGAGAAACACTGCTAAGGAGGGGATGAGTTCATTTTGCTTACATCTGAGTCTGAAGCATTTTCATCGATGCACAGACGTAAAGCCCACTCCCCACAGCCCAACATACCTGGGAGAGGCAAAGGTTGATCCCCAAAATGCAAGGCAGTTCCCCAAAATACAAGGTTTTTAATACCAGCATTTGACGCTACTTCCTATCATTCATCTGCGTGTTCAAAGATGCTGGATTTTGCAAACTATCTCTGGCATTTTGATTGAGTCCATTTTAATGTTGCCACAATGCTTCTTCTCGACTCCCAAAAAACGGACTTCTCTATCAGTGGTGTCCTTTATTTGCATTAGCCTGAAGCAGTACATATAATTATAACTGACAGATCAGCAAGAGTTCAAGCTCCCAAACCAGCTAAAGGAAAGGAAAGGACGGCCCTAATTGTTGAGATTCCCTAAAGTAGAAACTGTTATCTTTGTGCAGGAAACAGAATGTACTGTACTTGCTGTCTAATCCCTAAGGCTTAGTTAGATTTGTAAGTTTGTGCCGTATTTTAATGGGTCAAATCCCAAATGTTGACCTCCTTTTACTAAAACCATATGAAAAGTACCTACAGAATGTAAGAAACTCAGGGATATTACCTACCACAAACCAGACTCAATCCTGCATAAAAAGGTACATTGTTAAAACACACATCTTTCTGAATAAGTAAACTTGGCATGGTAAAGAGAAAAAGGTTAGCCATAGAAAAAGCATCTTATTTTAATTAAAGCTTGTTCCAAATGATTCACCAGTGAAAGCTAAGCTCTTTGCGAGCAAGGATTATGAAAACTATCATACTCTCCCAAGTACTTAGTACAATGCTGTGGACAGAGAAAATGCTCCAAAAATAGTATCAATTGACTGGTTGAAAAGGGGAGGGATAGGGAGGAAGAAGGGAGAATGAGGATGGGAGAACAAAAATGAGTGGGAGGAAGAAAAGGCAGATCTTCCAGCATCTAGTATAGTGTTCTGTGTTCAGTAAGGACTAAAGAAATACTATTGCTATTACTAAAAGTTCAAATATGTGGCATCCAGAATAAAAGGGAATAAAGCTCCCCATACAAACTACTATGGGACCTCGTTACTTCCACAGGGCCAGAAAGATCTTAGCCAGAATGCTCCTAGAAGCACCCCTGAAGAACATTCTAAGAGAAGCAGCATGGCACAGTGTCACAAGGCATAGGCCTGGCAGACAGATGGTCAAGAGTTCTAATTCCAACTCCACCACTTGTCTGCTGTGTGACCTTGGACAAGTCACTTCACTTCTCTGGGCCTTAGTTACCTCAGCTGTAAAATGGGGATTGAGACAGTGAGTTCCATGTGGAACAAGGGACTATGTCCAATTCCATTTGCTTGAATCCACCTCAGCATTTAGTACAGTAACAAATGTTATTATTATTATCATTATTGTTATTAAACCTAGTGCTTCTGGTATCACAATATGGCTTTAGACTACACTGAGATTCAGTGGACTTGATCTCAGAGACAAGTCAGATTTAAAACAAGTGCTATCATCATCATCATCATCGATGGTATTTATTGAGTCTTTACTATGTGCAGAGCACTGTACTAAATATTTGGGAGAGTACAATACATCAGAATTGGCAGACATGTTGTATGCCCACAATGAGCTCACAGTCTAGAAGGGGAGACAGACATTAAAGACTTGTTCGCAGATCAACCGAAAATCTTTGACAGGGTAATAATGATGATAATAATGATAACTGTGGCATTTGTTAAGTGCTTACTATGTGCCAAGCACTATACTGAGTGCTGGGGTAAATACAAGATAATCAGGACCTTCATGGGGCTCACAGACTGAGTAGGAGGATGAACAGGTGTTGAATCCCCTTGAGGCAGATGAGGGAACAATATGAACATATTCACTACACTGTAAACTCCTTGCTGGCAGGGATTGAGTTTACCGATTCGATTGTACTCTCTCAAGTACTTAGCACAGGGTCCTGCACACACTAAGTACTCGGGAAATACCAGCTGCCCAAAATGCTTGGCTGTTCTGAAAGTGATGAAGATTTTAATACTATTTCATAAAAGCTTTCTTCATTACTTCATTAGTAAGTACTCCATAATTACCATTGATTGATTGATTTACAGTGAACAAGTAGTCTGAGCTCCTTATCTTCCCTCTCAAACCCTGTCCTCTCCCTGACTTTCCCGTCACTGTGGATGGCACTACCGTCCTTCCCATCTCACAAGCCCGCAACCTTGGTGTCATCCTTGACTGTGCTCTCTCATTCACCTGCCAGTCTCACCAAACATCACCAAAATCTGCTCTTTCCTCTCCATCCAAACGGCTACCATGCTGGTACAAGCTCTCATAATATCCCGAATGGATTATTGCATCAGCCTCCTCTCTGATCTCCCATCTTCCTCTCTCTTCTTGCTCCAGTCTATTCTTCATTCCGCTGCCCGGATTATCTTTCTACAGAAACGCTCTGGGATGTCACTCCCCTCCTCAGAAATCTCCAGTGGTTGCCTATCAACCTTCACATGAGGCAAAAACTGCTCACTCTTGGCTTCAAAGCTCTCCATCCTCTTGCCCCCTCTTACCTCACCTCCCTTTTTTCCTCCTACAGCCCACCCTGTACACTCCGCTCCTCTGCGTACACTCCGCTCCTCTGCCACTAACCTCGTCACTGTGCCTCATTCTCGCCTGCCCCGCTATTGACCCCTGGCCCACGACCGACCACTGACCTGGAATGCCCTCCCTCCTCACATCTGCCAAGAAGCAGTGTGGCTCAGTGGAAAGAACACGGGCTTTGGAATCAGAGGTCATGGGTTCGACTCCCGGCTCTGCCACTTGTCAGCTGTGTGACTGTGGGCAAGACACTTAACTTCTCTGTGCCTCAGTTACCTCATTTGTAAAATGGGGATTATCTGTGAGCCTCACGTGGGACAAACTGATTACCCTGTATCTGACCCAGCGCTTACAACAGTGCTCTGCACATAGTAAGCGCTTAACAAATACCAACATTATTATTATTATTAACTCTCTTTCTCTCCTCAAAGCCCTACTGAGAGCTCACCTCCTCCAGGAGACCTTCCCAGACTGAGCCCTCCTTTTCCCTCTGCCCCTCCTCCTCTCCCCATTCCCCCTACTCCCTCCCTCTTCTCTACCCCCTTCCTCTCCCCACAGCACTTTTGTATATTTGTATATATTATTACTCTATTTTATTAATGATGTGTATATATTTATGATTCTATTTATCTATTTTGATGGTATTGATGCCTGACTACTTGCTTTGTTTTGCTGTCTGTCTCCCTTTTAGACTGTGAGCCCATTATTGGGCAGGGATTGTCTCTGTTGCCAAACTGTATATTCCAAGCCCTTAGTACAGTGCTCTGCACACTGTAAGCACTCAATAAATACGACTGAATGAATGAATTGAATAAATGAATGAAAAGCACTTAGTGCTTGACACATGGAAAGTGTCCAATAAATACCATGGATTGATTGACTGACTGTGCCTTATTTTCCTCTGCCATAAGATGCAAGTAATAATAGGGAATAATATTAGGGAAGCAGCATGGCCTAGTGGATAGAGAATGGGCCTGGGAGTAAGAATGACCTTAGTTCTAATCCCGGCTCTAACAAATGTCTGTTGTGTGACCTTGAGCAAGTCACTTAAATTCTCTGTGACTCAGTTACCTCATCTGTAAAATGAGGATTAAGACTGTGAGCACCATGTGGGACAGGGACTGTGTCCAACCTGACAGGCCTATATCTACCTCAGCTCATAGAACAGTGCTTAACACAGAGTAAGCACTTAACAAATACCATCATCATTATTATTAGTATTAATAATGCATGCCCTTGCTCAACTTCAGGGCACAGTCCCATCTTGATCAGCGTACTCTGTTATACTGTACTGTCCTAAGTGCTTAGTACAGTGCTTTGCACATGGTGAGTACTCAATAAATATGATGAGTTGGTTGACTGACTCAATGATTGATGGCCAGCAGGATCCAAAACTGTGGGACTCAGTGGAGCTGCACATGACTGCCTGTGCGGCCACCTTGGGCAGTAGGTTCAGACAGATGTCTTCCCCTCCTCCGACAGCAGGCTAGGGGATAGGAAGGAAGAGGCGAAAGAAGAGTCAGAGAGACAGAAGTCACTGAGACTCGAATTCTAATTTGGCAAATTCTGGGGGGAAGTAGCCGTGCCCGGTCAAATTGATCCAGTTCCAGTTTCTAGTCAAACTGCACCATTCCCACAGGTTTCTGGGGATCGCGTTCCTTTGGTCCTGCACTCTCTTCTGTTCTTTAATTCCTGTGGCTCCTTCACAATGAACCTCACTAGTCAGTCAGTCAATCATATTTATTGAGAGTTTACTGTGTGCAGAGCACTGCAGTAAGCACTTGGGAGAGTACAATACAACAGTATAAGAGACAGTTCTTGACCAAAACGAGCTTACACTGCTGCAGCCACCTTTAACTCTTCCACACCAAACACTGTGCAGCTGCAGGGGCCACAAAGTTGGGGGATGGTATGAGGAGGAAGGCCAGGCCAGTTGGACAGAGAATAGTGCTCTGCACACAGTAAGAGTTCAATAAATACGATTGAATGAATGAAAAGGGGAAATGGAGGAGAGAGATCCAGGGGATAAGATGGTAGGCTAATCTCTGCCCACCTGCTCTTCCCAGAGGACGTGGGTTCAAATCCCAGCTCTGCCACTTGTCAGCTGTGTGACTGTGGGCAAATCACTTAACTTCTCTGTGCCTCAGTTACCGCATCTGTAAAATGGGGATTAAGACTGTGAGCCTCCCGTGGGACAACCTGATTACCCTGCATCTACCCCAGAGCTTAGAACAGTGCTCTGCACATAGTAAGTGCTTAACAAATACCACCAACCTTTCTGATCCTGAATTTACCTTAGAAGAAGGGGCAAGGTGAGAAGGCGGGTGTAGGGGGAAGTGGGAGAGGGCCCTGAGTGAGCTGAGCAGAGGGGGTGGTGTTCACTACTTTAGATGGTAATGGTTCTTCCCATTTGGGGGGAGGTGGGGCAGGGGCGAGGATAGAATCAGTGGGGCTGAGAGGATTAAGTTTGGGGTTTGGAAAACTAGAGAAGAGGTGAACTTCAGGGATCTGTCTAGGTAGGGGCAAGTTTGATGTTCCCTGAATGGAAAAGCAGTGAAGTTTTACATTTGGAAACTCCAAAGACAGTGACAGTGGATCCTTGGAAGAGCAAGGGAGAAGAGAGCTAAAGACCCATTTGAATGCAAATGTTTCTTTGTTTTGTGGTATTTTTTTTAAAGTATTTGTTAAATGTTTACTATTTTCCAGGCAATGCGCTAAGGCCTGGGGTAGATACAAGATAATCACGTTGGGTTGGACAGTCCTAGTAATCCCCATTTTACAGATGAGGTAACTGAGGCCCAGAGAAGTGAAGTGACTTGCCCAAAGTCATTTAGCAGACAAGTGGGTTCTAATTCCAGCTCCTTCTGACTCCCAGGCCAGTGCTCTATCCAACAGATGCTCTATCTCAGTGGAAAGAGCCCGGGCTTGGAAGACAGAGGTCATGGGTTCGAATCCCCACTCCTCCACTTGTCAGCTGTGTGACTGTGGGCAAGTCACTTCACTTCTCTGTGCCTCAGTTCCCTCATCTGTAAAATGGGAATTATCTGTGAGCCTCATGTGGGACAACCTGATTACCCTGTATCTACCCCAGCGCTTAGAACAGTGCTCTGCAATTAGTAAGCACTTAACAAATACCAACACTGTTATTATTATTATTAATAGGCCACACTGTTTATCCAAATGTTCCCTCCCTCCTGCTGTTCTTGCTGCCCAGAGCTAAGGCACTCTTAGGAGTCCTGCACAAGGCCATTCACCTCTGTCCTCACTGACTGATGGCTGAGGCATACCAGTCTGGAATCCGGGCCCCAAAATCTGGTCTATGCATGGTGAGAAGCAGTGTGGCCAGAGGGCAGGATGTGGCCAAGTGGTCGGTGGTGAGATAGATGAGACAGAGGTACAAGGAGTAGGTTGGTGTTAGCGGAGCCAAGTGTGTGGACTGAGTTGTAGTAGGAGAGTAGCCAGGTGAGGTAGGAGGGGGCAAGGTGATTGAGTGCTTTAAAGCCAATGGTGAGGAATTTCCGTTTGATGCGGAGGAGGATGGGCAACTACTGGAGGTTATTGAGGAGTGGGGAAACATGGACTGAATGTTTTTGAAGAAAATTGATCCGGGCAATATGGTTTAGTATGGACTGGAATCGGGAGGTCAGAAAGGAGGCTGATACTGTAATCATGGTGGAATAGGGCAAGTGCATGGCCTCGTGGATAGAGGACAGGCTATAAATCAGAAGGAACTGGGCTCTAATCCTGGCTCTGCCACTTGTCTGCTATGTGACCTTGGGTAAGTCACTTAACTTCTCTGTGCCTCAGTTACCTCATCTGTAAAATGGAGATTAAGACTGTGAGCTCCATGTGGGACAAGGATTGTGCCCAACCCAACTATCCGATATCTACCCAAGTGCTTAGAAGAGTGGTTGACACATGGTAAGCACTTAAATACCATCGTCATTATAAGTGCTTAGATTAACTAATGTGGTAGCGGAGGAGAGAGAGAGAACAGGTATTGAATACCTATTTTGCAGATGAGAAAACAGTCTCAGAGAAATTAAATGACTTTCCCAAGGTCACACAGCAGGCAAGTGACAGAGTGGGGATTAGAAGCCAAGTCCTCTGAATCCCAGGCCCAGGTTCGTTCCATTAGGCCACACTGCCTTTCCAGTGCCGATTGTGTTCTGGTCTAACAGTCAAGCACTAATTAGCCCTAGTCAAGTCACTGACCTTCTACCTCAGTTTATTCATTAGCAAATCATATTCCATAAGAATCATATATTTAAAACTTTAACTCCCTGAATGAATATTTTTCAGAGTAGCAATGAGAACATTCCACTTTCACTTGCATTTTTAAGTTTATACCTTTGGTGAACATTAAAAGACTAAAGATAAAAATTAATAGTTTAAGCCTGCCAGGCACTAAGCTTTTTCTGCTTCTGGGAGAAGCGGTGTTGCCTAATAGAAAGAGCCACAGGATTGAGAGTCAGAAGACCTGAGTCCTAATCCCAGCTACTCCACTTGCCTGTTAGGTGATCTTGGGCATGTCACTTAACTTCTCTGTGCCTCAGTTTTCGCATATCTTTAATGAGGATACACTACTTATTTCCCTCCACTCCCCATGTTAGACTGTGATCCCTATGTGGAGTGGGAACAGTATCTGATCTGATTTTCTCTAACCCAGTGTTTAGCATTAGTAAGCACTTAAGAACACAATTATGATTATTCTAGCAAAGAATAACCCCAAGTAATATCCTAACCAAAGTGGAACATCAGAGTCTATTTTTCAACACTTCCATAGAATCCTAGGTATATCTGAGTTGTGAATAAATATGAAAGAAAAACGAATCACATTACTGATTTTCTCCAAGGAAATTGGCAGTGCTACTAAGGAATACCTTGAAGAATGATTTTTTTTTCAAATAGTGACCTCATAACCTCATGCAAAATTGTTAGCGTGGCTCAGTGGAAAGAGCATGGGCTTTGGAGTCAGGGCTCATGAGTTCAAATCCCAGCTCTGCCACTTGTCGGCTGCGTGACTGTGGGCAAGTCACTTAACTTCTCTGTGCCTCAGTTCCCTCATCTGTAAAATGGGGATCAAGACTGTGAGCCCCACGTGGGACTACCTGATTCCCCTATGTCTACCCCAGCGCTTAGAACAGTGCTCGGCACATAGTAAGCGCTTAACAAATACCAACTTATTATGCAAAATTGTTATTGCACTTAGAGTATTGTAGAGTTAAATATGAGAAGAATAAAAAGCAGAGGAATTACGTTCTTTCTATGTTTAAAAATGACCTCTAAATAGTCCTGTAGAATGTAAGCTCCTTCATTCATTCAATCCTATTTATTGAGTGCTTACTGTGTGCAGAGCACTGTACTAAGTGCTTGGGAAAGTACAATACAACGATAAAGAATGACAATCCCTGCCCACAACAAGCTCACAGTCTTAGGGGAGCCTCCTTGCGGTTTCTTGCAGCTCTGAGCCTCCTTAAGACCAGGGAACATGTCTACAAACTCTGTTGTATTGTACTCTCCCAAGTGCCTAGACTAGTGCTCTGAATAGAGTAATTGCTCAATAAATACCATTGATTATCTATTGTCATGAAAATGGTCTATAGTGTTGCAATTTCAAAAATGGAGCCCCCCCCATTGTACTAGTACTAATGGAGACCTGTACTCTAAGGAGGGAAGCAGAAGGTATGACGATCACTTCATTAGTAGCATCTTCCTGCCTCATTTCCCTAGCCCTCAAACCCCTTGCCTTGCAAGATTTGAAAATGAGTTACCAGAAGGTCTGGGGGAATAGAGATGGGAACCCTGCAATGGCAAATATGCAAGTTTGCAAGAGGTAGGAGTAAATTCTATGCAGAACATATGCCCCTTTGACCTTTATCCAACTTGTAAAATTAGCCTGCCTCATTATAATTAATCTGGAACTAAAAGGTTGAGGTTTTACTTGAGTATTTTTATAATTTTGATAGGTTTGAGTTAACTCGTTTAGTGCCCCCTGATACCTTTCAAATCTCCAAGACTGCTCAAGCTGGTATAAAAAGGGGGGGAAAAATCAGCTCCTACATCATCAGATGTAGTGCTGGGTAGAAAAGAAAGACTTTTATGTGATGGGCTGATCTAGCAGCCACAGAAAAAGGCATTGCAAATGCATACTCAGAAGCAGTCATGCACTTTCCATCCTGATGGGCAAGACGGTAGTAGGTCATTTCAGCCTTCATCTTTTACTCTTTTACCCATCAGTAATGGTGCCTTAAATGAGCAAGGTCTGGGATGTTTCTCTCAGGGTCTAATGAATATTTGAACTCAGGTAAGAAAGAGTGAAAAGTATCTGTGTTATCATCATCCGGAAGGGATCCAGTGTGTTAGAACACTTCCCAATATTTACTTCTCAATGTTAGTGACTAACAAGATTGGTCATGAAACTGAATTGGAGATGATTAAGAAAATTGCTCAAATGGAAAGAGGAATATCAACAATCCCAGCTCAGCCAATTGACTACTGTATGACCTTGGGCAAGTCACTTCACTTCTCTATGACTCAGTTACCTCATTTGTAAAATGGGGAGTGAGACTATGAGTCCCAGGTGGGACAGGGACTATATCCAATCTGATTTGCTTGTATCCATCCCAGAACTTACAACTGTGCCTGGCACATAGCAAGCGCTTAACAAATACCATAATTATTAATTATAATTATTAGAGATGAATAACATGAAAATAGCAGGATAAGGAGGACAGAGATGAATTCAGTCAAAATTGCTAATCACATGAGGCTTAGCCCGCGGTCTCACTTTGAACTGACTTTCAGTGTAGAGATTTTTTTGGTAAAATACAATCTCCGGTAATTTTAATGGGGCTATGATCCCTAGAAGGTGGATCTTTTTCAAAACTGTCAAAATCAAAGATGAAACAAACCTCATTTAACCACTGGGTTAGTGTTGGGCCAGCCCACTGATGGACTGGGAGAAATTCTAGTAGCCTGGAATATAGCAGAGACATCCCAGAACACTGGCTACCATTCATTTTGGGACTATCCTTCAATCAATCAATCTATAAATCAGTCATATTTACTGAGCACTTACGTGCACAGCACTGAACTAAGCGCTTGGGGCTGGTAGACATGCTCTCTTCTCACAATGAGTTTAGAGCCTAGAGGGGGAGACAGACATTAACATAAATACATTATGGATATGTACATAAGTGCTGTGGGGCTGAGGGAGGGGTGAATAAAGGGTATAAATCCAAATGCAAGGGTGACCAGAAGGGAGTGGGAGAAGAGGAAATGAGGGTTTAGTTGGGAAAGCTCTGAAGGTGGGGAGAGTGATCTCTGATGGATATAAAGTGGGAGGGCATTCCAGGCAGAGGCAGGATGTGAATGAGAGGTCAGTGGCAAGATAGATGTGATTGAGGTACAGTGAATAGGTTGGCTGTAAACCCGGTGTGGGCAGGGAATATTGCTGAATTGTACTTCCCAAAGACATAATATAGTAAACACTCGTTTACAATTGAATAATAATAATAATGGTATTTATTAATTGCTTACTACGTGCCAAGCACTATTCAAAGCACTGGGTTAGATACAAGATTATTAGATTGTCCCACATGGGGCTCATAGTCTTAATCCCCATTTTACAGATGAGGTAACTGAGGCCCAGAGAAGTGAAGTGACTTGCCCAAAGTCACACAGCTGACCAGTGGCGGGTCTGGGATTAGAACCCATGACCTCTGATTCTCAAGCCCATGCTCTTGCCACTAAGCCACGCTGCTTCTCCTTTATCACTCTTGCACTTGCATTTGCACCCTTTATTCACCCTACCCTTAGTCACAGAGTGCTTAAGTACATATCTGAAATTTATTTAATCATATTAACGTCTGTACACCCCTCTAGACTGTAAGCTCATTGTGAGCAAAGAACATGTTATATCATACTGTACCAAGCACTTATTTCAATGCTTTGCACACAGTAAGCCCTCAATAATATGATTGAGTAATCATTGTATTTCCTTATCAATTTTTAGTGGTATTTTTTAAGTGATTACAATGTGCCAGGCACTGTACTAAGCACTGGTAAATAGAAGTTAATCAGGTTGGAAACATTCCATGTCCCACATGAGGTTCACAGTCTTATCCCCCATTTTACAGATGAGGTAATGGAGGGACAAAAAAGTGAAATGAATTGCCTAAGGTCACACAGAAGACAAGTGATGGAGCTGGGACTAAAACCCAGGTCCCTCTGACTCCCAGGCCTGTGGTCTAACCACTAATAATAATAACGATGGTATTTGTTAAGTGCTTACTATATGCCAAGCACTGTTCTAAGCACTGGGGAGATAGAAGGTTATCAGGTTGTCCCAGG
The DNA here is from genome assembly GCF_004115215.2 of Ornithorhynchus anatinus. NCBI lineage: Eukaryota > Metazoa > Chordata > Mammalia > Monotremata > Ornithorhynchidae > Ornithorhynchus > Ornithorhynchus anatinus. The sequence goes on from NC_041728.1 coordinate 43,798,927, forward strand.
TGGGGCTCACAGTCTTAATCCCCATTTTACAGATGAGGTAACAGGCTACAGAGATGAATGAATTAGAGGAGTGAAGTGTGCAGGCTGGGTTAAAGTAGCAAAGTAGCAAGGTGAGGTAAGAGGGGGCAAGGTGATTGCATGTTTTAAAGCCAGTGGTGAGGAGTTTCTGTTTGATATGGAGGTGGATGGGCAACCACTGAAGTTTCTTGAGGAGTGGGGAAACATGTCCTGAATGGTTTTGTAGACAAATTATTCGGGCAGAAGAATGAAGTATAGACTGGAGTGGGGAGAGACAGGAGGTTGAGAGGTCTCAGCAGATCCCAGGCAGGGTTTGTGAGGGCTAGAAAAGGAAGAGGAGAAGGAAGTAAAGGCCCAGGGGCCTTGAAACTAGTTAGGTCCTGGCCAGAAAGAGCCCAACACTTCACTGGAACTATCACCAGGGACCACAATGATGGAGTCTTGCCCCTAGCCACTTCCAGCCTATGTATCTCACTACCTGCCAGAAGGAGGCCAGCAGGTTCTGGGGCAGCCAGCCAAAGGAAAAACTGAGTCAGAACTGGGACAGTTATAGGCATAGAGGACAAAACTGGAACCAGAAGAATCCCCGATTTAGAAGGGACACCACAAGGTAAGAATCCTTTGGGGAGAGAGGAAAGTTGAGAAGGGTCAATATTTATGGGTGGAAAAGCATGAATGCATATTTAAATCATGAAATGCCAAAAGGCCAAACTGATGAAATCACTGAAGAAGTTAGAATAAGAAGGAACACACTGGGGAGTTCATTGATTATTAAGCATTCATAGTTCATGTACAAATGCTAATTCCATTAACAGATGAAATGATTTAGGATCTGAAAATTATGAATACAAATGTAGATATGGTAAATATATCTTGTACATTTGTTTAGCATGAGGACATATTGCAGCAAAGGGACTGGGACACTGGGGTAACCTTTGAACTATTACTTTACAAAGTTAAACAGTTCTTTAAGGCTGTGGGTAGTTCAAAGTAGAATCATAGGTTAAATTATAAGGAATGGGATGGCCATTGGATGCATTTAACAGTTCTTCTAATATAACAAATAACCTCAAAATAATTCCTCAGGACCAGAAAAATCACATTGTCTATTTAGTGGTATTTAATCTCACACAACTATGCACACACACAAATGCATGCATGAATGGCCCAAGCTAAGGAAAAGGAAAGTTTAGAGTGGGAAGAGAAGACAGTGGGTGTATGTGTCGGAAGTGAGGAGACCAGAGAAATGGTGGAGGGCAATAGAAGCAGAAAAAGGTGGTGGACCTGGGGGAGAAATTCTAGCCCCCCCCAGTGCTGCTGTGCCCATTCTCAACTTGTTCAAATCGAACTTCAATATCCTACAGTTGAATAAGGCATTTCCATAGCCTTGTCCCCTTAATGCTACTCCCCATGGAAAAATTGAATAAACATATTCCTGGCTTTCTCTGAGGAAGTAGTCTGACTGTAAGCAGCACATAAAAAGATAAGAGACCTTAAAAGACACCAACAGTGAATTCACTCCAGTGAAAGACTAGATGTCCTTCTTGACTGATTTTTCACACTGCTGTTCAAATTTCACTTTTACTATTTGCTTGAGCATTTTGAAACCAATAGTACTTTATTTTTCATGTCATCCCTTTTCAATGATCTGCATTTCACAAATGCAAAATTGTTGGTAAAGTGATTTGCTTTGTTCTGAGCAAGTAAAGAACTACTTTGAAGCACTAGGCTTTGCTATCAGGGCTATCAATAACAAAATGAATAAGAATGATAAGCAATATCAAGTCATATTTTACAGGTGTACTGCAAATATCTTGAGGGCCAGGACAATTTAGAAGACCAACTGCAGTGAACTGCAAATGAAGTTAAGAACGATCTACCTATCTTTGAATCAGTCAATCAATTAATGGAATATCCTGAGTGTTTTATGGGTGCAGAACATTCTACTAAGCACTTGGGCGAGTATGTCACAGCAGAGTTGGTAAACAAGTTATTAAATTAAAATAAATGAGGATATGTACATAAGTCCTGTGGGGCTGAGGGTAGGGAGAATCTCAAGTGCTTAAATGGTACAGATCCAAGTGTTCTGGCAATGCGGAAGGGTGATGGAGAAGAGGAAACAACAGAGGTCTGGCAGACCTCTTGAAGTAGACGTGATTTTAATACAACTTTGAAGAGGGGGAGAGGAGTGGTGATCGGATATGGCGTAGTCGATAGAGCACAGGCCTGGAAATCAAAAGGTCTTGGGTTCTAATCCCAGCTCTGTCACTTGTCTGCTGTATGACCTTGGGCAAATCACTTCACTTCTCTATGCCTCAGGTACATCATCTGTAAAATGAAGCTTGAGACTGTGAGCCCCACGTGGGACAAGGGATTATGTCCAACCTTATTTGCTTGTATCCACCCCAATGCTTAGTACGGTACCTGGCACATAGTAAACACTTAAGAAATACCATTATTATTATATTTGAAGGGAGAGGAAGTCCAAGGACAGAAGGAGGATTTGGGCAAGGGGTTGACAGCAAGAGAGAAGACGTAGAGGTACAGTAAGTAGGTTGGCGTTGGAGGAGTGAAGTGTGGGGGCTGGGTTGAAGAAATCAGTGAGGTGAGATTGGAGAAGAGAGCTGATTGAGTGCTCTAAAGATGTTAGTAAGGAGTTTCTCTTTGTCATGGAGGAGAACAGGCATTCTAGAAGAGTGGGAGATGCTGATTGAATGGTTTTTTTTACAGAAATGATCCAGACAGCAGAGTGAAGCAAGGACTGGAGTGGGGAAGCACAGGAAGCAGGGAGGTCAGCAAGAAGGATGATGCAGTAGTCAAGGCTACATATGATAGTGCTTGTATCAGCATAGTAGTTTAGATGGAGAAGAAAGGGAGGATTTTAGCAATGTTGCAAAGGTAAAACTGACAGGATTTGGTGACAGTGAATATATGGGTTGAATGAAAGAGATGAATTGAGGGCAATACCAAGGATAAAGGCTTGTGAGACAGGGAAGATGGTGGTGCTATCTACACTGATGGGAAAGACATGGGGGTGGGCAGGGTAAGAAGAGTTCTGTTTTGGACATGAGGTGTTTGGAAGGGGTTTAGAAGGAGATAGGGTGATAAGTGGAGGAAGACATAGGGTCAAGGGAGGGTGTTTTTAGGATGGGGATTCAATAGTAAGTGCTCAATAAATACAAGTGAATGAATTAATAAGCATCATCATCATCATTGGCATTTATTTATTTATCTAGGTATCTATTTATTTATATTAATATCTGTCTCTCCCTCCAGACTGTGAGTTCACTGTGGGCAGGACTGTGTTTGTTGTTACACTGTACTCACCCAAGCGCTTAGTACAGTGCTTTGGACATGGTAAACACTCAATACATATGACTGAATGAACATTTATTGAGCACTGTGTTAGAGCTAAGTACCATACAACAGAGTTGGTAGACATGTTCCCGGTATGCAATGCATTTGCAGTCTAGGAAGGGAGACAGACATTAATATAAATAAACAATAACATATGATTTAAAAATATGGAGTACAAAAGTGCTATGGAGTTGACAGTGGGGCGAATATCAAATATACAAAGTTAACAGACCCTAGTGCATAGATGTAGCAGAGGAGAGAAGGAGCTGACTAATAGAGGGCTTAATCGGGGAAGGCCTCCTGGTGGAGATGTGATCATAATAAGTTTTGAGGATGGGGGGAGTGGTGGTCTGGCATATATGTAGGGGAAGGAGTTCCAGGCTAGAGGGAGGATGTAGGAAAGGGATCAGCAGTAAGATAGTTAAAATCAGGGCATATTGAGTGAGCTGGAGCTAGGAGTGCAGTGTATGGGCTAGATCAGTGTCAGCTGTGTGACTGTGGGCAAGTCACCTCACTTCTCTGGGCCTCAGTTCCCTCATCTGTAAAATGGGGATGAAGACTGTGAGTCCTCACCGGGGGCAACCTGATGACCCTGTATCTCCCCCAGCACTTAGAACAGTGCTCTGCACATAGTAAGCGCTTAACAAATACCAACATTATTATTATTAATATCAGTGAGGTGCTGTAGGAGGGAGCAAGGTGATTGAGTGCTTTAAAGCCAATTTTAAGGAGTTTCTATTTGATGTGGAGCTCAATGGGCAACCACTGGAGGTTTTTGAGGAGTGGGGAGACATAGACTGAATGTTTTTTAGAACAATGATCTATGCAGTAGAGTGAAGAATAGTCTGGAGTAGGGAGAATTGGGTGGCAAGGAGATGAGCAAGAAAGCTGATGCAGTAATCAAGGCACTATATTATAAGTGGTATATCAGCAGGGTAGCAATTGGATGGAGTGGAAAGGGTGATTTTAGCAACGCTGTGAAGGTTGAACTGACAGGATTTGGTGACTGGTTAGAATGTGGAAAGTGGGTGGAATGAAAGATTAGTTGAGGACAATGCCAAGGTTATGGGCTTGTGAGATACGGAAGATAATGGTATTGCCTAGAGAGATGGGGCAAGTGGGAAGACAGGGTTTGGGTGGGAACATGAGCATTTCTTCTTTGGACATGTTAAGTATTCAAATATTAGCAGTGCATCCAAGTAAGCACTTAGTACAATGTTCTGCACACAGTAAATGCTCAATAAATATGATTTAATGAAAGAATGAATGAATGAATGAAGTAGAGACGTCCTGAAGGCAGGAGTAAATGCGAGACAGCAGAGAAGGAAAAGAGTCAGGATGGAGATGTAGACTAGGGAATCAAAATCAAATCAAAGTTGAAGCCATGGGAGCCAATGAATTCTCCAAGGGAGTGGATGTAAATGCATAATAGAAGGGGACCCAGAACTGAGTCTTTGAGGTGCCCCCACTTTCAAAGGGTGGGAGGTAGAGGGGGAGCCTGCAAAACAGAAGCACCATGTCCTACTGGATAAGGCCTGGGCCTGGGAGTCAGGAGGACCCAGGTTCTAGTCCTAGCTCTGCCACTTGTCTACTGTGTGACCTTGAGCATGTCACTTCACTTCTCTGTGCCTCAGTCACTTCACTATAAAATGGGGACTAAGACTGTGAGTCGCAAGTGGGACATGGACTACATCGAAGCTGATTAGTTTGTATCTATACCAGCAATTAGTTCAATACCTGGCACATAGTAAATACTTAGCAAATACCATAAAAAAGTGTCACTTTCCATCCTGATGGACAAGCTATATTGATGGATAAAATAAAATAGAAGATTATCCTTCTTATAGAAAAAAATGACTACTAACACAGTAGATTGCATCAAGTGGAAATTCATGAAACATTTTATCAAATTATTTCTCACCCAACTCTCTTTACCATTTGGTTGAAAGTACAGTTTTCAATGACATGTCTCTTTCAGGATGATGAGAATTCAGTCCAGCCAAGAAGATATGAGGGAAAATTTGTTAAAGGAAGTGGTTGAGAGAGAAACTGAATGCTGGGATACATGTCTATAAGGGAAAATTGTTAACCTGAAATCTTGTTGGGTGGAGCAACAACTTCAGTGGTACTTTATAAAAATAACAGATACAATGGGATCAGCATTCGAGGCAAAAAAATAAAAAATAAAAAGCTGTAAGACCACAAAAGGAAAAAAATGCAAATAGTCAATACTCAGCTTTGTCTCAGGCAAGGCTGCAAATTCATCAAAGGTGATATGAATTCCAGAAGAAAGCCTCAAACAAATATCATGTACCTGAAACTCTTTTGCTCCATCTCTCAAAGATTTCAGGGCTCCAGAAATAAAGAAAATGCAGAAATGGGAAAATACTTCCAGAACATCTGCTTTGCAGCAACTGCTCTGAAGAAAAGAACAGGAATGAGGATGGCTCTCATAAGAGAACTGCCTTTGGTCAAGAATCGACCAAATCTGATGTCAACTTGTGAACAAAACTGTGTCATAATAGACTAGGAAAGCAAGAAATTGTATGTACCCCCACTCTCCTGACACCTATTTCCAAAGCCTGAGAGTACATTCTGGATCATTCTAAGACTGAAAATCAACTTAACTGTCCAAAATATGCCTTGGCAGACAGGATGACTAGATTGGGATACCCGTGAGCCAAGAGGCTGAGAAAATCCCTGGAATGTCAGCCTCTCACTGGACAGGAATTCTCAGCCCTGTTAGCCCCCACTGGAGTCACTCTGGTGGTTCTCCGAGGCAGCCCTGGCTTCTCACCACTTCCCATGGAAAAATGCATTAAGTACCAGCCACCAGGAAAATCACTGGGTTTCCTCTAGGATGGCTGAACTCTGAAATGAGTCATGGACTAGATTCCCCCTGACAAAGACTTTTTCCTTGTCAGTTACTCAAATAATCAATCAATGATACTTATCGAGTGCTTACCGTGTGCAGAGCATTGTGCTAAGTGCTTGGGAGAGTACAACAGTGTTGGGAAACACCTTTCTTGACCATAAAGAGCTTACATTTTAGAGGGGGAGTTAGACATTATGATAAATTATGGATAATAATAATAATTATGGTATTTGTTAAGTGCTTACTATGTGCCCGGCACTGTACTAAGCGCTGATATGTACATAGGTGTTGTGGGGCTGAGGGTTTGTGAATATCAAGTGCCTCAGTGATACAGGATGATGGGCAGAAGCAATGCAGAAGGGAGAGAGAATAGGGGAAACGAGGGCTTAATAGGGTAAGGCCAATAGTTCATGTTTATTAAAGGTTTTAAAGAAAGTCTCCCAAGTGAAATGGTAGAAACCTTCAAAATATTGGAAAATCCAAAATGTCAGATATTACCATAACAGTAATTCAACTTTTAATAGCAGTAGTGCATTCTGCAGGTGTAGAAAGAGTATTTTTATTCTTTGGACTAATTAATTCTAAATTGATAAATCCCTTGGGAACAAGAAAAGCTTGTCTTTCTCTTCCAGTCTTTGAATAAACAGGAAGAGGAAGGATGGGGAAGAATGAATTTGATGTGCAACCCAGTGTGTTTCTGGACTTGGCTAAAATAATCTGCTTATTTTTTTCAGAATATATTTTCATATTTTTAACAAATCATCAAAACATTTTCAAATACACATGATAGTTTTACTAAAATAATTTTGCTTGTTATGTTTGAAGAAAAACATCCAAAATACACCTTTTTCTGTTTTAGTGAAATTGAAAGATTATGTTATTCATTTTGGTGAGGGTTTATATTGAAATAAAAAAATCCTCATTTGGGCTTCTCATTCATTTGAAGTATTCATTTTAATCAATCAATTAAAAATAATTGAAAATTTAATTAATTAATTAATTAATTGATGATGCAGCATGGCCAAGTGGAAAAACATAGGCCTGGGAGTCAGAGGACCTGGGTTCTAATCACGACTCCATTACTTGCCTGCTCTTGGACCTTAGGCAAGTCACTTAACTTCCTATGTCTGTTTCCTCAACTGTAAAATGCAGATTCAACCTCTGTTCTCCCTCTTAATTAGACTGTGAACTCCATATAGGGCAGGGACTGTTTCCAACCTGATTAATTATACCTACTCCAGTGCTTAAAACAGTGCTTGACACATGGTAAGTGCTTAACAAATACCAAAAAGTATCTGTGTAATTAGTAAAATAAAGCAAAATGAGTTGGTTGTTTCAAAATTTAGAGTGCCTACCTTTTAAAATTTATGAGGTGCAATAGCCACTTGAGTTGTATTTTTTTAAATGCCTTTTTTTGTCTTTTTTTGTAGAAATTATTGATTGAATTGCAGGCTCCTGCACAGTGACTAATACTGTGTTTTAAATCATGATAGAAATTGCCCTAATTAACATCAAATCCTCCATACATCAGAAAAAAATCACTTCTGCATCTCACAACATTTATATTCCATTAATACCAAGATGAAAAAAATGAAATTTGGAAGAAATTTTGCACTTTCAGCATTAAGACCCAAGATAAAAGATTGGTCATGGAGGCATTTTGGCACTAATCTACCATTCAAAGATGCCAGCCATGTATTCAGATCCTTGTAGATGACACATCTCTTAAGCTATTTAAGCCTAATGGTGATATGCTGTCCCTAGATCAGTATAAACCTTTCTACTACAGAGGGAAGTGTGGAAAAATGTTTCAGAATTCAAATGAACTGCTATCATTATGAGTACCCATCAGGGTTCACTCAGTTACTAGTTCAGGGAGCTCAACATTCAGTTGCAACTACCATCTTCATATGAATGACTCACAAATCTGCAACTCCATTCTTGACCTCTCACCCATTTTATAATTTTGTATTTCCTTGTGCCCTCAGGATATCTCTATTTGAATCACCTGCTGGTACCTTACAACTAATTTGTCCAGAACTCAAGATCTTCCCTCTTACACTTCTGCCTCTTTCTAATAGTGGGGGAGACACCATCATCCTTCCTGTCTCACAATCTCAAACCCTTGGTATCATCTTGACTTCTCTCTGGTTTACCTCCAACATTCAATGCTGCACAGTATTTCACACATCCATGCTTCCTTCTCAGCCTCTTAACCACCATGCTGTTACACATTATTGTTAATTCCTAGCAGGATTATTGAGCCAGCTTTCTCATAGCTCTACTTGCCCCTAGCCACTCACTTCTTTAGCTTACCCTCTATATGGCTGCATATTTTCATCTTCCCAAAACATGCATCAGAACACATCACTCCTTTCCTTAAGAATTATTGTGATTATTATGTTATTTAAGTGCTTACTATCTGTCAAGCACTGTTCTAAGCACCGGGTTAGACACAAGTTCATCGGGTCTCCCCTTCTAGACTATAAACTCATTGTGGTCAGGGAATGTGTCTGTTTATTGTTATATTGTACTCTCCCAAGAACTTAGTACAGTTCTCTGCACACAGTAAGCGCCCAATAAATACAATTGAATAAATGAATGAATGAAAGGTCAGACATAGTTCCTGTCCCACATACGGCTCACAGTCTAAGTAGGAGGGAGAAGAGACATTGCACCCCCATTTTACAGATGAGGAAGGAAACTAAGGAATAAAGAAGTCCAGAGACTTGCCTAAAGTCACACAGCAGGCAACTGGCAGACTTGGGATTAAAACCCAGGTGCTCTAACTCTTAAATTCATGCTCTCCCCACTAGACCCCACTGCTTCTCAAAAGCAATTTAGCAGCAGTCTGGGTTGTAGTAGGAAGTCAGCAAGATAAGGTAGGAGAGGGTGAATTGATTGAATGTTTTAAAGGTAATAGTAAAGAGTTTCTCCTTGTGGAAGTGGAATGGCAACCACTGGAGGTTCTTGAGGAGCGGGGAAACGGTACATTTCTGAAATTTATTTACATTAACATCTGTATCTCTCTCTTGATTGTAAGATCATTGTGGGCAGGGAATGTTTCTATCAACTCTGTTATATTGTACTCTCTCAAGTGGTACTACAGTGCTGTGCATGCAGTAAGCACTCAATACATATAATTGATCGATTGACTGATTGATATGCTTGTAAGGCAGACGACCATGCTTTGGAGGCACACAACATTAAAGGCATATGCTTATCCTTTACTCTGCTTTATTGTGATTTCATTCTGAAGCAGAAGACTCTAGACCAATAATCAGTCTGAAGATCACAAAAGCCATCTGCCAACCCACAACAAGAAACCAAGTGAATGTACGACAACTCAATGACAGCTTTCAATGAATAGTCTAGTAGAGGGAACTAAGTGTCATAAAACAACAACCGTAGGCCCTGAGGAAAGGCAGGGGTGGAGGCAACGTCAGCAGGACTTGAGAGGCAGCGAGGCCTAGTGGAAAGAGCAGGGCCTGGGAGTGAGAGGACCTGGATTCTAATCCAAGCTCCGCCAGTTGTCTGCAGTGTGACCTTGGGTAAATCCCTTAATTTCTCTGGACCTCAGATACCTAGGGATTAAGACTGTGAGTCCCATGTGGGACATGAACTGTGTCCAACCTGATTATTTGTATCTACTTTTCCACTTAGAACATCTTTAAGAAGATTTTTTTCCTAAAAAATCAAGAAGCACTGTGGTTTAGTGGAAGGAGCACAGGCTTGAGAGTTAGAGGACCTGGACTCTAATCCCAACTTTGCCACTTGCTGTGTAACCTTGGGCAAATTGTTTAATTTCTCTGGGCCTCAGTTTTTCATTGTCTTTAGATCTTTCCCCACAAACCCTGTCCTCCCCACATTTCCCTATCATTGTAGAAAACACTACCCTGACTCATAAGCCCCTAATTTTGCATTATCCTCAACTCATCTCTCTGACATATTCAATGTCACCAAATCTTGTCAGTTCAACCTATATAGCATCTCTAAAATCTGTCCTTTCCTCTCCAAACTGCTACCTCACTAACCCAAGCACTCACATCCCCCTTTGCCTGCTGTCAGTCTCCTCGTTGACCTCTTTACCTCCTGTCTCTCCATTTTCCAGCCCATACTCCACTCTGCCACCCCACTGATTTTTCTGAAAAACATTTAGTCCATCTCTCCTCACTCCTCAAAAACCTCCAGTGGTTGCCCATCCACCTCCACATTAAACAGAAGTTCCTTACCATTGGTTTTAAGGGACTCAATCACTCTGCCCCCTCCTACCTCTCCTCACTGATTTCCCACAACCCAGACCCCCACATTTCACTACTCCAACCCCAGTGTACTCACTTGAACCTCTATATCATCTTTCTCACTGTTGACCCCTTGCCCACGTTGCACACCTCTCTGTGGATGATTCCCAAATCTACATCTCAAGCTCTGATCACACTCCTTCTCATATTTTCTCTTGCTTTCAGATCACCTCTACCTGGATGACTCATCAGCACCTCAAACTTAACATATCCAAAGCAGAATTTCTCATCTTCCCAACCTCGCCCTGATTTTCTCATCACTGTAGACAGTACTACCATCCTCCCTGTCTCACAATAATAATAATAATAATGTTGGTATTTGTTAAGCACTTACTACGTGCAGAGCACTGTTCTAAGCGCTGGGGTAGATACAGGGGAATGAGGTTGTCCCATGTGAGGCTCACAGTCTTCATCCCCATTTTACAGATGAGGGAACTGAGGCACAGAGAAGTGAAGTGACTTGCCCACAGTCACACAGCTGACAAGGGGAGACCTTACCCTTGGAGGTATCCTAGACTCATCTCTCTCATTTACCTCATGTCACCAAATCTGATCGGTTCAACCTTCACAAAATTGCTAAATCTGCCCTTTGCTCTCCATCTAAACTGCTACCACATTAATCCAAGCACTGATTCTATTCTCACCCACATCTTGCCTCTGGCCTGCACCCTTCCTCTTCCTCTTCACTGAGAAGCAGTGTGGCTTAGTGGAAAAAGCTCAGGCTTGGGAATCAGAGGTCATGGGTTCTAATCCCAGCTCTGCCACTTGTCAGCTGTGTGACTGTGGGCAAATCACTTAATTACTCTGTGCCTCTGTTACCTCATCTATCAAATGGGAATGAAGACTGTGAGCCCCACGTGGGACAACCTGATGACCTTGTATCTCCCCAGTGCTTAGAACAGAGCTTGGCACATAGTAAGCACTTGACAAATACCAACATTATTATTATTATTATTATTCATATCTGATGGAAAATCACTCTTCCCTCCTTCACAGCCTTATTTAAAAGCACAATTTCTCCAAGAGGCCTTCCCCAACTAAGACCACATTTTCTCTTCTCCCTCACACATTCCCTTCTGCATTGCCCTTGGACTTGGATTTGGACCCTTTATTCACCCCACCCTCAGAGCCCCAGCACTTATGTACATATATATAATTTAATATATTTATTTATATTAATGCCTATCTCCCCCTCAAGACTGTAAGCTCCTTGTGGGCAAAGAACATGCTTACCAAATCTGTTATACTTTACTTTCCCAAGCTCTTACTACTGTGCTCTGCACACAGTAAGCACTTAATAAATATGATTGACTGATTGATTTCCTCCCTCTGGCCTTGAACTCCCTCCCCTTCCATGTCTAATAGACTACCACTCTCCCCATCTTCAAAGCCCTTCTAAAATCACATCTCTTCCAGGAGGACTTCCCCGATTAAACTCTTAGTTTCCCCTATTCACCCTCCCTTCTGCATTACTTATACACTAAGATCTGTTCCCTTAAGTGCCTGATATTCAACCCACCCTCCATCCCATAGTACTTATGTACATTTCCTTATAATCTGCCATTTTCCCTTTCTATAATATATGTCTGTTTCCCACTTTAGACTATAAGCTCATTGTGGGCAGGGATTGTGTCCACCAACTCAACTGTATTGTACCTTCCCAAGTACTTGGTCCAGTCCTTGTGATAGATTTTTGGCCACCATCTTTGGGCATCTTGGCCAACAGGAGAATATGATGAGTCCGAGGCCACTTGATTTATAATAATTGTGAAATCTGTTACATTCTTATTGTGTGCAAACAAGTCTACTAAGCAGTGGGGTAGATACAAGATAATCAGGTCAGACCCAGTCCCCATCTCACAAGGGGCTCAAGGTCATACAACAGGCAAATGGTGGAGCCGGGAATAGTCTTCTGACTCCCAGGGCCATCCTTTTTTCACTATGCCACACTTCTTGGTTGGCAATGGGGCAGAATCCTGGGCCCCTGGCAGTCATAGGAGACCCGGCATCGCAGTGTGGCTCAGTGGAAAGAGCCTAGGCTTGGGAGTCAGAGGTCATAGGCTCTAATCCCAGCTCTGTCACTTGTCAGCTGTGTAACTTTGGGCAAGTTATTTAACTTCTCTGTGCCTCAGCTACCTCATCTGTAAAATGGGGATTAAGACTATGAGCAACGTGGGACAACCTGATCACTTTGTATCCTCCCCAGTGCTTAGAACAGTGCTTTGCATATATAAGTGCTTAACAAATACCATTATTTATTATTAACCAGGAGTAGGTCTTTGGCTGCAGTTTCCCTTGGGCTTTCTTTAAACTGGGGAGGAAACTCTAGCAGCCTCTCCCTTCTGCCTCTCTTCTTGCATGGAAGTGCAGAGTAACACCTTCACTGTTAGAAGGATAAACATTCCCTGAAATCAGATCTGGGGCAGGTGGGCCATACAAAGAAACAGCTTGAGATGGGCCTAGTGGATAGAACACGGGCCTGGAAGTCAAAGTCACCTAGGTTCTAATCCCTGCTCTGCCATTTGTCTGCTTTGTGACCCTGGGCAAGTCACTTCATTTCTCTGTGTCTCAGTCATCTATAAAATGGGGACTAAGACTGTGAGTCTCATGAGGGACAGGGACTGTGTCCAACATGATTTGTTTGTATCCACCCCAGCGCTTAATACAATGCCTGGCACATAGTAAGCACTTAATAAAAATACAATTATTTTTATTATATTATTATCAGTAGTAGTACTAGTAGTAGTAGTATTGGTTCCTTTCAAACCCATCCCTCTGCTAAGCCAAAATTTCAGTCCTTTATCTCTCTTCTTCTCAGTCAATCATATTTATTGAGTGCTTATTGTATGCAGATCACTGTACTAAGTGCTTGAGGTAGTATAATATAACAATAATCAGACACATTCCCTGCCCATAAGGAGTTTACACTCTAGAGGGGGAGGCAGACATTAATTCAAATAAATAAATTACAGATATGTACATAAGTGCTGAGGGCTGGGAGAGGGGATAAATAAAGGGAGCAAGTCGGAGTTGCAGAAGGGAGAAAGAGAAGAAGGGAGGGCTTAGTCAGGAAAGGCCTTGGAGGAGGTGTGCCTCCAGTAAGGCTTTGAAGGGTGGGAGAATAAATGTCTGTTGGATATGAGGAGAGAGGGCATTCTTGTTACATCTCTGATAACAGAAGTGATGCTGCATCTCAATGATTTTAATCCAAGGCTTAATCTGGAGCGAAAAAGTCATCAGTCTTCGCTCATGCAAAGAGTCCTGGTAGCCACATGATGTGAAAGGAGAGTCCAAAACTGCCAAGGCTCATCCCTGCCAGGCCCTGACACAATATATGACCTGATTTGAACAGGGAAACATAGGGCCTCATATAACATTGAAAGCAGGATCTCAGTCACCAATCATAAATTCCTGTAGGAAGCAAACCACTAGACAGGAAATTCTTCATTAAATTGTAAGGTCCTCCAGTATATGATTACCTCCTTAAAGGCAGACAACAGATCTACTTTTATTTTATGCTCTCAAGTACCCATCATAGTGCTCTGTACAGAACAGGTGCTCAAATACTCAGAATGACAGGCTTCTCAAAATAAAGTTATGTTCACTGCAACTTCCCTTTGCTCAGACAACGAAGTCCAAGGGATCAAGGGGAAATGGGACATTCCTTCACCTGCTGCCTGGTGAGTGCAAGTGGGAAACTTCCAGAAGCACAACTGGAAGTAGGCAAATTTTTTTAATGGCATTTGTGAAGCGCTATGTGCCAAGCACTGTACTAAGTGCTGGGGCAGATACAAGCTATTCAGGTTTGACGCAGATTGTGTCCCACATGGGGCTCACACTCTTAATCCCATTTTACAGATGAGGTAACTGAGGCACAAAGAAGTGAAGTGACTTGCCCTAGGTCACAGAGTTGGACAAATGGCAGAGCTGGGATTAGAACCCGAGTCCTTTGACAACCAGACGTATGGTCTTTCCACTAGGCCATGCTGGTTTTCAACTGCAGAGAAGAGACTATGGCCACATGCATCCCAAATGTGAGATGGTAAGAGATGGAGAGTGTCAGTTAAACAAGAAAGGCAGATTGCCTGTGAGGAGCACCAACATCAAAAGGCTACATCCACCACCGGCAATAGGCAATAGTCATTAAGGTGATAAAATTGCATGTGCTATCAGTCTGGAAAGGAATGTAGGTCATTTCACTGTTAGCACCAACATTATCCACCACATCTCCTCCAAATTCAATGATAGGTCAATCCACAATGTAATCCACAATTCATTTCCAATTTTTAGTACCACTGTTTCTCTTTTTACCACCCTGATGCTTCACACAGTGAAGGATATGAAACCAAAGCACTAAAATGGAAGCAGAAATAAGCTATTTAAACTATTATAGGGCAGGTTTGCTGAGAGAACAGGCACTCGGGAGAAGATAAATTTTCAGAAGACAATTTCATTCTTTGGTCTGAACCCACAAGAAGCAAGCCTCCCACTAAGCATCTCA
Source organism: Ornithorhynchus anatinus (assembly GCF_004115215.2). Taxonomy (NCBI): domain Eukaryota; kingdom Metazoa; phylum Chordata; class Mammalia; order Monotremata; family Ornithorhynchidae; genus Ornithorhynchus; species Ornithorhynchus anatinus. The sequence goes on from NC_041728.1 coordinate 43,813,979, forward strand.
CATCGTCATAATGGAACCACGCCGGCAAAAATCAAGTATGTACCAGTCCCTCTGAGTGTCTCAGAGTCTGATGATTGGCAGCATTTCATCATCCATTAAACGATGGCAGCTGTGAGCTGAGATTGGCCACAAGCCAATCAGGAACCGTGCCCAGGGAAGCAACCTCACAGCAATCCATCCTATTTGCTTGAGCCCAGCCTAACATTTTCCTGCCCTTCAGGTTTCAGTTGTGACAAAAAGCACTCATTGCCAAGCATTCTTTCGTTGCTTTGCTCACAAGTCAGGTCACGTTAGAACAATTACAACATGGAAGCCATGAACTTTTTTTTCTGGCTCACCTGTGGATATCTGCATAACACACCTTTAATTTATGATTTTTACAAGAGTGGCTAAGACTTCCTCAAATGATATAAAACCCACCTCTGTCCCCAACATATAAAGGGATCTTATTCCTTGTTTCTGAAGAGGGAATGTGAACATAGCTCTCCCTTCCTTTCTACAAGTTCTTTCTGTACAGATTCACTTCTACGCTTTGTTTTTTTCTTAATACCCCAAATTCTCTTTTCTGGAGGTGTTTCAGAGATGCACAGCTTGGCCAAGGTTGAGGGGGCTTCAGGCAGACTTGGCCAAGGATGAGGGGGCTTCAGGCAGTGTTGGCTTAGGTTTTGGGCAGCTCAGCAGATCTACATATGCATATGGTCTGTTGAGTTTTGGTTTGGAGAGCCAGAGAAGAAGTTGGCTTGGGCTTCATATAGCTCAGTAGAGTCACTCCCTCCCTCAGTTACCTGGGGCTAAAGCTAAGGAGACTGCATGTGTGTTTTTGTGAGGCTCTTCCTGACCCCCGGCTCAGGCTTCCGGAGGCCGAGCAGAACCGCATGTGCTCTGAGTGACTGTGGCTCCAAAGAGACTCCTGAGGGCCCAGAGGAGTTTTTAAGTCATCTCCAGTCTCTTCTTCATTCATTCAATCACTCACTCAATTGTATTTATTGAGTGCTTATTTTGTGCAAAACACTATACTAAGCACGTGGGAGAGTACAATATAACAACAAAAAGGCACATTCCTGCCCACAACAAGCTCATGGCTTAGAGGAGGAGACAGACACTAATATAAATAAATAAATGGATAAATTAAATTAATTAATTACAAATATATACATATGGACTGAGGGGATGGGAGTGTTGTGCATTGTTTTGCATTATGTTGTGGCTAAACAAACTGGGCACAGCTGAGCCTCCTGAAGTCTGGCATGGGTTCAGTAATATTAATTATGGCATTTGTTAAGCACTTACTCTGTGCTAAGTACTATATTCAGAGCTGGGGTGGATATAAGATAGCCAAGTTGGACACAGACCCTCCTGTCCCACATGGGTCTTACAGACTAGGTAGGAGGAGGTAGCATTTAATCCCCATTTTACAGATGAGGAAACTGAGACACAGAGAAGTTAAGTGATTTGCCCAAGGTGATAAAACAGGCAAGTGATGGAGCTGGGATTAGAACCCCAGTCCTCTTGACTCCCAAGCCTGTGCACTTTCCACTACATCATGCTGCTTCATGCCAGCTCACAAACTCACGAACTGATTAACTGCACCACATTCAGAGGGGAAGGATTCAAGTAGACTTTACTGAGTCTAAAGAACTAATCAATCGTATTTACTGAGCACTTACTGTGTGCAGAACACTGTACTAGTGATTGGGAGAGTACTATATAACAATATAACAGACACATTCCCTGCCCACAACAAGCTTACAGTCTAGAGGATGAGCTTACACTCTAAAGAAGCTTACACTCTGAACTACCTCTTTTCAGAATAAACCTGTATTTCATTTAGTACAGTGCTCCGCATACAGTAAGTGTTTAATAAATACCATTGATTCATTCATTCACTTAGTGCTCCCCATGTAGGACAGGGACTCGTGTCTGATCTAATTGTATTTTATCTACCCTAGTGTCTAGCACAGTGCTTGGCAGGCACATAGTAAGTGCTCAGCAAATACCACAACTGTTACGGCCTTTTCCCGAATACAAAATCCAGGGTGAAAGTTACGGAGCCTTCAGATCCACTGAGATTCTCCTCCCCATCCTGGCTCTCATAAACCCCCTCTCTCTCTAACGCAGTCATTGTATTCATTTGAAGGGAGATGGGGAGACTATGTCCTGCCATGCCATGATCTTAGGCCCCTATAGGCCAGTTGCATAGGTTTCTGGAGGTCTGAGCAGAGACAGGAATGTCCTTTATTCTCTAGGGTTTGTTTTCTGGCTGGCTGTGCTCACACTTACATGCACAATGGGTTGGTAGGGAAAGCCTTACTACTGCTGATCATGAACATAATGTTGGTATTTGTTAAGCGCTTACTATGTGCAGAGCACTTTTTTAAGCGCTGGGGTAGATACAGGGTAATCAGGTTGTCCCACGTGAGGCTCACAGTTAATCCCCATTTTACAGATGAGGGAATTGAGGCACAGAGAAGTGAAGTGACTTGCCCACAGTCACACAGCTGACAAGTGGCAGAGTCGGGAGTCGAACTCATGACATCTGACTCTGAAGCCCAGGCTCTTTTCCACATAGCCACTATGAACATGAACCCAAGAACACAGTTCCTAGGGCAGAAACTCCTCCTTTCCTTGGCATTTGAGTCTGGACCAGGGGAGAATAAGGGAGGTGAAGATGCAGAACTCCTCTCCACTTCTAGGAAATAAACACTTCTCAGTTACCAGAGGAGATGACAGACCAATATTTTGAATGCATATTGATCCATCACAAAGCTCCTCGGGCAGACCTGACAGACTTTGTGAAAGACAAGCAGAAAGAGAATGATTTTTAAAAATAGTGATATTGATGGGCAAATATGGCAAAAATGCACCCAAGTCAAAACACTGAGGGCCAAGGTAATGATTAGCCATTATGTCTTGACTCCGTTTTATCCTAGCTAATTTCATGCTGGCTTGGACATTTCTCCAGTCTCTGTCACATTTATTTAGACAACTCCAGGTCTTCACAGTTCTCAAGAGGTTTCTTTTTCCAGTCACCAGTGAATGAAAAATCACCCTACTTTCTTTTATGAGTCACGGTATACAGTATTTTGTTTACTAATTCCGAAGCAATCCCCATTGGTGACTCTCTGTGATGATATCACAGGATGGGGAAGTCTAAAATTAAACTTTCAGTTGCTTGACATAGAGGAGAATGCATGCTGTGGCACCTCTCTTCTCCAGCTGTTTGGTGTTCAAAAGGCAGCAGCATAATGACATATGTGCTAGAAACTGCAATGCTTAGGTAGAAAACAGAAGCAGGCCTAATGGAAAGAATTTGGGGATGAGAGTCATACATTCTGGGTTCTAATCCATACTCCACCACTTGTCTGCTCTTTTCACTAGATCAGGAAGAGGAGGAGCCTGAAAAAGAGACTAGAAGGAGCAACCAGATAGATAAGTGGTGAACCCATTAGGGACAGTATCAATAAAGCCAAGGTTGGATAATATTTCCAGAAGGGGGTGGCTGACAGTGTCAAAGGCAAATGAGAGGTCATGGAGGATTGGGCAAGAAGGAGATCACTGGTGACCTTTGAGGGACGTTTCTGTAGAATAAAGAGGGTGGAACCCAGATTGGAAAGGAGTCAAGTAGAAATCTGGAGGAGAGGAAGAGGAGGCAGAGGGCGCAGACAATTCTCTGGAAGGGTTTGGTGAGGAATGGTAGGAGGGAGATGAGGTGATAACTGGAGGGAGCCATGGGGGTTAAGGGAGGGGGTTTTTTAGGACAAGGGAGGCATGAGCATGTTTGAAAGAAGTGTTTTGATAAGGTGTAAGGGGATGGTGTTGGAAATTTTGAGTGGTAAAACACGCCTTAATCTGGTGGTCCCATTAATCAGCTGCTGAATTGAATGCAGGCCTCTGGGTCACTGAGAGCAGAGTTTCAAGAGCAAATAGGCAGCTGAGTTGAAGTGAGGGCAGGCAGCTGTTGATATGCAAGAGAGTAAGTATAGTTGATCTTGGTAATTACTTCCACAGCATATGTATTACAGTTGTTCCTGGTTTAGAAGCAGTATTTGCAGCCTGCAGTGCCTGGAGTTTTCATTTCTGCCACTAAGTGCCATGCTTTTGTCTTCTCTATGCCTTGCCCCTTTTCTAAAAATTAATCAATCAGTGGTATTTATTGAGAGCTTACCATGTGCAGAACACTGCACAAACTGCTTGGGAAAGTACCATGCAACAAACATGTTTTCTGTCCACAAGCAGCTTACAGTCTAAATGCTTTACATCAGTTTGGCTTGCTTTCTACAGCTGTCTCCCAAATGCCCAAACTAAATTATTAATTAATTAATTAATGATGGTATTTGTTAAGTGCTTACTATGTGCAGAGCACTGTTCTAAGCACTGGAGTAGATACAAAGTAATCAGGTTGTCCCATGTGGTGCTCACAGTTTTAATCCCCATTTTACAGATGAGGTAACTGAGGCACAGAGAAGTTAAGTGACTTGCACAAAGTCAAATAGCTGATAAGTGGTGGAGTCGGGATTAGAACCCACAATCTCTGACTCTCAAGCCCGTGCTCTTTCCACTAAGCCAGGCCGCTTCTCTATGCCATAATGTCTGAAATTTTGCAGACATTAAAAACTGCTTACATCCTCTTTGCTTATCATCTCCATGCTTAAATTCATCATATAGCAACTTACTTTCTCTTTCACATATCTCACCAGCAGAGGTATGAGGCAACAAGCATTGTTTTGATGCTGGAGGACTTTTTTGAAGATCACCATTCCTTGTGACTTTGTTTTGCCATATAATGTTTACTGTGGCCCATGATGGAATATGTGTTAGTCACCTATGGAATCTGTATATATCCAGACGTCAGAGCTGCAGAAAACTGATACTGGCAAAGGGATGCCATTAAAATGGGTTTGATGAAAATGGTTGAGATATAAAAACGATTTGGAGCTAAGGTTAAAAAGGCATTAACCACTCCTTAAAGAGCCTTAATGGTTACAACAAAATGGAATCTTAACAAAAACCTGTGATGGGCCACACAGACCAAACTAAGAATCTGCAAGTGGTAGAATACAAAAGATGAAGAAATCCAGAAATATGCTGCTCACCACCAAACTGAAGGTTTCTAATGATTACTACAACTATATAGCTCCATTCACACAATCATGCCACCATGAAAAAGTACAGATGGGGTGGCTCTTATCAAAGGTATCAATCAACCAGTCAATGTTTGATTCAACTGAGCATTTACTGTATGAAGAGCATTATACTAAGATCTTGGTAATCTACAACAGGGTTGAAAGACATGTTCTCTGCCCACCACGACCTTACAGTGTAGAAATGCCTTCTTATACAGATGACAGAAACATAATAATGAGTTTCTAAATATGCCTTCCTCCATCAAGGAGGCCCTCTGAAGATAGAGGAAGCTAGAGGAATTCAGAAGAGAATATTATTCATACATGGGTCTTAGAGAAGCAGCTTGGCATAGTGGAAAGAGCATGGGCCTGGGAGTCAGAGATCGTGAGTTCTAATCCCAGCCCCACCACTGATCAGCTGTGTGACTTTGGGCAAGTCACTTAACTTCTCTGTGCCTCAGATACCTCATCTGTAAAATGGGGATTAAGACTGTGAGCACCACGTGGGACAACCTGATTACCTTCTATCTTCCCTAGCACTTAGAACAGTGCTCAGCACCTAGTAAACGCTTAACAAATGCCATTGTTATTGTTATTGTTATTATTATTATTTCCAGCCACATTTACCTGCATAGGTAGTGTCATCTTTCAAAGTGAAAGGCCTTTCTCTACCTATCCACCTATCTATCTACTGTCTGTTAATCATTGGTATTTACTGAGTACTAGGCAGAGTACAAAAGAGTAGCTAGACATGATTCCTGCCCTTAAGGAGATTACAGTCTGGCAGGGGAGACAGACACTGAAGTAAACTACAGGTAGAGGAGGCACTCAAGAATAAGGATATGCACAAAAAGGCTGGGAGAATAAGTACAGTCAATCAACAAATTACACTTACTAAATGCAGAGCACTGTACTAAGCAACTGGGAGAGTACAATACAGTAGAGTTGGTCGATACGATCTTGTCCATAAAGAGCTTACAGCCTAGAAGGGAAGCCAGACATTAAAGTAAATTAGAGATAGGGGAAATGGGAGAATATAAGGATATGTAACATAAATGCTGTGAGGCTGAGAGTAGGGTAGCTATCAAGTGCTTAAAAGGTACAGGTCCAACAGCATATGTGATAGAGAGGCAAAGGCAGATAGAGGAAATGAGAGCCAAAGAAGGGAAGATATCTTGGAGGGGATGTGATTTCAGGAGAAGTTTGAAGGAGGGGAAAATGGAGGAGGGAGTTCCAGGCCAGAGGGGGGACATGGGCAAGGGGTCAGCAGTGGGATAAACAAGAATGAGCTATAACCCTGTGGTAAGAACCTAAGTGCTTAGAAAATTCAGACTTTAACGTATAGGTGAAGCATGAGGGAGGAAAAATAGCTTGTGAAGATGAGCAATTAGTCAGGGAGGCTTTCTAGAGGAGATGTGGTTTTAGTAGGGCTTTGAAGATGGGGAGAATGGTGGTCTGTCAGATATGAAATGGGAGGGAGTTCCAGGCAGGAGGGTGGGTGTGAGCAAGAGGTCGATGGCGACACAGACAAGATCAAGGCACAGTAAATTGTTGTGGAATGAAGTGTTGTGGGCTGGATTACAATGGGTGAAGAATGAGGATAAATTGTGTGATGAGAGAGCTGATTAAGTGCCTTAAAGTTGATGTTGAGGAGTTTCTGTTTGTTGGTATGATGGATGTGCAACCAATGGAGGTTTTTGAGAAGGGGGGACATGTACAGAATGATTTTTTAGAAAAATGACCATGAGGAACAGTGCGACCTACAGGCTGGAGAGAGGAGAGGCTGGAGATAGGGTAGTCAATGAAGAGGTTGATGCAGTAATAAAGATGGGATAAGACAAGTACTTGGACCAGTGCCATAGCAGTTTGGATGCACAGGAATGGGTGGATTCTGGGGATATTGTGAAAGTAGAACAGACAGCATTTGGTGACAGACAGAATGTGCAGGGTGAAGGAGAGAGATGAGTCACGAATATTGCCATGGTTGTGAATTACTGTGAAACAGGAGGTATGATGTGGGGCCCACACTGATGGGAATCTATCTACTATAGAAGATATTACAGAAAATTAATTCAGTCTTCCAAAAAAGGGGACTACATAAGCAGTGAGAACAGAACAAATCAATCAAAAATTCAGGCTAGCACAACCTCAAGAGAAGCAGCATCTCCCAGTGGGTAGAGCATGGGCCTGGAAGTCAGAAGGGTCAGGTTCTAATCCCTGTGCCACCACATGTCTGCTTTGTGACCTTGGGCAAGTTATTTCTCTGTGCTTAGTTACCTTATTTGTAAAATGGGGATTAAAACTGTGAGCCCCATGTCGGACTTCACTGTATCCAACCTGATTAGCTTGTATCTACTACAGTGCTTAATACAGTGCCTGATACATAGTAAGTGCTTAATACCATTTTAAAAGAAGGACAAAAAACAAAAAAAAAAACCCAATGTGAACAAGCAGAGGGAAGCTGGGAGACCATTGCAGCAGACGGAACAAACTGGCAGGCATCATCATCATCATCATAATCAACAGAATGTATCGAGGTTTGCAGATGATTTACAAAGATCAGGATGCAAAAGGCCAGTTTGAAAAGAAAGAGGAGATCTTGTATGCAACAAAGCAATCAGCCCTACAGAGAACTACCTTTAAGAACATGCAATGCAGAAGAGACAACAACCAAATTAATTAATAGTATTCAACTCTGTGTCTGCAATGGAGATTCTTACTTATTTGTAGGGCTCTTCTTCAGGCTAATTCACAGTCCATAGCACTTACTAATTCTGAAAAGTAGTTCATAATCCAAATGCTTGTTTTTATGCACATCACTAGAATTTAGTCATTAGCATATAGGAGTTCTTATATGGTTGAGATGAGGACTTTTCTCTAGTACTCTGGGCTTGATGAATAGGAAGAGATTTATTTTTTTATTTTTTATTCATTTATCTATTTATTCATTTATTTATATTAATGTCTCTCTCCCCCTCTAGACTGTGAGCTTGTTGTGGGCAGGAATGTGTCTGTTATTATATTCTACTCTCCCAAGTGCCTAGTATAGTGCTTTGCACACAGTAAGTGCTCAATAAATACGAATGAATGAATGAATGAATGAATGAATGAATGAATGAATGAAGAGATTCCAAGGACAGCAGAATACTATGTTGGTACTGTCTTCCAGACTTCTTGTTAATAATAATAATAATGGTACTTGTTAAGTGCTTACTATGTACCAAGTACTGTACTAAGTGCTGGGGTAGATAAAAAATCATCAGGTCCCACATAGGACACAGAGTCTGAGTAGGAGGGATAATAAATATTGAATCCCTATTTTGTAAACAAGGGAACCAAGGCACAGAGAAGTTGAGTGACTTACCCGAGATCACACAGCAGACAATTGGCAGAGATGGGATTAGAACCCAGGTCTTCTGCCTCCCAGACCCATGCTCATTCCACTAGGCCACGCTGCCTCTTTAAAAATATTGCTTCTTCAATCGTGATGAGGCAGGAGAGGTAGAATAAACTAGGTCTTTTTAAATGGTATTTGTTAAATTCTTATTTTGTGCCAGGCACTGTACTAAGTTCTAGGGCAGATATAAGCCAATCAGGTTGAACACAGTCTCTGTGCCACATAGGACTCACAGTCTCAATCCCCATTTTACAGATGAGGGAACTGAGGCACAGAAGTGACTTCCCCAAGGTCACAAAGCAGATAAGTGGCAGAGCAGGATTAGAACCTACATCCTTCTGACTCCCAGGCCCATACTCTATCCACTAGGCCCTGCTGCTTCCTCAGCAGTCTTCCTCCTATTTCTACTACCACTTTTCAATTCTGCTGCAGACAATCTCCTCATGGCAATGAATCTTAGAATCCCGATGAACTCTCAGGGCAAACACTTTCACAGGTAGTTACAGCTATGTGGCTAATAACAATAATAATAATGGTGGTATTTGTTAAGCTATTCCTATGTGTCAAACACTGTACTATATGCTGGAGTAGATTCAAGATAATCATGTCAGGCAGACCCTATTCCCCATGGCACATAAAGTGCTGATGGTTACTGAACAGTTTTATTAGGACTAGAAAAGAACATTACTGGACAAGAAGACAGTATATAAGGATTAAACAGAATGAAACATCACCACCACTGAAATGAAACAAAAGCATTATTTTCCTATAGAAAATGTATATTTGAATAGGTACAAAGAGATTTATTTTAGTATAGGTAATTCTTTAATGCTTATTTTACTTTTTTTAATGGTATCTGTTAAGCGCTTTCTATGTGACAAGCCCTGTTCTAAGAGCTGGGGTAAATATAATCTACTCAGGTTGGACACAGGTCATATCCAACATGGGGCTCACAGTCTTAATCCTCATTAGATAAATGAGGGAGCTGAGGCACAGAGAAGTTAAGTGACTTGCCCAAGGTCACACAGCAGACAAGTGGAGGAGCTGGAATTATAACCCAGGTCCTTCTGACTCCCAGTCCTGTGCTCTAACCACTAGGCAAACCTGCTTCTCTACTATTGGTAGATTATTGGCAGTTCTTTTTTCTTTTGATTCCTCCATTGCTTCAATCATTATAATAGTGACTGAGACATGGAAAAAATAACAGATAATAAAAAACAATAGAAAAAATAAGAGATGGGAAGAGAGGGAATTGCAGAAGTAAAGGGGGAGTAAAATCTGGGGGAAGAGGGCGGAGTATGAGGAGCTAAATCAAGAATAAAAGTATTGAAGAACAACAACAGGGAGAATCAGTGAAGAAAGGGAGAAGAAAAACATCTATAGAAACAGCACAAGTGGTTACGGCAGTACCGTATATCTTTTAGATTTTGGAAAGCCCCATCTGCTGACAAGAAGTGAAGGGAGACAGCATGTAGTAGAAGGAGTGCTGGACTGAAACCTGGAGCTCCTCGGATTCAAGTCCGAGAGCTCTGCCACCGATCTGCTGCGTGATTGTTCCCAAGTCATTTAGCATCTTCGTGCCTCAGTTTTCTCATCTGCAAAATGGGGATAATAGCTGCTTTCCTATCTACCGCACAGGATTATTGTGAAGGCAAAAATGAGAGTGCTTTGGGAAAAAAAGCACTATACAAAACTAATTACATATGAATCAGAAGGCGGGAAGCAGCAACACAATGTGATTTATCAATTGTATTAAACATGAACAAGTTATTTTTAGTTATATAAGATTTGGATTTTTTGGCTTAATTACCAGAAAGGTAATCCAGTGGCAGCTCATTTCCAAATGATGGCATAATAGAATGCCGGTGCAAATATCTAACACTGTCAACCCCTTTCTCTCTCCTCAGATGTCCAAGCTAAAGGTGACGATGATCCCAACACACTGCCACCTGGAATTCTTCCTCTTCTACATTAAGAGGTGGTAAAATGAAAGACCCATGCTTAGTAATGGATTCCACTTTCCTTAAGCTATTTTCAAGGCATTTCCAGGGAGATAAAATGACTTAATAATAATAATAATGTTGGTATTTGTTAAGCGCTTACTATGTGCCGAGCACTGTTCTAAGCGCTGGGGTAGACATAGGGGAATCAGGTTGTCCCACGTGGGGCTCACAGTCTTAATCCCCATTTTACAGATGAGGGAACTGAGGCACAGAGAAGTTAAGTGACTTGCCCACAGTCACACAGCCGACAAGTGGCAGAGCTGGGATTCGAACTCATGACCTCTGACTCCAAAGCCCGTGCTCTTTCCACTGAGCCACGCTGCTTCTCATGTGATTGATGCATTTTATCTTCCTAGGGAAGTTCTTGTTTTAAAACTATGTTCTAAAACTTCTCAGCACTTTGATTAAAGGCAGTTTAGTTCTCAAGAGTAAGCTTTCTTACTAAAAAGCTTATATTGCAAAGACAGAAAACGTTGAGATCTTAACATTTTTACACAGCCTTATGTTGGCTTGACAGATCTGGTTAATCTTGAAAGGGTAACTTTTCCACTTGAATAATAAGAAGATTTCAAAGACATATGCTTTCATTTCTTAAAAATATAGGATGCATATGCTTGTCCTCAATCATGTTTTGATGATATTTTCTTCATTGTCTATTATTATTGACAATGTAACTCTTGATTTAAAAATGAAATTTATTCACATAGTTTATATGTTAAAAGAATAACAAATTTCATTATGTTAAATTGCATTAGTCTGGGTTCAAATATCAAAAATAAAATTGAAAACAGTTTAGTTAATGACAGTTTCCTTGGGCTGAAAACTCCTTTGGGAAAGGATTACTTAATCTCATACATAAATGGACCAAGTTAGGTTTACTGTGCTTTAGGAGACTGGAATTTGCAGATGTATTTAATGCAAGTATGTCTTCAAGTGTCTTAGGGCATCTCATATCTGATAATGCAGAGATGTCATATTCTATTCACTTTTTTTTAGTGGTATTTGTTAAGCACTTACATGTGTCAGGCACTGTATTTATTAAGCATTGGATTAGATACCAGCTAATTACTTTGGACACAGTCCATGTCCCACATGGGACTCACAGTCTTAATCTCCATTTTACAGATGAGGTAACTGAGGCCCAGGGAAGTTAAGTAACTAGCCCAAGGTCACACAGAAGATAAGTGGCAGAGCTGGAATCAGAACCTACGTTCTTCTTGGTTCACTTGCAATTTTGTATTAATCTGTAGCAGTCATCAAAAGAAAAAAATAAGCCAACTATGATTCCAAGCACATCTGCTTCATTTCAGTACCTATCAAGGAGACACTGGAGAACTGACAGAAATATTGCCTGGGAACTCTTTTCCTTGTCCTTTGAAGCCAAATAGGTTACCTGACTTGGAGGGCAAGCAAAACCTAACCTGAGTTCTGGAGGAAAGGTAACTTGGAGACAGGCTGAAAGACAATGGGCCAGAAACTGAGATTCTTACTCTGGCAAAATTCCCGCTGACGTCAATATGAGCTCTTCCCAAATAAGGTTCATGGTGTGGGCAGAACAGAATGGATTCAATGTGGTTTTCTGTTTGCTTATTTTTAAGAGGCTTGAGTCTTGTTGATTATTTTTGTTAAGTGCCTTGGCTCTTACTGAGTGTTTGTAACTGGGGCCCTGGTATTTTTTAGTTTAAATTGTGCTAATAACCTGACAACGATGTATCCTGGTCATAACTCAAAAAAGTTTCACTTTGATTTTAGTCTAGATCATTCTGAAAACACATTGTAATTTCTTTAGTCATGACCTGCTTTTTTGTACACATCCCATAAACAACTCTTTAGCTTTCCTACTCAGCTTCACATGAAGAGGATGTGAAAGTAATCATCAGTGGTATTTATTGAATGCTCTCCACTCTCACACAGAATTGACCAAACACTGGGCAAGGCTGCCAGACAGGAATATTACCCAATTCAGATTTACAGTGGAGATTAGAATACGAATACAATGATGATATTAATAATAAGAATAATAATACAATAATACTTTAGAAAGGGGTCAGATGGTAGTCACAAAGAGCTGAGCCTAGGATCCCTAGGTCTGTTCCAATCCACATCTAGGGATACATACTTTTGTTTTTTAGAGCAAACTCTGGACTGTAAATTCATTAAGGGGAGAGACCATGTCCACTAATTCTCTAGACTGTAAGCACCTGTGGGCAAGGAATTTGTCCGTTATATTGCTATATTGAATATCATTGATTGATTTACTGAGATGAAATCCTTTACATGTGAGAGTGGAGAAGAAACGGCCAATGCACAGGAAACCCTCTCTTCTGCATTGGTTGTGTAGCAAATCAAATGCACTTGCCCATTTAAAGGTTTGAATTTGTTTAGAGCCCCCATTTCAATAGCCTGATCTTCCTTAAACCTCCACGGATGGAGAACAAACTTGCTCCCAATTGTTGTCTGCTTTGTTGGTCACCCACGAGCCCACACTGTCATAGCACACTGTTTCTTGATTTTCCCATACCATCAGCTCTATGGGCTGATTTACACTAAGCCTCCTTGCTCAGCTCTGTGCTGTCACAAAGCCCTCTCTGTGCTTGTAGATTTCTGCAGGAATGCTGCCTGATCCAGGTACCTTAAAATCTTTCAGAACTTTAACTGAGGGAGTTCCATTTTCAACAGCTAAGGTCACACTCACCTGTACATTTGGGCTGATTTTCGACATTACAAAGTCTCTCCTGCTTGATGGGGGAAGACAAGGTCACAAGCTCATTGTTGTGTTTTGGGTCATTCTATCTGTACCCTGGAGTAACACAAGGGTAGGGTGGATAGGGCCGCAAAGCTTCTTGGCATAATCTGCATATCAATCCGTAAATGGTATTTATTGAGCACTTACTGGGTGAAGAACACTGTACTGAGTGCTTAATAGTTACTAGTTTCTGCAGGCTCTGTTGTTATTATTACAGGGAGATGCATTTCTTGCTCTACCATAATTAAATATTTTTTCTCCATCATTTTCATCAAACAAATCTCATGCCATAATCACAGTCTTAATGGTTCCCTTTTAGATAGAACTTCAGTGAAGTGCTCATTCACAGTTAATGGTGCCGTTGTTCCAAAAGGGCAATTCTGAGGTGGCTGCAATGTGCCTGCAGGTTTCTTTATTCTTTAGAAACTTGATATTTAACCTTCTTGATAGGTGGGATCCTGCTTTTCTATGTGCAGGCCTGTAAGTGTTACTAAAACTCACTAAAATGTTATAAACCCCACCTCATTTTCTACCCAATCCCAACTGTTTTCATGCAATGATCTACCCCCTACTTTCCTCATCTCACCTACCAATCCATACAATCTCTTCACTTTCTACACAACCTTCCCTTTAACGCACTTACCCAATGCTTTTCCCCATCATCCATTCTCTCTCTTACCAATTCAAGTTCTCATCCCAAATCTGTTTGTTTCTTGTTTCCTTCTTTTCTGATGTCTCTTCTTGTCAACCTCCCATTCACTATTCTCTCTAAACTTTTATCTTAGACACTATTTCCTTATCTTGATTTATTCGCATGGTATTTGCTCTCATCTACAATTTGTCTCCTTTCAGTTCTGATTTTCTACCTTTATAATCCTGGGCTTTTTCATCTTCTGTTGTTTTTTTTTCCTTTTTTCCTCCCTGTATTTTCACTTTTCAGTCCCATTTCCTTCAACTTTCACACTTTTTCTTTGCCTGTTCCTACTGCCATTTTCTTGGTTTCAGTCTTTCCTCTCCTTCATGAGTCCTGCATGTCTCTTCTCTTGGCTTCCAGAAAATAAAGTGAGCAAAGATAGGCTGAGGATGACAGTTTGGGGACTGGAGACTAAATCCTCCTTGTGGGCAGAGACTGTATCTACCAACTCTAGTGTATTGTACTTCCCCACACACTTAGTACAATGCTCTGCACACAGTAAGTGCTCAATAAATACCACTAATTAACTGACAGGACTGTGAGATAGGGATTGCATCTCACCTGATGATCTTGTACCAAGCAGTGTGGCTTAGTGGAAAGAGCACAGGCTTGGGAGTCAGAGGTTATGGGTTCTAATCCTGGCTCTGCCACTTGTCAGCTGTGTGACTTTGGGCAAGTCACTTAACTTCTCTGTGCCTTATTCCCTAAAATGGGGATTACAATTGTGACCCCCACGTGGGATAACCTCATCATCTTGTATCTAACCCTGTGCTCAGAACAGTGCTTGGCACATAGTAAGCACTTAGCAAATTCCATCCTTATTATTATTATTATTAGTGCTTGACACTTAGAATGTGCTTAATGGATGCCTTTATCCAGATGCACCCTGGGTTAGCATATGAAAACAATCATATGTATGGCAGTTTCCCCAAACAATTTACTAGATTCAACCTGACTTTACCACTGACAACTATATGAGCTTGAATTTGAGGTGCCCCTGCTGAAGTATCTCTGGCGCTCTCTGATTAGTCTTCCCTAGGCTCTCCATTGACTTTTCATATCCTTGGAGTTTGATCAGTCCTTTTCCTACTCCAGTGTTGCAATGAAGTTTCCAATGCGGTCTCCTCCAGATGACCCACTGTGCCAAAGAAGAAATCAGGAAGAAAGGCCAAGAGACCTTTCATTCAATAGTATTTATTGAGCGCTTACTATGTGCAGAGCACTGTACTAAGAGCTTGGGATGAACAAGTCGGCAACAGATAGAGACAGTCCCTGCCGTTTGACGGGCTTACAGCCCAGCCACTATCCTGAACACACCAGATCCTCCCTGGGAGCTAAGCTCCCAACTGAAATGTGTGGCTGTCTCTGCTGGCTAGGCCTGGGACAGGAATCGAGATCTAGAGAAGGGAATGCCCTCTTTGAGGTGCAGACTCATGCTTGAGTTTGTTTCCTTTATCTTGCCTTCGTTGGAGGTTTCAGCGAATCGGATTCCAACTGGGAGAACAAGGAAATTCTCAAAGGAGTTCTTCCACAAGCAATACTCAAGAAAGTAGAGACAGAGAGTTTAGTTCATTACCTGGGGTCAAGAACAAGCTTTCCCAAATTCCAGGACAAAAGTACCTTATCTTCAGAGGGTCACCCAGCTTCTGCTAGGAAGGGTCACCAAGTCCCACTAGGAAGGATCAACCAGCTCCTGCTAGGAAGAGTACAGGACTGGGAATCAGGAGATCTAGGTTCTAATCCCAGCTCCACCACTTGACTGCTGTGCGACCTTGGCCAGGTCACTTGGCCTCCCTGGAACTCCGTTTCTTCCTGTGTAAAATGGGGATTCGAGAAGTGTTCTCCCTTCCCTCTTAGACCGTGAGCCCCATGTGGGATAGGGATTGCAATCTGACCAGATGATCTTGTATCTACCTCAGTGCTTGGCACATAGAATGTGCTTTAAAAATACCACAAGTATCAATACCGTTATTAGCCTTGGGAACACAAATTGCTATCTTAATGGTAATTATAATAATAATCGGGGTATTTGTTAAGCACTTATTATGTGCCAGGCACTATAGTAAGTGTTGGGGTAGGTACAAGATAATCAGGTTGGACACAGTCTCTGTCCTACATAGGGCTCACAGTCTCAATCCCCACTTTACAGATGAGGGAACTGAAGTCTAGAGAAATGAAGTGACTTGTCCACGGTCACAAAGCAGATAAATGGTGGAACTGAGTGGTGGAACAGGCCAGGTGCTTCTGAATCCCAGGCCTGTGCTCTATCCACTAGGCTATGCTGCTTCCCCTAATGTAGAGGCCACTGCCCACATGCATATTATCCCTCAACCATACCTCTCTCTCTCTCTCTCTCTCTCTCTCTCTCTCTCTCTCTCTCACCCACCTCTGGGCAGACTATCATGCTGGTGTAGAAATGGGCAAGTGGGAAAGTGGTTGGGTAGTTCTCTTTATTGCAAATGCAACAAAGCATAATGTTCTCCCCTGGCACTGTTGGCCACTTCAGCTCCCTGGAAGGCCACCGTGACCTCTAGCTGAGCAATTCAGCAGGGAGATGCCATTCTGGTTACCAGGGAACCAATGTGCCTCCCTAAAACATCAAGAACACTCCCAAACTGCCTGTTTTGAGATAATGCATCAGAGCTAGTTCAAATTTGCCTTTGGCAGTGACCCATGTGGCTGAATGAAATAATATCAGTAACATTTGAATTTAATCAAAACTTGTTCATACTTCATAGCAAGGAGCCATCATGTCCTTCTTTGCTAACTGTAGTGGGAACTTTTATGAGGAAATATTTGGATCTGCACAAAGTGAGTGCTCACTGAATACCATTAATTGATTGATATGAATGAGATTCTAGAAAAGTTCTATTTCAATGTTCTGATCCACGTTTTTTGGAGGAATTATGTTCTAATTCTACAACCGACCACAAAATGGCAGTTTTTGCTTGACTGCCTTAAGGGGGTATGGCCTGGAAAAAATGCTGCTAACATTTAATATTTAAAATCCCTTGTGGCCTTTGAAGTTCACACTCCTTTGAGGTGAAGGACAGCGGAGCAGATTTTGAAAAAAAAAATGGTACCAGCAGGCTTCAACATATCTGAAAGACTTCTTTGCAACATAAAATAGAAACCCTTTCAAAACTCTGAAAGGCTTAGGATTTGTGAGAGATTGAGCAATTCGGCAAGAATTGCTGTTTGATGTTGAAAGTCAATTTTTTTCATGTTCCCAGTTTATGATATAAGTTGCCTTGCTACCACAATGCTTTGATAAACACATGCTCACTGAATTATGTGCAAACAATTAAAAAATCCAAATCCTCAAACCAACAATTACCAGTTTAAAGCCACATATTTCCAGGCTACACCAGAATCTGCGTAAACTTGCATTGTGTCGAAAATCATCAAAATGGTTGCAGACAAGTTATACAGTCCAGATGCCATTTAATAGCTTAATAACCCCTTCAATATTTCAGAGACTTAAATAAGCCGTTATCACCAGGATATCGCCCCAAGTCATATCACTAGAAAGGTTACAAGGGGAACAATCCTAATTTTACTGGGCAAATCTGGGAATTCATTATTATAACATTTTAATTTATCAGGACATTAACTCTTAAAAAACCTAGAGAATAAAAATTCTCTAGGAAATAAAATGTCTAAATTGCAACATAGTCCCTGATAGCAGTCAATCAGAAATGGTCTAATTATCAGAACATGGGAAAGCAATAAAAATACAATGCAAAAAAAGGGAAAATAGCATAAAGCTTCAGAGAAATGAAAACTCCAGTTTGGGGGCTTTTTTTTTTTTTCTTTTTTGGCCATGGTGAAAGATGTTAACTAGAGAGTAATCTAGGGAGTTGCAGACTCTCATGTCCACAGGGTACCTAATGACAAACTAAATTGTCTTGCTTTTTAGGAATGGGGTTCTTGCTGGAAGCTTGTGATGTTACTTCACAATATAGCCTCTGCCTGTACATTTAAATACATTTTTGTCTGAACAAGATCTTCCCTGCTGGGAACATATTTTTTATTCTCATGCCAGAGAAACCCCAAAGGACATTTTTCTTGATTTTTTCCAAACTAATGAAAAGGTACTACAAGAATTTACTGTTCCAATTTTCCTTCTCTATCTGATTTAAAAGAGGTGAAAATGGCAATACTATTAGCACCAACATTCTCTTTCCCTCTTCAAAACCCTACTTAAAAATCACCTCCTCCAAGAGGCGTTCCCAGACTGAGTTCCTCTTCCCCCTCTACTCCCTCTGCCATCCCCCCTTTACCTCTCCGCAGCTAAAGCCTCATTTTCCCCTTTTCCCTCTGCTCCTCCACCTCTCCCTTCCCATCCCCACAGCACTGTACTCGTCCGCTCAACTGTATATATTTTTGTTACCCTATTTATTTTGTTAATGAATTGTACATCGCCTTGATTCTATTTAGTTGCCATTGTTTTTACGAGATGTTCTTCCCCTTGACGCTGTTTAGTGCCATTGTTCTTGTCTGTCCGTCTCCCCCGATTAGACTGTAAGCCCGTCAAACGGCAGGGACTGTCTCTATCTGTTGCCGACTTGTTCATCCCAAGCGCTTAGTACAGTGCTCTGCACATAGTAAGTGCTCAATAAATACTATTGAACATAATCTGAAAATGAGATGGAGGGACAAAGGACAGTACATAGAAGAACTAATTGGGAAATAAAGGAAAGTAACACCAACAAATTCCCGTCTTCATGAAGAAATGGTTGGTAGGTTTAAAGGTTTTGCCTAAGAATGATCATTCTTTTTCAGAAAGGAATACCACCTCACTCAAAGGTTGATTAGCACCTTCTGACCCCTTCACTCCTCCTTTCTCTATGTCCTCGGTTCCTCTTGCTGTTTGAGGGAGCAATGAAAACTGGAAAAGGAAGAGAAGCAGTATGGCCTAATGGAGAGAGTACGAGCATGGAGTTAGAAGGACATGAGTTCTAATCCTAACTCTGCCACTTCTCTGCTTTGTGACCTTGGGAAAGTCACTTAATTTCTCTTTGTTTCAGTTACCTCATCTGTAAAATGGGGATAAAGACCATGAGCCCATTGTGGGTCACTGATGGTGTCCAACCTGATTATCTCATATCTCACCTAGGGACAGTACAATGCTTGGCACATAATAATCACTTAACAATTACCACAAAAAAAAAAGAGGGTGAGGATGAGGAGGAAGTGATGGAACAGCTTTCCTGTTCCCCATGAAAGAAATATAATACTCCAGCAGGTTCCTTGCCTCTGGTGCACACAATTCTGTGTTCCTGATCCAAGGTTCTATATTTCCATCTCTGAAATGGCTGATTCCCAGTGGGTTAGAAAACGATACCTAACTCACTCCTCGGAACACAAAACACCCAAGCTATATTAAAATCACACTCTTTGATCCATTTCCAAGAACTAAAGTTGAACTTCAAATAACTTCAAATAAATAAGGTTTTGTGATGACTTAACTAAAGTGTTTACAATTATGAAGTTACTGTACAAACATAATTCAAACAATCTTCATTCTGGCAGATACACACAAGATATGGTTCAGAAGCTGAGTTCAGACAAAACAATTTTATGCAAAGACTAACAAACATATGGGATAAGTTACTAAAAGAGAGTTGCTGAAGCAAAGCACACCAACATGTTCCGCTGAGAACAAGATGAATTTTTACATAAGAAACAAATGAAGGAATGGGGAGGGGAAAACATTCTGCAAACTTACAGCTGTTGGAATTAGTCACATTTTTCCCCAATAGTGTATGTTCATAGATAATTCACTGCCTTGAAAAAGCAATAAAATACCATTCATTCTTCATAAAAAAGAAGTCAACATTTAAGGATTCTTTACACAGAGTGAATTAAGCCTCTGTCAATGTCCGAGAAAAGACTGTAAACCAAGTCATTTTGGCTCTCTGCCAATGCTAGCTATTAGAAAATTAAAATGAGAACTAATTTCATTTATTAAAAAAAGATTGAGCAACTGATTTAAATTGGCCAAAATGAAATGAATTCAGGATTAAAGCTCCAGCGCCATCTTTTCCTCAGTCTTATGCTGTATGGGCACCTATTATGATTAGGAATGATCTTGCAAGGCAGTGTTATTAATGGGCAGAGTTTTTATGAGTTATTCCACAAACCCCTGCCATCATATTGTGCTATTAGTCAAGTCTAGTTTTGAACATTTCTTGTAGTCTCTCTCCAGGGTGCAGTAATAGGTACTTGAAAATCTACCTCTCCAGCCCTGATGTTTCTCCTCTGTAGTCTTGAATTTTCTCCTGCCTTCAGAACCTCTCTACTTGGATGTCCCACCTGCACCTCAAATTTAACATGTCTAAAAGAGAACTCCTCGTCTTCCCACTGTGACTTTCCCCATCACTGTAGACAGCACCACTACCCTCCCTACCTCACAAGCTGGTGAAACTTGACATTATCCACAACTCATCTGCCTCATTCAACCCATATATTCAATCTGTCACTAAATCTGGTTGGTTTTACCATCACAAAATCATTAAATCTGCTTTTTCCTCTCCATACATCTGCTAACACTTTAATCCAGCACCTTCACTCCTCTAATAGCAGCCTACTCACTGTACTTCGATCGTATCTATAGCACAGCCAACCTCTTGTCTATGTCCTACCTCTGGCCTGGAGCTCCCTCCCTTTAATAGCCAACAGGCCACCACTCTCCCCACCTTCAAAGCCTTATTAAAATCATCTCTCCTCCAAGAGGCCTTCCCTGACTAAGCCCTAATTTCCCCTAGTCCCTCTCCTTTCTGTGTTCCCTATGCACTTGAATGTGTACCCCTTCTTCACCCATCTTCTCCAAAGCATTCACATATGCTATGTATTACATAGCACTTTAATGTCGGTCTCCCCCTCTAGGCTGTAAGCTCCTTGCGGGAAGGGAACATGTTTACCAATTTTGCTATATTGTATTGACCCAAGCGCTTAGTACAGTGCCCTGCACACAGTAAGCACTCAATAAATATAATCAATTAATTGAAATGGGCACTTTTAGTGGATTACCAATAGAATAAAAATAATTATTATGGCATTTGTTAAGCACTTACTATGTGCCAGGCACTGTACTGTACTAAGTGCTGGATAGTGAGCAGACTTGGGGAAGGACCTTGGGGATTCAGGAGACACAGATGGAATCATGTAATACCTGTTAGTGATTACACTTAAAGTTGCCAAAATGAGCACATTAGACCACATTACTAAATTGAGCAAATTCTGTAAATTCACAGCCTCAGAATCTGAAACAGCAGAGTGCTAAATTTCTTTGTTTGAGGAAACCCTCTAAAATCTGAAAGAGAAAGCTTCTAGAGTTTCCGTTGTACTGTGTAGAATTTGGATCTGTGACCTTCAGGTATTTGGTATTTGTCCCACCTTCAACTCCACAGCACTTACATACAAATCTAAAAATTGTATGTTGTAAATTATTTATTTATATTCATGTCTGTCCCTCCCTCTAGAATGTAAACTCATTATACGCAGGGAACATGTCTATTAACTAATCTCCCAAGTACTTAGTACAGTTTTCAGCACAAAGTAAGCACTCAACAAACACCCCTGATCGACTGATTGAGCTTTTCCAAATGCTTAGTAAAGTGGTCTACACTCAATGAACTCATTAATACCACTGATAAAGGTAAACTACCAGAAACAGAAAAAGCATTCCAGATAAACTGGTGAATGACAAACAGAAGGAAAAAAGGATCTCTTCTTCATCAAAGTGGCATACAATTTATGCACAGAATGGTCAACTAAGCTGGGTTCTGAAACCTCTCTTCCTTCCTTAGAGAAGCAGCGTGGCTCACTGGAAAGAGCACGGGCTTTGGAGTCAGAGGTCATGGGTTCAAACCCCGGCTCTGCCACTTGCCAGCTGTGTGACTTGGGCAAGTCACTTAACTTCTCGGTGCCTCAGTTCCCTCATCTGTAAAATGGGGATTAAGACTGTGAGCCCCACGTGGGACAACCTGATTCCCCTGTGTCTACCCCAGCGCTTAGAACAGTGCTCGGCACATAGTAAGCGCTTAACAAATACCAACATTATTCCTTGGGGATGATGGAGAAATACAAAGATCCAGCTGAAACAGGAAGGCGGAATCTTAGCTCCAACTTTGGGAGAAGTAACTCCAGCAGACAAATCCATGCAAGATGAGAAGCAACCTGGCCTACTGGATAAAGCACAGACCTGGCAATCAGAAGGAGCTGGGTTCTAAGCCCAGCTCTGCCATTTGTCTGCTGTGTGACCTTGGGCAAGTCACTTAATTTATCTGTGCCTCAGTGACCTCATCTTTAAAATGGGGATTAGGATTGTGAGTCCCATGTGGGACACAGACTGTGTCCACCTTGCTTAGCTTGTATCTAACCCAGCACTTAGTGCCTGGTATATAGTAAGTGCTTAACAAAATACCATTTAAAAAAAATGGTAAAAGCAACTGTATCTGAAAGCATCGATGCAGGTACCTACAAGGAAGAAGGGCAGTTTACTCTTAGCCTTCAAGATAAACTTTTTTCTTCTCTTTTTGGAACACTTATGAAAAATCCTGTCATAAGATTCTATTGCAATCACCACTTTCAAGAAACAACATGAGAGAGCAAACAGTGGCGACTTCTGAGATTTTGCACTATTCTCCATTGCTAACACACTCTTACTAGAGTCCTTCTGGCCCAACTACTGAAGAATAATCATTAAGAGTGCACTTCCTTCGTCTCAGTGAAATTTCAGATCAAACTGCACCACTGCAGCATGGCTGATCCAGACATGCAAAGAGCAATACCAAGATGACTGGCATCAAACTTTTATACCATGGCCTTTTGTATCCTTTTTAGCAATGTTTAAACCATTTTCCACTCCACTTAAAGATCATTGAAATTTCATTTTCTTCTCCATGTACTGACCCTCATTGCCTCTGAATGTGCATGACACTAATTTTGCTGATATTTATTTGCATTCCTCTAGACTGTAAGCTTGTTGGGGGTAGGGAATGTGTCTTCTGAGTCTGTTGTACTGTACTCTTCCAAGCGCTTAGTACAGTGCCCTACACAAAGTAAATGCTCAATAATAACACTGATGATAATGATGATCAAACAAAAAACAAACACAACAAAACCTTCTCATTATTGGCTTTAAAGCTCTCCATCACCTTGCCCCCTCCTATTTCATCTCCCTTCTCTCCTTCTACATCCCAGCCTGTACACTCGGCTTCTCTGGTGCTAACCTTCTCACTGTGCCTCGATCTCGCCTGTCTTGCCGACAACCCCCGGCCCACCTCCTACTTCTCCTGGAATGCCCTCCCTCCTCAAGTCCACCAAACAATCACTCTTCCCCACTTCCAAGCCCTCCTCCAAGAGGTCTTCCCAGACTAAACCCTGTTTTTCTTCAGCTCCCTCTCCTTTTTGCATCACCATAACTCACTCCCTTTGCTCTTACCCCCTCTCTCCACCCCACATAGATATGTATACTTATATGTATACTTCTATAATTCTATTTATTTATATTGATGCCTGTTCACTGGTATTGATGTCTGTTTCCCCCTCTCTATACTGTGAGCTCACTGTGGGCAGGGATCCTCTCTTTATTACTGTATTGCTCTTTCTGAGCACTTAGTACAGTGCTCTGCACACAGTAAGGACTCAATAAATACAATCTAATGAATGAATGATGAAGATGATGATAATTCCTTCATTTTTCAACAGCCATACATGTTTCCATTCTGTGGAACCCCCTCAACCACCTCCAAAGCTGCTTTTGCCGCACATCTCCTCCACTAGGGCTCCCTTCTCCTTTAACATCTGACTTTTTATGGTATTTGTTAAGCATTTACTATGTGCCAGGCACTGTACTAAGCACTAGGATAGATCTCATACGAGTGCAAGCTCCTGCGATCAGGGATCCTATTGCATTCTCTTTTAGACTGCACCCATCGGGCAACAAGTAGGTGTTCAACTCACACTCTGGGCTGACTAGAGTAGCCAGCGGCAGAAGTTAAAAAAAAAATAGGTCCCTGAGGTGCACATGTTGTCACACCTGCTATGCCGACACACAGTGTGACATGATTAAATCGCTTGGCTGACATCTTATAAATGTCCTCTCGGGTCGGCCTGAATCTGGAGTTTCCACGGGGTATCCTGATCTTTCCGGTTGCTCCAGACTTCTTGCATTCCCCTCTCATTTGGGAGGCTGTGATTGGCATCTCCCATTGAGAATGAATAAAACCTCAATCCCAAGAGCATGGGTCTGGGAGTCAGAAGACCTGGGTTCTAATCCTGGCTCTGCTCCATGCCTGTTGGGTGACCTTGACTTTTCTGTGCCTCAGTTTTCTCATTGGTAAAATGAGGATTCCATACCTGTGCTCCCAACTGTGAGCCCTATGTGGGGCAGGGACTGTATCTGCCTTGATTATGTTGTCCCTATGCCAATGCTCAACCCAGGCTTCTTTGCACAAAGTAAGAGCTTAACACATAACAGAATTATCATTATTCTTACTGAGGTACACCCAGAAATGACAGACCATTCCTTTACTTGATCCATTTTCTCTCTGGGAGGGGCTGGACTGCCTTCCCTTCAGTCTGACGCTTCCTGAATGGGCCCATACAGACCTCAGTAACTTCCTGAAATGTGGTTTGAACCATTTTGTTTTCCAGCACCTTCCTTATTTAGGGTCTAGGGACACTTTTAAAAGAAATATTTTGAACTAAAAATACTAAAAAGCTAAAAAAAAAAATGTTTTCTAGAGATATTTTCATATTATTTGAGAGGTACTTAGGAAGTGATATTTCTGACTGTCGCTGCTCTACTACTATTATTTGTCTAAATTTCTTTTCAGTTACGCTGGTGCATGTTTTGAGCATGCTTGGTAAGTCTTTTTATAATTATAAGTAGTGTGAAAGCCCCTTTTACCACGGTTCATTACACTGTGGGCTTAGGTAAACACAGAATCTGTATCCTCCCTCTTTTCCATCTGCCTCCCAAGAAAAACCGTGAGCCGGCCTTTTGGAGAGATCCAAGTCAAAATTGTCTCCCCACCCACATGGTTTTCTTGATACCCCCGGAAACAATGGCAGGCAGGAAGTGCCGTGGGAATTTGCAGCAGCTGCCAATATTATTTCCGGGGGGGTCAGAGGCCGCTTGGAAAATCTGGGCTGCACTTGGAGCCAGGAATGCCGACTTTCACGTTGACCTTGGGAGCGGAGCATTGTGGGGGTGGGGCTTCAAGGAGCAGGTGATGGGGAAGGAGGAAAGGAAGGGTAGAGAAAAGGGTGAAGAAGCAACAAGCGTTCTGCACAGTGCTTATGTGCTTAGTGCAGTGCTTTGCACAGAGTATGTGCTCAATAAATATGATTGAATAAAGGATAATAAATAAATAATTGTGGTATTTGTTAAGTGCTTACTATGTTCTAGGCACTGTACTAAGCAACTGGGGTGGATGCAAGCAAATAGGGTTGGACAGAGTCCCTCTCCCACAAGAGGCTCACAGTCTTCATCCCCATTTTACAGGTGAGGTAACTGATGGAAAGAAAAATAAAGTGATTTGCCCAAGGTCCCTCAGCAGACTTGTGATGGAGCCAGGATTTGTCCTCATTAGTGTTGCTCTTCCTTCTCCAGCATTGCCTTTATGGCCCTGACCAGATCCCAGTACTGGGAACCATAGGCTCCTCTCATCTTTGCCCCAAAGCCATGTGAGATGAAGCCCTCTGCCTACTTGCCTGCCACTACCATCTAATGCAGCCAGACAGGCTCATCTACACTGTAAGGGCCCTCCCCACCCTCCCCCCACAAGACTGTAAGCTCAGTGTCAGCAGGGAAAGTGTCGGCTAAGTCTGTTGTACAGAAGCAGCATTGTAGAGAAGCAGCACGGTATAGTGGATAGAGCACAGGCCTGTGAGTCAGAAGGGCATGTGTTCTAATCCTGGCTCTGCCACTCGACTGCTGTGTGACCGTGGACAAGTCAAGGAACTGTATCTCTGTATCTCAGTTCCCTCATCTGTAAAATGGGGATTAAGACTGTGAGCCCCATGTGATGAGACAGGGACTGTGTCCACCCTGATTTGCTTGTATTCGCCCCAGCACTTAGAACAGTGGCTGGCACATAGTAAGCACTTAGCAAGTACCATAATTACTATTATTATTGTATTGGACTCTCTCAAGCTCTTAGTGCAGTGCTTTGAACCTAGTAAGCGCTCAGTAAATATCACTGATTGACTCACTGAATGGAGAGGGAGGGAGTTCCAGACAGGAGGGCAGGCGTGAGCAAGGAGTCAAAGGTGAGAGGCATGAGAGTGAGGCATGTTGAGTAGGTGGGGCTAGAGGAGCAAAGTGTGCGGACTGAGTGCCTTTAAGCCAATGGTCGGAGGTTTCTGCCCGATGTGGAAATGGATGGGCAACCATCAGAGTTTTTAGGGGAGTGGAGAGACATGGATAGAATTAGTTTTTTTAGAAAAATGATAGGGATAGCAGAGTGAAGGAGGGAGCAGAGAAAGAAGAGGCTGCGGGTGGGGAGCTCAGTGAGGAGGTGAAGATAATTTATGAAGGTGAACCATCAACCTCCAATCATCACAATTTCTTCTTCAGGTCTCCTAGAAGATCCCTAAATATCCATTAACATTCAGTTATTCCTTGTTTCCAAGACTTCAGTTTATTCAGAACTTTCCATGAACTTCCATTCTTCCTTCAATATTAAAATTGGGATTTTTTTCAGTCTTTGGTATCTTATTTTATCTGAAGGTACCTTGGCACAATTCATGAATCCATTTATTAATATTTACTCCTTCATATTTAAATAGTTTTGGGGCCATACTATTTAATCCTGCTGCTTCCCCTAGCTGTAGGTTTATTATAGCCAGTTCCACATCTTGTGCCCTCAGATACAAGGCCGCCAATATTCTCCAGACATATAACCCAGACATATAATCAAGTAATTTTAACAAGCTAACCAAATAAAATAAAGGTTGCCGCTTACCCGAACAAAAACATGATGTGGAATTTAAGAAGGATACTTGGTCTTCTTATTCCAAGAACAGAATTGCATGAATGCAAAAATTATGCCTTTCATTTCATTAACTAACATTAATGAGTTCTTTCCTTGTCTACTACTTCATGACATCACAAATAATTATTTCATCCTTATCTTGGCAATACTAAGCTTTGATAAGTGGAAAATCATAGTTTTCCTTACTATCCCATCAACAAAATGCAACAAAACTTATACCATCTATCAACAGCATTTATTGAGCACCACTATGTGCTAAAAATAGTAAGGGCACATTGGAGACTGCTATTGTGTTACAAATTTTCTAAATTTTTCCTAAAACTGTGGTATTTTAGAAAAATAATCCAGGCAGCAGAATGAAGTGTATAATAGGGAGGGGAGAGACTGGAGGCAGAGAGATGAGTGAGGAAGCTGATGCGTAATCAATCTGGGAGATACCAAGTGCCTGGATCAGTCCAGTGGAGCAGAAGAATTTGAGAGGAAAGATGAAGAGTACACTTCTGAACATTTGAGCATGAGGCGCCAGTGGAACATCCAGGTAGAGATGTCCTGGAGGTGGGAGGAAATACCAGACTGCAGGGAAGGAGTGAGGGGTCATGGCTAGTGTGGTAAATTTGGAGGTCAACCCCATACAGGGGGTAGTTGAAGTCACAGAAACAGACAGGCTCCTCATCTGCAGATTGCAGATGGAAGTAGGGTGTTCTAGGAGAGAAGTGTCCATGGAATCGCTATGGATTGGAGACTACTCGACAGCAAGACCCACCACCACCATCGTTTAGGACAGCAGTGAAGATGATCTTAAGAGACTGGGTAAACAGGCTGCTTAAAGAAAGTCTTATCCAATTTAGACCTTCGATAGGAGAAATGTGAGACGGCAGAGGGCAGGGGGACTTAAGAACAACTTTTAACTTCTATAAAAGAATAATATTCAGGGTGATGTGGGGCAACTAATCTCCAATTTCCCTTCAAGATAGTTAATGGGAGAGGATGATCTTAAATTGCATCTGGAAGGATTTTTTGAGTAAAAGGGCCATGGTGTTAGAACACGTTTCCCCAAACAAGCTGTGGAATCTTTATGAAAAGTGCAGGCAGGGTATAGGGAATGCTGCAGAATGATTTTCCAAGATTCTTTCCAGCCAACAAGTCAAATGTAATAGGACACAATGGGAAAGCATAGCTGGTTAGAGGGATTGGAGAAACTGTGACAACAAGGATTCACATTTTGGAGTTTCTGGACTTGATCCAGAAACATTGTCCACTGATCTCCCCCTCTAGATTGTAAGCTCGTTGTGGGCAGGGTACATGTCTACCAACTGAGTTATAGTGTACTCTCCCAAGGGCTTAGTACAGTGCTCTGCACATAGTAAATGACCAATACCTGCAACTGATTGATTCGGACTGGTGGCAGAGCAGCAGCTGGCAAAACACTCATTCATTCATTCACTCAATCGTATTTATTGAGCACTTACTGTGCACAGAGCACTGTACTAAGCGCTTGGAAAGTACAGTTCGGCAACAGATAGAGACAATCCCTACCCAACAATGGGCTGAGGAGGATCAATCGGAGGGACAAGAGGGGAACCTGCAAACCGTCCTGTTCCCTTCCATGTACTGTGTAATGGGCAGATGCTACTGTTGATAGTCTTCACTGCAGATTTAGGAGTCATCTGCAAAGAGGTGATGGTTAAAGCCTTGGGACCAGGTGAGCTCCCCAAAGGAGTGAGGGAGTAAATTGGGAAGAAAGAGGGGACACAAAACAGAACCATGAGACATACCCACAGTAAGGGGGTAGGATGCAAAGAAATGAAATAATCAAGACAGGAAAATTAGATTGGATTAATCTTAAAACTCATCTTCCCTAAACCCTTAGATCACCTGCTATTGTATCATCACTTATAGGAGGGATCCTACTGTGGTCCAGTCCTTCACCACATTCTTGCACATGTATTCTTTACCTTAATACCCCAAATTCCTAATATCATTGCATAATCAGCACATTCATCATAAAATCAATCTACATTAAGATCTGAAATCCCAACAACAGCTGTGGGGAAGGGTTTACAAGCTGAATCAGGTGCCTTATTTTAAAGGTTTAACAAAACGCCCCTGATCTACTTGTGCTCCTTAGCAATTTGAAGGAATCTTTACCTTGCTTCAATCCAGCAATATTTAGAATAGTCCTTCTCTTAATCCCATAACCTAGAATCATTGTCTCTAAAATCCCTTACTAGACAGAAGCACATGGCCTAGTGGAATGAGCATGGGCCTGGGAGTTAGAGGAACCAGGCTTTAGTCCCAGCTTTACTCTCTACCTGCTGTGTGACCTTGGGCAAGTCACTTAACTTCTCTGTTCCTCAATTCTCTCATCTGCAAAATGGGCATTCAATCCTTGTTCTCCCTCCTACTTATACCGTGAGCCTCATGTGGAATTTGATTACCTTGTATCTACCCCAGCACTTAGTACCATGCTTCACATATAGAAAGCACTTAACAAATACCATAATTATTATTATATAGTTCTATAAATATATATCTACCTCAGTATTTAGTACAGGACTTGGTATATAGTAAACACTCAGCCAATTCCATAATTATTCTTCTTCTTCTTATTATTATATTATTATCTTAGACTTTATCAGGAAAACATCAAAAAAGTGCAGGAGAGTAGAAGTCAGTAATCTAACAGGTCAAATACTGAACTTTTAAGCTAATATAAGTGTCATTGTGTCATTGTTTGAAGCAGTCAATCCATATAGCTAATTCTGTACTTTAGTTGACGCTATATTTGCCCCCCAAAACTCTGTGTCAGTGCCAACTTTTGCCTTGCAATCTCATTTTTTGATTAAACCAAAGTACTTTGAATCAAACTTTTAGTAGTTAGTAGGCTAATGACCAAAGAAAGAGTTTTTAAAGTGTATTAGTCTATTCCCCTTATGGATAGTTGGGGTACTGAAAGTGTAAGGTTAAATTAAATCATTATTTTCTATGAAATATGAAGTAGAGGCATAAAGAGAAATGTGACAGTGGCTCCTATGTACATCCTGATTTTAGGAAAAAGCTTTGAATGAGGTCTCACCTGGGATATACAGTAACTCTATATATTACACCAAAAAAACCCACCTCTTATTCCACTCCTAAGGATGTTGAAATAGACTGAAGCTTTGTCCTTAAATAAGCATCTGTTCTGAAGGAATCTGTGTGGCCAATGCTTAGAATAGCTTGACTGTAAATACAATTCCATTTACACATACTACAGAAGCCAAATTACAAACGATTCCAGAAAAAAATAATGAACCAAAAATGCCTAGAAAGAGAAAACAACATGCTGAATCAGGTACTCACTGAGCAGATGGGTAATGACTTGGAATTTATGAGTAAGCAAAAGGGTGATAAATACCATTAATTGACAGAGGACTTGTGGGGATTCAAACTCTCTGTTGGGGGACAGAAAGCAAGACTATCAGGAAAGCAGCTGCCTCCAATATTGTCCCCTCCCATTGCTGACGACTAGGGCCCACCCAGGTCTCTAATGGAGATCTGGCACAAGATTAATATGGGGCAACAGTTTTCCCATAATAATAGTGATAATGATAATAATTATTCTGGCACTTGTTAAGCATTACTATGTGCCAAACACTGTTCCAAACCCCGGGGTAGGTACAGGTTCATCAGGTTGGACACAGTTCTTGCCCCCATGGGGCTCACACTCTTAATCCCCATTTTACAGATGAACTAAATGAGGCTCAGAGAAGTGAAGAGACCTGCCCAAAGTCACACAAACAAGTGGCGAATACAGGATTAAAACCCAGGTCCTTCTCACTCCCAGGCCCGTGCTCTATTCACTAAGCCTTGCTTCTTCTCATAACGCCTTCTAACCCACAGTTCTCTGAATTACAACTCACACCAAAGCACAGGGCCTGTGGCAAACAAGACCCCTAAGAGCCCTGTGATATGGCCATGGCATGATTTTAAGGATGGAATATCAGAAGGTCGCAGATCAATCCATCAGTGATACTCATTGAGTGCTATGTGCAGAGTACTATACTAAGCACTTGGGAGAGTACAATAATACTAGAGTTGGTAAGCACATTCCCTGCCCACAATGAGCTGACAGTTTGGGGGGGAGGGATAGTGATATTTACATAAATAAATAAATAACAAGTACGTTTACAAAGACTGTGGGGCTGAGGGAAAGGTGAATAAGGGTTCACATCTAAGTGCAAGGGTGATACAGAAGGGAATGGGAGAAGAGGATATGACACCTTAGTCAGGGAAGATCTCTTGAAGGAGATGTGCTTTTAATAATGCTTTGAGAGTGATCCTTTTTTGGTTATGAGGAGGAAGTATGATCCAGGACAGAGGCAGGATTTGGTGAGAGGATGGTGACAAGATAGACGAAATTGAGGTACAGGGAGTAGGTTGGCATTAGAGGAGCTAAGTGTGCGGGCTGGGTTGTAGTAGGAAATCAGGGAGCTAAGATAGGAGGGGAAAGCTGATTGAGTGCTTTAAAGCCAATGGTAAGGAGCTTCTGTCTGATGTGCAGATGGATGGGCAACTACTGGAGGCTCTTGAGGAGAGGGGAAACATGGACAGAACATTTAGTAGAAAAATGATTTGGGCAGCAGATTAAGTATGGACTGGAGAGATGCGAGACAGGAGGCAGGGAGGTCAGCAAGGAGACTGATGCAGTAATCAAGGTGGGAAAGGATAAATGTTTGGATTAACATGGTAGCAGTTTAGATGGAGAGGAAATGGCAGATTTTAGCGATGTTCTGAAAGTTGAACTGATAGTATTTAGTGACATATGGAATGCATGTGTCAAATGAGAGAGATGAGTGGAGGATAACGCCAAGGTTATGGGCTTGTGAGATAAGGGGTATGGGGGTGTCCACAGAGATGGGAAAGTCACGGAGAGGACACAGTTTGGGTGGGAAATAAGGAGTTCTATTTTGGATATTTGTTAAGTTGTTGATGTTGTTGATGATGTTAGTTAAGTTTGTGGTGTCGGTGGGATAAACAGGTAGGAAATGCGAGACTGAAGGGAAGGAGAGAGATCAGGGCTGGAGATGTAGACTTGGGTATCATCCTCATAGAAGTAGTAGTTGAAGCCACAGGAGAGAATGCATTCTTCACGGGAGTGGGTGTAGATGGAGAATAGAAGGGGACCTGGAACGAGCCTTGTGGAACTCTCACCATTAGGGAGATACAAACCGATACTTTGTAAAATACAAGCTTAATCCTATATTTACAAAATAAATTGGTGATACTGTTTTGTAGTGCTCTAATTCAATCATATTTTTTGAGCACTTATTGCGTGCCAAGCATTGCACTAAGCGCTACTGTACTACTCATAGTCACATGAAACAATTTTCAAGTACAGTATACTTCAATGACTAAATGATTATCTATGCAGTTTCTGCTTTACCAAAAGAAGTAATTATTAAGCATGATAAGAAGCTTTCACTCTGAAAGGAGTATCAGTCCCACAGTCTTATTAATGGGTAAGTTCTCACTATCTGTAGCATTGTTTTAGAAAATAAAAAGACTGTTATCTTGGCATATACATGCAGCTAAACTAATCTTGTAGTGCATACATTGGAATTTATAATGTTATGATGTGCAATTTTTAAATATATATTAATACACATTTTAAATTGAGTTCTTCCAAAAAGGAAAGAGTCAGATGATACTAATGATAATGATGATGATAATTTTACGGCTCCATTGGCCTAGAATGCAAAAGGCATTTAAAAGATGAATTCCTGCTCACATGAGAAGCAGCATGGGCTCGTGGAACAAGCCAGGGACTGGAAGTAAGAGGAAGTGGGTTCTAACCCCAGCTCCAATACTCTTCTGTTGTATGAACTTGGACAAGTCATTTCACTTCTCTGTGCCTCAATTACCTCAACTGTAAAATGGGGATTAAATCCTCTCTCCTTCTACATATACTGTGGGTCCAATGTGGGACAGGGATTGTGTCCAAACTGATCAACTTTTATTTACCTTAGGGTTTAGTACAGTGCCTGGCACATAGTGAGCCTTATTAAGTACCATTCGTACATTGTAAATAGGAACAAAATGAAATGTTTAAAGATAACCACATCCCTTTAAGCATGACAAGTGCACAACACTCAACTGTTAAAGAAGACTATAGAGCAGAGGGAGGGGCATTTAAGACAATGGTAAACAAGCAAATTATTGCAATCACCCAGGCCTGAAAATATTTCAGACAAAAGTAACTGATTTATTTAAAATAACCTGGATAATCAAAACCTAAAATGATCCGGGTAATTTGTCAGTAGTGTCTTAGTCTCAGTGACTAATGAAGTAACTGGTCCAGGATCACCCCATTAAGGTATTTTTAATAAGTAAATAAGTAAATCCAGTATCAAAATGAGTGTTTTCTTTGAAGTAAACAGGTTCTAGTCTCAGAGAAGGAGTGTATTATCAAGTTAAGTATACGTTCAAAAAAAGGAAAATTGGTTTTGACCCAAAGGAGTCAGTTTCCATGATCTAAGCCTCTATTAATATTTAATGAAAAGGCCAAAATAGCTGCAATTTGAAAAGTCCTCAAATACTTCCTGAGAAACATGCTCATGGTTAATTTTAAGGTTCTCTTGTTGTCATATTGACTCCCAATTTAGTTGTCAGCTCTGTGCTACTCTTACTCAACTTCAAAGAAAAGTTAGAATGTGCCACTGGGTTGACATCAGTAACAGCTCAAGAAAAACACCCTTGAAAAGTTGGACTCAACTCTCTTCACTGCCACTAGGAAGTATCTTCCTTCCTAATCCTGGCACTCTTCAGAAACTAAATTCTGAAAATCTGGAGCATATTCCGGGATATATTAAAAGCTCGGACATACCTGAATCTAATAGGAAATTTGTGAATTACCATTTATAAAACAAAAATCAAAAGGAAGATAAATTTAAATTTAACTTTTCGGGACCAAGAAAGAGACCAGAATTAATATTTATAGTGTTTTGCTAAATTCTGGCCGTCAAATAAGAATCAGATTTCTATTTCTTTTTACTGGCTACGGGACACACCATGGCTTACTGAGACAGACCTTTGCTGTTCACAGCTGTCCTGATCTTACCCTTCCACGGTGTAAATAGAATGGAACCAGATACACTAAATAAACCATCCAGCCAACATCCAGTTTACTGCTGGAAACCTATTCATTTGCTAAAAATAAATGGAACCATAAATTAAAAATTGGTGGAATCTCATTTTTTTCCCTTTCAGTGGAGAAATCTATTGCTGGTAACCTACTTTTCTTGACCATGAAATTAAAATTAAGGAAAGCCACATGGAGATATGTTCTCAAGGTGTTAGATTTAACTTGCAATTCCCAACATTACTAGAGAAAAAACCCAAAATCTTTTCAGGAGGAAGGAAGGGAAAGGGAGGAAAAAAAAAAGGGTCTCCAGTTATTAAGACATCCAAGGGTCATTTTTGAAAATGATCAAGAGCCTTTTGTATCCAAGTAGACTCACAGGTGGCACATATTACTGTTAAGCAATGCAAAAAATATAACTCTAAAACCCTTTTTGATGACAAAGAATATTGAACACCACAAGATGAAAGCTCTGTGAAACACCCTCTCCCCTGATGTGGTTTATGCTCAGAGTTTTTAAGAGCTATCACCCAAGCACAATACTTTAAATGGATAATTTAGATCTTCCCTGAATCTACAGAAAGAAATGAAAAGTTAATTTGTTTTTAATTCACCTAGTACAAGTTTAAGAAGGCAATTTGTCATTTCTAGCTGACACAGCTTATGGGGATGGCTACTAGAGAAGAATTGTGATAAGGGATTGAGCAAATGATAAGTGACAGGAAATTGAATGTGATTTTCTGTGCAAGTTTTGCATCTTTTTTGTGGGAGTACATGCATTTCTGCCCCTTCCATATTTATGCCTGTCAGCAAATTTCCTCTTGGTCATGTCGGAGAAGCAGCGTGGCTCAGTGGAAAGAGCACGGGCTTTGGAGTCAGGGCTCATGAGTTCGAATCCCAGCTCTGCCACTTGTCGGCTGTGTGACTGTGGGTAAGTCACTTAACTTCTCTGTGCCTCAGTTCCCTCATCTGTAAAATGGGGATTAAGACTGTGAGCCCCACGTGGGACAACCTGATTCCCCTATATCTACCCCAGCGCTTAGAACAGTGCTCGGCACATAGTAAGCACTTAACAAATACCAACATTATTATTATTATTATGTCAGAAGGCAGCCATTCATCTATACTCCCCAAAGAATAAAAAACATATCAAAGTTGATCTATGGCCCAGCATCCTGGTATGATTCCTAAAGGAGTTGCCAGCCTCCTCTGTTTAAGAAATGTAGTGTGACAATTATTGGATACATACAGTTAACATATTCATATGTGTTTTAATGATCCGCTACTACAGTTCAACAACAATCTGGAAACAAGGGTAGTTATTAATGACACCTGATGTCTCATGACAACTAGTAGTAATAATACATGATAATGACAATAATAATAATGAAATCTGTGGTATAGGTTATGTGTTTACTGTGTGCCAAGCCCTGAACTAAGCCCCGGGGTACATACAAGATAATCAGATCCCACATGGGGCTCACAGTCTAAGTAAGAGGGAGTAGTAAGTAGTAGTGGAATTATTATTTGCATGGTTCCACAGATGTATCCTGTGCATCACAAGATAAAGTCCTTAACTCCCATTCTCTCCTAGACCCCCTCCAATCTGGCTTCCGTCCCCTCCACTCTACCAAGACTGCTCTCTCTAAGGTCACCCATGACCTCCTTCTTGCCAAATCCAATGGCTCCTACTCCATTATGATCCTCCTTGACCTCTCTGCTGCCTTTGACACTGTCGACCATCCCCTCCTCCTCCATACCTTATCTCACCTTGGCTTCACGGACTCTGTCCTCTCCTGGTTCTCCTCTTACCTCTCTGGCCGATCATTCTCGGTCTCCTACGCTGGAGCCTCCTCCCCCTCCCATCCTTTAACTGTTGGAGTTCCTCAAGGGTCAGTTCTTGGCCCTCTTCTGTTCTCCATTTACACTCACTCCCTCGGTGAACTCATCCGCTCTCACGGCTTTGACTACCATCTCTACGCAGATGACACGCAGATCTACATCTCCGCCCCTGTCCTCTCCCCCTCCCTTCAGGCTCGCATCTCCTCCTGCCTCCGGGACGTCTCCACCTGGATGTCGGCCCGCCACCTAAAACTCAACATGAACAAGACTGAGCTCCTCATCTTCCCTCCCAAACCCGGTCCGCTCCCAGACTTCTCCGTCACCGTGGATGGCACGACCATCCTTCCCGTCCCGCAGGCCCGCAATCTCGGTGTCATCCTTGACTCGTCCCTCTCGTTCACCCCACACATCCTATCCGTTACCAAGACCTGCCGGTTTCACCTCTACAATATCGCCAAGATCCGCCCTTTCCTCTCCACCCAAACGGCTACCTTACTATTACGGGCTCTCGTTATATCCCGGCTAGACTACTGTGTCAGCCTTCTCTCTGACCTCCCTTCCTCCTCTCTCGCCCCGCTCCGGTCTATTCTTCACTCCGCTGCCCGGCTCATCTTCCTGCAGAAACGATCTGGGCATGTCACTCCCCTTCTTAAACAACTCCAGTGGTTGCCTATCGACCTCCACTCCAAACAAAAACTCCTCACTCTAGGCTTCAAGGCTCTCCATCACCTTGCCCCTTCCTACCTCTCCTCCCTTCTCTCTTTCTACCGCCCACCCCGCACGCTCCGCTCCTCTGCCGCCCACCTCCTCGCCGTCCCTCGGTCTCGCCTATCCCGCCGTCGACCCCTGGGTCACGTCCTCCCGCGGTCCTGGAACGCCCTCCCTCCTCACCTCTGCCAAACTGATTCTCTTTCCCTCTTCAAAACCTTACTTAAAAATCACCTCCTCCAAGAGCCGTTCCCAGACTGAGCTCCTCTTCCCCCTCTACTCCCTCTGCCATCCCCCCTTTACCTCTCCGCAGCTAAAGCCTCATTTTCCCCTTTTCCCTCTGCTCCTCCACCTCTCCCTTCCCATCCCCACAGCACTGTACTCGTCCGCTCAACTGTATATATTTTCGTTACCCTATTTATTTTGTTAATGAATTGTACATCGCCTTGATTCTATTTAGTTGCCATTGTTTTTACGAGATGTTCTTCCCCTTGACGCTGTTTAGTGCCATTGTTCTTGTCTGTCCGTCTCCCCCGATTAGACTGTAAGCCCGTCAAACGGCAGGGACTGTCTCTATCTGTTGCCGACTTGTTCATCCCAAGCACTTAGTACAGTGCTCTGCACATAGTAAGCGCTCAAAAAATACTATTGAATGAATGAAAGATGGGGCAGGTTCTTCTTACCATAAGAACCCATAAATGTACATACAAGAAATATGGTGTAGTGATAAGGCAGTAGGTGGTTTTGTTGAGAATTTGAAGAGAACATGAGAGGAGGGCAAAGTCTTACTGTGCTCTGGAAGAAAGCATGAATAAAGGAATCAGCAAAAAAGCTTATGGTATAAGGAAGAAATGATTCTTATGGGAGAAGCAGCATGACCTAGAGGAAAGAGCCAGAGCCTGAGAGTCAGAGGACCTGGGTTCTAATCCCAGCTCAGCTACTACTCTATGTGACCTTGGGTAAGTCACTTAACTTCTCTGCGTCTCAATTACCTCAACTCTAAGATGGTGAGCCCTTTGTGGGACTGGGACTGTGTCTAACCTGATTATCTTGTTCATTCATTCATTCAATAGTATTTATTGAGCGCTTACTATGTGCAGAGCACTGTACTAAGCGCTTGGAATGAACAAGTCGGCAACAGATCGAGACAGTCCCTGCCGTTTGACGGGCTTACAGTCTAATCGGGGGAGACAGGCAGACAAGAACAGTGGCAATAAATAGAGTTAAGGGGAAGAACATCTCGTAAAAACAATGGCAACTAAATAGAATCAAGGCGATGTACATTTCATTAACAAAATAAATAGGGTAATGAAAATATATACAGTTGAGCAGACGAGTACAGTGCTGAGGGGATGGGAAGGGAGAGGGCGAGGAGCAGAGGGAAATGGGGGGAAAAGAGGGTTAAGCTGCGGAGAGGTGAGGGGGGGTGGTAGAGGGAGTAGAGGGAGAAGAGGAGCTCAGTCTGGGAACGCCTCTTGGAGGAGGTGAGTTTTAAGTAGAGTTTTGAAGAGGGGAAGAAAATCAGTTTGGCGGAGGTGAGGAGGGAGGGCGTTCCAGGACCGCGGGAGGACGTTGCCCAGGGGTCGACGGCGGGATAGGCGAGACCGAGGGACGGTGAGGAGGTGGGCGGCAGAGGAGCGGAGCGTGCAGGGTGGGCGGTAGAAAGAGAGAAGGGAGGAGAGGTAGGAAGGGGCAAGGTGATGGAGAGCCTTGAAGCCTAGAGTGAGGAGTTTCTGTTTGGAGCGGAGGTTGATAAGCAACCACTGGAGTTGTTTAAGAAGGGGAGTGACATGCCCAGATCGTTTCTGCAGGAAGATGAGCCGGGCAGCGGAGTGAAGAATAGACTGGAGCGGGGCGAGAGAGGAGGAAGGGAGATCAGAGAGAAGGCTGACACAGTAGTCTAGCCGGGATATAACGAGAGCCCGTAGCAGTAAGGTAGCCGTTTGGGTGGAGAGGAAAGGGCGGATCTTGGCGATATTGTAGAGGTGAAACCGGCAGGTCTTGGTAACGGATAGGATGTGTGGGGTGAACGAGAGGGACGAGTCAAGGATGACACCGAGATTGCGGGCCTGAGAGACGGGAAGGATGGTCGTGCCATCCACGGTGATAGGGAAGTCTGGGAGAGGACCGGGTTTGGGAGGGAAGATGAGGAGCTCAGTCTTGCTCATGTTGAGTTTTAGGTGGCGGGCCGACATCCAGGTGGAGACGTCCTGGAGGCAGGAGGAGATGCGAGCCTGAAGGGAGGGGGAGAGGACAGGGGCGGAGATGTAGATCTGCGTGTCATCTGCGTAGAAATGGTAGTCAAAGCCGTGAGAGCGAATGAGTTCACCGAGGGAGTGAGTGTAAATGGAGAACAGAAGAGGGCCAAGAACTGACCCTTGAGGAACTCCAACAGTTAAAGGATGGGAGGGGGAGGAGGCTCCAGTGAAGGAGACCGAGAATGATCGGCCAGAGAGGTAAGAGGAGAACCAGGAGAGGACAGAGTCCGTGAAGCCAAGGTGAGATAAGGTATGGAGGAGGAGGGGATGGTCGACAGTGTCAAAGGCAGCAGAGAGGTCAAGGAGGATTAGAATGGAGTAGGAGCCATTGGATTTCGCAAGAAGGAGGTCATGGGTGACCTTAGAGAGAGCAGTCTCGGTAGAGTAGAGCAGTCTCGGTAGAGTAGAGCAGTCTCGGTAGACCTAACCCTGTGCTTAGTACAGTGCTTGGCATATAGTAAGTAATTACCAAATACCATAAAAACACAAAAATATAAAGAGGGACATTTGGGAAGGGGTTAGACTAATAGGAGGAAAAGGTAAAATGCTCGAAAATGAAGTTGGGTGAATAAATAGAATAAAACAAAAGTAGGGGCTGTTTTTTGAAGACATAGTTAAAATGGATGACGATATCCTCTAGATATCAAGGAATAAGAGCCAAAATCTTTAAGTAGCTAAAGGAGAATTAAATGGGGACAGAGAAGAGATCCTGGGGAAGAAAACGGTGAGATTTGGCAATACGTGAGTAGTATGAAAAAGGGAGGAGTTAAGGTTGATGATCAGATTGCAAGTCTAGAAGATGAAGTAGGTAACATACTTGGAGTTGCAAATCATTCTGATGCAAACCTGGCATACCAGAATGGGGTAATATGCCAAGGGGTACAAAGGAAGAATTCATTCATTCAATCGTATCTATTGAGCACTTACTGTGTGCGGAGCACTGTACTAAGAGCCTGGGAAAGTTCAATACAACAATAAACAGACACATTCCCTGACCACAACTAGCTTGCAGTCTAGAGGGGGAGAAATTGCCAGAGTTCGAGGAGGGGGCATGCTTGCCCTCTCTCTGTCCTTCTATCCTTCCTTTCATCCTTTCCCTCCACTGCCCCTGCCACTGGAGCAGAAGTTAGATTAAGCAGAGGAGAATGTTATGGAATTGGGGGACCCTCATACAATGTTGCATGTGGAGGGAAGAGAGGCAGTGGAATGCTGCTAGCTAAATCAAGCCACAATATAGCCAGGATATGATGTGTTGCCCTTGGGCAATGAAACCAAGAATTGGTGTTAGCTGAAAATTAATATCCCGACTTGATTATTGCATCAGCCTCCTCTCTGATCTCCCATCCTCCTGTCTCTCCCCACTCCAGTCTATACTTCGTTCCGCTGCCCGGATTATCTTCCTACAGAAACGCTCTGGGCATGTCACTCCCCTCCTCAAAAACCTCCAGTGGTTGCCTATCAACCAACCTTCGCATGAAACAAAAACTCCTCACTCTTGGCTTCAAAGCTCTCCATCACCTGGTCCCCTTTTACCTAACCTCCCTTCTCGCCTTCTACAGCCCACCCCATACACTCCGCTCCTCTGCCACTAACCTCCTCATGGTGCCTCGTTTGCGCCTGCCCCACCATTGACCCCTGGCCCACATCCTACCCCTAACCTGGAATGCCCTCCCTCCTCACATCCACCAAACTAACTCTCTTTCTCTCTTCAAAGCCCTATTGAGAGCTCACCTCCTCCAGGAGGCCTTCCCAGACTGAGCCCTCCCTTTCCCTCTGCCCTTTCTCCCCTCCCCATTCCCCCTACTCCCTCCCTCTGCTCTACCCCTTCCCTTCCCCACAGCACTTGCGTGTATTTGTATATATTATTTATTACTCTATTTTATTAATGATATGTATATATCTGTGATTCAATTTATCTTGATGGTACTGATGCCTGACTACTTGTTTTGTTTTGTTGTCTGTCTCCCCCTATTAGACTGTGAGTCCATTGTTGGGCAGGGATTGTCTCTATCTGTTGCTGAACTGTACATTCCAAACGCTTAGTACAGTGCTCTGTACACAGTAAGTGCTCAATAAATACTACTGAATGAATGAATGAATGAATGAAAGACAACAGTGATCATTCAAGCAGTAGCCCAAATAGGGAGGGAAAGTAATGAGACTTTGAAAAAAGTTCAGTTGTAAATACATTACAGGGGAGGAGTGAAAAGATTCAGGAAAAGATATCGGAGAAGTAAGGAATAATAAATGATAAGAAATTATGGAAAATGACTGCTGGGGTAAATCCTGAGTAAGACAAGAGCATGGTGAATTACCGCTAAAATTATTTTTTTCATAAGTCAAGGTGAATCATCTTGAATACGATGTCACTGGTACGCTAAATCTCAAAACAGAAAACATTTTGTTTAACTATTATCAGTGTCAAGCACAGGATCACACCAATATTGGCAACATACAAGCATCTCTTTTAAAAAAGGTATTAAGGTGATGATTTTCCATTTATCACATTGTGACCCCTTTTTCGGGTCCATAAAAAACAACTGCACAAATAATCTCACTTCAAAGATCATAAGCTCATTATGGGCAGGGAATGTGTCTTCTAACTCGGTTGTATTGTACTCTCCCAAGTGCTTAGTATGGTGCTCTTCTAATAGTAAGGGCTCAATAAATACCATTGATTGATTAATTCAAAAGCTGCCCAAACACCAAAACTGGATCAGGAGCAACTCCAGAAAAACAGAAATCTTACTGTTATAGTGAATATAATGAAACACACTTGTTGATCCTAATAATTATGTACCCGCTGAAAACAGGCTGAAATTATTCTGTGGGAAACAAAACTGTACAAGACAAAAGCAATCTGTTATACTGGAAATTGCACTTTGTGCATCACTGAAT
Source organism: Ornithorhynchus anatinus (assembly GCF_004115215.2). Lineage (NCBI taxonomy): Eukaryota > Metazoa > Chordata > Mammalia > Monotremata > Ornithorhynchidae > Ornithorhynchus > Ornithorhynchus anatinus. The sequence continues at coordinate 43,855,778 of NC_041728.1, forward strand.
AGGTGTGCATTAGCAGCATTTGGTTGCTTTTTTTATCCCAATAACCTGTTCTAAATACTGATGACACCCATTTTCTAGGTTTGGAGTGCAATTATATGACAAACCAGCAGTACTCTTGATTCCTAAATAACTGTGATGCACTTTGACTACCTATGTTCTCTAGCTAGGCTATTTCACTGAAGTACAATACATAGCTTTCCCAGAAACCTGCCTCCTTTTACTGCAATGTTCCTAGTCAGACAGCATGTCCTAAAGACTGTGTTTACTAAGCAAACATCAGAGACTGCAGATTCTATTTTCAGGGCAAATGTTAGTCAATGGTTTTGTAGGGCCCTATCTCATACTCAAGATAAAGATTATAAAAGATGATCAAATCTTTAACCTCTTAATTGCTCTTCTTCTTCTCTATCCACCTTATAATAATAATATTTATTTGCGTCTTTTATGTACAAAGCACAGTCTTTCCCGATTCATTTTATTTATTAATGGTACTTATTAAGTGCTCACTATGTGACAAACACTGTTCTAAGAGCCGGGGTAGAAATAAGATGATCAGGTTGGATGCAGTCCCTGCTCCTAACTTCCCAGCACCCTGAGCAATATCACTCCCTCAGCCAACTCTGGCACTTAGGATCCTATCCATCCTTTCCTTGGCACACATGACTGTTTTCCACCCCCAGTTAGTTTGTAAGTTTCTTGTGGGAAGGGAAAGGCTTACTTCTTTATTCTGTATTTCCCATGCAACTAGGACATTGCCCCATACCAACTGGGACCTCAATAAATGCTACTACTCTAAATAATCAATCAATCCATAGCATTTATTGAACGCTTGATGTGTTTAGATCACTGCACTGAATGCTTGGAAGAGTACAATATAACAATAGCAGGCATATTCCCTGCCCACAGTGAGCTTACACTCTAGAGGGGGAGACAGATATTAATATAAATTACAGATATGTACATAAGTGCTGTGGGGCTGGGAGGGGGAATGGAGCAAGTCAGGGTGATGCAAAATGGAGTGGAAGAAAATAGAGGGCTAGTCAGGGAAGGTAATGTGCCTTCAATAAGGTTTTGAAGGTGGGGAGAGTAATTGTCTGTCAGATACGAAGAGGGAGGGTGCTCCAGGCCAGAGGCCGGATGTGGGCGAGAGGTCAGCAGCGAGATAGACGAGATTGAAGTACATTGAGTAGGTTGGCATTAGAGGAGAGAAGAGTGTGGGCTGCACTGTAGTAGGAGAGTAGTGAAGTGAGGTAAGAGCGGACAAATTGATTGTATGCTTTAAAGCCAATGGTGAGGAGTTTCTGTTTGATGTGGAGGTGGATGGACAAGCACTAGATGTTCTTGAGCAATGGGGAGGCATGACCTGAGTGTTTTTATAGAAAAATGATCTGGGCAGTAGAGTGAAGTATGAGCTGGAGTGGGGAGAGATAGGATACCAGAATACCAGAATACCACTGCACTGCAAGTGTTCAGTACAGTGCTCTGCACAAAGTAAGTGCTCAGTAAATATGACTGAATGAATGAATGGATCAAAAGTAATCAAATTGGAAAAAGCCTCTGTTCCACAGGGGCTCCCCATCTAAGGGGGGGGAGATCAAGTATTTTCATATCATTTTACAAATGAAGAAACCGAGGTACGGAGACTTGATCTAGGTCTCCCAACAGACAAGTGGCAGAGCCAAGACTAGAACCTAGGTCTCTTGATTCCCAGTTCCATGCTCTATTCCCTAGGCCATGCCAATATCACATACAAAATACTATGTCAGGTAGGATGAGAAAAGTGGGGTCGGGAGGGAGGCGTTGAAATAGCTGCCCTTAATTAAGGGGAGAGAGCAGTACCTGTTGCTGGCATTAATCCCTTCCTAGTGACTTTGATCCCTGTGCTGGAGAAGCAGCATGGCCTAGTGGAAACAGCACAGACCTGGTAGTCAGAGGACCTGGGTTCTAATCCCAGCTCTTCAAATTGCTTGTTGTATGATCTTGGGCAAGTCATTTAACTTCTCTGTGCCTCAGTTTCCTCAACTATAAAATGGGGATTAACTACCTGTTCTCCATCTTACTTAGACTGTGAGATCTATGCAGGGCAGGAACTGGAACCTGATTAACTTGTCTCTACCCCAGTGCTTGGAATAGTGCTTGACACACAATAAGCATCTAAAAAGAAAAATGTTTGCAGGACCTCAAATTCCAGAAATACTGAGGTTTCTCAAGTGTCCCCCACCTTTATTATTATTAATAATAATAATAGCCATTATTATTATGGTATTTGTTAAGAACTTATTATGTGTCAGGCACTGTACTAAGCACTGGGATGGATACTGGCAAATCAGGTTGGACAAGGTCACTGACACTTGTGAGGCTCACATTCTCAATCCACATTTTACAGATGAGGTAACTGAGGCTCAGAGAAGTGAGGTGACTTGCCCAAAGTCACACAGCTGACAAGTGGCGGAGCCAGGATTAGAACCCATGACCTTTCCTCCTTGACCACTATCATACCTTTGAGGTTCAACAATAATGCCAGCTCCAGGCCCCAACCAACTCTAATGCCATCTCAGACTTCAGGGTGTGATTTTTTTTTTTTGGTAATGTCCAAAATCCTATCATGCTGCTTACCTCATGCACTCAATCTAGTCTAATGAATATATATTAAATCATATACAATACCTGAACTTACACACTCAGCTTATTTGGCAATAAACAGTTCTATGTTTGTTTGTGTAAAGATACCACATAAAAATACATTGTGTTCTAAGCTGTAAATTAAGTTTTTTTTCTGTATTTTATGCTGTAACTAACACCACAGCACCACCAACCTGTTATACTTGTATTGCAGAGTGAACCATTTGCATATATCATCAGACTATATCTAATAAAAGTTGGCTTTCGTAAAATATATCGAGAAATGATAGTCATGTCTCAAATGTCTGTGCCATCTGGTGGGGCCGTTGACACATTCTGGGATACCCAGAAAACTCTGAGAGGAAATAATAAAAGATGAGCAGGAAGGACAGGAAGGACCCGGTCCTCTCCCTGACTTCCCTATCACTGTGGATGGCACGACCATCCTTCCCGTCTCTCAGGCCCGCAATCTCGGTGTCATCCTTGACTCGTCTCTCTCGTTCACCCCACACATCCTATCAGTTACCGAGACCTGCCGGTTTCACCTTTACAATATCGCCAAGATCCGCCCTTTCCTCTCCACCCAAACGGCTACCTTATTGCTATGGGCTCTCGTTATATCCCGGCTAGACTACTGTGTCAGCCTTCTCTCTGATCTCCCTTCCTCCTCTCTCGCCCCGCTCCAGTCTATTCTTCACTCCGCTGCCCGGCTCGTCTTCCTGCAGAAACGATCTGGGCCTGTCACTCCCCTTCTTAAACAACTCCAGTGGTTGCTTATCAACCTCCACTCCAAACAAAAACTCCTCACTCTAGGCTTCAAGGCTCTCCATCACCTTGCCTCTTCCTACCTCTCCTCCCTTCTCTTTCTACCGCCCACCACGCACGCTCCGCTCCTCTGCCGCCCACCTCCTCACCGTCCCTCGGTCTCGCCTATCCCGCCATCGACCCCTGGGCCACGTCCTCCCCCAGTCCTGGAACGCCCTCTCTCCTCACCTCCGCCAAACTGATTCTCTTCCCCTCTTCAAAACTCTACTTAAAACTCACCTCCTCCAAGAGGCGTTCCCAGACTGAGCTCCTCTTCTCCCTCTACTCCCTCTACCACCACCCCTTCACCTCTCCGCAGCTTAACCCTCTTTTCCCCCCATTTCCCTCTGCTCCTCGCCCTCTCCCTTCCCATCCCCTCAGCACTGTACTCATCTGCTCAACTGTATATATTTTCATTACCCTATTTATTTTGTTAATGAAATGTACATCGCCTTGATTCTATTTAGTTGCCATTGTTTTTACAAGATGTTCTTCCCCTTGACTCTATTTATTGCCATTGTTCTTGTCTGTCTTTCTCCCCCAATTAGACTGTAAGCCCGTCAAACGGCAGGGACTGTCTCTATCTGTTGCCGACTTGTTCATTCCAAGCGCTTAGTACAGTGCTCTGCACATAGTAAGCGCTCAATAAATACTATTGAATGAAAAGGACAGGATGAGGAAGAGGCGGTAGGTGGGGATCATCTTCAGGGTAAAAGGAATAAATTGTTAAGACCGAGGGGATGCTGATCCAATCACCAGTGGAAAATGGACAAGACAACAGCAATCACAATGGTGTACAGCACATGAGAAACAGAAGGCCTGTCTTCTTCAGTTATCTCCCTATCTCCCGCCTATCATGCTTTTCATACTCCTAAAGCTAGTTGTTTTCACCAACTGTCTCCACTTTGTTGTCTCCAATTATCTCCTGGAGTCCCATAATCTGGCTCCACCTTTTCCCCTCCACAGACACTGCCCTCTGGAAGATCACCAATGCACTTCAACTTGTTAAATGCAATGGTCTCTATTCCATCCTAAACCTCCTGGACCTCTCAGCTACCTTCAACAGTTTGGTCCATTCTCTTCTTCTGGAAACACTCTCCAACCTTGGCTTCACTGACGTCTTCTCCTGGTTCTCCTCCTGTCCCTCTGGACACTCCTTCTCAATCTCTTTTTCAGGCTTCCCATCCCCTAACTGTGAAATTTCCTCAAGGCTTAGTTCTAGGTCCCCTTCTATTCTTCATCTACACCCACTCCTGTGCAGAACTCATTTGCTCCCATGGCTTCAACTAACATCTCTATTGGATGATTCTTAAATCTACCTGATCTTTCTCCTTCTCTGCAGTCTCTCATTTCCTCCTGCATTCAGGTCATCTCTACTTGGATGTCCCGCTTACATGACCCAAACAGAACTTCTCATCTTCCCACCCAAATCCTGGCTTTCTCCAGACTTTTCCATCACTTTAGAAAGCACCACTATTCTCATTGTTTCACAAGCCCAAAATCTTGACATTATCTTCAACTCATCTCTTTCATTCAACCTGCATATTCAGTCCTACCAGTTTCTACCATCACAACATCTCAGAATCTGCTCCTTCCTCTCCATCCAAACTGTTATCTCCCGATCCAAGCTTTTATCATATCCTGCCTCTTCACCTCCCACGACTCCCCTTCCATTGCACTCTTCAATAATGCCTGTATTGTTTTTCCAAATAAACACACAGTCCACATATCCCTCTCCTCAAACACCTCCAAAGGTTACCCATCAATCTCCACATCAAAACTAAACTCCTTACCTTTGGCTTTAAGATACTCAATCAGCTCTCCCACTCCTACTTACCTTGCTGATCTACTACAACCCAACCCACACAACTCTAATGCTCCTCTAAAGCCTCAATCTTGTCTTCCTCACTGCCAACCCCTTGCCCACATTCTCTTTGTGGCCTAGAATCCCCTCCCCACTCATATCTGACACACCACAACTTCAGCTACTAAAATCATATGTACTCTAAGAGGCCTCCACTGATTAAGCCCTCATATCCTCTATTTGCCTTCCTTTCTGAATCACTTATGCACTTGGGTTTTTGACTCTTAAGTGTTTTGATTTTTTACCCCTCCCCCCAAGGCATCTTTGTACATATCCACCTGAAATGTATTTTAATGTTTGTCTCCCCCTGTAGACTGCATGCAACTTGTGGACAGGGATCTTGACCACCTCTATTGTATTGAACTCTCCCAAGTGATTTGTGAACCTTACAGTAAGTGCTCATTAATCCTCTAGACTGTAAGCTTGTTGTGGGTAGGGAACATGTCTACCAACTCTGCTATACTGCAGTCTCCCAAGGGCTTAGTACGGTGCTCTGCACACAGAAAGCACTCAACAAATACAACTGATTGACTGATTTACTAGGAGGGCCCTTTAGCCTTCCTGAAAGGTCAGAAAAGGAGGTTTTCTATGAACAATGTCTTATACCTGAACTGATAAGGACCTTTTGGAAGGAAGGTCAGCCCAGAATCCATTTAGAGGGGTACACCCAAAGAATAACAGGCCTGGGAGTTAGGAGACCTGGGCTTAAACCCACAAACAACACTTGCCTGCTCTTTGACCATGGGGAAGTAATTTGACCTCCCTGTTCCTCAGTTATCTCTTTTGTAAAATGGTGATTAAATATTTAACCATCTTCTCCCTTAAACTGTGAGCCCACTATAGAAAAAAGACTGGGTTCCACCTGATTATCTTGGATCTATCCCAGCACTAAACAAAGTTCTGCCACATAGTAAGTGCTCACATACCAATATTACTATTTTTGTCACATGGTACTCGCACCCTCTACATGTGATCCTTGGTTAGGACCACCCCAAAAAATTCAGACACATCCCAGGATATGCACAAACACTCCAGGCCGCTCAAGAAGTGATGCTAAGGCAGGAGGCAGAGAGGTCAGCAAAGAGGCTCATGTAGAAATTGAAGTCAGTTAGGATAAGTGGTTGGACCAGAGGGGTAGCAGTTTGGATGGAGAGGAAGAGGTGGTTTCTAGAGATATTGTGAAGGCAGAACTGAAAGGAGAGCTAACTGGATGCCAAATGCCCAACAGTGCCTAAGTGGTTAGTAAATGCCTGATTTAAGCGATTCATCTGTGTTCAAGTTCAGCTTTGTTACCATTAGCCCTTGTCACAATATACAACTGGCGTCCCAACCTGCATGCCCACCTGCCCGCTCTTAATGGAGAGCAAAAGAGAAATATTCCCCTCATGGAAGCAATTTCCACCGGAACTGTTTATCTACATGAAGGTTTGAGATCACTTACCTTCATCACTTAATTGCTTTCTTTGCTGTAAGTATATAAAACCGACTGAAACTTACACTTCATTCCTTGCTTTAATAATTTTTACATGTCTTTATGTTGTGTTGGTTTTTCATTTCATCACTCCTTATGTATCTGTCACCAGCCCCCTCTCCCAGCAGGTACAGAGATCATGTCTAATTCCCACCTGTATATACTTCCCCAGAGCATAGTATCGATCAAATCAAGCAATGATATTTATTGAGCACTTACTGGAGAAGAGCACTGAACTCTGCACTTGGGAAAGTACAGTATAATAGAGTTCATAGACACAATCCCTGCCCACCAGGAGCTGAGACTCTACAGTGGTCTGCCCATGTTAAGAACTTAATACTGTTATTACTACTATTTCTGTTACTATTGGTGCAACAGTACATCTAAATTGTTTCTTAGCATTTTTGGTATGTGGGGCTAGCTGTTTGCAACCTCACACTCCAATATTTTCAAGCCAGAACCACGGGGTCTACCAGGTCTCTCTGAAATAGCCTTCCTCTTCCACGCTGTTCATAAGCAGCATGACCTTGTGGATAGAGCAAAGGCCTGGGAGTCAGAAGAAGCTGAGTTTTAATCTTGGCTCCGTGTCTGCTGTGACCTTAATTTAATTTAATTAGGGTATTTGTTAAGCACTTATTATGTGCCAGGCACTGAACAAACCACTGGGGTGGATACAAGCAAATTGGGTTGGACACAGTCCCTGCCCCACATGGGGCTCACAGTCTCGATCCCCATTTTACAGATGAGGTAACTGGGGCCCAGAGATGTGAAGTGACTTGCCCAAGGTCACAAAGCAGACATGGCACAGCCAGGATTAGAATCTATGACCTTCTGATTCCCAGGCCCTTGCTCTATCCTCTATGCCATGCTGCTTCCTTGAGCACTTAACTTCTCTGTGCCTCTGTTTCCTTATCTGTGAAATGGGGATTTTAGACTGTGAGCCCCATGCGGGACATGGACTGTGTCCAACTAGGCTGCATCTACCCCAGAGCTTAGTAGAGTGTCTGGCATATAGAAAGCACTTAAATAATACCATAAAATTAGAAATCAAAAGAAAGCAAAACTAAAAATTATCTACAAATAGTGAAATAAGCATCAAAAAATTAGTTCTTCAACTGCTTCTTCAAGCTGTAATTTGAAGTGTCGCCCGCCACCCAAACAAAGGAGCAGTGGGTGAGCAAGCACAATACAACCATGCAGTCTGGAGGCCCTTTGCTATTTCTGCCCGACAATGTCACAGGGCAGCCTGCCTGCCCAGCTCTCAGAACGCTGACTTGGTTGTAGAACCCTATGACCAAGGACTGCTTGCATGGAGCCAATGAGGTGACTGCAGTCAGTCAGTCATATTTACTGAGTGCTTACTGTGGGTAGAGCACTGTACTAAGCACTTGGAAGGGTACAATAAAACAAGCCCATTCCCTGCCCACAACAAGCTTACAGCCTAGACCCTCCCCTCCAAATAACATTGGATCTGCTTACTTTACCACCATTTATTTTCAATTGTCTCATCTTGACTTGTTCTTACTGCATTTACCTTATACAATTGTTTTATGTGCTTGTCCTTCCCCACTGAGATTAGGAATCTGGGATCATGTCTTAACTTTCTTGGATTTCCCCCAGCACTTAGTATAATTCTAGGTACACAATAAATGTTTGATAAATATAAATAAAAATTATGAAAATAATAAAAAAGTCCTTTGTTTTTTTCCAAAGTGCCATGGTTTGCAAATTAGATCCAGGGAATGACAATTTGAATATAGAAGAGTCTGCTTTTGAAACTTCTTAATTGGTTGGTCATGGAATTGAGATACACTTTGTCAAGTAAAAGAACAACCAAATTAATTTGAAATGTCTCTTTTGGGCTGAGCAACAATCATATAGGTCTTGGAGGCTAGGCTTCAGAATGGGAGGTGGTGATGTGATGTAAAATACCTTTCCATATGCTTCTTTGCTCTCTTACTTAATTTCTGTGACCCTCAGCCTTCTATGCACGCACCTGGCACTCAGGGTCAACAGGAATGGCTAAAATACATAATCTAACAATGACAATATAGAGCAAATGTGGGCTTTGCTTTCAGGCAGTACTTCAAACAGTCAACAGGTATTTTTTGAACTCCCCCAAAAATGTGTTGCATGGTCTGGATGTTTGCTTTCACACCTTTGTTTGATTGAGGAAGTATGCAATTTCTAAGTATGTAAGTGCTAAGATACAAAGGAATATTGGTGGGATCCCATTGAAAAACTGAAAATTCAGTTTAGAAAAAAATGCTCTTTTATTTGATTTTTCAAGTACTCCAAGCCCAATCTATTTAAGCTTATTTAAGCTTACCCCAGAGGGTGACATGTGTGAATTAAACTCCTATGGGCAGGATTCTATAAGAGCCACCAAGTTGCCAAACAAATTAAATCAACACATACAATTTGAGAATGGTTTTGTTCTTCTTTCCTTTCAAGGCAATTGAAATAGGACATCACATGGCCTGGACCTGGGGAGATATGTCCAGAGTGCTTCTCGCTATCTCCTACCTACCCTCCTACACCAGGGAGATGATCCATAGTATTGATCTATGGGGCCAGAAGAAATTTGCCTCCCAGCTGTGAGAAGCGGTAGTGTTGGATGGATGAAAATAGCATGGTCCCAGTTGGAGCTGTGAGGATAATAATTGTATCATTATCAATTGTATTTACTGAGGACTTACAGGGTGCAAAGCACTGTATTAAAAGCACTTGGGAAAGGACTACAGAACAGAGTTGGTAGATTAATTCCCTTCCCACAACAAACTTCCAGTCCAATGGTTGTACCGATGTTTTTGATGATTTGACCCCATTCTCTCTTTCCATGTCTTCCTGGCCCCACCTTTTGGATTGTGAACCCTTTTGGGCTAGGTACCATGCCCCCATCAAAGTGTTTTGTGTAGTGTAAGCATTTAAAATATACTACATAACATAATAATAATGATAATTATAACAATAAGGCCAAGTAATCTTCCAAGTAGGTGGCTTTAAATCCACATCTTCAGCTGCATTTTCCATTTCCCAAGTGCATAAGATTTTTTTTACTTTTAATCATAAGAATTCAATGAGGATGTATGGAATCTTTGGATTTGTAAATCAGGATGTTCCCACCAAATGTGTTCTTCCGCTTTCCAAATACCACAAAGGGCAATATTCACTCATCTGTGAGGCCACTGATGAGATAATGTACAGGGAAAGAGAGCCTCTTGTTATTCAATTGTTCTCCAAAGCAAATGGTTTTCCTAAGAGTGAAAAAAAAAATTCCTAAAATCATTTATTTCTTTTACGCTTTTATGGATGGCAGAGTGAATTTCATTTCTGAAAAGCACTAATGTCTCTGCTAATTCTGTTGCATGGTGTTCTCCCAAGCACTTAGTACAGTGCTCTGCACATAATATGTGCTCACTAAATAGCACTGATTGATTGAATATTTGCCATAATTGGCAAAGGTGTTGAATGGGCAGTCCTAGAAGAGGAATTCCTGATTATAGAAAGAGAAACTGCAGGGCAGGGATTGGAAGTTCTTAATTTTACTTTACCCCACACAGCCATTTGGTAAAAGAGCCTCAACCCTTAGGAGAAATGTCATCTCTAGTGGTACAATGAGACATCACATATACATGTTAAATGAGGATGGTTAATCTGGAGGACTTGGATGCAATAACATTCAAATACAGCAGACTGAACTCTCTCAAGTACTTCCAAACTATCTTCTGTTTCTTAACCTGGACTTTGTTAGAATTGGTGACTAATTCCCTGGATCCTCACAGCTCTCTTTCCAAAACACATAGTGAAACTCTGGGTTATGGAAGAACTGAGTGGACAGTATTCTGCATAATGTAGGCACTCAATAATTAAAGGACAATGATGTTTATTAAGCTTCAAAATAAAAAATCCTGTCAGGATAGTCTAATGACTTTGGTCAGCATCAAATGAACAACAGTGTGAAGAAGCAATCAATCAATGGCATTTATTGAGATCTTACTGTGAGCAGAGCACTGTGGAAGGGCTTTGGAAAGTGCAATACAATAGAGTTAGTAGACTCTCCTGATCTTCTGATGTCCTCCTGACCTCATGATCTCCTGACCTCAAGGAGCTTATGATCTAGTAGGGAAGACAGGCATTTATATAAATTACAAAGAGGGGAATGGGAGAGTGTAAGGACATGTACATAAGTGCTGTGGGACTGGGGGTGACTATCGAAAGTGGTTAACATGGTGGAGAAGGGAGGGCAGTTAGGATGGGGAAGGGAGCGGGTAGTCAGACAAGGCTTCTTGGAGGAGATATGGTTTTAGTAGATTTTGTAGATGGAGAGAATGCAGGTCTTTCAGGTAATGAGCAGGGAGGAAGTTCTAGGCCAAAGAAAGAATGTGAGCAAGGGATCAGTGGTGAGAAATACGAGATCAAGGCCCAGTGAGTAGTAAAGGAACACTATGTACAGGCTGGGTTGTAGTAAAAGATGAATGAAGTTAGAGAGGACAGGGAAAGCTGATTGAGTGCCTTAAAGCCGATGATGAGGAATTTCTGTTTGATGCAGAGATGGATGGGCAATCTTGGGGATTGGAGAGATGTGTGGCAGAACAGTTTTCAAGTAAAATGAGTGGGAAGCAGAGTAAGTAAGGACTATTGAGGGGAGAGAAAGGAGGCAGAGAGGTCAGCAAGGAAGCTGATAGAGTAGTCAAGGAGGGGACCAGTTCTAGAGATGATGTGAAGGTAAAAAGGATTTGGTGACATATTGAATTTGAGATGAGTAGAGACTCTAAGCTCATTGTGGGCAGGGAATGTATTTGCTTACTGTTGTACTGTACTCTCCCAAGCACTTAGTACAGTGCTCTGCACACAGTAAGTGATCAATAAAAACGATCAAATGAATGAATGAAAGTTATGGGTTTCTGAGATAAGGGGGATGGTGGTATTGTCTACAGTGATAGGAAAGTTGAGGGGAAGAGTGGATTTGGGTGGGAAGGTGAGGATTTCTATTTTGGACTGGTTAAATTTGAGGTGTCAGCGGGGCATCCAAGTAGAGATGGCCTGAAGGTAGGCAGAAATGCAAGACTGAAGAACTCAGTCAGGGGCCAGTGAACTGGCGCACTTAATGCTCTCACATTCATCAGTTTCTACAAAATACACTAAGATGTGGGCCATGCCTAAGTAAAAGAGATATCTGAAAGTGGAAAGTCTAAGGAGGAAAGATGCCTCAGAAATCATTCTCTGTGAAGCAGCGAGCTTTTCTGAGTAGATGGTGATGCATTGCTATCAGGAAAGGACTTGTAAATGGCACTGTAGCAAGAAAAATCATTTCTAGAAGACTTGCTGTGCTAAAGCTGCATGGATGATCAAAGTTCCCAGACACTGCTCATGAGAGCTGTGTCAACTGTAGCAAGAAGGGCCAGGAGCAAGCAGGTACAAGCAGGGTGGCGGCCCAGAATAGTTGGAGAAATAGGCAGCCATAGGCAAGTGTGAATTTCCAAGTCCAGGGTGAAGAGTGGGAGATTAAAGAGTGGAATAATAATAATAATAATAATGGTATTTGACAATTGCTTACTATGTGCCGCACACTGTAGTTAGCGCTGGGGTAGATATGTTAATTAGGTTGGACACAGCCCCTATCCCACATGGAGCTCGAGGTCTATGAAAATACTGATTTCTGTAGTAGTTCTGCTTTTTAAAAAACATCTCCCTAGGCTGGGCTAGGAGTATTGCTGAACCACAGAGGCTAAGGTTCTGAGCTTCCATCCATCAGTGGTATTTACTGAGCATTGTGCAGATCACTGTATTTTTGTGTGCAGATCACTGGACTAAGGACTTGGGAGAGTGCGATACAACAGCATTAGTAGACACGTTCCCTGTGCAAAATGAGTCTCAAGATGAACTTACAGTCTAGAGAAGGAGGTTTGAGGAGCAGAAATACTATGAATCACCTTGCCTCCTCCTATCTCAACCCGCTACTCTCCTCCCCAGCCTGCACACTTTGCTCCTTTAATGCTAACCTTCTCACTGTACCTCAATCTCATCTACCTCACCACCTACCTCTTGCCCATTTCCTGCCTCTGGCCTGTAATGCCCTCCCTCTTCATATATGACAATTACTCTCCCCACCTTCAAAGCTTTATTGAAGGCATAACTTCTCCAAGAGGCCTTTCCTGACTAAGCCCTCCTTTCTTCTTCTCCCACTCCCTTCTGTGTCACCTTGACTTGCTCCCTTTATTCATCCCCCCTCCAAGCCCCACAGCTTAGTACTGCACTTAATATGTACATATCTGTGATTTAATTTATCTATATTAATGCCTGTCTTCCTCTCTAGACAGTAAATTCATTGTGGGCAGGGAATGTGTCAGTTATTCTGTATTCTCCCAGCGCTTAGTACAGTGCTCTGCACACACTAAGTGCTCAATAAATATGATTGACTGACTGACTAGAATGACAAGTGGCTATTTTCTTCCTTCTTTTCTTCCTTCCCTCCCCTCGCCCATGTGTTTATTTGTCCATCTTTATGCTGGCTCCTAAAACCAGTTCTGGAAGGGGGAAGTCATTTTTCTTTCTCATCCCAGGCACTAAGGTGTCTAGTTGTGGCCCTGGCAAAGAAGTAGAAACATGTGGGCAAGTCACTTAACTTCTCTGGGCCTCAGTTACCTCATCTGTAAAATGGGGATTAAGACTGTGAGCCCCACATGGGACAACCTGATTCCCGTGTCTTCCCCAGCGCTTAGAACAGTGCTCTGCACATAGTAAGCGCTTAACAAATACCAACATTATTATTACAAAGGAATGAAAGAAAAGTTATTCAGTCTCCAACAATAGCAACAGGCCTTATGGGGAATAATATGATAGTTTTCTTCCTCGTCTTCCTCTTAGTTTTTATGGAGGTACCATCCAACAAACCTAACTTTTTTCTCTCCTTCAACTTAGCTTTCCCTCTAATAATCTCTTATGGATCGATACCAGAACTTTTATCCAAACGCTGACACATTCGGCAATTACAATTCATTAAAACACAGGTTTAGTACAGAGATTTTGTCATACAATCCTTTTGGGTGAATTAAAAGTCAAAACAGGAGAGGAGATAAGGAAGGATTAGTTTTTATTGCTGCATTAGCAGGTCTCTGTTCCTCCAATCTGTCTGCTGAACCTGAGGCCTAGGAAAGAAGCTGCCTGGTCTTCACTGAATAAAGATTTCCCATTAACTCTTACTCCAACCTGGGAGAGGTAATAATAATAATAATTGTGGTATTTGCTATAGACTTACTATGTGCCAGGCACTGTACTATACTCCTAAACGCTTACTATGTGCCAGGCACTCTACTGAGCCCTAGGGAAGATACGAGCGAATGAGGTTGGACAAAGTTCCTGTCTGACATGGGCCTCACAGTCAATCCCCATTTTACAGATGAGGTAACTGAGACCCAGAGAAGTTCCTTGACTTGCCCAAGGTCACACAGCAGACAAGGGGCAGAGCAGGGATTAGAACCAAATTCCTTCTGTGAGGAAACAATGGCAGTGTAAGGCCTCCTCAACTTTGAGAATGTAGGAAAGACTGTTGATGGGACTGGGGCTGCAGCTGGGATTGTTAGACATGTTGGAGCACTTGAATCTCTGCTTCTCTAGTCACAAGGAGCCAATGTTGCTATTGTAATTATCAGTGTCTTATATGTTATTTTTGTATTATCATTTTCATTTCATCTTTCCTTATTCTTCATTGCCAATTATCTCCCCACTTATTCCTAAACTGTAACTATTTAGGAGCCAGGGATCATTATCAATCAGTCAAACAGTAATATTTATGGAGCACTTACTGTGTGTGGAATAGGGCTCTAGGTGCTTGGGCAAATATAGGAGATGACATAGTCACAATCTCTGTCCTTCAGTAGTTAACACTCTAATGGGGGAGACAGCTATTTCTCAACCACACATTTTTTCCCAGTATTTAGTAACGGCCTTGGACATAGGCACTTCATAAATACTATTACTACTGCACCAAAGCAATATTTGCAAAAGCAGAGAAAACAGATGTAAACAACTCTCTCTTTTGAAAAGCACCAGGATAAAGGCCAACATGGATGTGGACATTGAAACATGAAAACAAAATTGACTTCATCCTGTCAGATGCAGCACACATAGACCATGATTTATCTGGGACTGAGGAGTCAATTTTTAATATGTCATCTAACCATTCTCCAGTCACCATGGTGATTAACTTGATAAGGAAAGAAGAATTAAAACAATAAGTAACAAACAAATTTTGAGATCAGGTTGAGCATTTCTGATCCACAGAGGAGGCAAAAATCATGGAGGAAGGAATCAATAAAAGTGGAGTTCAGGAAGTAGAAGAGTGTAAACAGAACATGACATGACAGCAATGACGAACATGAAGAAATGATCACCAGATGGTACTTTGAGGCTGAGAAGAAAGAAAAAATATTGGAGCAAAAGAAAAGAATTGATTTGTAAATTTTAGTAAGATGATAAGAACTCTGAAAGGTATTTTTCCAAAAGGAAAAATAAGGAAAACAGTTGAGGAAAGGAAATATTTGAGGTAGATTTAAAAAAAAAATGAAACAGATATTTGATGCCAGTTTTACCTAGAGGCAGAGTGGAATGAGGGAAACTAATCAGGATCGAGGAAAACAAGTAGACTAGCAGTCCTACAACCATCAGTTTAAATCCTGAATTCAGCGGCAGAACGGGGTATCGAATGGGTAGAAGGTTTGCCTGATTTGATGATGGAAGTGGAATTGGCCATGCAGAAAATGAAAAGGGGAAAATTACCTGAATCTGATGGAGTCATGAGGGAAGAATTGAAAGCAGGAGGCCTCTAGCTATGGCTCAACATTTTACAGACGGCAGCAAAAGTCGAATACTCCTAAAAGCCTGGAATTGTTAAAAATTGTTTTGCAACCCAAGAAAGGCATTACTGAAGTCTGGAAAAATTTTAGGTCAATCTGTTTGCTATCACAGGTTTAAAAATATTGGAAGCAAGTCTTTGTGGATCAAATTCAAGGAACTCTACAATCAGATCAGAGAAACCCCAAAGCACTTATGTATATATCCGTCATTTAGTTTAATGTCTGCCTTCCCCTCTAGGCTGTAAGCTCCTTTTGGGCAGGGAACATTCACCTTTGTTAATAATAATAATAATAATGATGATAATAATAATATTAATAGTAATAATTGTGGTATTTGTTAAGTGCTTATTTATGTGTTGAATGCTGTATTAAGTGCTGGGGTACACTCCAGGTAATCAGGTCTTACATGGGGCTCACAGCCTAAGTAGGAGGGAAACAGGCATTGAATCCCCATGTTGCAGATGAGGGAATTGAGGCACAGAGGCATTAAGTGATTTGACCAAGGTCACAGAGCAATTAAGTAGCAGAGTCGGGATTAGAGCAAAGTCCTCTGACTCCCAGGCCTGTTCTCTTTCCATTAGGCCACAGTACCGTACTCTGTTGTATTGTACTCTCTCAAGCACTTAGTACAGTGCTCTGCACTCAGTAAGCACTCAATAAATACAATTGATCAACTGATTGGTGGAAACAGGTGATCTTCCAGAAGGCTACTCTAAGTTAAATCAAAGTAATGTTTCCATTCAGATAACAAAGAAGAGTACAGACTATAGAATCCTACTCTGTCTACTGTTAATTGAATTCGGAGAGGTTTATATTCAAAGTTGTTTTCTACAAGCTATTTGAGTAAAGAATACCAAATACCAAACACTTATGTTTATTAAGGACCTTAATTTACATGCATCAACACACATTACATTGATAAAGCTACCATTATAGACACTAGAGAAGGTGTGAAACGAGCTAATGGATTGTGGAGTGCCTCAAGGAAGTCAGACCATGAAGTGGCTTTCCAGGAGATGGAGAGACTATAAATGCCTACCTAAGCTGATTATGTGACTCTTGTATCATGTTCCCTGCAATAGCTTGAAAACACTCTTACAGAAAATACAGGAAAATTGGCAGATGATTGTTAATTTGGTTAACACGCAGCACCACTGGGTCAGAAGGAAAATAATAATAATAACAATCATGGTATTTGTTAAGCGCTTACTGTGTGCCAGGCACTGTACTAAGTGCTGGGGTAGTTACAAGCAAATCAGTTGGACACAGTCCCTGTCCCTCGTGGGGCTCACAGTCTCACTCCCCATTTTACAGATGAGGTAACAGATACACAGAGAAGTAAAGTGACTTGCCCAAGGTCACACAGCAAACAAGTGGCAGAGTCAGGATTAGACCCATGACCTTCTGACTCCCAGGACCATGCTCTATCCACTATGCCATGCTGCTTCTCAAACTACACATGACTTAATCAGCATTGTCCCCATCATCACCACACTATAAAGCAGAAAATAGATCTTCCTCCAAGAAGAACCAAAGAACATCTCTGGATCCCCCAGAAACCCCAATTATACCATCTTCAGTTACCCAGACAATATTCCTATAAAGTTGGTGGACAGCTGTTTGGCTTAATTGCCTATGCTCCACACGGCTCCCAAATCAGCTCCTCAGTGTGATCCTAAGGCCCCCGGAAAGATGTTCCTTTGGAATCTTTCATTTCTCCGACTTCATCTATGTTTTGGAATCCGGATGAGGAAATTTTTGTCTTCTTTTGGTAAAACAGACACAAACTCCTGCTTTTGTACCATATAAAACTACAAACATATGCCTCAGTTAGATGGTTATTTTTGTTTGAAAAGGTCTTGTACAATAACAACTTAAGGGCCAAATACACAGGCACACACACAAACACACACAAAAGGAGCATTAGTCCAACATCAGTCAAAACATCCCTCAAGCTCCTGTTGTATAACTCTTTAATCTTCATTTATCATTGAAAAGTCAGCCTGACTGTCCCCTACTGATCTTTCATTCATTCATTCAATAGTATTTATTGAGCGCTTACTATGTGCAGAGCACTGTACTAAGCACTTGGGATGAACAAGTCGGCAACAGATAGAGACAGTCCCTGCCGTTTGACGGGCTTACAGTCTAATCAGGGGAGACGGACAGACAAGAACAATGGCAATAAATAGAGTCAAGGGGAAGAACATCTCGTAAAAACAATGGCATCTAAATAGAATCAAGGCGATGTACAATTCATTAACAAAATAAATAGGGTAACGAAAATATATACAGTTGAGCGGACGAGTACAGTGCTGTGGGGATGGGAAGGGAGAGGTGGAGGAGCAGAGGGAAAAGGGGAAAAAGAGGGTTTAGCTGCGGAGAGGTAAAGGGGGGATGGCAGAGGGAGTAGAGGGAGAAGAGGAGCTCAGTCTGGGAACGCCTCTTGGAGGAGGTGAGTTTTAAGTAGGGTTTTGAAGAGGGAAAGAGATCTGTTTCCCTATAGATGGATAACAGATTTACTTACCCAAAACCTGTGTTCTCTACCTTAACTCAAAGAGTACTCCTCTGCTGGAAGCCCAGAAAATTTCAATTAAACCCTTCAGCCATGGTGGGGGATGTGGTGTTATCTGTCTTTGATTAAAAGAGGGCATCTAATACTCATTTTTGCAGCATGGCATAGTGGGGAAAGTATGGGCCTGGGAGTCAGAAGCATCTGAGTTCTAGTCCCAGTTCCACCACTTGTCTGCTGTGTGACTTTGGGCAAATTACTTACCATTTCTGGGCCTCAGTTACCTCATCTGTAAAATGGCGATTAAGACTGTAAACCCCATGTGGGACACGGACTGTTTCCAACCTGATTACCCTGTGTCTCCCCTGGCACTTAGAACAGTGCCTGGCATATAGTAAGTACCTAACAAATATAATTTTTAAAAACGTATTCAAAAGCTGATAACCCTTCATTTTGCAAGGCCTGATCTAGAGGATTTTGTGGAAATTGATCAGAGCTTCCAGTGGAAGAAATGAGAATTTAAGAGATTGATCTGCAATGCTGGTAGCATACAGTACCAAAGAAAGGAGGCCTGAATAATGGACAACAGCCACAGGTTACTGGGGGAAAATTATTATGGAAGGTAACCAGCTTTCTCTCTTACGAATGTCTCCAAGTACGCTGTTGCTCAGAGCATATGGGCAAGATGAGCAGGAGTGGATGGGCAGGGCGAGTGGTTTGTAGAGTGGCCATGGGCAAGGTCTGGTTTTTCATCCCTCTTCCTAACCAACCACTTCTAAATAAATACCAACTTCAGTGGCCTTCAGTGGTTCTCCCAGCTCATCTTAGCATGGAAGCAGCATGGCGAAGCACAGACCACAGGCCTAGGAGTCAGAAGGTCATGAGTTCTAATTACACCTCCACCACTTAGTTGCTGTGTGACCTTGGGCAAATCACTTCACTTCTCTGTGCCTCAGTTACTTCATCTGTAAAATGGGGATTGAGACTATGAGCCATATGTGAGACAGGGGCTGAGTCCAAATTGATTTGGCTATATCTACCCCAGCGCTTAGTACAGTGCTTGACATATAATATGCACTTAATGAGTACCACAATTATTATTATCATCATCATCATTATTATAGCTTCCTCATACGATTCTGTGAAACATCACTCTTGCCATCACAGATATAAGTCCCACAGTCTTTTTCCAGGTTCTGTTAAAAACAGGTGGGTGGCTGTTCAATCAAAGACATTTATTGAACGCTTACCGTGTGCGCAGAGCACAATACTAAGCGTTTGGAAAAGTACAATACTATAGATCAATCAATGATATTTGTTGAATGCTTACTACGTGCAGAGAACTGTATTCCTTCAATTCAGTCTCATTTATTGAGCGCTGTGTGCAGAGCACTGTTTTCCTTCAATTCAGTCTCATTTATTGAGCACTGACTGTGAGCAAAGCACTGCACTAAGTGCTTGAGCAATGTATTAATTGCCTGGGAGAGTACCATATCACAGAGTTGGTAGAAATGTTACCTGTCCACAAGAAGCTTACAGTCTAGAGCGTTGGTAGACATGGCAAGAAAGACAATGCTGCTTCCATAAAGGGAAGGCAGTTATAACAGGCAAAACCAAGTGAGCTTTCTGGATAGTAAACAAAGAGTTGAACGCGTAAGCAGTTCTTCCTAAAACTCAGGCCACTTTTTGCAAGCTGAGCACAACTGGATCTTTTAATTTAACGAACCAAGAAGAAGGACTGATGGATTGCACGGGTGTCTCCTTTTGGTTTATTGTTCACAAACCACTGACCACCTTATTACATTATCTATATAGGAATCTGTTTTCCTGCTCTTGGTTTGGGGGAAGGGGAGGTGAGAGGGAGGAGTTAAAAAGCCTCGACATTAGCCTCACATATCACAACTGACAGGTGCTAGAGGTTTTAAAGCACCTTTCACAATTTCCATTTGGTCAGAGCAAAAAGGGAGATTTACTTCAAAGAGATGGGACTTGAAAAGGCTGACCTTGAAACACAGCAACTGGCCAATAATAAATGAGAGACTTGCAAATCTCCAGGAATAAGCAGGGAATGTATGTTACTTTCCAGCTCTAAAATCAACATCTCTGCAACACTTACTGCTAAGAGAAGCAACTATAATAAAAGAAACCCACAAGTTTTCTTTTGCTCTTCTCAGCCATCGGCTTGTGATTTTCACAACATTAATAAAATAATATTGTGGTGTCTGTTTAGCAACAAACAACTGCAGGCTGAAACAGCTGAAAAGTATTTCAGGAAGAGACAACACTATGAGATATGTTGATAGCCAGTTGCATGCTGATTAGTTTATACATTGGGGGAAAAGTTACATGAAAATAGAATCAGAAGTGAACAAGGAAATGATTTCTAACTTCAGTGCCCAATCATATTAAAAAGACAATGAACCACCTTGAAAATCTTGAACTATATTAGGGGATGTCTCCCAAAGAATGCCATACGGAATTTCATCTCATGGTTTAAAACTTTTTAATATCCTCCCTCCCCTCTTAACCATTATTCACTAGCAGTTATGGATTCCATTACGCATATTCTGGCCCACTCTACGCACATCTCTAGGGTGGTTTATTGTCCTATTTGTGCTAAAATTCCTCTGACCTCTACCAGCAATGTGAAGACAACTGAGCCAATAGATTGGGTTCACTTACAAAGAGCAGCTTATGTTTTCCCAAAATGACATATTTATTTTCTCATTCAAAAATACTGTACCCTCTGAGGAATAAATATTTCTCTTTTATGAAAACTAATCAAAATCAAAAGAGGGTGCATTCCCCTTATCCACATTTCACCGAAATAAAAATAAACAAGGGACCACTATGATATATTTAATTTACGTGATTTTTTGCTCCAAGGGAATCTTGCTTCATGCATCAGAAGTTCTCAACTCTCTGGCCCTTCATAATTTCTCAAGTGTGAGAAGTGTCATGACTGATAGGAAATTGTGCATTGGAGGAAGATAGTCATATCTACACATACTCTAAAGGCCGTTTACCTAATGGGAATTCATGACTAATTACATCATAGGGATTCCAACCTAGCAATTCCTTGAAACACTAGTAGCACTAGCACATTAATGGTGGGTCCTTATAGAAACAGACTGGTGAAATTGTACCAACACACTTTTCTTCTGGTGATCTTTCTTGGTCATTTTCATGGGATCTTCCTTCATCTCTCACCCAGCAACAGTTATGGGTCCCCTTCTGTTCTCACTTTACACTCACTCCCATGTGGAATTTACCTGGCTTCCAGAGTTTCAACTACTAGTCATGCTAATGACTTCAGAATCTACCAGACCAAATAAAAAGTCTCTCCCCTCTCCAGTTCATACATGATTTTTTTTCTTTTTTGGCCTGGATCATTTGTCCAAAACATTACTCTGCACCTATCTTCCCACTACTCCAAAACTCAGTGGTTACCCATTTCTGTTGGCATCAAGCAAAATTTCCTAACCATTGGCTTGAAGGCATTAAGTCAGCAGTTCCCCTCCTTAGTCACTTTCTTCATACACCTCATTTTCCCCAGGCTAGCCCTCATTCTTTGTCCCTCAGTGTAATCTACTCACTGAGCCTCGTTCTCATGTCTCCCACCTCCAATCCCTTGCTCATGACCTTCCTCCTGCCTGGTACTCTTTCCTTCTTCAAGCCCACCAGACTGCAGTTCTCCTCATCTTAGGGGTCCTCCTGAAGTCACAACTCTACTGGGAGGCATTCTCCAAATAACTTTTCTGCCCCTATCAACTCCCAAATCCTACCTTTGATGCACTCACTTATCTATAGAGGAGAGCAGATTGGAGCAGCATGGCCTAGTGGCAAGAGCCCAGTCTTGGGATCAGAGGATGTGGATTCTAATCCCGGCTTTGCCACTTGTCTGCTGTGTGACCTTGAGCAAGTCACTTAACTTTTCTGTGCCTCAGTTACCTCATCTGTAAAATGGGGAATGACACTGTGACAACCTGATTACCTCGTATCTGCCCCGGTGCTTAGAACGTGCTTAGCATATAGTAAGCACTTAACATATATCATAAGTAGCATTATTATTATTATTACAGATCCATTTCTCCTTTCTCTTCTCTCAGAATGTTATTTTTACATATGTAAAATTCTGGTGGGCACAGATTGTCTCATCTTATTGTGTTTTCCCAAGCATTTAGTGTAGTGCTGTATGTACAATAAGCTCTCAATTAATACTATTTAGTGATCAATCGACTGACAACGAATCAGCAGACAAATTGACATCCTTTCAAAAACCTAGACAAAGGGAATTAAAGGTTCTCTGAATGAATGAGAGTTCTACTGACCTAATTTTTTTTTACTGTCTAATCAGATTGATAGCTTCTTCAGCTATTAGCTTTTCTCTCCACATGTGTGAATGTGGCTGAAAAGCCTATGTAGAAAGAAAAGACTATATCTAGACTCCAGTATCAACATAAATCAACATAATGATTCTGGGGGCGGTGGCTTACGGAGGGCCACTCAGGTTGTCATGTCCCTGCAGGTCACTGTTCCTCCTGAGTCACAGGAAAGTGGCTAGCAGGAGTTAGCACACTGTAAAGTTCACACTAAGGTTTAAAATCAATGCCCTTCTTGCCCCTAAACCAGTTGTCCCACATCTATCTCAAAGAATGGAATCACAGCCATTTCACACTTTCACTGGTGCTCACAGTAATATCGTCCCCCCTCACTGCCATGAGCTGGAGAGTGCAGGTCCCTGTTTTTTGTATGTTCGTTTGCTATGTTAAGTGCTTACTAGTGTCCAACACTGTTCTAAGCACTGAGGTAGATACAGTCCCTATCCCATACGGGGCTCACAATCAAAGTAGGAGGGAGAAAAATATTTCTAGATACCACAAAGTAGGTGGCAATGCCTTAAGAGTATATGTGTTTGTAAAGGCCACTAGGACCTTTTCCATCCTTCTCAAAAGGAGTGCTAAACTTCACTCCTTACATACAACACTCACTGTTTTTGGCCAAATTCCTCTGTTCCCACTGATAAAGCCACTAATTACCATTTAGTAGTTGCACATCAAAAAAGCAAAAGTGAGAGCCATGCACAAGATCTGTAAAAAAACTGGCATTTTCCATTTTTTACAGCCCATCCCCAGGTGATAAAGTCTGCTGCCCAGTGGTGACCAGGAATGGTGAAGTATATTTGCCCTTTGCTCTAGGCCCTGATACCTGCAAAAAAAGGTCTCTGCTGAGGCTGAAGAAAACCCAAACTCAGAGCAGCACAGTCTGAGTTGAAAAGGAGAGAAGCAGTGTGGAAAGAGCACTGGTCTGGGAGTCAGGGGACCTGGGTTCTAATCCCAGTTCCACCACTTGTCTGCTGTGTGATCTTGGGTAAATTACATAACTTATCTGTGCCTCAGTTTCCTCATATGTAAAGTGGGGATTAAATCCTACTCCCTCCCATAGATGAGGAAATTGAGGCCTAGAAAAGTTAAGTAGTAATACTGTGAGCCCCATATGGGACAGGGACTATGTACAACCTGATTATCTGGCATCTACCCCAGGGCTTAATACAGTGATTGGCATACACTAAGCCTTTAACAAGGACCATAATACATTCTTGTCATAAAATGTTAAGTAAAATTTGATATAGAAGTTTGCGCATCTGAAATTGAAACTGTCATCTGGACTTCACCTCATACTGTCAGATCTCTTTACCTATATTCTAGGAATAACTGCATCTGAAAAGGAACAGTTATCAAGATGGTCACCAATAAGCACTTTATAACTCACAACCCCAATATTATCTATTTCATTTGGCACACCTATATTTTATCCAGAATTGTCTTGGGCAGGAAACAAAGCCATTATTCATTCTTTCATGTCCTGTTTCTCCTCTGGATATTCACTGCATTTTTTTCAAGCCTTGCCTTTGTTTGGAGTGGACTCCTATTCAATAGTCCCACTCTCAACATACCTTCAAAAACCTTGTGAATATCCACCTTTTCAAGTACATTCCCACACTCCAATCCCCATGAGAATTTGATTTATTAAGACATCTAAGATTTTGCTTCAGAGATACTGGTCAGCATTTCTAACATAGGTCTTTGCAAGTTTTTATTCTTGATTTCTGAGTTTTGTTTCATTTCCTTAAAATGTGTCTCCTTATTAATGCGAAGCCTTTAATAAGATAATTTTAATTCCCTAAAGTTTCAAACTCTAGCAGTTGCTTATTTGGGAAGCTTTACAAAATTTATTCCAAGATGACAACATTTCCTTCCCAGTTGAGCTTCCATGCTGAACCTGATACTTTGCTCTCCCTTTCCACTCTTCCATTACATAGCCTTGCAGAAGAAAATGGAGCACATGCCCATCTACAAACATTTATAGATTTTTGCTCTCCCCTCAGGTCCTACAAAGACAGGAAAGTAAGTGAAATCAGCATGCTTTTCTTCTGGCAAAGCATTCTTGATTATTTGTCCCAGAAGAGATCATTTTAAAATTTTAAAGATGTAATTCCCAATATTACAATAAAAACTCCATGTAATATTCAGGATGCTATACATCTTTATTTGAATTTAAAGCTTAGTGATGTTGCTATCAAGATGTCTGTCTCAGAATCAGAATAGAAATATACTGAAAGATGTTTAAAGATTAAAGGCATGAACCTTGAAGACATTTATGGGAGGGAGATATTCAAATGTCCAGATATTCTGAAATCACACTATTCAAAACCATAACACACAAAAAGCAGTAGACAGGACATGGGCCTGGGAATCAGAAGGACTTGAAGTGTAGTCTCAGCTCTGCCATTTGTCTGCTGTGTGACCTTGGGTGAGTCGCTTAACTTCTCTATGCCTCGTTTTACCTCATCCATAAAATGGGGATTAAAACTGTGAACCCCATGTGGGACATGGACTGTGCCCAACCTGACTACCTTGTATCTACCCTAGTGCTTAGCAGCGTGCCTGGCACATATTACCATGCAATCCAAAAAAAAAAAAAAGAAAACAATGCACAGTGCAAGTGGAATTGCCTTGATCCCTGTTCTCTGCCAGTACAATAAAAAACCCATAGTAGTGACCTAGATGAAAATGTGAAAATTAATCAAATTATTAAGTGTATTTATCAAGTGTCCACTGTGGTTAGAGCACCATATTAAGAGCTTGGGAGAATTCAGTAGATTTTGCAAACTTGGTCCCTGCCCTGAAACAGTTTACATTTTGGCAGGTTAGCCACTAAAATAGTTTGCAGAAAGGAGGAAATGGAAAAAGTGGAGATACATACCTGAGTTAGTGCTTAAATAATAGGGTAGGGATGTAAGCTCTGTACACAAGTGCGGTGGAAGTCTGAACAGATATAACCGAAATACTTACTCAAATGACATGTAAAAAAAAAGTCAATTCTGGTTATGAGAATTTTAAACATACTATATTACTGGTTATTCAGTATCTAAGCAGCACTTCAAAAAAAAAACAATCTGAGAATTTTTTTTTTTTTCAGAAAATGTTTGGTTCTTATAAAGAAGTCAAGACACTGTCTGACATATGGCACTTAAGTACATATCTATAAATTATTTATTTATATTAATTTCTCTCTCCCCTTCTAGACTGTAAGCTTGTTGTGGGCAGGGAATGTGTCTACCAATTCTGTTGTATTGGTTTCTCCCAAGCGCCTGGTAAGCCTGTTGTGGGCAGGGATGCTCTCTATTGTTACATTGTACTCTCCCAAGCTCTTGGTACAGTGCTCTGCACACAGTAGATGCTCAATAAATATGATTGAAATACAATTGAATGAATACCATTGATTGATGTAAGTGGGATGGCAGGACAATTGTGTTCCCCTTTTCTGGAGATCTGGCTTTGTATGGGAAAAGGGTCAAGACACAAAACAAGGCCTAATGTCTAGACAAGAGGCCTGTCATTCCAACCTCAGTGCTGGGAAAATAGGGCAGTGGTTTAGTTGAAACTGCAAGGAAGGAGCATTGGCTGTCATACTACTGATTCACAATGCATGGAGCTGTCCGACTGCATGGGCATACCAGCGTCAGACAGTCAATCAGTCAATCATATTTATTGAGCACTTACTGTGTGCAGAGCACTGTACTAAGCACTATCGAGAGCACTATATAACAAATATAACAGACACGTTCCCTTCCCTCAACAAGCTTCCCTCTAGACTGTGAGCTCATTGTGGGCAGGGATTGTCACTCTTTATTGTTGCATTGTACTTTCCCAAATGCTTAGTACAGTGCCCTGCACACAGTAAGTGCTTAATAAACACAATTGAATGAATGTAAGAATGAAACCTTCATGGAGCACAGCTTATCATCCCCCTGCATTTTAAAACACCTCCTAGGTTCAGAGCACTGAACTACAGAATGTACGGAATATACATGGTCACTGCTCTCCAGGAGCTTACAGTTTAAATGGGGGGAGATGGGAAAACAAAAATGATTTCTACTGAGTGGGAACATAAAAAATAAGGCTTTAACTGGGATGAGCAAGAGTATGGAAAATGCATGACAAGTGAATAAATATATGCTGAATGTGGATAGAGAGATGCAGAAGTGCCAAGAATAGTTGTGTAGACAGAAAATGAAGAAGAAGCAATGCAGTTCAGTAGTCAATACAAAAGGAAGAAAACTTATTGACAGATTTAAACCTCTATGCTAGGGCAAAATACTTATTATCCTTTTCTATCAATTTTCTGTGTGGTATCAATGGTAACTGAATTCACAGCAAGGGCTGTCTGGCTCACAGCACTTTTGTAGGCAGGCAATAATAAAAATAACCAGGACATTATAAATGTTAAAATGCTTTCCAAACATTAAAACAGAATGAACACCATTTTATGCACCTAACATGCACAGGATCTTTTAGGGGCATCGTAACTTGTTTAGCAGCTTCTTCAATCTTATTTTCAAGTCACTCATCACTATTTAAAATGATTTGTTTGCCTTTATTTCACTGGCATTAGGTTCGTCATATCATAAAGAGCTTTTGTGGTCACCATTTAATGGTTCTTTAGAGAAAAACATATACACATCTACATGTCACCCCTCTGTGGAAGTGTTTTCAGAAATAATTGAATAGTAAATGTTTTGCAGAAAACATTATTGACATGGGAGGGTTATTCATAAAAAATTGACTTTATCCCTTAATGAGACCTAAAGTGCTTCTGCAAAGCTCAATTGAAATCCAATTTTGCTGTGTGGAATTTGTTTTTGATCGCTAGAAGCCAGGCTCATTATTTCTAACCTTTTGAAAGAAAAATAAATTCACCATTTTCAATGTGCACAGAAAGCAAGAACCAAAGCTTTCCCTTAAAAAAAAACAAAAAGGTTAAGTGACAGAAGAATTAAACCCTCTGGGTTAACTTTTCAACCCTAAGCATCAATTTCACTGCACACTGTGTCCTCTATCCTTACCTTAATAATCAGTTAGGCTAGTCACCCATTTCCCAGATAGCAGGACATCTTGATATGACTGACTGATTGACTGATTGATAATTGAATGGTTTAGTAGTCATTGCTCCTCAGTAAATTAACCGCATGGCCCAGTAGAAAAAGCACAGGCTCAAGAGACAGAGAATCTGCATTCTAATCCTGGCTCTGCATATTGTCTGCTGTGTGACCTCGGGCAAGTCACTTAATATCTATGTGCCTCAGTTACCTTATCTGTAAAATAGAGATTAAAACTGTGAGACCTATATAAGACATGGGACTGTGTCCAACCTGATTTTCTTGTATCAGAAGGAAAAATCAAACAGAAAACCAAAATACACTGGCTTAGTCCAGGCCTCACCCACTCCTTAAAACAATCTTTTAATTTGGGCCACATGAGATATCTTGTAGACAGTGTGGTTTACTGGAAAGGACCTAAACTCTAGTCCCAACTCTGTCACCTGTCTGCTGTGAATCATCAGACAAATCACCTAACCTCCCTGTGCCCTATTATCCTCATCCCTATTAACCTCATCTTCAAAAGTGAATAAAAACATCTGCCTCATCCTACCTCATTTGACTGATGTGAGGACACAATGAAATACGCAATATGACAGCATGCTGGCAAAGTAAAAGCACTATACAAATTCAAAATGTATATCTTTTAAATTATTACCAAATGAATGAATAATAACATGAATTTGTAAGTATCACTGAATGATACTTGGATCTTATACCAATATAAAGTCCTAATATATACTGTCTCCCCCTCTAGACTATAAATTCAGGGTGTGAAGGGAATGTGTCTATCATTATATTGTACTCTCCCAAACTCTTAATATAGTGCTTTGCACACATTAAACTCTTAATAAATACTACTGAAGTAATGGGTTTTACAATATCATGCTATTCCAACCGTGATTTTCTAAACAATCTGTTACCGAAGAAGTCTCTGTATGTAGCAAAAGGTTGGGGCTCCTGAACATTTTCTGCACCTTCCACTATCCTCCACTCACTTTGATTCAACTTAAAATCATCTTTGGAAACTTTTTAAACAATCTTTCCAATGCCTTTAAACATTAAAATTCAGTGACACATTTTACACCAGCATAGTTGACTAACCTGTCATAAAATGCTAAAGATATGATCAACTATTCCTTAAATACAGTATGAATTGCATTGCATTGTTTGTTCAGAAAAGATCTAAATGAGGCCACCAGCAGATATTTTTAAAAGGGGCCTTAAAACTAAAATTTGAGTTTAATGTTCTGTACCACAGTTGGGAAATTGGTGATTTTGAGGCCCACATACAGTAACCAAAATAAATTAAGTCAGAAATTTAAAGATGCATGCATGGATAACAGTACAATAATGTATTGTATGAGGCAGCTAAAAAATCAGAAATAAGTTGGCTGAAACACTCATTCATTGACATTTTAGTAGCTGTCAACTAGATAGTAAGAATGATTACGGTATCTACTGAATGCTTATTCTGCACAAGTGTGTTGTGCCAAAATCTAGGGTAGAGACATGAAAATTGGATTGGATACAGTCCCTGTCCCACCAGGAGTTTATAATCCAAGAGAAAAGGAGAGTTATTACCTTATTTCATTTTACAGATGAAGAAACTGAGCTAAGGTTGGAGAGGATAATTGAAGTACTACAGGTCACACAGTAGGTCCAGGACAAAGGTGGGATCAGAACTCAAGTAATTTCCAGACTCGGCACCTTTCCTCTAGACCATATTAATTTAGAATTACCAGGGCAAAGAATTTAGTATTTTCTGTTGCAATTGTGTATTATATGCATGAGTGCAAAATGCATATAACAATGCAAGTGTGAGAAGCATGAATTCATTCAATAGTATTTATTGAGCGCTTACTATGTGCACAGCACTGTACTAAGCGCTTGGAATGTACAATTCGGCAACAGATAGAGACAATTTCTGCCCATTGATGGGCTTACAGTCTAATCGGGGGAGACAGACAGACAAAAATAATAGCAATAAATAGAATCAAGCGGATGTATATCTCATTAACAAAATAAATAGGGTAATAAAAATATATACAAATGAGCAGATGAGACAGTGCTGAGGGAAGGGGAAGGGGGTGGAGGAGGAGCAGAGGGAAAGGGGGGAAAAAGGGGCTTCGCTGAGGGGAGTTGAAGAAGGGGGCAGAGAGGCATCAGAGGGAGCAGAGGGAAAAGGGCAAGCTCAGTCTGGGAAGGCCTCGAGCAGAGGGAAAAGGGGAAGCTCAGTCTGGGAAGGCCTCCTGGAGGAGGTGAGCTCTCAGTAGGGCTTTGATGAGGGGAAGAGAGTTTGGTGGAGGTGAGGAAGGAGGGCATTCCAGGACAGTGGGTGGACGTGGGCCAGGGGTCAACGGCGAGATAGGCGAGAACGGGGGACAGTGAGGAGGTGGGCAGCACAGGAGCGGAGCCTATGGGGTGGGCAGTAGAAAGAGAGAAGGGAGGAGAGGTAGGAGGGGGCAAGGTGATGGAGAGCCTTGAAGCCTAGAGTGAGAAGTTTTTGTTTCATGCGGAGGTTGATAGGCAACCACTGGAAGCAGCATGGCCTAGTGGATATGACACAGGCCTGAAAGTCAGAAGGAGCTGGGTTCTAATCCCAGCTCTGCCGGTTGTCTGATGCATGATCTTGGGCAAGTCATTTTACTTCTCTGTTCCTTAGTTCCCTCATCTCTAAAATGAGGATTAAGACTGTGAACCTCCTGTGGGATAAGGACTGTGTCAACCTGATTAACTTGTATTTACTCCAGTGCTTAATACTTTGCCTATCACATAGTGCTTAACAAATACCATTTAAAAAAAGGGACTCTTAGAAGGATTTTATATATTAACATAAATTTTCAT
This sequence comes from Ornithorhynchus anatinus, assembly GCF_004115215.2. Classification (NCBI taxonomy): domain Eukaryota; kingdom Metazoa; phylum Chordata; class Mammalia; order Monotremata; family Ornithorhynchidae; genus Ornithorhynchus; species Ornithorhynchus anatinus. Next base: position 43,886,198 of record NC_041728.1, read on the forward strand.
ATATTCAGCTTAGCTCACATAAGAGCTGAGCATATCATGAGTTTCTATATTTTTTCAAAGCATGACCAGAAGGCTGTAGATTCTAATAATAATAATAATAACTGTGGTAATCCTTAAGCACTTACTATGTGCCAGGCACTGAACTAAGTGCTGGTGTAAATACAAGTAAATAGGGTTGGACACAGTCCCTGTCCCATATGGGGCTCACACTTTTAATCCCCATTTTACAGATGAGGTAACTGAAGCATAGAGAAGTGAAGAGACTTGCCCAAGGTGACACAGTAGATAAGTGGTGGAGCTAAGATTAGAACCCACACCCTTCTGACTCCCAGGCCCCTACTCTATCCACTAGGCCACGCTGCTTCTACATGGAAACTAACAGGCTCACAGTTTGGGAATTCAATCAATTTATTTCTTAATTTAAATTGTGGTACATCACCATCAGAAAGAGCAATACAAATCACTAACTAGGAAAAATGTGCTAAATGTTGTAGCAGTTCTTACACCTTATTTCATTTTGTCAATATTGTAATTTCAAAACTATTAAGACCAGTATCTTCTAATTTATTTGAAAAATTAGAGTGAAATTTTTAAAAATGCTCTGGGACAACAATAACCTGACTAAATTCAACCCACAGAAACTCCTGAAATTAAGAAGCCAGTTATACTGCAATGTACTGACAAATCAGTTAACAAGGCAGGTGTCACTGTAATGGGAAATGCAAAAAAAAAAAAAAAGGGCTTTTCATTCCCTTTTTTTTAAAATGACAGCTACCTACTGCTCTAGGAGATCAGTTTAACTAAAGTTTGTGTTATTCAAGTTCATTGAAACATTTCACTAAGATTAAATCAAGGTCCTCAAGTCCACTGGGGCAACAAGATTCATAATAAATAAGAAGGGAGAGAGGGAGAGGGAGAGAAAGAGGGAGAGAAAGAGAATAAAAAAGGAAGGGAGAAGAAAGGGAGAGAGAATGAGAGAGGAGAAAGAGTGAGATGGGCAGAGGGAGAGGAAGAGCAAAAAGGAAGAGAGAGAGAGGAGAAAAATGGAAAAAGGTAAGTTGTGAAGAGATGGAAGGGGAAGAAGAGAAGAATGAAGAAGAGAATAAGAAAGAAGGAGATGGGAAGAGGGAAAGAAGAAGAAAGAGAAAGGAGGGGGAGGAAAAGAGAAGGAAAGAGTGAAAGGGAAAGAGAAGAAGGGAAGATGGGAAAAGAGTGAGGAGAGAAAGAGAGAGAGAGCAAGAGAGCAAGAGACAGAGACTCTTCATATTTGAAGATAATTCTAATAATGGAGGTTTTATTTCTAATGATGGAGATTAGATATATATGGCTGTATAAATGTGAAGACTGAAAGATGTTCGACCATGCTGCACAGTGAAATGCTGACTAGGACACACACAAGCAGGAAAGATAGAACAGACAAGACAACAAGACACTGTGAAATAGTCTCTAGCAATATTACTGAGCAGGCCACTGTGGGAAGCAGCAATCGGAAAGAGGGCTGCAAAAGCTTCATGGAAATCAATATATACCAAGAGGCAGGCTTGAGGACACGGGCAGGACTTTTGTGGGGCAAATACTATCTTGTCCTACAGAATGCAGAAAGGAGTTTTGGTTATGCACTGATTTTTTTGGTGTATTCACCTAATCACCATCATCATCATCATCAGTGGTGCTCTTTAAGTGCTTACTGTGTGCAGAAAACTGCACTAAACGCTTAATAATAATAATAATAATAATAATAATTGTGGTATATATAAAGTGCTTACTATGTGCCAGGCACTATACTAAGAGCTGGGGTGGATATAAACTAATCAGGTTGGACCTAATCCCCATACCGCGTGGGGTTCACCATCTCAATCCTCATTTTACAGATGCGGCAACTGAAGCCCAGAGAAGTGAAATGACTTCCCAAGGTCACACAGCAGAAAAGTGGCAAAGCTGGGATTAAAACCCCATGACCTTCTGATTCCAGGCCCTTGCTCTATCCACTATGCCACTGGAGGAGTACATAATACAACAGAGTAGTACACACATTCCCTGCCCACAATGAGTTTAAAGGCTAAAGGGATGCACAGAAAGGATCTCAGCATCAGTAGATTTACCTTTGAAAATGAAAGGCATTCATATGTACATGTATATACATATATATGTTTGTTTATATATGTGCATTTTCATTTTCAAAGATAAATCTATTGATATTGTGATACTTTCTGCATATGAATACATGTATATATACATATATATGAACATTATGGAATTATAATTTATTTGTTTGATTTATATGATTTCATAATACTTTATCTCATAATGCAAACATAATTCATGATACATACCCAAAAGTGTTGGTGGACTCTCAAAACATTGACAAAATCACCATCAGCATCAAAAATAATTTCCTGAGTGCCTAGATTGTGCAGAATACGGTATTGGGCTTTTAAAAATGAATACAGAAAATTTAGCTGGGGATAGCACTTATCCTTACAGAGCGAACAATCTAAGGAGGAGAGGTGACAAACAAAAAAAGACTTAGTTCATCAGTGAACTAACTTAAGGAAGGAGTGCTGCTGGTAGGATCCTGTCCAGCAGCTCAGTGAACACTTTTGCCTGCCCAGTTTCCCGGTCCAATAATCAGTCACTCAAGCCTGATTATCTAAAACTCTTCAGAGAGGTGGAGCTTACACACCCGGATAATAGTGAATGGCATCCTGGGAAGGGGTTATCGGAGAAATAAGGAATCTGGGCCCTTTCCAGCCAGGCCCTGGTGGCAAGAGACCTTGCCCTCACATCTCCTTCCCCTATTCTCTACTTCGGTAACAAGATGAGTCTATGTAGATTGCACTACAAAGCAAGACAATCATTTAGCAAAGAATAGCTACTTCACGAATACCTGGTTGGTTTAAGCAGAAATCGCAACTTCCTTTTCAGTGATATTTATTAAGTGCTTACTATGTGCCAGGCACTTTTAAAAAAAATAGAATTGGTTAATGCTTACTATATGCCAGGCACTGGACTAAGCACTGGTGTAGATACAAGATAATCAGGTTCGACACAGTCCATGTCCCACTTGGGGCTCACAGTCTTAACCCCCATCTTACAGATGAAGGAACTGAGTCACAGAGAAGTTAAGTGACTTTCCCAGGGTCACACAGAAGACTAGTGGCTGAGCCGGGCTTAAAACCCAGGTCCTATGACTTCCAGGCCCATGGTCTTTCCATCAGGCCATGCTGATTCCCGATTGATGATGGTCTAGAAGTAGTAGCCAATTTTAAAAAATTCTATGTCCTTCAGATATTATAATGTATTATTTGTTAATCAGAATTTTTAAAAACTCAGTTAAACTAATTTAAAATAACAAGTGACAGTATATAAAATATCACAACATTCCTAGGCAGAACAATTTCCAAGAATTGCATTTGAATATGCATGTTGGCTAATAATTCACTTTATATCATTTCACAGTGTAGATTTTAATGACAGAATCTTGCCCATCATGACATTAAAATCAACCTCAATAACTCACCATATTTAGTAAATATTCATCTTCCTTAGCAGAAGTTTCTGCTTAGGAGATTGTTACTATATCTACACCGAATCAGCATTCTTAAATACCTGTCATTATTTTTTCCTAATCCAGAACAAACACACTCAGTTCTGCCAAAATGTGGTCTTCCATATACTTTCTTGATAGACTGTGATCAGGTATAAGAAAACATTCTTCCAAAAATGCGAGCCAGTTTTCACTTGGTTTACCATGGTACAAAGAAAGTGTGTGCGTGGTATTTGACTGGGGAAGTGTTTCAGCAAGAGTTTCCCTTAAGGGGAAGTTTAACAAAAAAGTAAGCCTTGAATTATAGCAGAACTGAGTGTGCAAGTAGAAATCAAGGGTTCTGTTCTTGAAAAAACTCTTAATATGAGAAAATTGGGTTATAGGAACCATGAATTCAATTCAATGAGAATATATGGACAGGGAACATAACTTTTCACGCTGTTGTAATTGTACTCTCCCAAGCACTTAGTGCAATGCTCTGCACGTACTAAGAGCTCAATAAATAACATTGGCTGATTGACTGAGAATTAATGGGTTGGTGGGTAGATGATTTGAAGAGTCCATAAAGTCCCTCCCATTCCACCTCACCCCCCAGCCGGCTAGACCCTCCGTGTTGGCCATGGTTTCAGCTGGCGGCTGCTGCAGGCCTGTGGAGCTGGAGTGGCCTCAGCCATGGCCCTTTCTGATCAGGGTGAGCGGCGGCACTGCCAGCGGGAAGTCCACAGTGAGCGAGAAGATCACGGAGCTCCTGGGCCAAAAGGTAGTGGACCACCAACAGCGCAAACTCTTCATTCTGACCAGGACAAAGGTAGTGGACCACCAACAGCGCAAACTCGTCATTCTGACCAGGACCAGTTCTACAAGGTGCTGACAGCCGACCAGGAGGCCAAGGCCCTAAAGGGGCAGTACAACTTTGAACACCCAGATGCTTTTAATAACGATTCGATGCATTTGACTCTGAAGCACATTGTGGAGGGAAAAAATGTCAAAATTCAGGCCTATGATTTTGTGACCTACTGCAGCCTGGCCCGCACACTCCGTTCCTCTGCTGCTAACCTCCTCACTGTGCCTCGTTCTCTCCTGTCCCGCTGTTGACCCCTGGCCCATGTCCTATTCTGGCCTGGAACGCCCTCCCTCCTCACATCTGCCAAACTAGCTCCTATCCCCCCTTCAAAGCTCTACTGAGAGCTCACCTCCTCCAGGAGGCCTTCCCAGACTGAGCGCCCCCTTTTCCTCTGCTCCTCCCCTTCCCATCACCCCTACTTCCTTCCTCTGCTCTACCCCCTTCCCCATCCCAAAGCACTTCTGTATATTTGTACATATTTATTATTCCATGTATTTTATTAATGATGCATATATACATATCTATAATTCTATTTATCTATTTTGAAGCTATTGATGCCTGTCTACTTGTTTTGTTTTGTTGTCTGTGAGCCCTTCTAGACTGTGAGCCCGTTGCTGGGTAGGGATTGTCTCTATCTGTTGCCGAATTGTACTTTCCAAGCACTTAGTAAAGTGCTCTGCACACTGTAAACTCTCAATAAATACGACTGACTGACTGACTGAATAACATCTTTCAGTACAAATTCCTATAGTACTTTTCTGTCCACCATTATAAGATAGCTTTGCACTCTTGTCAATCAATGTCATTTTATTGGACACTATTAAATACCACAGACTCACAAAACCATGAAGAAACTCAAAGTGCTGTGTAGGATTCAGTATAAAATGCTGAAGCAGGGGCTGGAAAATGTAGAAGCATCACACTGACTGATGTTACATTCGTACTTAAAACAGTGCTTAGCACTTAGAGCAGTGCTTGGCACACAGTAATCACTTAACAAATACCATCATTATTATTATTATTATTATTGTTTTGTGTGCACACCACACCAAATCTACTTGCATGAACTTGTGGACTGTGTTATACCACAGCAGATTTGTGTTATGTGAAAAATTTCCCTATTCCTTCCATTGTATTATACTCAAATTATGAAATGGAAATATATGGTGTAGGAGATCTCGTTATCTTCCTTTTAAAATGAGTACTAGCACGTGATAAAAATCAATCACTCAATCAATGGTATTTACTGTCTATGTACCAGTATTGTACTAAGCACTTAGGAGAGTACTTTAAAACAAAGCTGGTATACTGTTCCCTGTCCATAAGAAGCTTACAGTCTAGAAGGGGGATACATCAGAATAATACACTAGATTCCAACACATACAGACATATGCACATACACCTTCAGAAATGGGATGATAAAGGGATTAGATATTTCATGAACCACTTCCCTTTCAAAAAAGAACTACACAATTTTAAAATAGAACCATCTTAACAGAACTACAAAAATTGTACAGAACTGTTTCTAAAAGCTGGATAAGTTGCAATTCTGAAGCAGTTGACCTTGTTCCTGAAAATGAAGTGATACATAAACTCAGAGAGCCTAAGAATATTTCTTTTTTTCTGGATGTAATAATTTTCTGATCACCAACATCAATAAACAAAGCCCCAGTGAGTGCAGTTGCTCATGAAAGCTCTTTAAATCCATAACATTTAGAAAGATGAATTTGAGGAACTATTGTTTAACAGCTTTATCATAATTCAATAACTTTCCTCACCAAGCACTGCACTAAATATAAATGTCAGCCTTTCATTTTATTACATTGGAATTAAGTATTTTGTATTATTTAATCAATTAAGGAAATAATTATCCTAATTCTCCCACTGCTTCTTGGAGGTAAGTCAGATCCTGTGTAAGGAGTGTTAACTTTTCATACTGGTAGAGATCATTAAATGCATTATGGCACAAAAATGTATGTGTGTGTGTATGTCTATGTGTGTGCATGTAAACACGTGCATGTGTTTATTCCATGTAAACACATATACACAAACATATATTATGCCCACGCCTAAAAATTTAGTATGATATACACAAAAACCTGTATATAATTTTTAAATATAACCCCGCTGATGGCAAGGCTTGATCTCAGTGTGGACTTGGGGTGAAAAAAGTCTGTCATGTCAAAATGGGAATAATCATTCAATAATGATAATAATAATAATAATATTTGTTAAGCACTTACTATGTGCCAACCACTGTTCTAAGCACTGGGGTATATACAAGTTAATCAGGTTGTCCCACGTGGGACTCACAGTCTTAATCCCCATTTTACAGATGAGGTAACTGAGGCACAGGGAAGTTAAGTGACTTGCCCAAGGTCACACAGCAGTCAAGTGGTGGATCTGGGATTAGAACCCATGACCTCTGACTCCTAATCCCGTGCTCTTTCCATTAAACCATGCTGCTTCATAATGGCATGGCATTTATTGAGTGTTTCCTTTCTGCTGAACACTGTACTAAGCACTTGAGCGAGTACAATGCAGTTGAAAAACATTTCTAGCCCCTTACGCAATATTTTCACAATAATTAGTCAGGCAATATCAAAGCACTTCTGACCTTGGCCAGAGAGGCAGAGGGGGGTGATAAAAGGGTGAGCATTAAACAATACCATAAAAAGGGAAAAAAAACCCATAGTGGACAATGTCAGAAAAGCCAAGGTTGGATAGTGTTTCCAGAAGGGGGTGGCCCATGGTGTCAAAGGCTGCTGATAGGTCAAAGAGGATTAGGATGAAGTACAGACTATTAGATTTGACAAGAAGGAGGTCACTGATGACCCTGGACAGACAGTTTCCATGGAGTGGAGAGGGCAGAAGCCGAATTGCAGAGAAGGTAGTCAGGAGAGTGGAATTGGAGGCAGCAAACAACTCCTTTAAGGAGTTTGGATAAGAATGGTGAGAGGTAGATGGGGTTATGGCTGGAAGGAACAGTGGGGTGGAAGAAGTGGTTTTTTTTAGGCTAGGAGACATGTAGATGTGTTTCAAAGCACAGGGGAAGGTCCCTTTGGAGAGTAAGTGGTTGGAGACAGTGATCAGAGAGGGAGAAATGTGTGGCCTAGTGGATAAAGCACAGGCCTTGCAGTCAGAAAGACTTGGGTTTTAATCCAGACTCTGCCACTTGTCTGCTGTATGACCTTAGGCAACTCACTTCACTTCTCTGTGCCTCAGTTCTCTCATCCGTAAAATGGGGATATGGCTGTGAGCCTTATGTGGGACATTGTGTCCAACCTGATTAGTTTGGTTCTACCACAGTGCTTAGTGCAGTGCCTGGCACAAAGTAAGTGCTTAACAAATACCATAAAAAAGAAAAAAGGAAAGGAGGGTGCAAGTTTTTAATAAGGGGCAAAGAGAGGGGGTTGGATGTGCAGGGGAAGAGATAAATTTCCAAAAGCAGGGAGATATCCTTTTGAGAGATAAATGACTCATTGCTGGGTGGGAGAGGAGAGGACTAGGGCTTGGAAGGTAAGGAGGAGATTGGGGAGGCTCATGTGCAATGGTTTAAATTTTTTCATTCAAGTACATGACAAGGTTATCAGAAACAAGAGATGGTGAGACAGGGGTACTGGCAGTTTAAGGAGGACATTACAATGCAAAAAGTTGGGGTGGGTCATGGGCACGGGAGTCAATAAGTGCTGAGGAATACATGGCTCATTACCCTTTCTTGACCGCTACCTTCAAGATCTTTTATTTATGGATCTTCAATGTCAACATATTTTTAAAACATCACCAAATGGATGAGGTAAAAACAAAACAAATACTTGGCAATCTGCCTTCTAATCCTATTCCCCTAAAACCATTTAAGTTCTCAACGTATTCAACTTCCTAGACCAAACCAGGCATTTATATCCACAAAGAATGTGTCTTGAAGTAAATGTGAAGTTAGTTCTTAGGCTGAAACAAAAATATCCTACAACAATTGGATTTTCTCAACATTCTCAATATACTAGCTCATCAACAAATTATTGACTTCTGAGTCATCATTACAGCAATCAGTGATTGGAGAAAGTGGTTTACATCTTCTAATTATCATCGGTCAATACCAAAAATATACAAAACTAATCTCTTGTTCTCCAAGAAGGTAATGTATTAACACCCATAGATACTCTCTAATTCATAATTGTATAAAAAAAGCACCTTTTCTTAGGTATCTTCCTAAATCACTCTACTGGACAACAGAAACTTCAATCACTCCAGCCATCTCTTAGCATTTATATAAACCTGTATAAATTCCGTTTCGGTGCACCTATCATTTGTATTCTCATATATCTTCATGTCTGTTCCTATATAATGATAATGTTGGTATATGTTAAGCACTTACTATGTGCCAAGCACTGTTCTAAGAGCTGGGGTAGATACAGGGTAATCGGGTTGTACCACATGAGGCTCACAGTCTTAATCCCCATTTTACAGATGAGGTAACTGAGGCACCGAGAAGTTAAGTGACTTGCCCAAAGTCACACAGCTGACAGATTAGAACCCATGACCTCTGACTCCTAAACCCATGCTCTTTCCACTGAGCCATGCTATGTGTGTATTCTTTTACACTTTGGTTTCTACGCTCCAATGGTTTGTCCTACTTTCTTCATTAGATCATGAGCTCTACAAGAGTGCCAACTTTTCATTTTGATTGTGGGTGTGACCTTGGGGATAAGGGCTTTTTTTGTTAATGGTATTTGTTAAGCACTTACTTTGTGCCAGAGACTGTACTAAGTATCTGGGTAGATACAAGCATATCAGGTTGGACTCAATCAATTCCCACATGGGGCTCACACACAGTCTTCATCCCCATTTTACAGAAGAGGTAACTGAGGCCCAGAGAACCGAAGTGACTTGCTCAAGGTCACACAGCAGACAAGTAGCAGAGTCAGAATTAGAACCTAGGTCCCTCTGACTCCCAGGCCTGTGCTCTATCCAATAGGCCAACCTGCTTCCCCTGGGTTCTTGGATCGGGGGGGAGTTAGATGGTGATGAGAACTGGGATGGAATTTTGAAAGCACAGCATAGAAAATTTGGTGAGAAAGGGAGGAAGGGGTAGAAAGGAGGAATACGGGAGGAGAAGGAAGAGGGAAGATAAGGGTAAGACAAAGGGAAGAGAGGAAAGGAGAAGGGGAGAGGAAGGAAAAGTCACTCACCCAGACAGTAAGTGTCATCCCCTTCCCTATCCCTGCCACTTCTTTCCTTGTGGTCCTTGCATCGGGGCTAAGCCTAAGTAACTCTCCTCACTCCCAGCCATGAAACTCCATGAGGAGCCAAGAGTGAGCCCAAAAAGATTCACAACTACTGTTCTGCTTTTCAGCCAGCATGCGCCAACCAGTCCCATTACCATGGGCAGCAGATCTGATCTAAACAGAGGCATAATTGTGCCACCTGAAGGGCTCCCAAGCTGGGCTGTGGTGCTGCTTTTCCTGGGGTCTCAATAAATCCAGCTTTACAAGTCTCTGCCCTGTTGTGTCAGGAGAAATTCTGGGTGACAAACGAAATAACCTTTGTTATTGGTTCAGTGCTTTTGTCTTTTTACTTCTGGTAACAACTGTGAAAGCAATATATACGTCAACCCAGAGTGGAGGGGGGAAGAGAGAAAGAGATAGAGAAAGGATAGCATAGAAAAAGCTGAGTAGAAGGGAAATGTTCACCTGGGCATATCTGGAGAAAGTAGGCATGTGCGTTTGTGTGACAGTAAGTCGGTCAATCGTATTTATTGAGTGCTTACTGTGTTCAGAGCACCTTACTAAGTACTTGGGAGAGTACAATGTAACACTACAACAGACAAATTCCATGCCCACAATGATCTTACATCTCCAGGAAAAGACAGATTGTATGAGACTATATATGTGCCCAAATTTGGGAAAAAGAGGGGAATACACACACACACACATACATACACGTGCACAAAACACACTCAGCGTTAGCAGAGACCCAAATCCAAGTATCACACACCATAAAAAAGGGGCAACCTTAGCATGTTGTTGTGGTCAGAGAAAGTGACTATTTATTGTTGCATTGTACTTTCCCAAGTGTTTAGTATAGTGCTTTGCACACAGTAATCACTCAATAAATATGATTGAATAATAATAATAAATAATTATGGCATTTGCTAATTAATGAAGGAGTGTGCATGATGTAGATGAGACTGTTGGTCTCAAAATCCTCCATTTCAGTCTCACCTGCACCCGTAGAAAAATTTCCCCAGTAACTGTGTCATCTTCAATATGAAGGTCAGCTCGTTTGCATGTCCTTTATTTCTGCCTACATATACACACAACATATTGATAACTCCCTTCATCATCATAAGAATTGGAGCTAGTTGCTCAGTTTCATTTGGGGCAAATATTCAGGGAAAGAAATTGCTGATTCTAGCATGTTTTATGAGCCAGTCGACAATTGGAAAAATAAATGGGACAAAATGACACAAGTTAGGGAGTTTGTCAGTAATAGGCAGCATCTTATGAAGTAGATCAAGGCTCCGTCTTGGAATGCCCTCCCTCCTCACCTCCGCCAAACTAACTCTTCCCCTCTTCAAAGCCCTACTGACAGCTCACCTTCTCCAAGAGGCCTTCCCAGACTGAACTTCCCCTTTGCCCTCTGCTCCCTCTCTGCTCCCCCTCTGCCCTCTGCTCCCTCTCCCTTCCCCACTTCACCTCCCCTCAGCTAAGCCCCCTTTCTCCCCTTTCCCTCTGCTCCTTCCCCTCTCCCTTCCCCTCAACACTGTGCTCATTTGTATATATTTTATTACCCTATTTATTTTATTAATGAGGTGTACCTCCCCTTGATTCTATTTATCGTGATTAAGTTGTCTTGTTTTTGTCCATCTGTCTCCCCCCTTTAGACTGTAAGCTCGTCAATGGGCAGGGATCGTCTCTATCTGTTGCCAAATTGTACATTCCAAGCGCTTAGTACAGTGCTCTGCACATAGTAAGAGCTCAATAAATACTACTGAATGAATGAATGGAAGATAATGAGATAGTGAGGACTAAATTATGGAGAGGATTCAGGAGGTGCAGTGTCTAATGTGTCAGCAACCACAGTGGTACACACTCACAGATGCTTCTAAATCAGTTACTTCTTTCAGTTTGCATTTGCACTACATTTTTACTCTCCAGATGTGTTTGCCCATATTCTCTTTTGTTTTGGGCTACTACAATATGCCTCTCATTTGAATTCTGATCCCTTCGTTAAAGGTGTCAGCTTTAACTATAGCTTTAGCTTGATGTCACCTTAAATATAATGAGCTCAAATCTAATCAACTAATCAATCAACAATATTGATCATCTACTGTGTATGCAGAACTGTACCAAGTGTTGGGAGACTCCAACAAAATTGAGAATCATGGTCCCCTGTCCTCAAAAATATTTCTTGTCCTCAAAAATCTTACAATCCATTACCTGTAGGATCAGTGAGAAAGCAATAAGAAAATTAAGCTCAGGGATAAACCATAAAAAATACTATTTACAATCACCCCTCCCTGCCAGCCCAGTCAAATCAATCATATCTATTAAATGCTTACTGTGTGCAGGGCACTGTGCTAAGCACTTGGGAAGCTACAACACAGTAGAGTCGGTTGACACAATCCCTGCACACAACGAGCTTACAGTCTAGAGGAGGAGACAGACATTAAAAGAAATTACAGCAGGAGAAATTGTAGAGTATAAAGATATGTGCATAAGTGCTCTGGGGCTGCTACTGCAAAGTGCTTAAGGGGTACAAAGCCAAGTGCATAGGTGACACAGACGGGAGGATGAGTAGAGAAATGAGGGCTCAGTCAGGGAAGGCATATTGGAGGAAACATGAATTTAGGAGGGTTTTGAAGGCAGGGAGAGTGGCATATGAAAGGGAAAGATGATCCAGGTCACAGGGAGGATGAAGGCAAGGGGTCAGCGGCAAGATGACATCAAGTAGTGATCTTCCACTCGCTTCCGTGTCACCCTTGCACTCGGTTTGCATCCTTTATTCACCACTCCCTCAGCCCCACCGCACTTATATACAAATATTTAATTTATTTAGTTTTATTAATGTCCATATCCCCCTCTAGACTCCTACATCACGAAACTGCTCTCCTACTGCAACCCAGCCTGCACACTTCACTCCTCTGGTACCAACCTACTCTCTCTACCCCGATCTCATCTACGTTGCTGCCGGCCTCTCGCCCACATCCTGACTTTGGCCAATAATGCCCTCCTTCATATCCGAAAGACAATTACCCTCCACACCTTCAAAGCAGCCTTGCTGAAAGCACATCTCCTCCTAGAGGCCTTCCCTAAGCCCTCACTTCTCCCATTCCCTTCTGTGCCACCCTCACACTCTTTATTCACCTCTTCCTCTGCCCCACAAAATTTATTTATTTTATTAATGTTCGTCTCCCCCTCTAGACTGTAAGCTCACTGTGGGCAGGAACATGTCTACCAACTCTGTTATAGTGTACTCTCCCAGGTGCTTAGTACAGTGCTCTGCACACAGTAAGTGCACAATGAATATAATTAATTTGCTGTCATCACACCCTGCCCAGGAACAGCTAATAATAATAATAACAGTGATATTTGTTAAGCACTTACTATATGCCAGTCACTCTACTAAGTGTTGGGGGGATACAAGCAAATCAAGTTGAACACAGTTCTTGTTCCACATCGGGCTCACAGTCTTAATCCCCATTTTGCAGATGAGGTAACTGAGGTCCAGAGAAGTTAAGTGACTTGCACATGTTCACAGAGCAGACAAATGGCAGAGCCAGCATTAGAACCCATGTCCTTCTGACTCCCAGGCCTGTGCTCTATTCACTTCCACCACTCCCACCTCTCCCTGACCCCTCACTGCAGAATGCTTACTTGTCAATCCAATTACAAAATTTATTTTGATCTGCAGCCCTTGCTTGACAGTAATGTGCTTTTGGTTCACAGTTATTCAGTTCATGAGGCTTGGCCACCCTAACTATAGAATGGAAATGAGGAAAAGCATGGGTATCACTCATAACAACAAAACAGCAGTGCCAACAAAAATAAACAGATGATATCCTCAATGGATATCCTTAAGTACTAAGGGTAGCTTAACAGATAATACTTCAGAGGTTGCTATTAATCAGGAAAAACATCACTTATAAACACATGCTGATCTTTAATTATCCAGTGACTTCAAGCTGTGTAGAAATAAGTGCCTAATTCTTTTTCTCCCCAAATTAAATTTACAGACCTATAATTTCCAAGTCCTATCTTTTTCCATTTTAAAAACTATAAAATTCCATTGATTCAAATCAGTGGTACCCTGTTATTCATCCAATATTGTGTATATTGTGCAGACAGAAGATGCAGGTGAGAGAGTGAGAAAGAGAGAACGCACAGTGTAGTCCTTTGAGTCTGAAAATGAAGGTGCTGATGGGGGTGGTGCTTATGGTGTGTGCAAGTGTGGTTATAAGGCTGATGTGAGATCATCAATCCTTTCCACATCACAAGCATATACTGTCCCTTGCACACTGTGTGCCGAGCACTGTTCTAAGCGCTGGGGTAGACACAGGGGAATCGGGATGTTCCACGTGGGGCTCACAGTCTTGATCCCCATTTTACAGATGAGGTAACTGAGGCACAGAGAAGTTAAGTGACTTGCCACACACATTTCAATAGATACCAGTAAGGTCTGTGTCTGGACTTGGTTCTCCTCTCCTTCTAGACCCAGCAGGGTGCTAGAAGTCGATTAGACTGTAAGCCCGTCGATTAGACTGTAAGCCCGTCAAACGGCAGGGACTGTATCTGTTACTGACTTGTTCATCCCAAGCGCTTAGTACAGTGCTCTGCACATAGTAAGCGCTCAATAAATACTATTGAATGAATGAACACTGGCGTATTGTTACCCACAGGGCCTGCTGCCATTTTATTTCTCCCTCTTTGTGCTGTGGTCTTCCCAAAGGGTCTGCTCCATGAGCCAGTACATTTATTATCTGTTGAACACCAGGTGGGTTTTTCTTCTGTTTCTCAGTCTCAGCTGTCTAGAGCTATGTCTTGCCATTTTGGGTTGGTTGTACTGGGTCCTTTTTTGTATTTTTAACGTTAATTACTAAACACTAAGTACCAAGCACATCACTAAACACTGGGGTAGATACAAGGCAATCAGGCTGGGCACAGTCCCTGTCCCACACAGGGCTCACAATCTTAATCTCTGTTTTACAAGTGAAGTAACTTAGGCACAGAGAAATTAAATGACTTGCCAAAATCACACAGCAGACAAGTGGAGGAGCCAGGATTAGAACCCAGGTCCTTTTGACTCCCAGGCCTGTGTTCTATCCACTAGGCCATGGGGTACCCCTGTCCACCCTATTTATACTTTCTCAATCCCAGTTTCCCTTAAGGCCACTATTCAGCTATCCTGCTGTCATCCATTCTCCTCACCAATCCTGCCAATGAAGTTAGGGTGCAACAAGTATGTCCTCAAAGTTGGTGGATGGACCAGGACCTATGGGAATTTAATGCTTGTGATATTTCAAGGGGCAAACTCCATGAAAGAAGCACAATTCAAATTATAATTCCAATAGGTGAACCCCAGAGAGAGAAATCCTTTCTTCCGCAGAACTTGAAATGTAGAACGGCATTCAGACTTGGACCAGAGCAGGATTTCATGCATAATTCTGGAGGGGAGAAATGCCAGAAAAATAAGGGCAATTCCCTTCACCTTTTCATGAATTCCTAACTCGTGAAAACAAAAGGACTGGGAGTGACTAGGACCTGAAAACACCTCAATGAAAGATGCAAAATATAAACTATAATTATTCTTAAATTGCAAATGAAAGGTCAGCATAATGGTGGGGAAAAGACCCAAACACCAATACCACTTTTCCATCCCTTTGGTGCTAATTATGATTTTGCCACTTACTTTGACATTGGCTTTGTTCGTCAGCCAAACTTCAACACTTTTCATCTCTTTAACTGAAAAGTGAAGCTATTATGTTCCTGGAATCATGTCCAAAGTTCCCCAATTATAAGACCCAAATTGGCTGAGGCATGGGAGACCATTCAAAGCCCCCACAGAGAAAAGCAAAAATCTCAGGCCAGTTTGGGAAGAGATGAAGAACTAACTGGAAATTCTTATTGCCTCTCCCAAAACAATGAATACTGCACATACTGTCTACTGGAATATTTTTGAGAATCAGCCTGGTCTAGTGAGTAGGGCATGGGTTTGGAAGTCAGGAGGATGTGAGTTCTAATCCTGGCTCCACAACTTGTCTGCTGTGTGACCTTGGATAAGTCACTTTACTTCTCTGTGTCTCAGTTCTCTCATGTGTAAAATGGGGACTAAGACTGTGAACCCTATGTGGGACAGGGAGTGTGTCCAATCAGATTGCCTTCTAGATACCTCAGAGCTTAGTACAGTATTTGGCATATAATAAGTGCTTAACCAAATACAAATACTAATTATCATCATTATTATTGATACTGTCCTGCCACACTGTTTATGTGCACCACAACCAGTATCTCTCCTCCAGAAAACACATATTCAGGATTTATTCCATTCAGAAATTTCTATTCATTTAATTTTGGGGTGTGAATTCCATTTCTCTCATTTGGCCTGCACCCTCCTTACTTTGAAAACCCTCTTAAAATCACACATACTCCAAGAGAACTTCTCAATCAATCGAACAATCATATTTATTGACTTACTGTGTGTGGAGCACTGTAATAATGTTGGTATTTGTTAAGCGCTTACTATGTGCCGAGCACTGTTCTAAGCGCTGGGGTAGACATAGGGGAATCAGGTTGTCCCACATGGGGCTCACAGTCTTCATCCCCATTTTACAGATGAGGGAACTGAGGCCCAGAGAAGTTAAGTGACTTGCCCACAGTCACACAGCCGACAAGTGGCAGAGCCGGGATTCGAACTCATGAGCCCTGACTCCAAAGCCCGTGCTCTTTCCACTGAGCCACGCTGCTTCTCCGCTGCTTCTTCTTCACTGTACTAAGCCCTTTGGAGAATACAACAGAGCAGAGTTGGTAGGCATGCACACTGCCCACAGTGAGTTTACAGTCTAGAGTTTACAGTCTACAGACCCAGATTAAGCCCTTTATTTCCTCTATCTGCCTTCCCCACTTTATGAATTTAGCTGTGGTCCCCTTTAACACTTTGAGACTTACCCGGGCCTCACAATACTTAAGTAAATATTCCTATACTCTTCTATTTTCCCCATCCCTAATCCATTTTAATGTCTGTCTCCTCTTATAGATAGGAATTCTGTCTACCAACTCTGTTGCTTTTTACTTTTCCAAGCACTTAGTACTGTGCCTTAGACTGTAAGCGCACTGTGAGCAGCGAATGTGTTTGTTATAGTGTACTCTTCCAAGCACTCAGTATAGTGCTCTGCATACAGCAAATGCTCAATAAAGATGATTGACAGATTTATAGATTGCTCTGCATACAATAAGTGTTCCATAAATACCAATGATTGAATGTTAATGAATGTTTTCAGTGAAAGATATTATGCCCATTCCACTTTATATTATTTAAGGAAATGTCCTAAGGGAGCTCAATAAATATCAGTGAATGAATAAAACATAGTAAGGCTGACAGAGACAGTTCGATCAATCATTCAATCAATCAATGGTATTTATTGAGTGCTTTCTATTTGCAGAGGACTGCTCTAAGTGCTTGGGAGAACACAATACAACAGAATCAGTAGACACGTTCCCTGCCCATAATGAGTTCAATAACAATAATAATAATGGCATTTGTTAAGTGCGTACTATGTGCAAAGCACTGTTCTAAGCACTGGAGAGGATACAAGGTGATCAGGTTGTCCCACATGAGGCTCACAGTCTTAATCTCCATTTTACAGATGAGGTAACTGAGGCACAGAGAAGCTAAGTGACTTCCCCAAAGTCACACAACTGACAAGCAGCTGAGCAGGGATTTGAACCCATAACCTCTGACTCCCAAGCCTGTGCTCTTTCCACTGAGCCACGCTGCTTCTCTATGTTTACAATCTAGAAGGGGAGTCAGATGTTAATACAAATAACTAAGTAATTTATAATAAATGATTTATAGATATGATTTAAAGAACGGGTATGGAATCCACTTTTTACAGTTGAAGAAACTGAGGCACAGAGAAGTTAAGTGACTCCCCAAAGTCACCGCAGACAAGTGGTGGAGCTGGGATTATAACCCAGGTCCTCTGACGCCCAAGCCTGTGCTCCTTCCACTAAACCATCACGCTTCCTCACATAATCTGTAGATACAAGTATTCTTGTCTAGCTTTTATACAAACCCAAAGGAATCCCTAACTCTCTGTTTCTATTTCAACCATATTAGCAGCATGTGAAGT
The DNA here is from genome assembly GCF_004115215.2 of Ornithorhynchus anatinus. NCBI lineage: Eukaryota > Metazoa > Chordata > Mammalia > Monotremata > Ornithorhynchidae > Ornithorhynchus > Ornithorhynchus anatinus. The sequence continues at coordinate 43,903,937 of NC_041728.1, forward strand.
TTGGTAAGTAATTTACTTTCAGCTTTTTCTCCACATTTTTTGCCCAGGTAGAAAACTGAGAGGCAGCATACCACACAGAACTCTGAAATGTTTTAGAGGGCCATAGTATATTCAGGATCTGATCATGAAATTAAACTATTCTTCTGAAGGTTTCTGGTGATTTAAATTGGAATAGTTGAGGTGAAAATAAAAGTCACAAATTTGCAAACTAAAGTAAAACAGGCAGTTAGACATAAATGCCCCTGGACTAAAATACTAAGTGACCTGGTTATGTTTTTATAGCCATAAGAATGCTGATGAGGTTTGAATGAATTTAGAGAGATATGCACAATAAGCCTAATAATATATAAAGCTTGCCTAAAAGTTACCTCAGATATTTCAGATTTACCCCAGAAATAAGGTTTCAATTTTCTTGAGGGTAAGCTTTAATATGAAAACAATCAATATATTTAAGCTTTTTGAATGAAGTTTTGGGTTCTGTGGCTTCAGTTTAAGAGGAATTAAAGATTTCCTACCCAGGTTCTGCCAGCCACCAAGACACATATGCCATACAGTCAGCAAATATTAAAGAAAAATTAAATTAACAAAATTTGCCATACCTTGATATGATATACCTTGTGAGTTTATATCATAGATTCAAAAAATCAAAGAGACACAGCTAAAAAAAATGGGAGAATTATGTAAAAAGAATTAGTATTTAAATCAGATTCAAGGGCATGGAGATAATCTGTGGTTATTTTTCTTTTTTACTATCATTCTTAATATGTTTAAATTAATCAAACTTAGGTACCTGAATGATAGCTTGAATGATTCTCTTCCTGCAGAGACATATGCACCGTATAATAAGAAATAGGTCTGCTGAAAATTAAAGGAGAGGTTCATGCAAATTTTTAGGCAAATGGAAAATTCCACAGCAGGAAGCAATGATATTAATAATTGTGGTATTTGTCAAGCACTAATTAGGTGTCAAGCACTGTGCTAACTTTTAGGGTGGAGGAAACACAACCCGATCAGGCACAGTTCCTGCCCCACGTGGGGCTCATGAACTATGGGGAAGGGAGAATAGATATGAAATGCAAGCTGTAACTAAGGAACAGAGAAGTCACATGGCAAGGAAATGGCAGAGCCAGGATAAGAATCCAGGACTACTGACTCCCGATACTGTGATCTTGTCATTATTTGGTATTTGTTAAGCACTGTTCTAACGCTGGGGTAGATACAAAGTAATCATGTTGTCCCACGTGGGGCTCACAGTCTTAATCCCCATTTTACAGATGAGGTAACTGAGGCACAGAGAAGTTGTGACTAGCCCAAAGTCACATAGCTGACAAGTGGCAGAGCCAGGATTAGAATCCACGTCCTCGGACTCCCAAGCCCGTGCTCTTTCCACTAAGCCATGCTGCTTCTCAACATTAGGCTCCACTGTTTCCTGGAACACAAGTAATCACGGTTCAAGGTGAAGAATGAATGACTTCTATAAAAATATCCATAGACGTGATCTTCAGGTTCAAAGATGTCCCTGCCAATGGTGAGACTACATATAAGAGTGTGAATGTCTTTGGAAGAGATTTTCTTGTGTGAGTTTGTTGTGGGTAGGGTATACCAACTTTTATATTTACTGTACTCTCCCAAACGCTTAGTACAGTTCTTTGCACACAGTAAGTGTTCAGTGAAGAAAACTGATTGATTGATTGTGTCCTTTGTCCAATGAAATATAATATTGTCCCTTCTTTCTTCCTGCCCATTACAGTTTGCATTGACCAAGTACCAGGGGTCTGACTGATATGAAGGGGAAGGGCATTCCAGGCCAGAAGTGGGATGTGGGAGAGAGGTAAGCGGTAAAATAGACGAGATTGACGTACAAGGGAACCCTAAGGAGAGTCGAAGTGTGAGAAGTTACCCTTCCACTGCTTCTATCAGTAGCATTTTGGTGCTGATGTCCTTAAACCAAGGACACTCCAATAAACTCAAGGGATCTTCAGCACCTTCAAGAATTGGCAGTATTTAGCAGGTGGCAGTTTCTCACATCAATTTCGTGTGTCTTTTAAAAACAGCTCAAGGTCAGCTCAAAGTATTATGAGTCAGAGAACAATACCTTAAAGTCCACAATAAAGTTCTTTTCATTCAATCGTATTTATTGAGTGTTTACTGTGTGTAGAGCACTGTACTAAGCGCTTGGTAAGTATAATTCAAATATTTATAGTTAGAAATGTATATATAAACATTATCAAAACTATGCAACACTTACCTTTCATGGGGAGGGAACGTGTCTACCAACTCTAGTGTACTATACTCTCCCAAGCCCATAGTACAGTCCTCTACACACCATAAGTGCTCAATAAATACCACTGATTGATATACTCCCAACTTCAGAATTGCTTCCCTATAGCTCAAGGAAATACTACTTTTTCCAAAAGAGCGTAGATCTAAAAATGCCAAGAAAACTAAGGTAAAAAAAATCCTAAAATCAATATGCAGTTCATCCTAATAAACCCTTTATCAAACCACCAAAGTAGTTTATTTGTTGTGCATCCAAGAAAACTGCCCAGAATTACTGTTAGCTGCCTCAAGTAGTATCTTGTTTCAGGCCTGAAACACAGGCCTGAGAGTCAGAGGGCCTAAACTCTAATCCCAGCTTTGCCACTTGTCTGCTGTGTGACCTTGGGTAAGTCACTCCATTTCTCTGTGACTCAGTTACCTCATCTATATAATGGGGATGAAGACTGTGAGCCCCATGTGGGACATGGACTGGGTCAAGACTGATTAGCTTGTATCTTCCCCAATGCTTAGTATAGTACCTGGCACATAGTAAGCACTTAGATGCTATTTAAAAAAACAAAAAACGTGGAGTGAAATGATAGAAATCACTATGCTGTTTTAGGAGTTAACAGTCAACATACATTTCTCTTTTTTCAAGGTTTTAACCTTAGAGCCCTGTTAACAGTCATTTTACACATGCTGCCTTGTCCTCCATCCACTATTTTGTAAATAAATCTAAGGTTCCATTGAAGGTATACCATTACTACTTATTGGATTCTAAAAGGAGAGGAAAATGGTTTAGGTTTTTTAATGTATTTAACCCTGAACTACTTTAAAGGTTCATTAGATACTTGAGATCCTGAAAATGCCCAGCCTCAGCCTTCTAGGATCTTCTTTAAAAAAAATGATAATCACAAAACCAGTAGAAAATCATTACAGCTTAAATATCTATTTTTCCATTCTCATAACTTTGTCAGAATATTTTTTTCCTGTATTTATATTTCTCATCTTTAAGTTTCATGACAAAGTTTAATAAAATGGTATGTATTTTAAAGAAAAGTTCAATGAAACTAATTAGCTTTAAAATGATATATGCATGTAAACATGTAATCATCGATTTTTACCCTTTGATGGTTTTTTAAAAATCATATTTGTTAAGCGCTTACTTTGTGCCAAGCACTATAATAAGAACTGGGGTAGATAGAATATAATCAGGTTGAAGACAGTCCTTGTTCCATTAGGAGCTCACAGTCTAAGTAGAAGGGAGATGCAGTTGTTTAACTCTACTTTAGCCATGGGTTTATCATTTAAGTCTCTTTTACCAAAAGGCACCCTCAAACCTTCAAAAAATTAATTAGAAGTATTTTCAAAATAAAAGTTTTTAATCCAGATGGCTTATAGAACCATAAAAGGACATTCAAATGAATGTGTGTATATGTTCACATTTGTACATGTATTTTAATACAATATGTTATATAATATATAATGATGTAGCATATAACATATGCTACATATATTCTGTTTGAAGTATATAATGTGGATTCTCATAATAAAAAATTTCAAAGGCTTTAAGGAATAAAAGCAAACAGAATTTCAATACATAAAAATACCATTCTAAGAGCAAGTTAATCAATTCACAAGCAAATCTGATTGATGATATTGGGTGACTTTGGAGCACACAGCATCAACACCTTGACTTCCCCCTTTGGCTTGACTTATAATTTATACATATTAGCATAACTCTGAACCTCAGGGTATGGATTTAACAATTCAGGGAATTGACTGCAGCAGTTATCTTTGTTTGGATATGAAAATAGGACGCTGGGTTTTTTGCACACCAATCACAGCTGTCAGAATAGAACTTCCCCAAAAGAAAAGATCCATGAGGATTTACAGAGCTCCTAAGTTGCCTAGCAATAACACCAAAGTTGAGTTCTTCTCACCCAGAATTAGTTCAGAGAGAATCCAGTAGATGTAAACTTTTTTTTTCATTTTTTAAATGGTATTTGTTAAGTGCTTATTATGTGCCAGGCACTGAACTAAGTGCTGGGATAGATACAAGCTAATCAGGTTGGACACAGTCCCTGTCCCACAAGGGGCTCACAGTCTTCATCTCCATTTTGCAGATGAGGTAACTTAGGCACAGAGAAGTTAAGTGATTTGCCCAAGGTCACACAGCAGGCACATGGCAGTGCCAGGATTAGAAACCAGGTCCTTCTGACTCCCAGGCCCATGCTCTATCCACTAGGCCATGCTGCTTCTAGAATTGTAGATTCATTCAGTTATATTTATTGAGCACTTGTATGCAAAGCACCGTACTAAGTGCTTGGGAGTTTACAGTGCAACAACAGACACATTTCCTGCCCACAGTGAGCTCACAATCTAGGGATCAAAACTTTCCTTTGAAAAATGCAATCAATTCTAAGTATACTCCATGGAGTTTGTCTTTTACCTCAGCAGGAAGACACCATGTAAAAGTAGCTTCGTTCTCCATTCTTTCATGTATAGCACTCCACTGGCACCTTCCTATAGACAACCAGTTCTAAATGCCAAAATTCCATTTTAATAAATCTCTCAAAAGCATGTGTAAAATGGAAGGTTAGGGAGAGGTACCAAATTTTGTCAGCATCAACAGCATTTATTGAGTGCCTACTGTTAGCAGAACATAGGTTATAAGTAACTGGGAAGAGAGAAGGATCAAGTCCCTTCCCTCAAGGTACTTAGAGTCTACCTGGGGAAATAAGGAGGACCAAACTGCCAAACGAGAAGCTGTGTGGCCAAGAGGAGAGAGCACAGGCCTGGGAGTCAGAAGAACCCAGTTTTTAATCCCTGCTCAGCCAATTGTTTGCTGTGTGACCATGGGCAAGTCACTTAAATTCTCTGTGCCTCAGTTTCCTTAACTGTAAAATGGGGATAACTGTTCTCCCTACCTAGGCTGTCAGCCCCAAGCGAGACAGAGACTGTGTTCGACCTTATTAACTTGTACCTACTTAGAATAATAATGTTGGTATTTGTTAAGCGCTTACTATGTGCCGAGCACTGTTCTAAGCGCTGGGGTAGACATAGGGGAATCAGGTTGTCCCACGTGGGGCTCACAGTCTTAATCCCCATTTTACAGATGAGGGAACTGAGGCACGGAGAAGTTAAGTGACTTGCCCACAGTCACACAGCCGACAAGTGGCAGAGCTGGGATTCGAACTCATGAGCCCTGACTCCAAAGCCCGTGCTCTTTCCACTGAGCCACGCTGCTTCTCCAAGCCACGCTGCTTCTCCAGTATTTGACATATAGTAAGTACTTAACAAATGCCATAGAGCTATATACAATAGTTTTAAAACAGAGAGAGCGCACATACAAATGATTTAAAATTCGCTAATGTGGCCATAGGAATTCATACAAGCTGGGATGAGGAGCAAAGGGGAGGGAGAGAGAGGAGGAGGAGGAGGAGCTGACAATACTCACATGTGGGGGGCCAACTAGCACTCCGACACCTCCCTTTTCAGGGTCTAGGGAGTGCCAGACAAGAGCTGAGGTGGGAAGGGGAAGAGGGGTGGGAAGGGGAAGAGGGAGAGGAGGCCAGACTGAATGGTTAAAAGTATTTTAAAGCACTCAATCATGTTGCCCCCTCCTAACTCACTTCACTATCCTCATATTACAACAGAGTCCACACACTTCGCTCCTCTAATGCCAACCTACTCACTGTACCTAAATCTCATCTATCTCACTGCCAACCATTCTCCCACATCACGTTTCTGTCCTGTAAGGTTCTCCTTTGCCTAACTGAAGGCACACCTCCTCCAAGAGGCCTTCCACGAGTAAGCCCTCATTTCCTCTTTTCCCACTCCCTGTGCATTGCCCTGACTTGCTCCCTTTATTCACCATCCCACCACCACCAGCCCCACAGCACTTATGTACATATCTGTAATTTACTGATTCATATTAAGGTGTGTCTCCGCCTCTAAACTGTAATCTTGTTATGGGCAGGGAACTTATCTTTTTATTGTTGGGTTGTAGTCTCCCAAGCACTTAGTACAGTGCTCTGCACACAATAAGCACTCAAAAAAGATGATTGATTGATTGGTTAAGGAGCCTGGCCAATTGCACCTTGTGCGGTATTGCCAGATCCAGCACTGCAAGGGCCCAAGGGCAACTGATGCCAGCCACAGTTACTTCCACATTAGTGGCCACATCAATCAATCATTGGGATTTATCGATCATTTATAATATGCAGAGCACTATACCAAGCACTAGAGAGGCCTCAAGCATGGGCCATTGCAGCTCCTGCTCCCACTCCTCACCTACCCAGGACTTCACTACATAGTAAGCACTCAATAAATACCACTGATTGATTGATTGAGCAAATCACTCCAGACAGATCAATCACCCTGAACCTCCTATCTCACCTCGCTACTCTCCTACTACAACCCAGCCTGCAAATTTCGCTCCTCTAATGCCAACCTGCTCAATGCAGCTCGATCTCATCTATCTCACCACCGATGTCTCGCCTATGTCCTGCCACTGTCCTGGAACACCCTCTCTCCTCATATCCAACAGACCATTATTCTTCAAAGTCTTATTGAAGGCACATTTCCTCCAGAAGGGCTTCCCTGACTAAACCCTCTTTTCTTTTCCGTCCACTCCCTTAGTCCTGACTTGTCTCCTTTATTCATTCCCCCACCCCCCAGCACTTATGTACAAATGCATAACATTTATTTATATCAATGTCCGCCGCCCCTTCAGACTGTAAACTCACTGTGGGCCGGAAATGTCCCTCTTAAATTGTTATATTGTACTCTCCTGAGCACCTAGTAGATTGTTCTGAATACAGTAAGTGGTCAATAAATATGACTGATTGATTGATTGATTTATTGATTGGGACCCTCAGTAGGGAGGGGGGAGGCAGAGAGCTCCAGGACAGATTGCTCTCTCACGCCCCCCCATCCCTTGCTTACTTCAAGGCATGGATGACTCATTTAAAGGGTGGCCTATCATTCCCATTAAGCAGCGTGGCTCAGTGGAAAGAGCATGGGCTTTGGAATCAGAGGTCATGGGTTCGAATCCCAGCTCTGCCACTTGTCAGCTGTGTGACTTTGGGCAAGTCACTTAACTTCTCTGTGCCTCAGTTACCTCGACTGTAAAATGGGGATTAAGACTGTGAGCCCCACGTGGGACAAGGTGATTCCCCTGTGTCTACCCCAGTGCTTAGAACAGTGCTCGGCACATAGTAAGCGCTTAATAAATACCAACATCATTATTATTATTATTAAGAGCCTTCCACACAGGACTCTGGCAGACCATAGGCTGCCTCACGAGCTGGGGTGGCGGGGTGGAGGTGTTGGGGAAGGGTGTGGAAGCAGAGCCAGTGTCAGCTTGGGGAGTAGGAGCTGAGGTCCAAACACAAGGCCAAACACAGTCTCACCTGCTCCTCCATCAGCCATCCTCTCCTATACAAAGTGGAGAAATATAAAATGGCCATCATGTATGCACAGCATTAGAGGCAGCAAGGAGAGTTAAAAGTTCTCAAAAGCACTCAAAGCACTCAATTAGCTCGCCCCATCCTACCTCACCTCACTGATCTCCTATTACAGTCATTCATTCATTCATTCAATTGCATTTATTGAGCGCTTACTAAGTACAGAGCACTGTACAAAGCATTTGGAATGTACAATTTGGCAACAGATAGAGACAATCCCTGCCCAACAATGGGCTCACAGTCCAGACCACATGCTTCTCTGCTCTAGTACCAGCTTGCTCACTGTGCCCCGATCTCATCTATCTAGTTGCTGATGCCTTTCCCATGTCCTCCCACTAGCCTGGAACTCCTTCCCCCTCCGTATACACCAGACCACTCTCCCCTAACCTTCAAAGCAATATTAAGGTCACATATCCTCCAAGAAGCCCTCCTGGATTAAGCCTTCTTTTCCCTGGCTGCCTTTCCCTCCTGTGTCATTTATGCACTTGGATCTGTGACCTTCGGGCATTTGATATTTGCTCCATCCTTAACCCCACAGTATTTATGTATACATCTTTAAATTATATATTATATTACTTATTTGTATTAATGCCTATCTCACCCTCTCAACTAAGCTTACTGTAGGCAGGAAATATATATGCTACCATTGTTGTACTCTCCTGAACGTTTAGTACAGTGTTCTGCACACTTAGTACAGTGCTCTGCACATAGTAAGCGCTCAATAAATACTATTGAATGCACACATTAAGTGCTCATTAAATACCAATGATTAATTGATTATTTGCTGTGAGCAGGACCTTATCTCCAACTCTGTTATACTGTTCTCTCCCAAGAGTTTAGCACGCTAAGAACTCAATAAATATGATTGATTGATTGAGGATTGCAGGGATGGGGAGGAATGGGACAGGGGGCAGTCAGACAATCGGGGCTGCACGTCTGCTTCAGCATTCCCAAACTCCCTTCAACATTGCACATGTACAAAGGCCATATTAGAAAAATCTATTTGGGGCACCACCAAAAAGACAACAGAACATCATCTGTGAGAGTGTTTAAAATGCTAACATACAAATGATTATAAATTAAACAACAGATACTCTCATGTTGAATATTGATTTGGGTACTTCCTATAACCATTCCTCTCTGGTAAAAGTATGGATTTTGTCAATAAATATAAAAATGTAAAGTTTCCTTAAAAAAAGAGCCACAAGGAATCATGATATTTTAGCCATTCCCAAAAGTTAATTTCTATGTATAATTTAATGGGCAAGGTCATGAAGTTCTTCTTGCAAGTGTAATTCTCATCAGCAATTCATCACTCTTACAAATAAATTATCTTTGTTCTTCACAAAAAATTTCTACCAATATTGGAAATTCTTTGTTTGAAAGGATCAAGCACTCACAAAAAAACATGAAAGAAAAATTTCAATAAAATTGCCCAACACAGTTTTCATGGTCACACTAGATATCAACTTCTGCATACAGAATGAGTATGTGCTCAATATATTAGACATGCCAAATTTTTGAAAACAGATTAGCCAAATGAATTATCTGTATGTTTATACAAGTAGGGGGTTCTTGTTATAAGTGGAATTAAAGAAAACCTATTCTCTCGTCTTCTTTGCAAAAGTTGTGGAAATGAGAAAATATGGCAAAATAAAATAGTTTTCAGAGAATACAACAATCATTCTATCAATCAATGGTATTGACTGAACATTTATGTGTGCAGAGCACCATACTAAGAACTTGGGAATGTACAGAACTGTAGAATTACATTCAAAGTAATGCACAAACTACAGGAGAGGTACATTCAAATGGAAAGCAGTGTGACCTGGAAAGCCACATAGCCTAGTGGATAGAGCATGGGCCTGGGAGTCGGAAGGACTTGGGTTCCAATTCTGGTTCTACCACTCTCTACTCTGTGACCTTGGGCAAGTCACTTAACTTCTCTCACTTTCAGTTAGCTCATCTGTGCTTGTTGTAGACAGGGAATGTGCCTGTTATATTGCTATACTGTACTCTCCCAAACACTTAGTACAGTGCTCTGCACACAGTAAGCACTCAAATTACAACTGATTGACTTATTGACTGACTGGGTTTAAGACATGTGGGACATGGACTGGTTCTAAATTAATTAGCTTGTATATACCTAAGCACCTAGTGTACAGGGTTTGGCACAGGGTAAGTGCTTAACAAATACCAAAAAAACCAAAACTAATTATATTTCTACCACTGCTCTAGTGGTGAATGGCATCAGGATGAAAACCCATGTACAAGGATAGGTTGAAATGAATATGATTATTTAGTTGAATTATAAAGCAATGCAGAATTTGGAAAGCTGCCTTAACATGAAATTCTCATAAACTAAGCATCAGAGCACCAGAACCATGGATGGAGAGTGTAGAGGGAAGGGAAAGAAACTAATTCAACATTTAGGTACGCTTGAGAATCAATCAATAATATTTACTGAGTGTGTACTATGTGCAGAGCACTGTACTAAGCACTTAGAAAAGTGCCATAGAATTATCAGGACACGTCTGTCCGCAAACAGTTTAGAGTAGCATATATAATTTATTACAGGAAGCTGTGCAGGTTGAAAATTTCTCAACAAATTCAAAATTAATCCTCAAGAGAAACAAAATTGAGCTGAAGAGCATATTAGTCTAACATAATCTGGCATTTCTTCTGTTTTTATTGGGTATACTATTCCAACAAGCTAGTGCAAATGAAATGAAGGTGAGTGGAAAACAAACTATGTGTTTAAGGCTTATTTGTCTAAACAAAAAGGGACAGGTTATATATGAAAAGCATCTTAGCAGAAGGGATTAAGTGTCCAATAAAAAAGGAAAAGAGCATTTCCTCCCCTTTCAAAATATTTTCAGCCATATCTTAAATGCAAAATGTGCTCAGCCATTAAAGTGATGAAAATGGACAGATCAAGTGATAAGTGGACACATTATCCACATACCCCAAACCAATATTGCTCAGGAACATTCATATTAGTCTTGACCAGAAAAAGATGGACCCTTCACCAAATGCCTATTCACACATTCTGAATAATTACCAGGACTGTGAGACATGTCAGTCAATCATATTTATTGAGTGCTCACCATATGCTGGGGAGAGTACAGTATAAAGACATATTCTCTTACGGTCTAGAGGACTATGATTCCCGACTCTGCCCCTTGTCAGCTGTGTGACTCTGGGCAAGTCACTTCACTTCTCTGTGCCTCAGATCCCTCATCTGTAAAATGGGATGAAGACTGAGCCTCACATGGGACAACCTCATTCCCCTGTATCTACTCCAGCACTTAGAACAGTGCTCTGAACCTAGTAAGCGCTTAACAAATACCAACATTATTATTATTATTCATTATATAGACAGATGCACCCAGGACTAACTTTAGAACCCCTAAAGAGATTTTACTAATATTTCTACTTTGACTTAAAGTTTAAGCTCTAAAGTATAAACTCATTATGGGCAGGGAACGTATTTATCAACACTTTGGTATTGTATTCTTCCAAGTGCTCAGTATAGTGCTCTGCACATGTAGGCACTCAATAAATACCATTGATTGATTGATAGACACCTCAATCAACATTAGTGATTTAATTTCATCATGGATGAGCTTAGCTGTCTTTCACCTCAGGACAGAAGATGTCCTGAGAATTAAAGCTATAAATAGCTTGTATAATAATTACTAGCTCTAATTCTCAGGAGATGTACATACACACAGACAGAGAAAACACTAACTAAAAACTGAAATATGACAAAATGGATTTCAAACCCAAATTCCTTATCATCTGCTTTAAGGCACTCAATCAGCTCTCTTCCTCCTACCTTACCTCACTGATCTCCTACAACCCAATCTACACACTGTGCTCCTCTAACACCAACCATCTTGCCCCCTCCTACCTTACCTCCCTGATTTCCTACTACAACCCAGCATGCACACTTTCCTCTTCTAATGCCAACCTACTAACAGTACCTAGATCTCATCTATCTCACCATCGACTCCTCACCCATTTCCCGCCTCGGCCTGGAATGCCCTTCCTCTTCATAGCCAACAGATAATCACTCTTCCCATCTTCAAAGTCTTAGTAAAAGCACATCGCCTCCAAGAAGCCTTTCCCAACTGAGCACTCATTTCCTCTATCCCCATTCCCTTCTGTGTCACCTTTGCCCTTGGATTTGCACCCTTTATTCACCCCTCCCTCAGCCCCATAGCACTTATGTACATATCTGTAATTTATTTTTTGTCTGTCTCCTCCTCTAGAATGCAAGTTTGTTGTGGGCAGGGAACGTGTCTACTACCTTTGTTACACTGCACTCCCCCAAGTGTTCAATATAGTGCTCTGCTCTAAAATAAGAGCTCAATAAGAGCTCAATAATCAATCAATCATATTTATCAACCACTTGCTGTATGCAGAGTACTGTGCACTAAGCGCTCATGAGAGTACAATATAACAGAATTGGTATACATGTTACCTGACCAAAGTGAGCTTATAGTTGTGAAGGGGTAGATAGACATTAATAAAAAATAAATTATGGATATGTAATAATAATAAAATGGTATTTGTTCAGTGCTTATTTTGCGCCAGGCACTGTTCTAAGCACTGGAGTAGATACAAGATAATTGGGTTGGACACAGTCTCTGTCCCATGTAGGGCTCTCAGTCTTAGCCTTAACTTTACAGATGAGGGAACTGAGGCACAGTGAAGTTAAATGACTCCCCAAGATCACACAGCGGACAAGTGGAGGAGTCGGGATTAGAACCCATGACCTTTTGACTCCCAGGCCTATACTCTAGCCACTAGGCCATGCTGCTTCTGTACATAAGTGCTGTGGGACTGAGGAAGGGTGAAAAAAGGGTGCAAAACCAAATACAGAAGCAGATGCAGAAGGGTATGGGGAAGAGGAAATATGGGCCTAGTCAGAAACTATAAGCTTCTTTGGGGCAGGGAACATGTCTACTTGTTATTATATTATACTATCTCAAGCACTTAGTACACTGCTCTGCATATACTAAATGCTCAATAAACGCAATTGAATGAATTGAATGAATGGAAGGTCTCTAGGAATAAACATGATTGATTGACTAAAAAGCTCTGCTGAATCAGAAGTCTTTCACACAAATGGGTAATAACTCATTAAGAAGCATCTTAGAGTAGGAGTAATAATATGTACTGAGCACCTACTGAGTATACAGCACTATACTGAACACATAGGAAAGTACAAATGAGTCACAGGACACATTTCCTGCCCACAAGTACTAGAAACAGCATTAAGGAAAAGGTAAAGATGGGCTAAACAAACAAACTACAACAAAAGGAATATCTCTTTGCTCTGACAAAATCACAAATAGGTTCACTAAACATTCCACAAAAATTTTGAGGAGTTTCTTTTCCACTTGAGATGAATAAACAAAAATGATGACTGTCCTTCACATCTTTGAAGAGTATTACCCCATTCCCCATAAAATTTATATTTGCAGGCCATCATTTTAAATGATGCCTGACAGTCCCTGGTATTTATGAAGAACTTTAGTTTTACTATGTAATTGAAGCCACATTCCCACACATGGATAGGCTTGTAGTATCACTAATATCATCTTTGAAATGAAAGCAAGCCTTAACACTCATTCATTCGATCGTCTTTATTGAGCACTTACTGTGTGCACAGCAGTGTACTAAGTGCTTGGAAAGTACAATTCAGCAACAGATAGAGAAGCAGCGTGTCTCAGTGGAAAGAGCACGGGCTTTGGAGTCAGGGCTCATGAGTTCGAATCCCAGCTCTGCCACTTGTCGGCTGTGTGACTGTGGGCAAGTCACTTAACTTCTCTTTGCCTCAGTTCCCTCATCTGTAAAATGGGGATTAAGACTGTGAGCCCCACGTGGGACAACCTGATTCCCCTATGTCTACCCCAGCGCTTAGAACAGTGCTTGGCACATAGTAAGCGCTTAACAAATACCAACATTATTAGAGACAATCCCTGCCCAACAACAGGCTCACAGTCTAGAATGCATGCTTGTATTTAGGTTAAACACCATCATTGTCTAAAAGGAATGTGATTTTTGTCAAGACTGAATCTGCACAGAGGTGAAGGCCATCTATTCAGATGGCTTCAGATGGCATCTCTGCTCTTTTTTAGCAGAGATCATATTAAAACAATGATCAGAAAAGGGGTTAAATCAGTAGTATGACTATTATATGTTCCCCGAAGGAATAAGTTAATTATTAGATAATAGTGTAATGAAATAGAGAAAAAACTTAGGAGGATTAAATATTGTTATTGCAGTATGGAATATATAAGCATAATATTAGGAAAGGCAAAAGTATTTACCTAAATCTATAGAATCATAATAAAAATGGAATCAACGCTGATGAGATTAGCCAACCCGCTTCTGTTAACTTGTGCTGGATCTGCTTTGTTTTGTTGGAGCTCACAAGTGCCCCAAAGGATTTTGGCCCCAGGAAAATGAAAGCAAATCAGACTAAAGGGGATGGAAAGACCAAAATATTAAATCATGTTATTTAAAAAAATCTAAAATTGGAGGGGCATGTTTTCCTCCTAGGGTAAGACAGTTTGGTTCCAGGATGTGTATCAGGAGCAATTCATTGTTCCTATTTGCTTAAAAGTTTTAAATGCATGAATCCAGAATGTGATTAAGTGAATTAATCTACTAAGTGCTTGGGACAATATAATACCAGGATCCCAGCTGTGCCTGAAATACAACACAAATTGAAACACATGAGCATTCATTAATGAATGCATTAAAAACTGCTTTTTGCAGAGGCACTGATTTGTATGTCACATGACGGCACCTTTTACCTATCAACAATGCCATTAATTTGTTTATATGCTAAGAAGAAATGAAAAGTCATCTTAAATAGATAAAGCAAAGGGGGAGTTGTTTAAGTATTATGAATTATTTTCTAGAAGTAACAAACAATTTAGCTGGGAGAAATTAAGATATTTCAACCGGGCTGCCAGATATATTTTGTAAATAACCTTTTCTCCACAGTCTATTTTAATAATAATAATAATAATAATAATAATAATGTTGGCATTTGTTAAGCACTTACTATGTGCAGAGCACTGTTCTAAGCGCTGGGGTAGACACAGGGGAATCAGGTTGTCCCACGTGGGGCTTACAGTCTTCATCCCCATTTTACAGATGAGGTAACTGAGGCACAGAGAAGTTAAGTGACTTGCCCAGAGTCACACCACTGACAAGTGGCAGAGCCGGAATTCAAACCCATGACCTCTGACTCCCGAGCCCGGGCTCTTTCCACTGAGCCACGCTATTTTAGTCAGAACCTTACTAGAGATGGGTAAATTTTGATCACCAAATTTTTATCCAGAGTGAACCAAGGAAAAAAAAGAAAAAGAAAGATTATCATGATGATAAAAGAGTTAGAGGTGGGAGCTAATTCCCAGTTAAGAATAAGCTTCTCTGCCATGCTTGATATACAACCATTCCAGAGAAGAAAGGGAAGTATATGTCTCTGCCTTCAAGTGTGATAGGAACTTGCAGTCAATCAATGGCATTTATTGAGTGCTTACTGAAGGCAGAGCAGTATACTAAGCACTAGGGAGAGTATAATAAGATAAAGCTGATAGGCACATACCCTGTCCATAAGAGATTACAGTCTAGAGGGACTTGCGCTCAAAAAATTTACAATATGGAAAGAATAAGCAGCACATTGATTCAGTCAACATTTATTAAACACTCACTATGAAAAGCACTGCACTTATTAACAATGCACATGGTTAAGAACAAATTAGATGGTGTCTGGCCTCTTTGGGGGTGAGAATTTCACACTACTAATGTACAACTTTCGCAAATGCTGATTTCTCTCATGGAGAGGCAATAATAAAAATAACTGGGGCATTCGTTAAGCGCTTACTGTGTTGCAAGCACTGTACTAAGCGCTGGGGTGGATACAAGCAAATCGGATTGGACACAGTCCCTGTCCCAAAGGGGCTCACTGTCTCAATCCCCTTTTTCCAGATGAGGTAACTGAGACCCAGAGAAGTGAAGTGACTTCCCCAAGGTCACACAGCAGACAAGTGGCAGAGGCAGGATTAGAACCCATGACCTTCTGACTACCAAGCTTGTGCTCTAGCCACTAGACCATATTGCTTCCTGAAGGTATTTCAAAGAATGAGAATAAAGGTAAGGTTGGTACCAGATATAAATGGAATCAATTCATTTTCATTAACATGTTTACTTCAGAATTGCAGGGTTATCAGTGTTTCTAATCAAATGCCATGGGCCTGTCTTAAAGAACACAAGAACCTTTTGTCATTTGCCTTCCCAGTCTGCTGCTGTGCACACTGAAAAGTATTTGAGAGTTGAAATGAGAAGGGAGGAAAGATTTTTAAAAGTTCTTTGGGTGTAACATTTTATACAGTGAAAGGGTACATTAAAACTTGTTTTTTCTAAATTGGCAAGTTTTATGATAAAGCCCTGCATCATTAAATGATTGAAAGAATACGAAGGCAAATAATGTGAGATACTTGCTGAGTTACTTCACACTCACCTCTATAACCTCTAACCTTCCTTCAGGTCAAAATATGTTTCAAATACTCAATATATTGAAATGTTTCAAACCTGAATGATCAAATTGCTAAGTCCCCTCTCCAATCTGCAAATCTGTGTATTGCTCAGCCAGTTGAAGATCTGTTCATTTAACCAAGAGGAAACAAAATCTGTTTCCAAGGAGGACACAACTGAATCACCAGATTAGGGTTCTTAAATGACTACTCCGTAATGCAAAACCCTCCTTCTCAATGCTTATGCTGTTCATCTACATTAAAAAGGGGCATCCACACACAAAACACCAGAAAGGATGAGAGAAAGGTTTTGGTGCATTTCCATCAGGGGAATTAAAATGACTTTGTGAGGTCTCTCTCAATCTTATGATTCTTGGGATACATGCACAGTTGGGTATATTTGAAGTAAATAACACACCTTTCTTTTCACGATGTATTTCTCCCAGAAGTTGATCCTGTCTCTGTATTTGTTTGAACAGTGACTGACGCTCAAATTCTTTGTTCTGGGTCAGATCCTTGAGTTGCTGTCTGCTCAGCAATAGTTGGTGTCTCAGCTTTCTCTCTTTCTTCTCTCGCTCTTTCACCTCCTCACAGAGCCACTGCAGTTTAGTCTAGAAAAGGTCACGTATTAAAACCCATTAAACAATATTTTTTACAGTGGAAAGCACTCCGTTGAAACCTAAACAAGGCAACATGTTTGAGAAACAATAGCAATGATAGGGATGGTTTGTATTTGAACATATGGGAAGCAATTAAAAGTTGGAGCAGAATTTAATTGAACCATGAGGATTTTGATTATTTTCAATGATGCTGATAGATTCCCACACCTCAAAAGGAAAAGTTCTAAACCTCCAATCCCCCTTTTCAGAAGCTTCAAAGATATCTCCAGTTCAGTGTCTGGTTCATGAAAAATGCAAGCTCCAACCCCCAGGAGATAATACAGTTCGATTCCCAGTAGCCAGGGGAGGGAGGTCGGGGGTGGAGGGGGGTTGGGAGAAGCGAGGGGAAGGGTGGGGGTGCAGAGGGGGAGACATGATGACCATGGTGATGACTCACATCGAAATATCATAAGACAAGGGAAAGGAGGTTACAAAAGATTTCACTCTAGTTGTTGTGCTAAATACATCAAGTGACTTCTTTTTGACTGTAGAGCATGCAGCAACTGCAACTTTCTCATCTTTACAGAAGAAGATAGAAATTAACGTGTTCCCTGGTCTTGGAGAATTTCAGTGTTTCAGATGAGAATTTTGAGTTTGCTAACTGATCTTTGAAAGTTTCTATATTTGAAGGGTTTGATCTATTTTACACACAATGACTTTGACAGATTTAATATACCAGAATGTTTAAATATGAGTCCAAGGAATGGGTAAATTCTCTACTATTGTTGCTATGGATTGTTTTTGAATGAGGCAATATTCGAAAAACCACAGAAGTCTATCCTATCACATTATAATATTTTGGTTTATCAGAAGAAGCAAAGGAGTGGGAACCTCAACCATTCTGACTACCATGAAGCAGCTTTTAAAAAATGACCAAATCAAACTATTTGTCTATAAGTAAACACAAGATTAAAGACTAATTGAATCATTTCCACCTCTCAAGTGGAAACCTGAACAAACAGCTATCACAAAGCTTTGGAAAGTCAACAAACACTGTCAAAGCACCTTAACCATATCGATCCTACTTCAATCAATAGCTCAGAGCCTTTAACATTAATCACCATACCATGTGGATGAGCTAGGTAGGTTAAAAAAAAAAAAGCAGAATTTCAAACTTCAATTTCCACCAAGGCAGGCCAGGGGATGGGTTATTCAGAGGACCTCTGTAGGGGTTGGGTTTAGGCCACAGTGTTTTTTCCATCTTTACTAATGATTTAAAGGCACTTCCTTTCCCTCTCACAGGTCCACACTATTCAAATCTATTTACCAGTGGTATTTATTATGCACTTACTGGGTGCAGAGTACTACTGTTCAAAGTACTTGGGAAAGTACAACAGAATTAAATACACAAAATTCCTGCCCTCAAAGAGCCTACAAACTAGTGGGGGAGATAGACATTAAAATAAATTTCAGATAGAGGAAACAACAGAGAAATTGCATGGCCAAGAAGAAAGACCAAGGGCCTGGGAGTCAGAGGACCTGGGTTCTAAGCCCGGCTCCACCACTTGTCCGCTGGGTGACCTTGGGCAATTCACTTAAGTTCTCTATGTCTCAGGCCCACGTCGTATTACTGTCCTGGAATGTCCTCCCTCCTCACATCTGCCAAATTGACTCTCTTCCCCTCATGAAAGCCCTACTGAGAGCTCACCTTCTGCAGGAGGCCTTTCCAGACTGAGCTCTCCCTTTCCCTCTGTCCCTCCTCCCCTCCCCATTCCCCCTACTCCCTCCCTCTGCTCTTCCCCCTTCCCCTCCCCCAGCACTTGTGTATATTTGTATATATTATTTATTACTTTATTTTATTAATGATGTGTATACATCTATGATTCTACGTATCTATTTTGATGGTATTGATGCCTGACTACTTGCTTTGTTTTGCTGTCTGTCTCCCCCTTTTAAACTGTGAGCCCATTGTTGGGCAGGGATTGTCTCTATCTGCTGCCGAATTGTATATTCCAAGTGCTTAGTACTGTGCTCTGCACATAGTAAGCGCTCAATAAATATGATTGAATGAATGAATGAATGAATGAATGAATATGGGGATTAAGACTATGAGCCCAAGGTGGGACATGGATTAGGTACAACCAGATTAACCTGTAACTACATCAGTGCTTAGTACAGTGCCTGGCACATAGTGAGCCCTTCACACATTTTTTTTGAAAAAAAGAATCCAAAGATAAGCACATAAGTGCTGTAAGGGCGGAAGGTCGGGTGAGTACCTAAGTGCTTAGTGGGTACCGTCTTAAATGCAAGGTGGTGCAGTAGGGAGGGAAAATAGGATGGGAGATGAGGGACTAGTCAGGAGCAATTTTTTGGAGGAGAATGATTTTCATAAGGCTTTGAAGATGGGGAGAGTAGTGGCCTACATGTACACAGCCACTTCTTCCACCATTATATCACCTTTGAATCAGACTCTTATTATTGGAAGAACTTTCTATAACTCTGAAATAGTGTTCCAACTCATAACCATTGTGAAAACACATATTATAGGCAAGAAGTCTGAAGGCTGTAATCCCACTGAGAAAAAAACATTTCCCAAATACAAGTTTGGGAAATGCTAGCTTTCAAATAAATGTATGGCTGAAGCTCAGAGTGGAACATAAGCTCAACAGAAGTTTGCACAGTGGTGGTGTTGTTAAAAAAGGAAACCTAGGGAGTATAAATAAACAAAATCAACTTCTAGTTATTTATGCACTTGAAACTTACCCCACCTCTCTTTCTGCCTACTGACCACTTCAATACTCTCCCAGGGAGGGAAAGTCAAGAGAGGGGGAGGAGATAAAAGTCACATTTGTCAATCTTATGACTTGTTAGCAGCTCTATCAAGAAAGAGTGGAGGAAGAAGTTGAGATCATTGGCTACAATTCAGCTCAGCTCTGTGCCTGATCTGTGGACTGCCACTCCTCCAGCTCTCTCGAGCAGCAGGAAGTGACCCTTGATCTGGTCCTGAAGCTATGGGGTTAGTTTGATCCACACTGGGTTGTAGGGTGAGCTGGTTCAACCCTCGGCCCACTGTGCAGTGCCCAACTTATCACAGCCACAGTTTTTAATGCCTCATTTCATTTCCCCTCCACCGCTGTACAGAGCCTGCTTTCTGTTCTGGTCAGAGAAAGCATTTATATTCATCACTGGCTTGCAATTTCCTTCTGCTTTCCTCAAAATCTGCTAAGCCTGTCCACTTCGAGTCTCTTCTTTCTTCTCCATGAAAATTACATCAATGTGTTAGCTATATTGAATAAGTTAATCAATCAAAAAAATCAAGAAATACCAATGCTTAATGGACTTACGTTTTGATTTATCCATGAGAAAAGTGTTCTCCAGAATTGCGGAAAGTTGAAAGTTTGTTGCGGTGTATAAAGGAACCGCTATTAGGTTTTAAGGTAAAAAATATTTACAGCTGCCACAGTTGGACCCTGGAGAAGCAGGGGGGAGGAGGAGAGGAGGTGATGGAAAAGAGATACGGCAAGGAGTAGAGGTGAGGTGGGAGTGGGTGAGGTATTCAAACACTACTGGTGAAACCACAACAGGTGGGCACTGCGAACAGCAGGATTCGGGGGATGGGGGAGATAGATTGCCAGCTGCTCCAGCTCACCCTGCCACCTGATGAGGATGACAGGAACCAACGGGTCCCCAGGCCGGAGCAAGAGCCACCTTCTGCCAGCCGAGAGGGCTGGATCAGGGGGAATCGCCAGTACCTGTCGCCTTGCATGGGCGGCGTTTGGGATGGTTTTCACATCCCCGTGTCAAGGCTTCCTCTACAAGGATTAATAATTATGGTACTTGTTAAGTGCTTACTATATGCTCAGCACTGTTTTAAGTGCTGGGGTTAGATACAAGTTTGTCAGGTTGGACTCAGTCCATGTACCACATGGGGCTCACACTCTTAATTCCCATTTTAGAGATGAGACAACTGAGGCCCAGAGAAGTGAGTAACTTGACCAAGATCACACAGAGTGGGCTAAGACAGAGTCACATTCAGCTCGGAGCTTCCCAGAAACCAGGGTCTGGGGGCCCACCCTCCAGGGCCATGACTGGTCTCGTCTCCCCCAGTGCTTTAGGACATTTTGGGCCAGAAACCCCGTTTCCTGTTTGGGCAGAGACTGGGTGACAAGCTCCCGCCAGAACAGGTGGGTGGAGGCCTAGCTTTACCATCTTCAAAAACTGAGAGAGTCTGCAAGGGGCTTGGAAATGAGGACAGTTTGCAGTTCAAGCACAAGCATGGAGGAAGCATACTCTGGAGGTGATCCAGGCCCGTGGATTGGTGTCATGAGAATGATGGAGAGACAGGGGAGAGCGGGCGCTAAGTTCAGTGGAAGGGCAGAACTGAGAGTGGGGATCTGTACATCCAAAGAAGGTAGGTTGGGTTTGGAGACCAAATAGAGCAAATGACTTTGGAGCATTGGAGGGAGTCAAGAGATCAGATGTCTCTGTGAGGGAATGGGGAAGATTTGTGGGGAGAGTTGGTGTGTGGCAAAAAGCCAGGTGAGGTTGGGATCAGAGAGTGGCATTTTAGAGTTGGTGATGGTAGAGAACATACAGTCACTAGAGCTGATAAGATCGAGCACATGCTTGAGTTGGTGAGTGGGTGATGTGGGGTGGAACAGAAGGTCGGTAGAGTTGAGGAGAGAGAGGAAGCAGGCAGTGGGAAGGTCATCGGGGGAAACATCTCTCACTTGCACAATTATTTTTTATTTCGAAAACAATGTAAAGGTTGAGCCGGGAGGCAGAGGAAACTGAAACTAAGCCAGGTGTTGGATTACCTAGTTTGCTATTTATCCTTGTAAAGCCTCCTGCACTACCAGTGAAAAAGGCACAATGTTGAGGTTTCAGGAAGTGATGAATATGAAATAGGCACTTATCTAAACAAACTTGTTAATGTAATAGCTTCATATAAGGATCTAATCAGCTGATAATCAGATTTTAAAATGTGTATTAAGTTGGCTAAAGGATGTCTTCATTATAAGATTCTTGCAGAAATGATTCAGAACACAATGTATGAACAATATTAAATTAAACTGGCAGAATAAACATCACCCCACTAAGCACTCATTTTACACATCGTACAATAGGCTCATCCATTTAATGAGCATCAGCCAGTTGGTGGTCAAGGTATGACAAATTCAGGTAGAAATTCTGAATCAGAATTTGTTCTGACTTTATAGTTGCCACCATATAACAGCACCTAAAATGCTCACATGTGCCTATCAATCAGAGCATTGTACTCCCTGTGGACAGGGAACATGTCTATCTAATCTGTTATACTGTACTCTCCCAAGCACTTAGTACAGTGCTCTGTACACAGTAAGTGCTCAAGAAATACAATTAATTGATTGATTACTATGATCTTGGGAGAATGCAAAACAATGGATTTGGTAGAACAATCCCTTTCCCCAAGGAGTTTAAAAATTAAAGGAAAAGCCAGATAAAATAAATTAGATAGGGGAAAATTCCTAGCATTAACATCTCATATTAAAATAACAGTAATCATCATCTTTACTTGTAACGTAGCTCTAATTATTGTATCATTTTAACTCATTAAACCTCACTACACCCTATAAAGTGGTTCTTCACTGTCCTAATTAGAGTCTATGTTTCTGCACATAAATGTTAAAAGACTGAGACTCAATCTGCACTTTGGACTAAATTGAATGACCAAAATCTGCCGAACAGCAATATGTGAAAAAATTAGATCAAAAACGTATTTGGAGGGCTTGAATTTTTTGGGATATTGGGATACTATTCTGCCCAAATGACTTTTAGAAAGTGAAGTCAAAGAACTATATACATTACAATACATACTGTATAGTTAAGTGAGACATTTACTTTCATTATTTGATGCATTAGAATCATGGCTTCATATTTAGAAGCAACAGTGACTGTGTCTCTAGCAATCAATTAATCAATCATATTGATTGAGCATTTACTGTGTGCAGAGCACTGTAGTAAGCTCTTGGGAAAGTACAATATAACAGATTTGGTAGATACGTTTCTTATCCACAACAAGAAGAACTTGTAAGGCAATAGTAATAACAAGGATAATGAAAATAATAATCAATCATAATATTTGCTAAGTGTTTACTATGTGTCAAGCACTGTACTAAGCACTGGGATGGATAGCTAGAAGTAGCTTGGCTTAGTGGAAAAAGCACACGCTTGGGAGTCAGAGGTTGTGGGTTCTAATTCCGGCTATACCACTTGTCAGCTGTGTGACTTTGGGCAAGTCACTTAACTTCTCTATGCCTCAGTTACCTCATCTGTAAACTGGGGGTTGAGACTGTGAGCCCCAAGTGGGGCAACCTGAATGTCTCTATCTGTTGCCGAATTGTACTTTCCAAGCGCTTAGTACAATGCTCTGCACACAGTAAGCGCTCAACAAATACAATTGAATGAATGAATGAATAACCTTGTATCTGCCCCAGCACTTAGAACAGTGCTTGACACATAGTAAGCGCTTAACAAATACCACCATTATTATTATTATACAAGGTAAACAAGTTCCACACGGGGCCTACAATCTAAGTAGGAGGGAGAACAAGTTTTGATTGCCCATTCTGCAGATGAGAGAATTGAAACATAGAGAAGTTAAGAGACTTGCCCAAGATCACATACTAGATAAGTGCTGGAGCAGGGATTAGAACTAGGCCTTCTGACTCCCAGGCCTGTGCTCTTTCCACTAGGCCATAATGCTTCTCATGCAACATGGCCTAGTGGAGAGTCATGCTCATAGCTATTTAGAACACTAAAACATGAGAATGACTAGGGTGTGTTCCTAACATACTTAAGTCACTCGGTAAGTACCCTCTAGGATGCACTTTGTCCAAAATTGAGAAAAACTATAAATAAAGACATGTGCAACAAGAGTCAACACACACATTTCCTCCACCCAGGATATAAGCATAGCCATCACTTTTAAAAAACCAGAAAAGAGAAGTGGATTGCCAGAAGGGAAACAAACAGATATCCTTAATTTAGCTGGCTTTAGGATTCAAAGATGGCACTATTAAAGTGAGATTTTAAAGAGTCCAGTTGGGTGTGGCCGATGATGTTTCTCTGACTAACCTTTCTGTCCTGTGTGCATATAGAGATCGCCCATTCCTGCTTGGCAGCATTTGTTACCCAGAGTGCTTGCTTTCATTCCCCACTCTTTTGTCATCTTCCCAGAGTCTCTACTCTAAGACAGTCACTCCATGTCTGATTGGGCGCATGCCATAAGGACATGTCTTCTGCTCAATTCTCCTTCTGGTTCCCTTCTATTTTATTTCACTGGGTCTTTAAAAGTATTATTCTGCCCATCCTTCCAACAATGACCCCTTCTCCTCTCATATGACCCTCATCTCTTCTCACCAAGGGCCAATTTCAGTATGTTTGAATATCCTACTTTGGTACAATGTCCTCACATGGCCCACCCAACAGACTGGTGATGGCTGAGCTTTGCTTTGCTATTCCTATCTAATGACCTGATGTTAAATATTATCAATCAATCAATCATATTTATTGAGCACTTATTGTGTGTGGAACACTGTACTAAGCCTTTGGGAGAGCACTATATAACCATGTAACAGAGTTGTTAGACACATTCCCTGTCCACAATGAGTTTAAAGTCTAGAAGGGGAAACAGATACTATAAATAAATGAATTACAGATATGTACATAAGTGCTGTGAGGCTGCGAGAGGGGTGAATGATGGGAGCAAATCTGGCCAACACAGAAGGGAGGGCCAACACTAACCACCCAGGCAACTGAATTCAGTGACAGCATTCAAATCTGAGAGAGGTAAGGGCTGCCTCATCTCCTTGGTCTTCTTCAGACTGATTTTCAGTCCCAAAAACCTAGCTGATTGTGGGAAGAGGTTCATGATTCTTTTCATTTCTGTTTTTCTGTGGGCTTCGAAAGCACAGTCATTAGGGTGTGTGACCTCCTGCAGTCATGATTCAAGGAATTCTCATGATGCTATGGGTCTTTTGAGTTTTTCCCCAGAGGGTCAGAATGGTACTCACCCAAAAGCACAGAAACTGTATAAGGGCATGACAAGTTCTACAACTTAAGAGTGTGCACAAGAGACCTCAGATTCTACTCACCGCAATCTCAGCTCAACCAACTGTTTCAAAGTGTGCAACATGAAAATTAACGTCACAGGGTGACCAGGCAAGAGAGTGGGAAGCAGGATAGCCTAGTGGAAAGAGCATGGGCCAGGGAGAAAGAGAACCTGTGTTCTAAGTGCAGCTCTACCACATGCCTGCTGTGGGACCTTTACTTCTGTGTGCCCAAGTACCTCAGTTTCCTCAGTTGTACATCAAGGATTCAGTACCTGTTCTCCCTCTGATTTCTTTTTTCCTTATGCTATTTTTAAAGCACTTACTATGTGCCAGGCACTGTATTAAGATTGGACAGAGTCCATGTCCCACATGGGGCTCACAGTCTTATTCTCCAATATACAGATGAGGTAACTGAGGCCTAGAGAAGTTAAGTAACTTGCTCAAGGTCACACAGCAGACAAGTGGTGGAGCCAGGATAAGAATCCAGGTCCTTCTGAGTCCCAGGCCCATGTTCTAGCCATCAGGCCACACTGCTTCAAAGAACGTGAGCCCCATGTGAGACAGGGACTGTGTTCAACCCGATTAACTTGAACCTATCTCAGTGCTGAGAACAGCATTTGACACATAGTAAGTGCTAGGCAGACTACCTTTAAGAAAAAAGAGATTTTTATTCTCCTTCTAATTAATGTTAATTAATTAATGTCGGTATTTGTTAAGCGCTTACTATGTGCAGAGCACTGTTCTAAGCGCTGGGGTAGACACAGGGGAATCGGGTTGTCCCACATGGGGCTCACAGTCTTAATCCCCATTTTACAGATGAAGTAACAGAGGCACAGAGAAGTTAAGTGACTTGCCCACAGTCACACAGCTGACAAGTGGCAGAGCTGGGATTCGAACTCATGACCTCTGACTCCAAAGCCCATGCTCTTTCCACTGAGCCACGCTGCTTCTCCAATAATGTTGGTATTTTTTAAGCGTTACTAGGTGCTGAGCAACTGTTCTAAGCGCTGGGGGAGAAACAGGGTAATCAGGTTGTCCCATGTGGGGCTCACACATCTTTAATCCCCATTTTACAGATGAGGGAACTGAGGCACAGAGAAGCTAAGTGACTTGCCCCCAGACCCACAGCTGACAAGTGGCAGAGCTGGGAGTCGAACTCATGACCTCTGACTCCTAAGCCCAGGCTCTTTCCACTGAGCCACGCTGCTTCTAGACTGTAAACTCGTGGTGGGCAGGGAATGAGTCTGTTTATTGTTGTACTGTACTTTCTTAAGTGATTAGTACAGTGCTCTGCACATAGTAAGAGCTCTATAAATATGATTGAATTAATTAATGCAACCATAACCACTACCAAAAACTGAGGTCCACCCAATTTATCGACTGTGAGATGTCCCTTACCAACCTCTCTTTAGAATTTTGGGAATGCCATTAAAGTTCTTCAACTGAATCCCAAAACCATGTCTCCCAAAGCGGTCTCCCTTGTTTCATTCTTTCCAGTCCACCTCATCACCTGACTAGGGATTCTCTGGGCAACCGACAAGTGGAGTTATTCCTTACAGAGCTGATGGTCTCTACTTTGTTTAAATCAACAGGCTGCTGAACGATTCTTTCCCTCCATGGGCATCTGTCCAGGAAGTGAGGTTCATCCAGAAGTCATAAGTAGAGGGGTGGATAACTCGGGTTTAAGTTGGACCAATCCACTTAACAACACCTACATTCCTAATGGTAATGAATGGCAGAAATCCACTTTTCCTGAAGGGGCCCACATTGAGCACAGAGGTCCTCCGGAGGACAGGCTAACCCTTCCCCTAGCTCCTCGACGCTGCAAGGAACGTTGTCTGAACGTGGTCTCAGATGTTCATCTACCTTGGATTGCTATGGTAAATAAGAACATGTGACACATCAGACACTCTGACAACTCATTTTGTTGAGACTTCTGGGTGAGTTTCTTTAGGAAAACAATTCAGAATCTGTGCACTGCTAACGGATGAATAATGGAAAGCTTTTGAAACAAGCATGAAACCCCGCCCTCTAGTGATCGTAAATGTTTTTGAGCTACTTCGATATTCTTAAATAAGATTTTGCCCTCTGAAACTATGTGAGGCCAAGGGGGACCAGAGTATTAATTCATTCAATCATATTTATTGAGCATTTACTGTGTGCAGAGCACTGTACTAAGCACTTGGAAGAGTATAGTATTTATTGTTATACTGTTTATTGTTATAACAGACACATTCACTGCCCACAGCAAGCTTACAATCTAGAGGGCAGCCAGGCTGTTATCCTCTAATATTAAACTGGACTTAAATACTTGAAAGCCCTTGGGACCCTGTCATTGAGGTGAGAGACCTGCTCTTGGGAGACCTTCCCCCGGGTACCCCTACAAGGCTCGCACTGCAGTGCTGATCATGTGACCAACTGGGAGTTGAGAAGGGGTGGGAAGCTTGGGCAGGGATGCTGTTCTGGGTAGCTTCGGACCCTGGGCTGAGCCACATGGCCTGAAACACACCAGATCAACTCCACTGCTCCTTCTGTTTCTAATCAGGTCAAGGTCAGCTCCTGGAAATCAGCAAACTCATGGATCTTTTTTTTTCATTAGATGGTATTTGTGAAGTGACTACTATGTGTCAAGCAATGTTGTAAGTGCTGGGGTAGATGCAAGTTTATTAGGTGGGACACAGTCCCTGCCACACATGGGGCTCACAGTCTAAGTAGGAGGGAGTAGGACTGAAATCCCATTTTACAGTTTAGGAACCTGAAGCACCAAGAAGTTTAATGACTGGCCCAAGGTCACAAAGTAAGCAATTGACAGAGCCAGTATTAAAACCCAGGTTCTCTGATCCCCAGGCCTGTGTTCTTTCCACTAAGCCATGCTGCTTCTGTCTAGACTGTAAGCTCATTGTTACACACTGAACTCTCCCAAGCGCTTAGTACAGGGCTCTGCACACAGTAAACACTCAATAAATATGCCTGATTGACTGAGGGCAGGAATCATGCCTACCAATTTGACTGTGTGCCTAACACTAAATACAGTGTTCTGCACAGTGTGAACTCAACAAATGCCAGTGATTGATTAATTCACATACTGGCTCTGTGGCTAAAGTTAAGCAAATGCGATTTTCCTGAGAAGCACATCCAGATCACAAGGGTCCAACAAGGTAAGATTTGCAGTCCAGTCAGAGATGTATGACTCTTGCCTTATTACTTTAGCAGAACAAGAGCTGGGTGGTGGGTCCAGCTCTGAGCAATCAATTCTATACTATTCATCAGTCAATAAATGGTATTTATTGAGCACTTACTGTGTGTGGAGCACTGTACTAAGCACTTGGGAGAGTGGAATACAACAGAGTGGTAGACACGTTCCTTGCCCACAGTGAGTTTACAATCTAGAGACATACTACAAAAAGAACATAAATCAGAGGGAGTCAGAGGACCTGGGTTCTAATCTCAGCCCCACCATCTGCCTGCTGTGTGACCCTGGGCAAGTCACATAAATTTTCTGCACATCAGCTTTCTCATCTGGGGATTCAATGCCTGTTCTCCTTCCCACCTTAGACAGTGAGTCTAAGGTGTTCAACCTGCCTGCTATATGACCTTGGACCAGGTACTTACCAACTTAACTGTACCTCAGTTCCCTCATCTGCAAAGTGGGGATTCAATACCTTTTCCCTCTCTTACAAAGGCTATGAGCCCCATGTGGGACCCGATTATCTTGTATCTACCTCAATGCTTAATACAGTGCTTGGCGCATAGAAGGTGCTTAACAAATACCATCTTTAATACTATCATTATTGTAATTACTGGGACAGATTAATGATCCTACCAGCTTCATAGTCTATTTCCAACTATGGCAACCAATTCTTGGAGGAACAGATATGATGGCTGTCTTCTCAGATATCCATCTTAATAGGACATTATTTTTCGCTCTAACACACCCTCTATTAGGCCCTTTCGGGCCATATATTAATAAAACCCTTTTTTAACAAATTGATATTTGGGGCTTCTACAGTTTTCTGTGGGAAATGAATTCCATATGCTTTCCACTTGCAATATGATGTAGTGTTTCCTTTGGTTTGGTTTGCCTCTATCATTTTTAAACTTCAACCAGGTAGGGTAAGATCTTGAATTCTGTAGCCTTAAAATGCATCCCTTTTCATCTTGAATCTTTCCACACTGAACAGTCCAAACTCCTTTAATCAAGACTTCTAGAGAAGCTTTGCAGATCCCCTAAAAATCTTGGTTGCCCTTCTCTGTCCTTTCTTCAGTTTTTATTTTTTATTTTTTTGGGGGATGGTAGTTGCTAAGAGCTTACTATGTGCCAGGTACTGTACTAAGTGCTGGGGAAGATACAAGCTAATCAGGTTGGACATAGTCCATGTCCCACATGGGGCTCACAGTTTTAATCCCCATTTTACAGATGCAGTAACTGAGGCCAGAGAAGTTCATTCATTCCTTCATTCATTCAATAGTATTTATTGAGCGCTTATTATGTGCAGAGCACTGTACTAAGCACTTGGAATGAACAAGTCGGCAACAGATAGAGACAGTCCCTGCCCTTTGACGGGAAGCAGACAAGTGGTGGACTCTGGATTAGAACTCAGGTCCTCCTGACTTCCAGGCCTGTACTCTATCCACTAGGCCATGCTGCTTCTTAGTTCTATTATGTCATTCTAAAAGGTGGTGGCCCCGATAAATATTCAAGGAGAGGATCTACCAGGATGAGGATTTAGGGTGACCTAACTGAAAAAGCACCAGACTAGGAGTCAGGAGACCTGGGTTCTAAGCCTGGCTCTATGATTGACCTATTCTGAGAACTTGAACAAGTCACAACTTCTCTGTGCCAACATTTCCTAATCTGCAAAATGGGCCAGGACAGCTATTCTCCTTGCGTGCCAGATTCCCTATTTGGGAGGGGGACTGTTTGATCTGATCCTTACCTGTTTACCCCAGCAAGCCTCTAGACCTCAGTCCCCTCATCTGTAAAATGGGGATAAGATGCATGAAGGAATTACTCTACAGTGCACAAGGAGAATCAAGTTGCTGGAACAAGCCTCATCACCTGAGCCCTAAGGAATGCAAAAATACCAGTGGGTGGTCAAGCTCTTCAGACTTCTACAGCAGGACACATATTTGCCATTTAATCCCATATCCTCATGGGCTCATGAACTAAACTTGCATTGCATGTTTCATGCAGACACTTTAATTAATAATAATAACAATAATAATAATAATAATAATAATAATAATGGTATTTGTTAAGTGTTTACTATGTGCCAAACACTGTTCTAAGCCGTGATGTAAATACAAGGTTATCAGGTTGTCCCAAGTGGGGCTCAGAGTCTTAATCCCCATTTTACAGATGAGGTAATTGAGGCACAGAGAAGTTAAGTGACTTCCCCAAAGTCACACAGCTGACAAGTGACAGAACCAGGATTAGAACCCACAACCTCTGACACCCAAACCCGGGCTCTTTCCTCTGAGGCACGCTATTCCATCAGATAGCATTGCTGATTAAATGTGCATTGTTGTGGGCAGAGAATGTGTCCATTATATTGTTATATTGAACTCCCCTATGTGCTTAGTACAATGCTCTTCACTCAGTAAGCACTCAATAAATACAATCGATTGACTGATTGACTGATGCCTGCCCTTAAAGTGTGAATTCCATGCATGACAGACACTGGGTCAATCTGATAATCTTGCATTGGCCCCAGTGTTTAGCACAGTGTTTGGCCCATAATAAGCATTTAATAATAATAATGCAAAAAACTACCCTGATGTAATGGCAAACAAGTTTTGAATTCTCTCTTTTCCTGAATGACCCACAGGAGAGATCTGGAAGTATGTGTCAGAATAGCCTTCTAATCAAGTAGGGAACTTTTTAACTCCAGAACAACAGCTCTGATGCTCTAACTTGTACCAGACAAGCAACTGACTCCACAAAATATTTTCATTGGCATAATGGCCCTTAAAGTCATCACCATATTGTGTTTCTTCCATGGAGTCTATCTGATGACTTAAAGACAGAGTAGAAGAAAAACATAAGAAGGAAAGTGTGCTCTTTGGGAGAGTGACAGAGTATGATGAGGACAGAGCATCAGGCTTTCCTAGGATACTGAAGATCCCAAGGGCTTGGTGTGGCACCAAATAATGGCTCGACCAATGATAGAAGCAGTGTGGTGTAGGGGAAAAAACACAGGTTCAGGGGTCAGAGGATCTGGGTTCTAATAGTGGCTCCACCACTTGTCTTCTGTGTGTCCTTGGGCAAATCACTTAACCTTTCTGTGCCTCTTCTTCCTCATCTGCAAAATGGGAATTAAATACCTGCTCTCCCTCACTCTGAAATAGTGAATGCAACAGATTGCAACAGATGCAAAAGACATGGTTCCTATAACCAAAGAGTTTACAGTCTAATGGGGGAGAAGGGAAGTCATAAGTCAGTGTGGCTCAGTGGAAAGAGCCCGGGCTTGGGAGTCAGAGGTCATGGGTTCAAATCCCGGGCTCTGCCCCTTGTCAGCTGTGTGACTGTGGGCAAGTCACTTAACTTCTCTGTGCCTCAGTTCCCTCATCTGTAAAATGGGGATTAAGACTGTGAGCCTCAGGTGGGACAACCTGATTACCCTCTATCTATCCCAGCACTTAGAACAGTGCTCTGCACATAGTAAACGCTTAACAAATACCAACATTATTATTTAGAAATGATGGGAGGAGGAAAAAGAACAAGGACATAATTGATAAGAACAAGACTGTGCATACGAATTAGATGAATAAATAATTGAACATCATAAGGATGAGTATAAGCATTAAAGATAGCTGTTGGTTAAATGTGACTTGACAGTCCTCTAGACTGTAGGCTCACTGAGGGCAACGAATGTATCTATTGTTATATTGTACTCTCCTAAGTGCTTAGTACAGTGCTCTGCTCAATAAATATGATTGAATGAGTGAATTTCGGGGTGTTGGAGTGTGACCTTGATCTCTTTTTTCTCACCGCTGATCCCTTACTCACATCCTGCCTCTGACCTAGAACTCCCATCCCCTCCAGATGACAAAACACACTCTCTCCACCTTCAAAGCCTTACTGAAATCACATTTCCTCCAAGAGGACTTCTCCAATTAATCCTTCTTTTTCCATACTCTTTCTCCTTTCTCTGTAGCATAGGCACTTAGACCTGGATCCTTTAAACACTATATAGTCAACCCACCCTTATCCCCAAAGCTCACTGTGGGCAGGGAAGGTGTCTACCAACTCTGTTATACTGTACTCTCCCAAGCACTTAGTATGGTACTCTGCACATAGTAAGAGCTCAAACATGACTGATTGATCGACTGATATCCGTAATTTATATACATTAATGTCTCTCCCCATCTAGACTTTATGATCCTTTTGGACAGGGAATATGTATACCAACTCCAATGTAGTGTACTCTCCCAAATGCTTAGAAAAGCAGACAGTAAGTGCTCAGTGAATACAACTGATTGATTGTCAGAGGAGTTGGGATTTTAAGGCGACTTTGACACAGAAAAGTGTTGTGGTTTGGTGGATCTGAAGGGGAATGGAGTTCAATCAAACAATCAATGGTATTTCTTGAGTGCTTACTATGTGCAGAGCACTGTACTAAGCACTTGGGAGAGTATAATACAAGAAAATTAAAAGACACATTCCCTGCCCATAATGAACTTACAGTCCAGAGGGGGAGGCATATGAATATGAATAAATAATTTATAAAATATAATTTGAAGATAAGTACATAACAGGTGTGGGATTGGGAGTGGGGCGAATATCAAATGTCCAAAGATCACAGATCCAATTGCACAAATGATGCAGAAGGGAGAGAGAGCTGGAGAAAAGAGGGTTAGTTCCAGGAAAGGAGAATGGCATGAGCAATGGGTCAGAGGCAGGAAAGGTGGGCAGAGGATGTGCCTGCCAACTCTGTTGTATTGCATTTTCCCAATTGCTCAGTACAGTGCTCTGCACATATTAAGTAATCACTGAATTCCAGTGACGATGAATGATGATTATGATGATGAGAGCATGGTATAGGTAGAAAGGGAACTTGGGAAAAAGCAAAGAGTGGTAACTCAGAAGGGAGCAGATCAAGGGAGATAAATATGTAAGATGGAGAAGGCTGAAGGAGAGTCAGCCTTCTGATGGGTGGTAAAATCACTGTGGGGAAAATGTGTGGCTCTCTAACTAGGGACAGAAAGGATGGTCGCATTATCCAGAGGAGACAGAATCCTTTAATGATAATCTATTATGGAGAGGGCTTTGAAGAAAATAACACTTGAAGAATCATCCTTGAAATTCAAGTTTCCTGTTATTCCTCACACTCATCTAATGAAGCAATATACTGAATGTGGAAATGCAGCAACTCAAGGGATTAGATTCATTCACTTTCTTTTGTCCTTTTGTTAGGAATGATCATTCACTCTGGGATTAAAACAGGCAAATCTGAAAACCTCATATCATTCCTAATCCTCTATACCTCTTCTGGTCTTATCACTAAAGAAATTCATTTGGCAGATTTATGAAAACAATTACTAAATGCCCTCTGAAAGGCCCTTCTAATACCGCGAGCTGTCAGTACTGACTCTCTGAATGGTAGCCTGCCTCTCCAAAGTTCTTGTCTTCTGGTAGAAAATCTTATCTCCACTATTTATAGTGATGTTCATTCTTGCTCTACGGGTATTACAAAGCAGCCCATCAATAAATTTAAGCCATCTTTCTAGCAAACGGATTCCATTCTCCCTCAATAAGTTGGTCAGTGTTTTCTTGCCTGCCATGACCCTTTCATACGGTAAAGAGAAATAGTTCTTTTCCACAAAACATTAAAACTATTTTATCGGAGAAAGGTCAATCCTATTAAAATATATCAGATAAGACTACAGTTCCCAAAATAAAGACCTGAAGGTTCCAAGTTACTGGTAACCTCTTTGGGCCACTTGAAGAAAAACAAAACAAAACAAAAACCCCACAGAAGTGAAAGTTTTCCATCCAGGCTAGAAAGTCAAAACTCAGAAAAGGTTCCCTAGTATGTGTGTTAATACTGAAAGGAATCATAGTTTTCTGGAGCAAACTATGGGCCCTTTTGGAAATCTAGAAATATGACTATATTTGCCTAGCACTTACTGCCTTTTTAACTGTACTTTTAATTATTCATCCATCTATCTATTAATTTCATCCTTGCATATTCTAGTTACCATTCTTGCTCCCTTTAGATGGTAAGTTCGTTGTGGGCAGAGAATGTGTCTACCGACTATATTATTGAACTCTCCCAAGTTCTTAGTACAGTGTTCTGCACACAGTTAATGCTCAATAAATACTACTGATTGCTATTACCAATTATGTTCCTGTTCTCCTGCTCCTCTTTGTGAATAATTTGAATAATTAATCAATCAATAGTATTTATCGGGGATATATTCTGTGCAGAGAAATGTACTAAATGCTTGGGAGAGTACAACTGAGTACTGAAGAATTTTACATATGCTCTTTGCTCCCTCTCCATCCATAAACTAAGGAAAAGACCCTGAAGTCTAAATCTCCCTTGGGAAAAAAAAACACCAAAGAACCAAAAAACCCCCCACTGTATCAGACTATAGTGTCACTGACCCATAAATTGGGATGTGGCAGTCAGAGGTGAGGATTAAATTCTTTTAAATTTTTCAATACACCTAACTTGGAAAGACACAAAATTAGTCTCTTAATAACTAAACACTCTTTCCATCATTAGATTACAAGTTCCTTGAGGGCAAGTGTCAGTGAATCAAAGAACTAATGGTATTTATTAGAGCTTACTATGTGCAGAGCACTGTACTAAGTGCTTGTGAAAGAACAATACAACTGATTTAGCAGGCATATTTCCTGCCCACAGTGAGCTTACATACTAGAGGGGGAGGCACACATTTATATAATTTATAATATATAATTTAAATATATGTGTATAAGCACTGTGGAGCTGAGAATTGGGCAAATATATAATGCCCAAAATTCACAGGTCCAAGTGCATAGATGATGCAGAAGGGAGACGGCACCAGGGAAACGATGGCTTAATTGAGGAAGGCATCTTAGAGGAGATGTGACCTTAATACGACTTTGAAGGTGCGGAGAGTGATGGCCTGGCTTATAGAGAAGGGGAGGGAGTTCCAGGCTAAGGGGAGGTTGTGGAAAAGGGGTCACATCTAATTGTCATACTATTGTCTCTTCTCAAGCAATTTGAATAGTAGTCCACAGGTATTAAATACCAAAGTGTCTTCACAATGTCCCTTCACAATGTCCCAGGTAACCCAAAGGATATGCAGGGGAAACTATCCACTTCCTCTCTGATTTTTTCCACTGGATGCAGAGAAATGATCAGAAGTGGTAGTTGATAGCCACATCATGTCAACAGTAGAGCACCGGCCTGGGAGTCAGAAGGACCTGGTTCTAATCCCATTTCTGCCGTTTGTCTGCCTTGACCAAGTCACTTCACTTCTCTGGGTCTCAGTTCCCTAATCTGTAAAATGGAGATGAAGACTGTGAGCCCCAGGTAGGACATGGACTATGACTAATCTGATGAACTTGTAACCACCCCAGGTCTTAAAACAGTACCTGGAACATAATAAGCATTTAACAAATACCATTAAAAAAAAGAAATAAAACAGTGTTTCTAAACTATAGAGGCAGAAGACCCAAACTCTAATACTGTCTTTACCACTGCCTATGTAAACTCTATATGCCTCAGTTTTTATGCCTATAAAACGGTATAGCACAGGTTTCAAATTTGACAGAATTATTAGAAAATGAAGTTGCGTAAAATGTCACCACTGACCCTTAATGGCTGAATGGTGATTATTATTTTTGATAATAATAATGAAAATAATAATGGCATTTGTTAAGCACTTACTTTGTGCCGGGCACTGAACTAAGCGCTGGGGTGGATACAAGGAAATCGAGTTGGACACAGTCCCTGTACCGCATGGGGCTCACAGTCTTAATCTGCATTTTACAGTTGAGATAACTGAGGCATAGAGAAGTAAAGTAACTTGCTCAAGGCCACACAGCAGACACGTGAGAGAGCCAGGATTAGAACCCATTACCTTCTGACCCCCAGGCCTCTTTCTATCCACTACGCCATGCTGCTTCCCCAGATTACTTGGGGATGCTTTAATTTCCACCTGGCCAGAGGACCAGATGTAAAACCTGGAAAGATCCAGATCAGATACTGTGTTTGCTTGCATGGGTTTGTAAAAAAAAAAAACAAAAAACAGAGAACAGCTCTTTGGACTAGGCACTCATGGTGGAGTGAGGACAGGTGAGGAGAATGAATTTTCAAAATATCTTAAATTACTGAAAGCTAATAATCTGTTCAGTCCAGGGAGTCAAATCACATTTCAGGGGTTAAGACCATTTTATCTCATCCAAAACTGGCTAATATAATATTTGCCTGGATGAACCACAGAAGGCTTTTTGATGGTTCCAGCTAAATTGCAGCATTGGCTTGCTAGATCACATAGCTCCAAGGTCACATCATTCCAGCCACTGCTACTTCTTCTTTGACACTTATCTTCAAGAACCCATATGGAATCGGTGTAGCTTGGGGAGATGTTCTTTGTACTTGATTCACTTGTACTTGATCTGTCAACTAACCCTAAGTAACTATCTATGCCCACTGCAAAGTAACAGGACAACAAAAATTTAAATTCTGCCTGAACCCTTAAAACCATCCCCTTCAGAACCAATATTTAGTGTAAGCAGTATAACCAGTTCTGACTCTGCTTGGAATACTGTTTAGGAGCAGCGAGTCCTAGTGCCCTAAGCACTTAACAAATATCACAATTATCAAAATGTGCAGTGGATGGCTATCAGTTAAGATACAAATTGATGGTCTGTTCTTTCCTAAAAGATTTCAGTAATTCATTCAACTGTATTTATTGAGTGCTTACTGTGTGCAAAGTACTGCACTAGGAAGCTGCGTGGTCTAGTGGAAAGATCACGGACGAGAAAGTAATAGGTCAGTCAATCAATGGTACTTATTTAGTGCTTATTGTGTGTACAGTACTGTTCTAAGCACATGGGAGAGCACAATACAACAGAGTGCTCAATCAAATCCAGGAAACCTTGTGTGCTTAAACAGTTTGACCATTCACAAGTTACTATATCTCCCCTATCCCTAATCTATTAATGTCTATAAAGTGTTTAGTAAAGTGCTCTGCACATGGTAAGTGCTCAATAAGTACCATCAGTTAAAAAAGTTCATGTGTTCAATAAGGAAGTGGTAAGCATATGGGTTTAGTCTGTCATCCCTTTTCTTCTCCCTTTGTACTACAAACAAATTCCTCTTTCTGAGGCTTCTTTGGAGATTTACAAATGGTTGGAGTAACCATTATTTTTTTCCTAGTTCCTCCACCATTCATCGTAATCAAATTTCTTTCACAAAATGCCACATGAATTAAAATTGCAATTCTGTGGTGTGGATGCAAGACACTTTAAAGAGCTCAGAATTTAATGGAGAAAAGAGGAGGTGCTCTTCATGTCATAACCATCACCCTTTAAGTGCTTGATATTTTACCCACTCTCAGCCCCTCAGCATTTATGTTCATATTCATAATTTATTTATATTAATGTCTGCCTCCCCATCTAGACCATAAGCTCCTTGTAGGCAGGGAACGTTTCTACCAACTCCATTACAATGTACTCTTGCAAATGCTTAGTAAATTGCCCTGCACACAATAAGCACTCAATAAGTACCATTGATTGTTGGATCACAACTCCTTATCCAACACTTGTATTTTAACTGCTCATTCCATCAACAAAAACATAGAGTTATCACCCATGAAAATAGATACTAGTTTCCCAAAGTGACAAAAGAAAGTTTTAAATGTGAGGAAACACTCTGGCTTTTATCACAGATTCAGTTTTATAAAGGGTCACTTTAGTAGTTTGGGGGTTTGAATGAAGAAATCCACAAAATGTAAGTAATTATGAAGTACCTTAGTCTCTGCTAGCCAACGATGTGGATCATTCTGCAATCCAGGGGTAAGTGAAATAGCCTAAAAAAAAAAAAAAGAAATTTCTTCAAGTGGGACCCTTCACAAAACATTCTGCTTAGAGCAACCTATAAACACTTGTAGTTCATCACACAATACAGCTCTCTAAACCTGTCTTCACTTGAGCAAAAACTTTGACATGATGTCACCTGAAATTAGTTTCCCCATACTACACACCTAAGGAACAAAGCCATGATGTAAATAATATCGGTCAAAAAATAGTGTGCTATTAAAGTTGTCTGCATCACAGATTATGACACAGAAATTTTCCTCCTTACTTAATAACAGCATTGGATAAGATCCTCCACTAGACTGAAAACTCCTTGAGAACAGAGATCTAGTCTTTTCCTTCCATTATACTCTCCCAAGCAAATAATATAGTGGTCTGCACACATTAGATTCTAAACTAGAGATTAAAATGGATATATACATTGAGGTTTCCAAAAATGGCACTTCATCAACCCATCAATCAATGGTATTATTAAGCACTTACTGTGTGCAGAGCACTGTACTAAGTGCTTGGAAGAGTACAATATAACAGAGTGGGTAGATATGTTCCCTGCCCTCAAAGGGCTTACAGTCTAGATGGAGGGAGAGGTATAGAGAGGGTAGAGAGGTAGGGATAAATATAGAGGGGTTAGGTGTTAAGAAAGTAAGTGGCTTTCAATCTAGGGAAGAACAGAACTTGTCATTGCTTACTCAAATGCTAAACTTTTTGATTTTGGATTAAGGGAAAAAGATAGTAGTGGGCATTTCTGCAGAGTTCTTCTCTACCCCACTCATTTTTTCTATCAGGTATCCCACATCACATTCTCTCTCTTGCTCTCGTTCTCTCCAGATGAAAATGGATGATGGCTTTAATAATATTTTATGGTTGAATCACAGAAAATTACTGAAGGAAAAGAAGTTACTTCCTTCCCCAAGAGCTCACTTTGGTCCTTCCCAGGGCTCCCTCACCACACTGGGTGTCAAAACAAAGGATTCATTATTTTCTGTAACAAACTTGGTGTTTTTTTAATGGTCTGGGTGAAAGCTCTTGGGTTCTATTTTTTTTAAGCTTACAGGAAACATACAACAAGATTTGCTTATGAAATTGGCTAAAATAATGAAAAACTGCAGACAAATTTTCTTTTAAAGTGGAACAAAATTTCCATTTTCTTCAATTTTCTTTGAACAAGCAACTCAGAGTGAGCTGGTCTTTCGCTGGGAAGAAAGGTGTAAATTAAATCATTTCAGCTCTTCAACCAGTTAAATTTTTTTTTTGGGGGGGGGTACTTTTGAAAAGAGGTCAAGTGGGTAATTTGTTCTTTTTTAGGAGTTGAAACATTTAAAGTTTGATGTTGGCCCTCCATTTTGTGTCTGCAATTAATTACCTTAGGATTTGCATGTATTACAACCACTTGGGGTATTTCACATCTTTATTTCCAGATGCATTTATTTTTAATTGAACACTGTGTTCAGTTGGCTTACAATTCCATGGCATTGGTAAAACTATCTCTCCCTACTTTGCAGGGATGTTTTCTGGACAAATAAGAGAAACAATATGAAACAATATCCACTACACAATGCTGCTTCTCTAGTATTAGTAATAGTAATAACAGCAGTAATAACAGCATCAACAGCAGCAGTAATAATGGTATTTATAAGGCACCTCCTTAGGGCAATGCCCTTAACCTGCATGCTCCTCTCAGAGGTCCAGAACTGGCAGCAGCATTAGGCAACAAAAATAAGTTAGCTGGAAAGACGGGAAGTGACCACCTCCACACAATGCACCATTTGACAGAATGGTCCATAGCCTTAAACAGAGTCTAGTGCTGGAGTAGAGACTTGGCATTCAACTTTGATTTGCTTTCCACCATCTCTAAATTAAATCAGGCACCTCTACGTTAAATTCAAGAAACTTTCCGCATTAGGAAGTTTTCACCTCTGAGGAAGATTGGGAATCGGTGTAGTCTCATGGAAAGAGCATGGAACAGGGAGTAGAGGACCTGGATTCTAATCGCAGCTCTGCCACTTGCCTCCTGTGGCACCTTGGATGAGTCATTTCACTTCCCTGTGCCTCTGCTTCCTCACCTGTAAAATGGAGGCACCTGTAATAGAGGTTACCCGCATCCAACCGCATTATCTATTCCAGCTTAGCACATAGTAATTGCTCAAAAAATACAACTATTATTGTTAACTTTAAAAGTGATCTGAAAATATATTTGGTTGGCTTCCTTCACAGTTAAATGGAAAAGAACCACTGTCTTCATTTTTACTAGTATTAATATTGTATAATAATATTTGTGGTATTTATAATGAGAGTAATTGTGGTATTTGTGAAGTGCTTACTACATGCCAGTCACTGTAGTAAGTCCTGGAGTGAATACAAGCAAATAGGGTTGGAGACAGACCCTGCCCCACATGGGGCTCACAGTTTTTATCCCTATTTTACAGATAAGGGAACTGAGGCCCAGAGAAGTGAAGAGACTGACCCGAGGTCACACAGCAGACAAGCAGCGGAGCCAGGATTAGAACTTAGGTCCTTTTGACCCACAGGCCCATGCTCTATCTACTCAGCCACTCTGCTTCAATTGGCGTGAGGTTATTTTTCATCTCTTTGATGGCAAGATCCAGCTGTGCTGTTTCCATTTTGAGAGTGCCCACTTTCTCTACCCTTATAAAAAACTAAGTGAAACTGAAAGTTGAACACCTTAGAAGTTTCAGCAGCTCAGTAGTTGGAGAAGCCTGTCTCTTCCCAAACATATTCCATGGAGGAGCAAGAGAAGAATAAGAAGGTGGTGGAGGCCCTTAGTAGGGGAGATTCAGTTCTATAAATCAGTCATATTTATTGAACACTTACTGCATGTAGAGCACTATACTAAGCACTTGAGAGAGTATAATTAACAGAGTAGGTAGAAGCATTCCCTGTCCACAACGAGCTTACAGTCTAGAGGCAGAGGCAGACATTAATACAAATTATGGATATGTACATAAGTGCTGTGGGACTGAGGTGGGGCGGTGAATAATAATAATAATTATGGTACTTGTTAAGCGCTCATTATGTGTCAAGCACTGTTCTAAGCACTGGGGTAGATACAAGTTAATCAGGTTGGACACAATCCCTCTTCCACATGGGGCTCCCTTTTATTCATTCATTCAATAGTATTTATTGAGCGCTTACTATGTGCAGAGCACTGTACTAAGCGCTTGGGATGAACAAGTCGGCAACAGATAGAGACAGTCCCTGCCGTTTGACGGGCTTACAGTCTAATCGGGGGAGACGGACAGACAAGAACAATGGCACTAAACAGCGTCAAGGGGAAGAACATCTCGTAAAAACAATGGCAACTAAATAGAATCAAGGCGATGTACAATTCATTAACAAAATAAATAGGGTAACGAAAATATATACAGTTGAGCGGACGGGTACAGTGCTGTGGGGATGGGAAGGGAGAGGTGGAGGAGCAGAGGGAAAAGGGGAAAATGAGGCTTTAGCTGCGGAGAGGTAAAGGGGGGATGGCAGAGGGAGTAGAGGGGGAAGAGGAGCTCAGTCTGGGAAGGCCTCTTGGAGGAGGTGATTTTTAAGTAAGGTTTTGAAGAGGGAAAGAGAATCAGTTTGGCGGAGGTGAGGAGGGAGGGCGTTCCAGGACCGCGGGAGGACGTGACCCAGGGGTCGACGGCGGGATAGGCGAGACCGAGGGACGGCGAGGAGGTGGGCGGCAGAGGAGCGGAGCGTGCGGGGTGGGCGGTAGAAAGAGAGAAGGGAGGAGAGGTAGGAAGGGGCAAGGTGATGGAGAGCCTTGAAGCCTAGAGTGAGGAGTTTTTGTTTGGAGCGGAGGTCGATAGGCAACCACTGGAGTTGTTTAAGAAGGGGAGTGACATGCCCAGATCGTTTCTGCAGGAAGATGAGCCGGGCAGCGGAGTGAAGAATAGACCGGAGCGGGGCGAGAGAGGAGGAAGGGAGGTCAGAGAGAAGGCTGACACATTTTATCCCCATTTTACAGATGAGGTAACTGAGGCACAGAGACGTTAAGAGACTTGCCCCAGGTCACACAGACATGTGGCAGAGCCAGAATTAGAAGCCAGGTCCTTCTGATTCTCAGACCTATGGCTCTATCCACTAGGCCATGCTAAAGGAAATAAATCAGAGTGATGCAGTATGGAGTGGGAGAAGACATGAGGGCTTAGTCAGGGAAGGCCTCTTTAAGGAGATATGCCTTCAAGTAAGGCTTTGAAGGTAGGAGAGCATTTATCTGTGTGAACACAAAACTGTACTATACTATACTTCTTGGGTCTGGACTCCCCACTAATGGCACATCATATGCCAATCCACCAGGGAGGAGGTGATCATGTCCCTTCCCATGTCTCTTGGGCTGATAATTGAACTCATGTTTCATTCAACTCCAAGTTGTGAGATTTTCAGGTGAGCTGCCATGTCTACTGTGATTAAGGAGGAAACTGGGCCCTGGGGAAAAATGAGGAGGGACTGAGACCTATATGGATGGTCCAAATTTCTCCAGGACTTTAGTCTTGATTGCAGCTCTCAGCAGAAAAGCACCTCTGATGATAACTTATGTGGCTACTCATCTCTGCCACAATGACACGATGCTCTTCATCACGTTTCATTTTAGAGTCAGGATTGGTATTATTTGGTTTTCTTCTTAGGGATTCCAACCCAGACAAAACTATAACGGAGTAGAGATGTCTCCTTGCAGTATTTCCTACTTTGTAATATGGTCCTCGATTTGATGCTTTTATTTTTTTTAAAGGTGTCACATACTATTTCAATTGCTCACTTCATCTGTCAAAAAAAAGGGCAGATGAAGGGTCAATCTTTCAAAACATTTAGAATATTAAAATCAAATGGACAACTGAGTCATGGGCTTTGGGTAATCAGCACTGCTCAAATGTTGCTGGTTTTAAGAGGCTGGTTAATTACCATAGTCAGTATTAGCCTATTCTTTAATATCCCTGTGATGATTTATGGCCACCTTTCTGTTCTTCACTTACATTATTCTTCTCACAATATGAGTTCATTTTCCTTGTTAAGTTTGATGGCACTAACTTGTAAATGCAAATTTACAAGGGGGAAGTTTAAAATGGGGTTTAAGATTGTGAGACTCATGTGGGACATGGACTTTGTCCAACCTGATTAGCCTTTATCTACCCCAGTGCTTAGTACAGTGCCTGGCACATAAGTACTTAGAAAATGCCATTTAAAAAAATGGAAGACAAAAATAGGTGTGCAACTTGTTGAACTTAAGCAATGGTTATATTTTGTCAAAAGAAATACTGTTTCTAGAGTTTGAACAATAATCATTCATTCATTCATTCAATAGTATTTATTGAGCGCTTACTATGTGCAGAGCACTGTACTAAGCGCTTGGGATGAACAAGTCGGCAACAGATAGAGAGTGTCCCTGCCGTTTGACGGGCTTACAGTTAACGGCTTTTATTGAGTGGTGACTTTGTGCAGAGAGCACTGTACTAAACACCTGGGAAAGTACAATTTAACAGTTGGTAGACAACGCTCCCAGCCTACAATGAGTTTACAATCTAGAGGAATGAGATTGCAGTGAAGAGGGACAATAAGGGAGATGGGTAGTAATCCTGTCATTGTGTCAAGAAATTCTAGTCAATCTATGCCCTTCCTACCACATTTCAAAAGCAGAGTAATGGCAGAAGAGCCCGGGGGGAAACTGGACTGGGGGAGCTTTGTGAAGGAGCAGCAAGGGATTATGGGAGAGCCTTGGTCACAGGGAGCTGAGTTTCTTCCCAACTTGGCAGGGGGCAAGGAGCCCATGGAAGACAATAGGGAGTTTCCTGTGCATAGGTTGGTAAAGGTGTCTGGGAAAGGCCAAATGTGAGTCTCTCATCAGCTCTCTTGCCATTCCTCCCTGAGCTGGGTTCTCCTTACTTCTCCCTTCCCCCCAGAATGACTCTTACTCCTGCCTAGTTGCCTCCCTCCCCACTATATTTCAAGGGACTTTCAGACTAGTTGGAATAAACATTTGGCAGTATTTCTGATAAGTGAAATAATCTTCTTGAATCAGAAGATCTACAACCAATCA
The DNA here is from genome assembly GCF_004115215.2 of Ornithorhynchus anatinus. Lineage (NCBI taxonomy): Eukaryota > Metazoa > Chordata > Mammalia > Monotremata > Ornithorhynchidae > Ornithorhynchus > Ornithorhynchus anatinus. The sequence continues at coordinate 43,947,996 of NC_041728.1, forward strand.
GCAATAGGTGCTTTCCAATTACGGGTAACTTTTATTTCTTTAGTAACTTCCTGATCAACTATTTCAAGAGGGGTGAGGCATATGATTCCACTAATCTTGCTACATCAACTTCGCTTTACTTTTTTAATTTTATGGTACTTCAATGCTGATTACGAGCCAAACACTGTTCTAAATGCTAGGATAGATACAAGTTGATCAGGTAAGAAACAGTGCTTGTCCCACACGAAACTCACAGTCTAAGGAGGAGGGACCAGGATTGAATCCTCATTTTACAGATAAATTAACTGAGGCACAGATAATTTAAGTGACTGACCCAAGGTCACAGAGTAGACACATGGAGTTGGGATTAGAACCCAAGTCTTTCTGACTCAGAGGTCTGTGCCTCCTTCCACCAGGCCACGCTGCCTCTCCAACTTAACTTTAATATTATGACTTTTAGGAACCTTCCAAATACTTGAACTGAACTTTAACCCATCTCCAATTGGTGGTACATCCTGCCGATAATTGTTTCTTCCCATTTTGCAAGTCCTGATAGCATTTACTTTGATTACTCTGGAAGCCCTAATTGTAATTTTTCCCCTCCCTCTGGACTTCTTTTATGTCTTTGTACATGTTCTTTTTTTTAATGAATGTCTGTTTTGCTCAGTCACTTGATGACAAGGAAGTATTCATTCAGGAAATATGATTTTCTTAATTGAGAATTATTTTGGAAGGATTTCATTTTGTTTTTATAGTTTTGTCCATTCTGGATCATATTTCACCTGTTGTATCATTTGCTATTGTAGTGGGGATTTATTTATATGCACCAGTATCATTGCTATAGCTGTTGGATAGGGCAATTATATAAGATACAAATGTTTGATAGTCTATTGAGGTGTTGAGGTAAAACTCAGCTATTCAGATATTCAGTGATAACACTTGGCTTTTTACAGGAAGGTTTCTTCAAGACATTATGTCATTCTATTAGATCAGTACCTCCAAATGTGGTCATGATAGTGATCCTGAAAATGATGCTCTAATGTTTGATACAATGTTGATCCTCATATCTTCCATTCAAATTTACTACTGGTTCTTCCTTTTTTGTTTGTTTTTATAGCTTGTTTTTTTGTTGGAGGGAGTGTCGGATATTTGTTAAGTGCTTAGTATGTGTCAAGCACTGTACTAAGTACTGGGGGTGATACAAGATAATCAAGTCAGACATTGTTCCTGCCCCACCTGGGGCTCACAGTTTAAGTCACTTGCCACAAGTTAAATGCTCATCTCCAAATCATTAGAGTTATGTTCATCAGCTTTTCTGTCATCTTATGGCTTCAATTCCATATTTATTCTTACAGTTTGATTTTGATCTGCTGCATTTTGTTTCGTTAATCTTGCTATTGATAAATAATTATGGTCCTTGTTAAGCACTTTCATGTGTCAAGCACTGTTCTAAGTGCTGGGTATATACAACTTACTGGACAGAGTCCCTATCCCACATAGGGCTCACAGTCTAAGTAGGAGGGAGAACAGTTATTGAATTCCCAGTTTACAGATGAAGTAACTGAGGCACAGAGAAGTTAAGTGACCGCCGGCAAGTCACTTCGGCACCCTGCAGAAAAATGGCAGAGCCAGGATTAAAACCCAGCTCCTCTTCCTCTTAGGCCAGTGCTCTTTCCAGTAGGCCATGCTGCTTCTCTATCAATTAATTCCACCAAATACATTGCTAGCTTCTAGCAGTGCGGTGGCAAACTAACCATCCACTAAACTCAGGTTTAGAGCTTTTCAGGATGGAAAGATGCAGACAGAGGGAGAGAGCTGAAGTCTATAAAATCACTCAAGAAACAAATTAAGACTTCTCGCCCAGAACAAGAAGACACCCACTGAAACTCGAAGAAGGTGGTGTATTCAAACACACAAAAGGAAGCACTTCTTCACGAAGTGAATGTGGAATACTGAAATTCCTTATCACTGGAAGTTATGCAGGACAAAAATTCCAGTACAGCCTAGAGGAATTTGGATCATGGATAACCAAACTTCAGTGGGTTCTCGAGGTAAACTTAGGTGTGTAGGATAAAGGGTATGAAGGACACACATCACAGTGTTTCTCCAAGCACCCGCTACCACGGGCAGAGACGGAATGCTGAGCTACCAGGACTATTGTTTTTGTTGTCATTTTTGGAGGGTGTTTTTTTTTAAAAAAAAATAATGTAAGGTTGAGGATGACTCTTTTCTGATTGTGTGTTTTGAGGCGCTAATGGCATTCTCTGGACCAAAAAACAAGCAACATTCTTTCTCCTTATTGGTAGATCAGTCCTTCAACTCATTGAACTGAGAAACGCACATTTTTGACAAACATAAGTAATTTTGCTAGGGCAGCTGGCACATCTAAATGCCATGGTTTATTAAAACCTCTGGGCTAAATTACATGTGCAGTCTTCACTGGTTCTGTCAAGAACGGGGGAGATGGAGAATATATAGGAAGGAGAAAAAAGAAAGAGAGGAAAAGATGAAAAGGAGGAGAACCCCATCAGGAAGATTTTTTTTGCAACTCACACTATATATTCTCCTAGCTGAGAATGGCCAGCTGGAAACGACGGCTTCTAAAGGCCCTCGTTCCCTGTCAGTCTTCAAACACTGCTACTAGTTTCTCTCCATCCCCCTTTCACTTCTACACACCCTTATTTCTAGCTGGGTGACTGAGAGTGAGAATATTCCCTGGGACCATCATGGACCACTGAGAAATGTTGTCCTCATCAGCTGTGGACTCCATTCAATTCTTTCGAATCCAAGGAGTGATGTCAGGTGAGGCCAGGGGGAGAAAGAAAGACAACATTGGATAGAAGAGGTGCACATTATTTTAAGGGTGCCTCTAAGCAGCGTGGCTTAGTGGAAACGGCACAGGCTTGGGGGTCAGGGGACGTGGGTTCTAATCCCAGCTCCGCCACTTGTCTGCTGTGTGACCCTGAACAAGTCACTTAACTTCCCTGTGCCTCAGTTACCTCACCTGTGAAATGGGAACTAAGACTGTGAGCCCCACATGGGAAACCCTATTACACTGTAGCTACCCCAGCACTTAGAAAAGTGCTTGGCACATAGTAAGTGCTTTAAGTGCTTAACAAATACCATAATAATAATAATTATTATTATTTTTTCCAGAACTAAAATTGAGTCCCATTTGCAAGCCAAAAAATGGTTAGTATGTCAGTAGTAAAATCCAATGGCCAATTGGAGAATATTATTGGCACCAGGCAAAAGCCATATAGTTTGCTCTATGATAATGATTTTAACTTTACATGAATTCTCATTTATTCTCAAAATATTCCTCTGAAGTGAATAGCTACCTCATCTCCATTTGAATGGAGATTCTGAGTCACCAAGAGGTTAAATCGTTTTTCTCTGGCTATTGAGCTGGTGTCAGAACAAGGAAAGAACTCAAAATTCCCAGGACAGTGTTTGTTCTAATATGCTGCTTTCTACTTTACAAGCCATTCTGAATCAGCTCCAAGGTGCTTGGGAATTAGTCTTCTATAAGTAAAATATGAACAGTCAGAAAGGGCATTTGACAGTTTCTCTAAAAAATGCGGGGAGCAAAATGGGTGAGTTCATGTAAACACCATTCCTTGGCAAACTATTTGAAATGACAAGCAGCTTGACCAGGCCTGGGATTTGGGAGCTCTGGATTCTAATATGACTTTACCACTTGCCTGCTGTGTGACCTTGGACAAGTCGCTTAACTTCTCTGTGCCACATGGTAAAAGTGAAGACGACTCTTACTCGCCTGGTAACCTGGTTATCTTTTATGTTTCTCCTTAGTATACAGTATGCACATAACAAATCCCAGTTACTGTTACTATATCTCCCTCTAAGCTTACTTAGGGGATTTTTTTTCTTTCATAAAAAATCTGAAGCCAAAGTGTAACAGGTATCGAGCACCCATTATAATCACCAGTGAGTATGTGAATGAAAAGTCTAAGGCTGACTGAGAACCAATAATTACTCTGAATTTCTCCACGAAGTCCCTGGAGAAGATTTCACAAGCTGTGTCAATTTCGCTTCCTATCATGCTGAGGATGGATTTCTGTTCTGTCTCCAGACAAAGCAATTGATCCTTGAGCTGTGATCTGGATTCCTCTACCCTCTTCAGATGATCTCCTTCACTGCTCATCTGCTTGTCCTAGGAGAGGATTTCAAAAAAGAAATAAAGAGAGGATCATTATTAAAAGCCTGTGTTAACAACCTTGAACTTGCACGCTTTATTTCAAAAAAACCTGGAAGAATGGCAAGAAAGCAGTGCTCTTCCGGCTGTCCTTTCGTTACCTAAAATGAAACACTACCTGTTTATTTTTAGGAGGTAAACGTGAAAAAAGTTCAGCAGAAGGGCAGCCTGAAATTGATCAGCTATGTGTTTGGCAGGACCAAGTAATTAATTCAGCTAAAGGAAAGGGAAAAAAACGTTCAGAGGAAATTTTTTTACCATATTTAAACCACATTTCCATGAATGGATCAGAGCACAGGCTGAAACCACAAAACTGGCTCTAGGCTCATAATAAACATCACTAAACCTCTGGAGGCAAGGCAGGAGAGGAAGCAAGGTAAAAATGGGCCAAATAAGATGGTGTATTCAGCTGCTCCAGGTCCTGAAAAAATAAAACGGTGGCCATCTTTATCTCAATCAAAGTGCAAAAAAAGGAAAGTTGAATTACATTTTCTAATGTGGAAATCCTATGACATGCTTTTGGGTCATGAAAAGTTTGGTGAAATCAAAATGATGGTGCTTTGTATAGAAACAGTAAGGGAGTGTGGAGTCAATTGGCAAAGCAGAACTGCATGTGACAAGAGGACTTGAGTTCTAATTCCCAGGTCAGCCATTGGCAGCTGTGTGATCTTGTGCAAGTCACTTAACATCTCTGGGCTTTAGTTTCTTTGTAATAATGAGGATACAGCACCTGTACTCCATACCTCTGAAACAACTACACTAATGTCCAATCTGTCTTCTATTGGCCCCAGCCTTTAGTTTTTGTTTGCTTTAATGGCATTTGAAGCATTTTTTTAATAGCACTTGTTAAGTGCTTACTATGTGTCAAGCACTGTTTTAAGTGCTGTGGTAGGTATGAGTTGATTAAGTAAGACCCAATCCCTGTCCCGCATGGGGCTCATGGTCTATGTAGGAGGGAGATGTTCCTGTTTAATGTGAAGAATGCATATATCTAACAATTCCTGTATCACATGCTCCCAGGCAGTTAATACAGTGAGCTTTACATACAGACAGGGGTTGGCATCTCTTCCATTCAACCCACATATCCAATCTATCACCAAATCCTGTCATTTCAACCTTCACAGCATGGCTAAAACCCTCTCTTACCTCTCCATCTAAACTGCTACTAGGTTGATCCAAGCACTTTTTTATGGTATTTTGTTAAGCACTTTCTATGTGTCAAACACTGTTCTAAGCACTGGGGTAAGTATGAATAAATTAGGTCAGAAACAGTCCCTGTCCTGCCTGGGGCACACAGGCTAAGTAGAAAGGTGGACAGTGTACTGGAGGATTGACCATCCTGTCTCCGTTCTATCTCCTTCCAATATTGTACTAGATATCCTGTCTCCATTTTATCTCCTTCCTTTGGAAGATCAATCATTTTATGTTTGGGCAGTGATCTGTCAATTCCATTACCTTATATGGGCCACTCCTAAGAAATGGTTCTGATTGGAGGGTGGAGTACGGGCAACACAAGGGGATTGGATAGGATTTTGGGTGCGCGCTGGAAGAGTTGCGGTCGAGTGGAACGCGGAAATGCTTGCAAATAAAGGTACCAGGTTGGGACGGCTCGGGGTTGTTCGTCACTCATACCCCCCTGGGGTGAACGGATGGGCAGCCACTTTCTGCCCTTTCCTGCTTTCTCGACTCGCTCTCTTGAGTCTGCTCATTTCTACACCAAGGTCACGAAACCCTCTCATGCGACTGCAAGAGCAGAGTTGTTTCTCTGATAAAATTCCATAACAAACAGGTATTTAATTCCCATTTTACAATTGAAGAAATTGAGTCACAGAGAAGTTAAGTGGCTGGTCCAAAGTCACACAGCAAGCAATTGCCAGAGCTGCAATTAGAAACCAGGTCTTCTGATTCCCAGGCCCATGCTACTTTCATTAGGCATGCTGTTTATCCTATACCACCATGACTACTGCATCAGCCTCCTTGCTGACCTCCCTTCCTCCTGCTTCTTCCCACTTCCAGTCCATATTTCACTCTGCTGCCCAGATTATTCTTCTAAAAAAACATTCAGTTCACATCTCCCAGCACCTTAAAACCTCCAGTGGTTGCCCAATCACCTGCACATCACACAGAAACTTCTTACCATTGGTTTTAAAGCACACTATCACCTTGACCCCTCCTATTTCACCTCACTGGTTTCCTATTACAGTACAGCCCAAACATTGCCCTCCACTAACACCAACCTACTCACTGTACATTGATCTTATCTATCTCAGTACTGAACCCTTGTCCATGTCCTGCCTCTGGCCCAGAACTCCCTTCCCCTTTATATACAACAGGCCTCCACTCTCGCCACCATCAAAGCCATCTTAAAATCACATCTCCCCCAAAAGGGCTTCCCCAACTAAGCCTTCATTTCCCCTACTCCCTCCCTCTCCCTTCTGCATTACCCTTGTACTTGGATTTGTACCCTTGATTTACCTCACCCTCAAGTCATACCACACTTATGTGCATATCTGTGATTTATTTCAATGTCTGACTCCTCCTCCAGACTGTAAAGTCCCTATGGGCAGGGAACACATCTACCAAGTTTGGTACATTGTACTCTCCAAAGCACTTAGTTCAGTGCTCTGCACACAGTGAGAGCACACACTATGATGTCAGCACCTTGAGTCAGCGATCATTTCTACCAACTCTACTATACTCTCTTAATAATAATAATAATGTTGGTATTTGTTAAGCGCTTACTATGTGCCAAGCACTGTTCTAAGCGCTGGGGTAGACATAGGGGAATCAGGTTGTCCCACGTGGGGCTCACAGTCTTAATCCCCATTTTACAGATGAGGGAACTGAGGCACAGAGTAGTTAAGTGACTTGCCCACAGTCACACAGCCGACAAGTGGCAGAGCTGGGATTCGAACTCTTGAGCCCTGACTCCAAAGCCCGTGCTCTTTCCACTGCGCCATGCTGCTTCTCTTAAGCACTTAGCACAGGTCTGCAAGACAAATAGCTCAGGGGAGGGTGGTTCCATGAAGAGGATTGGTTGGGAGATAAAGGTGGGGGCAAGTACGGAGAGGTATAGCACTAAGGACAAATGATGTCCAAAGAATGAGCGGAAAGAAAGCAGGAGAAAAGATAAAAAGATGGAGAGATAAGAGGGAGGGAGGCTTTAAGCCCATAAAAAAAGGAAAAGCAAAGGATTTTAAGGATAAGTGAAAGGAAAAATTGAGAGATAAATGGTGAGAATGGACTACAGAGAGGTTGGGGAGTCAATAAAAGGGAGAAAATCAGATGAAGTAATGCAAAGGGATGATGATAATGGTGTTTGTTAAGTGCTTACTATGTGCCAAGCACTGTTCAAGTGCCAAGGGACAGAGAGAGAGAGGAGGAGAATAACTCTAGCAGATATCTGATCCAGTAAAGTGATGTTTTACTTAATGGTAACAAGGTATCAGTGTCCCTTCAAAACGTTTAACCAGTCTTATCTGCTTAAAATACCCTTCTTTAGAAGCAACATGGCCTAATAGAAAGAATATAGGATTGAGGATCGGGAGACCTTGCTTCAAGCCATGTGCCTACTGTGTGACCTGGAGCAAGTCAGTTGACTTATCTGTGCCTCTGTTTCCTCAGTGATAAAATGAGGATTAAACATTTGTTCTCCCTTCCCCAGCTTTATCTCTGTACCCCAAGAAAGACAAGAACTGGGTTCAATATAATGACACTGAAGCTACACCATCACTTCTTTAAGTGCCTAATAAGTCCCACAATTATTATTTTCATTACATATCTATAGGTATACACATATGCACACTTATAGTCTGGCATCCGAACACAGATTTTCCTCCACACAAAGATTCCCAAGGGATATTATATTGTCAGAGGGAACATCATAACTTTAATAAAGCCAGAATATGTCTAAAATGTTATCTGCTTAGTAAAAGTTTAGGAGAAGCAGCGTGGCCTAGTGGAAAGAACATGGGCCTGGGAGTCAGAAGATTCTGGGTTCTAGTCCCAGCTCCGCCACTAGTCTGCTTTGTGACCTTAGGCAAGTCATTTAACTTCTCTGTGCCTCAGTTCACTCATCTGTAAAATGGGGATTAAGACTGTGAGCTCCCTATGGGTCATGGACTGTTTTCCACCTGATTAACTTGTATCTACCCCAGGATTTAGTATGTGACTGGCACACAGTAAATGCTTAACAAATTCCACAATTATTATTAACATCATTATTACACATTTCCTTTGAGATCTTGAGTGTTCCAGGAGCACCGCTTTATTTTCAGTACGCCTCTTAAATGAAAACAGCTCTCTACACACTTTAACAAAAACATCATTTTAAACAAGGAGCCCTCATGCTCTCAAATACATCATTCATTTTTTAAAAGTTGATGGCTTTCTCATACTGAAACAAACCTGAGAAAGACAACATGTTAATCTTTCAATTCCAAAGCCTTCTCTATTATGTTAGTAAAAGAGAAAAATGCAGTAAGGTAATGTGAAAAATCTGTATTAATCCCAAAGTAGATAAATTTTAAATTATTAAAATTCTCTAGTGATGATACATATTGAACTTAGATAGTTGCAGGAATTGTTGAGAAAGTTTGAGTAAAACCAATAGGGTAAATCATGCTAACTTCCTTCCTGTAACTTTAAATCCAGAACACTAATCTCATAGGACGAATTATGAAATGCTTTTGAACAAAAATGAATATGTCTGGCAGTCATTTATCTGACTCAATGAAGAATGCTCACATTACTTATGCAAAAATAGTTGACTGTGCAGCATGGAAGATGCAATATGTAATGAAAAGGGAGTGAAAACAGCAGCATTACTATTTTAAGATTAAAAGCCCACTTAATTAAAGACTTTAAGACAGATTTAACCTGGAAAAGTACTGCCTTTGCATTTCAAAATGGTCTGTAAAATGTAAACAAAATCATATTAATTCTAAGGTAAATAAATACTGTTTCAATTTTAATTAAATCAGGTTTAATGTTTAGTAAATGGTAATTCTTGCCTATGTTAGACTTCTTAGAAATTTAGGGCTGAGATCTGGGAAGTCACAAAGGTCCATCTGACCATGGTATAAAAAAAGAAAGAAAAAACTGATCCTTAAACAGATTCTCCAATGTGATCATTCACTTCTCCCATATTTCCACTAAAATTTTAGGATTTGCCAATGACCGCTCAGAATCAACTATGGACAGATAGAGTAATAGAGTGCTCTCCTGCCCTTAAAGAATTGGTGAACGAATACAGGGATGACTACAGAAACACCTTAGACACACCTGACAAAAGATGCAAGTGCCTAAAACATAAAACTTATATGGAAGTACAATGTGACCCAGTGGAGAGAGAGCACGGACCTGGGAGTCAGAAGGTCATGGGTTCTAATTTGGGCTCCATCACTTGTCTGCTGTGTGACCTTGGGCAAGTCACTTCATTTCCCTTGGCCTCAGTTTCATCATCTTTAAAATAGGGATTAAGGCTATGAGCCCCATGTGGGACATGGACTGGGTCCAACATGATTAGCTGTATCTATCCAGCACTTAGTACAGCACCTAGCACATAGTAAGTGCTTAACGAATGCCAAAGTAAATAAATGAATAAATAAAACCCAACAACAACAAAAAAAGCAAATGTGAGAACACATTCACAAGTGATTCTCCCTAATCACGTTAGGGAGGAGCAGAAGACACTGGGCTCAAGGGGTGATAACCTCACTGGAGGAAATATTTTTTCAGTTGTGTTCTGTAGAGTGAGATCTTAGAAGATCCAAGTGGATGTTAGAGAAGCAGCGTGGCTCAGTGGAAAGAGCCCGGGATTTGGAGTCAGAGGTCATGGGTTTGAATCCCGGCTCTGCCACTTGTCCGCTGTGTGACTCTGGGCAAGTCACTTAACTTCTCTGTGCCTCAGTTACCTCATCTGTAAAATGGGGATGAAGACTGTGAGCCCCACGTGGGACAACCTGATTCCCCTGTGTCTACCCCAGCGCTTAGAACAGTGCTCTGCACATAGTAAGCGCTTAACAAATACCAACATTATTATTATTAACAAATACCAACATTATTATTATTAGACAGTGGAGGTGGATAATTTGAGGATTGGATAGACCTCTAAACTGTACACTCATTATGGATAGGGGACATGTCTATCAACCCTGTTGTACTGTGCTTAGTACAGTACAAGCGCTTAGTACAGTAGAGTAAGTGCTTAACAAATACCTTTAAAAAAGTACACACTCAATAAATAGCACTGATTGATCTTAAGCATGCTAGGAGGACATGATTGATTGACTGACAGTGTAAACTTAGGTTGTTTGGCCCTGGGACAATAAATGAATAGTAACAAGAGACAAGGATACAGTTTCAGGCACTGTATTCAGTGCTGGGGTAAATAGAGGCTAAAGGCCTGACAGATTTAGGTAAACTAATGGACAAGAGGACCAAAATGGATTATTAGAGGGGAATTTAGAGGTTTAGAGGCATTAGAGAGCCTGTAGATTGTGGGGTTGGAAATCACACATCGAGGAAGTGAATGTGAGCAGCCACTGGAAGCCAACTACTCATTTAACTCATTTTCTGTTTCCACAAGCATGTGTTGAGAAAATTAGGTTTTAGTTTCAGTTGAACTCAATCAGTCAATGGTAGTGAGAGCTTATTGTGGCAGAACACTGTACAAAGAGTTGGACGAGTTCAATATGGCAGAGTTGGTAGACACCTTTCCTGCCCACAACAAACGTACAGTCTAGAGGAGGAGACAGACATTAAAATAAATTGCTAGTCAGCTAGTCGGTTACTCCTGCCTAGTTGAGTAACCTGGGGCCAGTCACTTAAAGTCCTCACATTCCATCTGTTCACTGATGATAGTAATGTACTTTCTTACCTCCACTTAGATATGGTGAGGTTAAAATGGGTGAAGGCATTTGCTCTTTCAAAAAAAAAATCAGATATACCTTCATGGTTATTTTTTATGCAACAATCTACAGAGAAGGTGATTTTCTCCCTCTAGACTTTAGGCTCGCTGTGGTCAAGGGACATGTCTACCAACTCTTTTACATTTTACTCTCCCAGATGCTTAGTACACTGCTCTGCATATAGTAAGCATCCAGTGAATACCATTTATTCGTCTCAAGCAAGTTGAGGATATGAGTTTTTGACTGCTGTCAAACTCAGAGAAATCCATCCACAAACCATCTCATTATTAGATTTTCATGGGAATCTGCGATGGAAAAGGGAGGAGGAGGAGGAGGAGGAAGGGGTAGGAGAAGCAGGAAGGGGAAAGAGAAGGGGTTAAGGAAAGTCACGGAAAGGAGAGGGTTTGTGTGGAAAAATGAACTGTTCTGTTTTGGACATTTTAAATTTGAGGTGTCAGAGGGACAAAGGACAGAGATTCTGAAAGCAGGAGAAAATGCGATCAGATCAAGGCTGGAGAGGTGGATTTGGCAATTACCTACATAGAGATGGAAGTTGAAGCCATGGGAGTGAATTGGTTCTTCTAGGGAGTGAGTATGGATGGAGAATAGAAGGAGACCCAGAACTGAGCCATGAAGGACCCTCTCGGAATGTGGGACGCAGAGGCGGACTGAGAAAAAGACTGAGAAAGAGTATCTAGAAAGATAAGAGGAGAAGCAGGAGAGGATAGTGTCAGTGAACTCAAGGTTAGATAATGTTTCCAAAAGAAGGGAGTGGCCCATGGTGTCGAAGGCAGCTGAGAAATCGAGGATGATTAGGATGGAGGAGAGGCCAATATATTTGGCAAGGTAATTGATGACCTTAAAGAGAGCTGTTTCTGTGGCATGGAAGGGGCGGAGCCTTCCCTGGCTAAGCCCTATTTCCCTATTCACCCTCCCTTCTGTGTCGCCTATGCATTTAGATCTACGCCACTTAAGCACTTGATGCTCACCCCTCTGTGAGCCTACAGCACTTATGTAGAGGTACTTATACTCTCCCATTTCCCCTATCAGCAATTTATTTTAATGTGTGTCTCCCCATCTGGACTGTAAACTCCCTATGGGCAGGGATTGTGTCTACCAACTCTTGTATATTGTAGAAATTCTAATAATGATAATAATGTTAAGAGCTTACTAGGTGCCAAACACCATACTTGCCCAAGCATTCAGTACAGTGCCCTGCACACAGTAAGCATTCAAATACCACCAGTTGATTGAGGAACCTTCTGATATTGTACATGGAAACAGATGCTTAAGAAAGCAATGTAGCAAAAAAATGCCTAGATATTCATTTTTAATATATATCTCAGGCCTAAAATCCAATGAACCTCACATTTGTGATGCCATTTTATGTATAGTCAGGATGAAAAGGTTTTCATGCCTGAAAACTTCCAAAATAACAGCTTTAAGATATGTCATTACCAATTCAGCCTACTTCTTCTAGACTTCTTTTGTGCTCTTCATTCTTTTTTTTTTAATTGCATTTGTTAAACACTTACTATGTTCCAGGCACTGTATTCAGTGCTGGGGTAGATGGAGGCTAAAGACCTGACAGATTTAGGTAAACTAATGGACAAGAAGACCAAAATGGATAATTAGAGGGAAATTTAGAGGTTTAGAGGCGAAAGATGAGAATATTTGATGGACCATCTCTACCCATTAGGATAGTTAACACGGGTGATAGTTGTCACATTCCAAGCCTTATATTACCAATAACGAGGTGGCTTGGCCACTTGACTAACTCAGATGAGTTATTTCTTATATTCTCATTTGGTATCTCTGAGATCCTATGGCATCTACTCAAGTGTTCCCCTCGTAAAAGAAAACTTTGCAAAAGTAGTTAAGTAAGGAGTTTCCTTTCAAGCATATAGATTCCAGCAGCTATTTCATCAGGGCCAGCTGCTTTTTCACTTTTCACTGCCATATCTGTCAGAATGCTTTCCTCAGCAGTTCAAATGAGTGCCATATTTCACTTTTTTATGGTATTTAAGCACTTACTGTATGCCAGGTACTGTACTAAGTGTTAGGGTAGATACACCCTGATCAAGTTGGACACAGTCCCTGTTCCACATGGGGCTCACAGTCTTAAGCCCCATTTTACAGATGAAGTAACTGAGGCACAGAGAAGTACCCCAGATCTCACCGCAGACAAGTGAGGGAGTCGGGAATTAGAACATCCAGATTCCTTCTGACTTCCAAACCCATGCTCTTTCCACTAGGCTACGCTGCTTCTTGTATTGTTCAGAATTCTCTGCTTTTTAAGGCCAGCTTCAACAGAATACTCAAGTGTTGTTGCCATCTTCCCTCCTTGCCTGAGATGAGCTTGAAATCAAGGTTGTTCTTTAAAAGTACTTGGATAGTGTGCACAGAGCCATGGAGAATTCCTAATGGAGATGATGACTTTGTAGGAGGAAATGGATGTGATTTGTGAAAGCTCAGGAGGGGAGGGCAACCCAGGATGAGACAAGAGAAATAGACAAAAGGCAGCAGACTCGAGAACAAAGGATAATGAGATTTGCTTGAGAGCAGTGAAGAGCACAAACAGAGCTGCGGCAAGAGGAAAAATCCTTAAGAAAGAGTGAGGTGGATGATGAAGAGCCTTAAAGCAGATGGTCAGGACCTTTCAGGTTTATGCACATACTCCTAGGTACTGATTCTTGAATTCTCCAAGAAAAAGCATGAAGATTGTGAAAGGAGGGAGCTAACGATTCAAGAGGTACTGAGTTCCAAAAACAAGGCTTTTCATTCTCAGCAGTGATCTCATTCTCAAATATAAATCATCACCAAATCTAGGCCAAGGTCCCAAAAGAACTAGTGATTTGAAAACTATGTTGTGGAGAGACAAAGATAAGGAGATTCAACTAGTTACAATATTCACGATATGTGTAGCTTCTTTAGAGCCAACTAAATTATCTATGCACTTGAGAAACAATTTACTGGAAATCTAAGGTTAAAGGACACCTAATCAAAAGAAAGAAAGACATTAACCACCATTGAAAGCAGCAGAATTATTGAGGTAGTCATTGCTAGTACTTGCTGGACTGGTCTTGCCATCAGAATTCATACTCACCAAAACATGAGCCGTACCAGAAACTAAAGGGCCAAATCAACACTCAAAAAAATGAAGACTAAACAGTAATTAATCTATGCATATTTTCAGCCAAGCAATCTCAAAAACCATCTCAGCACTCATATATTTCTTTGTAATTTGTTATTCATTTAGGTTACTATTGGTCATATATTGTATTTTATTAATAATTATTGAATATTAATCAATTCCTATCTACTGTTCCTTCAAGAGAATGAAAATGCTTTGAAAGCATGAATCATGTTATGGATTCTATGGTATGCTTCCCCAAGGACTTAATGCATACGCTAGACATTCAAAGACACTGGGTACTGATCAATCAATACTCAATCAATGGCATTTATTGAGCACTATTGTGAACAGAGTACTATACTAAACACTTGGGAGAGTACAATGTTTCAAAGTTGGTAGAAACATTCCCTGCTCACAAGGAGCAATTAATAATGTGCTCTGAACACAGTAAATGCTAAATAAATACAATTCACTGATTAAGGGAGCCTTGAAAAGATAAAAGTAATATAAATATATATAAATAAATTAAGGATATGTACATAGTGCTATGGGGTTGAAAGTGGGGTGAATAAAGGATACCAATACAAGTGTGATGCAGAAGGGAGTGGGAGAAAGGAAATGAGGGTTTAGGAGAGAAGATAGATGTAAATTTAGGAAAACCTGCTCCAAGATAAGTCCATTTGTAGGAGTAATTGAAAACAAGGAATCTTATTTTTTAAATCTTCATGCAATCAGTTGGTTAGTCAGTGGTATTTGCTGAATGTGTACTTACGGCAAAATTCTTTACTAATAACTGTAGTGTTTAAGTGTTTACTATGTGTCAAACATGGTATTGAGTGCTGGGGTAGATACAACGTAATCTAGGGCC